>NW_023416287.1:30124326-30749326 GCF_014176215.1 Rousettus aegyptiacus | reverse complement strand
TGAGCCTCACAGGGTGCTGCACACTTTCTCTCATTCTTTTGTGACCAGCATGCAAATAAGCTCAAGCTAGCTTGATAAAAGATGAGAGGCATGTGGCTAGTCATCTCATTGCCTGACTGACAGCCATCCAACCACCATATGTGACTGTGGCCATTCTGAAGCAGCCAGCTACCAGCTGACCACCCCCCATTTCCTCACAGACACTTGAGAGAAGCTTGCCAAGCTGTCCAAGATGAGAAGAATCACCTCACCTATCCATAGACTTATTTTAAGCCACTAAATTTTGAGGTAGTCTGCTATGTAGTTAAAGTTAATTGATACACCAATAAAGTCCATTATCACGAGAAGGATGTGGAGAAGAGAGAGAGAGAGAATTCAGAGGAAGACATTGTCATAGCTGTTCACTCAACCTTCTCATATGTACACCGACTTCTTTGCTTTGTCATCAACCATAATTTTATAGTCAAAGTTCATAGGACAGTAAGTTGCTCAGACCCATATGCAAAATGGGAGATTGGAGACTTAGGTCTACTGACTCATCTAGTGTTCTGTAGGGTACTATTCACCAACTATCAAAATTCACAATGGGTGTTCACGATATTTGACAGTGTCAAACAGGTGCCATATTTGGAAGGTACTGCCTAGCGGATCAGTCCCTTAGGTTTAGAGTCAGATAGACTAGGATTCGAATCCTGGCTCGAACTTTCCCAAGAGCCATGATGTTAGACATGTGACTTAACTTCCTAAAAAAGGAAAGGTGAAAGTATTCTGCTACTAGAAAATAAGAAAAAGTTAGCATGCTTATCCTCTGGTTCCATGGTGACATTTCAGGAAGTATCTTAATCAACTTGAGCTGCTATAACAAAACACCATGAACCAGGTGTTTTTTTGTTTTGTTTTGTTTGTTTGTTTGTTTGTTTTAAAACACACATTTATTTCTCACAGTTCTGAAGGTTGGAAATCTGAGATCAAGGCTCCAGCATTGTTGGGTTCTTGGTGAGGGCCCTCTTCCTGGTTTACAAACGACTATCTTCTCATTGTATCTCAGATGGTGAAAAGAGAATTAGTTAGCTCTCTCTCTTCTTCTTACAGGGACACTAACTCCATTCATGAACGTGCCATTCATGATCTAATTACCAACCAAAGGCCACAACTCCAAATGTCATCACATTGGAATTAAGATTTCAACATATTAATTTCAGGGGGAGGAGGGTCGTAGCACAAACATTTAGTTCATTGCAAGAAGCAAGTTCTACCTTTAGCACAATTATTAGCATTGGGACCACCAGGCTCTGTCTGGGTGACCTGTTTAGGAACTAACTGAACCTTATTCTACTGTGATAGGTATCTCAGCTGGCTTTTTTTTAGCATTGACCTCAAGAGAGTTCCTGTTTATTCAGCCTCAAAGCTGTAGGTTTGAGTGATAGAACTCACTTCAGAAGGTTTAGCATGTATTAGGACTGAAAGAGGGAAGTATTTGCAACCACAATACTTGAGTTTAGGTCTCATCTACTTCCTGGACAATTTTAATCTCTTCTGCATTTTAGATTTTTTTTTTTACTTTCTCTTCTCCCCCCACCCCAGTTTTATTGATATTTAATTGACATATAACATTGTGTTAATTTAAGTTATACAACATATTCATTTGACCTATGTATTTGCAAAATGATTACTACAAGTCTCTAGTGAACATCCTTTACCTCACATAGTTGCAATTTATTTTTCTTGTGATGAGAATTTTTAAGATCTACTCTGTAGCAACTTTCAAATATATAATACAGTCTTGTTAACTATAGTCACAGTTTTCTTACTTTCAAGATAGAAATAAGAGAATGAGCTAATAAAAGCTAAGGTACCATAAGAATATCAGTTGTATTCTTATTCTTATTCTTATTGCAAAAGTAAAGTTATTACTGAAGTTGATTTAAATGGTGAATTTGAAAAGTTTTGGGTTAATCTAAAAAACATATATTCTACCTCTTTCAAAAGCAAAAACCCTTAGAACACCTAGAACACTTTAGTACATTGGTATGATCAGTATTTTTTCTTCCAGGTAGAAAGATATATCAGTTAGGAATACTGCAGACAACAGAAAATGCAATTAATAGTGGGTTAAATAGATAAGCAGTTATTTTCTCACTTGGCTTTCAACTTTATGTTTACTGTCTCATGGTCCCAAGATAGCTGCTGCAACTGCAAATCAAGGGAGAAAGATGGAGAATCCAGAGTTTCCCCAGAAACTCCTACAGAAGTTTTTTGTTTGTTTGTTTTCTATGTAGGTCGTATTGATTAGAAATGTGTCAAATGACCACCTAAGCTTCAGGGAAGGCTGACAGGATTTACTTAATTCAGACTTTATAGTAAAGATAGCCAATCAAGTAAATACTTGTTAACATGTTGGCCTAACTAACCATCAGTGTTTCAACAGGGGAAATAAATTTTTTTGTTTGTTTTTAGTTTTTCCTTGCTTGGACTTCCTCATATTTTTATAACAGACATAGTGTGCATTCTTGTAATAAGAAAGAAACTGATTAAGGTCTATTATTTTTAAAGTAATCAAATAAGAGACCGCAACCATCTGTTGTCATGTTGAGCATGAAGTAGGAATGATTTGATTACAAGTGTTGCCTGACTGTGGTGTCTCCTTTTCTTGTCTTCCAAACCAAGCAGAAGATAATGTTCAATACTTGTAAAAGGTTGATGCTCAGCACTTGTGACTGTGGGGAAACAAGGACCATGTCTAATTAATTTATTCTATATTATACCCTCTGCAGATTACTTTTGGACTGTTGTTCTCTACCAAAAGATCACACATGAGGAAGAAACAAAGTCCTGAGACACATAGGAGCAAATTCAAAAGCAGTAATGGGCAATATCAAACTTTGGTAGGAATGAAGTATGCAAGAAAAGTTAATAATCAAAATTCTGTTCTCTGAGTGTAGGAGAAAAATCACTAACTGTTATTGACAAAGTGGCTGGTAAGCAAAAAGGTGACAAATAATGGCACCAGGAGATGTTGCAATCTGTAACATGTTACAGATTAGCTGGTGTTGTCCTCAGAAATGAGACCAGTTTAGGCAGAGGGGAAAAATGTGGCTTGATTTAGAGCTGATGATATAATGTATCTAGTCACTGGAGATCAAAAGAAAACTTTCCTGTAAAACAGTGCTAATGAAATTGGAGCAAAGGGTGGGCTCGTCTCCTGGGTGTGTCAAAGGGAAGTCTTGCTCTGCACCAGGCCAATGGGATGTGAGTCATAGTATGTTCTTTGGGATGTAGTCGTGGACATATGACCTCATGTTCAACCCCACCAGCCATAAAAGCTGCAGATTTATCAATTGTGTGTATCAGTCCTTTTAATTCCTGATGATTTGGGGCGGGGGCTGGGGGCGGGCAAATAGTTTTTTCTTTTCCAAATAGTGTATGACTAGAGAGTGTACGTTCTTTGTTTTGTATTTTCTTAGAAAGTGGCTGTTGACTGTGTGTGTGAGTGTGTGTGTGTGTGTGTGTGTGTGTGCGTGTGTGTGTGTGTGTGTGTGTGTGTGAGAGAGAGAGAGAGAGAGTGTTACTCATAACGTGGGGGTGAGGGGGAATGTGGAGAAGCAATTCATTTTCATATTCTTACTCTGTAAGATTTTGAACAGCCCACCTGTGATAACTTAGTATCTCTTTCTTGAAACTAGAAACTAATATGTAGAGGGTGAATTGATTTACATCTTCCTTGAATAACTTCAAGGAATGCTGAGGGACTATAAATTCAGGCACTATAAATTCACGTAAGTTCAAGAAGTGAATGTCATACTCTTTGTAGTGTGAAATTGGCATGAAGGAGGAGCAAACATCCTTACCATGAAACCCCACTGAAAGAAAATTCTTCTGTATTCTGGAGCCCGGAAGAGCTTCATCATGGTGGAATTCCTGTGCAAGGGCAAATTCTTTTTAAAATACAGTGGAAACCATTGACCTTGTTCTGCTCCCTTCCATTAAATTCCATGAGCCTGAATTTCTACAGAATTCCTATTTATAACACCACAGAGGTGCTGAAGAGCTGTCAGAGCCACACTCAGAGCTTAACTGAAGCTCTCACGTTTCCTTTCCCTCTGGCCTCTGGTTACTGAAAACATTTGCTGAAAATTGCTGTCCCACTCAAGAACTGTCAAAGGTAATTGTGTTGCACAAAAGTTACTGAGAAACATGAAATTATATGGTTACCACCTGGCGACCAAGTTAATAGAACCTGTCTGATGAGCCTCAAGCTTGCCACATGTGTACACACCGGTGTCTGTCTGCAAACCATGACAGCACAGATTTGCGAGGAAGACATGTATAAGAGGCCTCTTAGTTGCAATTTACAATACAAATCCTTATGTAAAGGGCAGTTGTCAGGTCACCAAATCCAGTGAGTTCTGAGATTCTAGGGGTGACAGTGAGGGGGAACACGAAGAGAATTGAGCACTTTGGACATGTGGACCTGCGTGAAGCAAGTAGCAGGACTTCAAAAAGCAAGGTCTAGACTTGGCTATTCTCACAGCTGGCGATGACCTTGGCGTCTGAAAATGGAAATCAGAGACTCAGGAGGTGGTGGCGGGGTGGCTATAGAGTCTTTCTGAGTCCTCCTTCTCTGGCCCCTCCCTTATGCCTCTGGCCCACACTGTGCCTTTTACATGAGCAGAAATCTTTTCCTCTTAAAACTTTCTAGAGAAGGAAATCCTCTTCATTCTTGGTTGTCATTTCCAGCGTCTCATATCCTCCTTAAGATGATTTTGCCTTAACATGAACTTAGAAGACTCCAAAAACACTCCCAAAACAAGTGCCTTTATTCATATGGGAAAAATTCCACTAAGCTCCCCAATCTACTCATGGATTCTCAACTAGTTCTGCATGAAACTGTCTTTTTGGGTCAGAAATTGTGGTGGCAAGCATCCTAACCTGGTAGTCAGGGTATGGCTCAGAAAAGATGCATAGGAATCTAACCGTGGAATTCAGGGTCCACATTGGAACCATCCTGACATTGTTAAAAGAATCAGCCAATGCTTGGTGTACCTGCTCTTTTTACGTTTGGTGATATTCACAGTTGAGATTTTAAGGTACAAAAAAATTCTTCCTTCTCAAGCATACTCTAAATTGAAACCCAGGATGGCTACATAATTTGTGGGGCCCATAGTAAAATGAAAATGTGAGACCCAAAAGTAGGAAAAAAGTCTTTTTGCTTCTTTTGTGACCCCTTTCCTAGTGTCTATCTCTTTGTTTATTGCCTTTTGGGGAATTTAGCTCAAAGTTGTTAATTATCTTTTAAATTTTTTAAAATTTTCACAATCACATTTTTTTGTATGTTCAAAAGCTCTTTTTTTCTCTGTTCATTTTTCATAGCAACATATTCTTATTTGGATACGATATTGTTTATTATCTATTTGAGAATACTAATATTTTTAATACTTCTATTTATTCCTAATTGCATTTTTTCTACTTGTTTGATCTTATTCTTTTACTTTGAAGGCTTTTTATAATTTTCTAGTGACATGGTTATGTGGTATAATAAAAATATTTGGTCTTTGTCCCTGTTTCCTTGCACAGAACTAAAACCCTTGGGATCTCTGAGTGAGAGGAGTGTCTTTGGTATGCTAATGAGATGATCTTTGGCTGAGAGGCTTCTAGATAGCTTCAGGATGGTTGGCTGTTCCCCAGAAAGACCAAGACATGATTAGAGGGTTGGAACTCCCAGCTTCACCCCCGACCTCTGGAGAGGGGAGAGAAGCTGGAGATTAAGTTCAATCACCAAAGGCCAATGATTTAATCAGTCACATCCATGCAATAAAACTTCCTTGAAAACCCCTACCCCACAGGGTTCAGAAAGCTTCTGGGTAAGTAAACACATGGAGTTGCTGCGGTGGTAGTGGACCCAGAGAGAGCATGGAAGCTCTGTGATACTCCCACCATACCTTACCTATGCATCTCTTCTATTTGTCTGCTCCTGAGTTGTATCGTCTAAAGTAAACTGGTAATAGTAAATAAAGCACTTTCTTTAGTTCTATGAATTGTTCCAGCAAATTATCAAACCTGAAGAAAAGGTCATGGGAATCCCTGATTTACAGCTGGTTGATCAGAAGTCGTGGTGGCCTGAGACTTAAGATTGGCATCTGAAGTGTAGCAGTCTTGTGAGACTGAGCCCTTTAACTTGTGGAATCTGACACTAACTTCAGGTAGATAGTGTCAGAACTGAATCTAATTGTTGGACATCAGTTGTCAGAGAGTTGGAGAAATGGTGTTGGAAAACACACCATGAACTTGGTGTGAGAAGCAAAAAGAATCTCTCAGTCTATATTCAAAAGTGAGGCACTATGATTTGGTGCACTAAGACCATGGATGGAACATTTCTCTAAACTTCACCATATTGTTATCGGGAAGTGAATTACTGATTCATTAAAGAACTATTAAATGTCATATTCATAGATATTTTTTTCTGGACTATTTTAGAGGGGAACTGAATATCCAGTTAGTGTGTGTGTGTGTAAGAAAAGTTATGGGAGTGGCATGAGGAAGGAGAATTGGAGAGTCCACAATATGACATGTAGACTTATTTCATCCTTGCTTCATCTCTGCATTTCTCTGGGCCTGCTTCACAAGCCCAGTTGCTCCAAAGCATAAACTCTTCTGCCAGGAAGCAAGGAAAGGGTTGTTACATGAATGCATATGATGAGAAGAAACGAGATGTTTCTCATTTCTCAACCACACTATGGGCCAACTTCTAACAAACACCCTTTTCCACAATAAGCTTTGCTCTCACCTTCCTTTTGGAATATTTATTTCTTATAAACACTGAGAAACCGAGAGGTTTCTTCAGGGTGAAATAGCTCTGTTCCCACTGTTTGTAAGCAATCGGCTTTCTCCTTTTTTCATTCTGCCAAGGTAATTACCATTACTCCATCCATTTCTCACCTTCCAAAAATTTGTTGAAAGAATTTATGGCAAATTATCTCTCATTCTGTTTGACTTTGTTGATTAATTTGTTTTTTAAAAAATTCCTTGGTGGTCATTTTAATGAGATTTGAGTAGGAAGAAAAGATAGTCATGGTTAATTCCACTATTTCTTAACTTTAGAAATTTCCTTTAGAAATTTTAATCCTTATTGGAATTTAAACTCATGTACTTTACTCTTGGGCTAACCCTTGCTGTTTACTAAGTGAAACAGTAAATAATCTAGAGAAATAACAAATTTCAGTCTATTTTTCAAACCCAACTTTTGCTTATTTAAATATAATTTGAATAATTTTGTATATTTTATTTTTCAGCTTTTAGTAGGAAAAGTTTTAATAGAATGTTAGATCTGAATGTGGCTATATCCTGAGAGTATCAAGAAGAATAGATAGAAAACTAAAAGGTAACAGAAACTTATAATAACCGGTTAAACAACACATAATACCACAACAGTTTCTGTAAATACAGACAGTCCTACACATTTCAAAATAACATTCTCTCACTGTTACATCTATTGCCAAAATAGGACCTGTGTTTCCAAAAAACACCCTGCTCTGTTTCATACCTATCAATTTCCATTTTTAGCACTGTGAATTTCTTAGCATGGCACATATAAATCATCCTTCAAGACCCACTTGAATTCTCATAATGTTCTCTCACTCTCTTCTGTGTTCCCATGGTACTTGTTTAGATTTATATAATAACACTTGTCGTGTTTTGCCAAGAATTTTGGACTTATGCATCTGTGTTATCTCTCCATTTGGATCATAAACACCAAATAGCAAAGGCCGTTGCAATGAACTGCCTGTGTTCATCCTCCTCCCCAAATTTATATGTTGAAATCTTAATCCCTATGTGATGGTATTTGGAGAGATGATTTGGTTATGAGGTGGAGCCTTCATGGAGGGGTTAGTGCCCTCATAAGAAGCCAGAAAGCTAGCTAGTCCTTTTTCCACACATATGAAGTAACAAGAAGAAGTTGGCAGTCTAAAAACCAAGAAGAGGGGCCTCACCGAGAACTTAACCAAACCGGCCCCCTGATCTCAGCCTTCCAGCCCCTAGAACTGTGAGAAATAACTTTTTGTTGTTGTTTATAAGTCACCCAGATAATGATATATTTATTACAGCCCACACTGCCTAAGACAGCCATTAATGTTGGCATAACGCTTTGCCTGTAAATACTCCTAAATAACTGTTTGATGAATCCAATAAAAAATATGATAATTGATGTTTGACATGATAATCTTTAGTTCTCAAGGAGATGTAAAATAAGAACGTACACTCTAAGAAGAGGATATAAGTGTAATTTATTTTTAAAGATCTCAAAAATAATGAAAATGAAACAAGAAATAAATTTTTATAATGTATGAAGGGCAATATTACCTTTAATCTATCATAAAATTTATTTCTTGTTACCAGAAAAATGAGGCACTATTTTCCACATGGACAACAATCCTTTTATACCAAGATGTTTAAGTTTGAACATTATAGCTTACAGATGGAACAGCAACCGTGTCTTTTTAGAAAGAGGCAGTGTAAAGGAATTGTGGCAGGTGGAAAATGTGAATATTTTTATTTCAGTATGTTTTGAAGAGTAGCTATGTGTTCTTTGACATAACCGACCTGTTTTAAAAATGTTTGGAATCAAACTCTATCTTACCATTGAGATGTTGTAATTTCCAGGTGCTTTTATCTTTGCTTTAGATTGATCTTTGATTAGGTGTGACTCCTGACACATTTGCTTTAAATTTCTTTCTCCTCCCCTGTCAAGTGGTTAATGATCTCAAAATGTTACACTGCATTCTGTAGATTTCCCAGGAAGTCAAGTGTGGGTAGAACTATAAAACAAATAAAAAATGCAGAATTGCTTTATTGGTAATTTCTACACATACATGCCAGGCCAGTTTTGTGGCTATGTAACTTGGGCAGTTGTGCAATATTGTACTCAGAAGGACCTCGTGCTTGGTGGAATGCTCCGATATTACTATCTTGACGTTCTTAATACTTTTATCTTTTAACTTGTGTAGGTGAAGTCTTACTGAGCAATGGAGCATGCATGTGAGCAGAAGTGATACGTACAATATGTAGATCTGCTGTTCTTTGCTGCCCATTTTCAGGTGGTGTTTGCAATGGCCCATGAGCACAGAACTCTGGTGGACCCAAGATGCATGGGAGGTCAGCAAGACTCAAAGCATGTATGTCGTCAATGTATAAAGCAAGCCCTGGGAGGCCACACTTTCAGTTCAGAATAGAACTTGCTTCTAATACAGAAAGAAAAAAATGGTGTTGTAAGAAACATGAATAATCAAGAAAACGCATCATATCCTATACTAGCCAACTGTGTATACTGAAAATGACATAGAAGGAAAGGGGAAGATAGAACAATGTATAGTTCCTTTTCCTTTCAGTCCTTCCCAACTCTTCAGTAAGCCCAAAGTAGAGGCTGTTGGTAGTTTTTGAATGTATGAATCAGTGAAATTAAAACATTCAGGTTAGATTTTTCAGCATATCCACTGTTCTGATAAGAATGAAATACATATGGATACATAAGCTATGAAATATAAATTGTATAATTTTGGTGACTCCTCACCAAAATTTAAATGTTCTTATATTTATACTTAAAACTGGTGTTGCACAATATAAAGATTAATGGTAAAAGTCATACTAATAAATTAAAATATTATTTTATTTGTCTTTTACTTAGAACGACATTAAATAGCAAATAAAAACCCCCATGAAAGTCAAGAAGAAAAGAGTGGAAAACACTTTACATTTTAGTGCCTTTAATGACATGTTTCCTCCTGCCTTTTGAACAAAGAACCTACATTTTCCTTTTGCACTGGGCTCTACAAATTATGTAGTTGGCCCTGCATGCAAATGTGGACTTTGACAGACAAAATCACAGGCTAGTACAATTTTGAAGTAAGTGTAGTAATCTCTGATTCAAAAACTACAAAGAACATTGTCAGAGATTGTTCAGGATGGGATAAAACTTTTTTTGATCTCCAGAGACAGTCAATGAGTGCCCCATGATGGCCATGGCCCAAAGGGGTAAGTCACATTGGGAATTACCTAAGGATCAGCTCATCACAGTCATGAAACATGTTCCAGCCTTTTTTATTACATTCAGGGCCAACCAACCCATCTGCACCCTGACACGAACTAACCCCAGTTAAGACCAGCAACCCTTCATTCATTCTACTCATCAGTGATGGTCATAGAACATTGCACAGTGAACAAGACAATTATAGTCCTTGTCCTTTTGTAATTAACAGACCAGTGTTATTGAATGTAACAAATAAGGGAGTAAAATAAAATAAAATATTTAGAAACACTATAAAGTTTCCTGTTTATTGGAATTTTTATTAGTCATTAAGACTCTTTCATTGTAAGTAACAAAAAAACCTCATCTCAAACTGGCTTAAGCAAAAATAAAAAATGAAAAAGTGTAAGTTTGTATGACCCAAATTACATGAACTATGAGTGGGGCAGAGGTGATTCTCCAAAAGAAAAGTGAGGTGTTTTTATCAGAGTAAGGGGACTGAATACTCCCCTACAGAAACTTTAAATAAATTTTTTGATGATGTAAATAATCACTACTGTTTCTATTGGAATATTTACTTTAAAACGTTGGCATGATGGCTTATCTTAAAGCAGGAAACGCCTAAATGTTCTTGCCATTTCAGGCTGAATGTTTTTGTTATTTTGAATTAGTAGGATAGCAATGACTTGGGTAAAATGTCTTGGAATACTGAAAATGTTCAATAACCCAAAAGAAGGAAGGAAAGTGGACACAGGATTGAGAAAACAAAAGGAACAAACAGAGAGAAATAGAAGAAAAAAAATCAAGATTCTGTGATGCAAATAAAGCAGTTCTGAGAGGGAAACTTAAAGCATTATATCCTTACACTAGGAAATAAGAAAGGTCTCAAATCAATTTAAGCTTCAAGCTTAAGAAACTAGAAATGGAGGAATGCAAAACACTCAATGCAAGCAGAAGTAAGGAAATCATGTAGATAGGAACAGAAATCGATGATATTGAAACCAGAAAAACAATGGCAAAAATTTATTAAACCAAAAGCTAGTTCCTTGAAAAGAGCAATAAAATTTACAAACCATAGCAGACTGATAAAGGAAAAAAGAAAAACAAACAAACAAACAAAATTACCAGTCAAGAATGAAAATGGGAACTATAAATACAGACCTCACAAACATTAAAACGATAATAAGAGAAAACTGAAAACAACTCAATGCACATAAATTCTACAACCTAGATGAAATGAAGCAACTTCTCAAAAACCTCAAACTACCAGGGTTACCTAAAAGTAGATAGCTGGATAATCCTATAACTGGTAAATAAATTGAATCTGGGGCTTATCTAGCAAGTGAGAAACTGATCCAATATTCAAAAATTAATCAATGGAATCCAGTATATTAATGTTGAAAGAAGCATCATGTGATCATATCAATAGATACAGAAAAAGCATTTGCCAAAATTTAACATCTTAAATTGTCAAATTCTTAACAAACAAGGAATAAAATGAACATCCTCAACTTGAGAATAATATTTTATGAAAACCCTAAACCTAACACCATACTTAATAATGAAAGACTGAACGATTTCCCTTTCAGATTGGGAATGAGGCAAGGCTGTCGTCTCTTATTGTTCCTATTTTATATTATACTGGAACTCCCAGGCATTGCAATAGCAAGAACAAGAAATAAGAGGCCTTCAGATTAGAAAGGAAAATAAAAACTATCCTTATTTGCATATGACATGATTGTTTATGTAGACAATCTCAAGCAATCTTTAAGAAAAAGCTCACAGGACTAATAAGTTATTTTAACAAGGATATAGGATATAAAGTAAACATAAATCGGTCATTTTTCTATATACTAGCTATGAACAACTAAAACTGAATTTTCGTTAAAAAATTCATAATTATTATATTAATTTGCAGGGCTGTCATAACAAAGCAACACAGTCTGGGTGACTTAAACAACAGCAGGTTTTTTTCCCCTCATAAATATGGAGGCTAGAAGTCTGAGATGAGTATATTGGCAGAGTTGGTTTCTTCTGAGGCCTCTCTCCTTGACATATAAATGGTTGTCTTCTCACTGTGTCTTTACATGGTCTTCTCTGTGTGTGTTTGTATCCTAATCTTCTCTTCCTGCAAAGATACCAGTCATATTGAATTAGGGCCCACCCTTATGTCCTCATTTTAACTTAATTGCATTTTTAAAGTTCTTATCTCTAAATAGAGTCACATTCTGGGGTACTGGGGATTAGGACTTCAACACAAAAATGTTGAGAAGTGAAGATGCAATTCAGCCCATAACAATGATTAACGAAAGCTCAAAAAGCAAAAGAAATAATTTATAAATCTAAAAAATCGAGTACAGAATCTGTATGCTAAAGATTTCAAAATGTTATAAAAGGAATCATATATGTCCTAAATGAATGAAGAGATGTACTATGTTGGTGGATTGTAAGATGAAACATAGTAAAATGTCAATCCTATCCAAATTGACCTATAGAGTTAATGCAATTTTAATCAAAATGCTATTAGGATTTTTTTTGTAGATAAGAACAAGCTGATTCTAAAATTTATATGGAAATTAAAGAAATTAGAATTGCAAAAACAATTTTGAAAAAGAATAAAGTTGGTAAACTCAACATGATTTAAAGGCTTACCTTAAAGCTACAGGAATCAAGACAGTGAGGTGTTGGGGAAGGGATATACTTATGGATCAACAAAGCAGAATAGAGCATCCAGGAAAAGACTCAAACAAATAAAATGAACTGATTTTTTTGGCAGGTTGCAAAAATAAAAGGAGATAGTTGTTTGTTTGTTTGTTTGTTTGTTTGTTTTAACAAATGGTGCTGGAATAATTGGACATCTTATCTAAAAATATAAACTGTAACCTAAACTTCGCACTTTATACAAAAGTTAACTCAAAATGAGTCATATTTATCTGAATGCAAAATGTGAAACTAAATAAAATTTAAAAAAGAATATAAAAGAAAAAATATTCCTGACCTGGGGTTTAACAAAAATATCTTGGATATGACACTAAAAGCACAATAGAGAAAAGAAAAAATATTAATAAATTAGAATTAATCAAAATTAATAACTTTTGTTTTGCAAAAGACACTCTTGAGAAAATAAAAAGAAAAACTACATTCTGAGGACAAACAACCTGTTTCCTGAGTATATTAAGAATTCTCAGAACTCAAAAATAGCAAAACAACACAATTAAAAAATGGGCAAAATATATTCCATTAAAGAAGATATATGAAAGGCAAATAATGCATGAAAATATGTTCGATATCATTAATTTTTGAGAAAATTCAAACTAAGAACATAATGAAGTATACTTATTGGAATGGCTAAAAATATTTTTGATGATGCCAAGTCCTAATGAGGAAGTGTGGCAACTGGAATGCTCATACATTGCTGATGTGAATGCAAAACGATACAAGTGCTCTACAAAATCATTTGGCAGTTTCTTACAAAGTTAAATATATACTTACCCTACTACCCAGTTATCTCATTCTTATTTATCCTAGAGAAATGAAATATTGTATGCACACAAAAACCTGTACACAATTATGTGCACAAAAAAACCTGTACACTTTTCATAATTGCTCAAAACTAGAAACGACTTAAATATCCTTTAGTGGGTAATAAATAAACAAACTGTGGTATATTTATACAATGGGTACTACCCAGAAGTAAGGAAGAACAAACCATTGACACACACACAACTTGGATGAATCACAAAGGCGTTATGCCCAGTAAAAGTAGCTAGTTGCAAAAGAACATACTGTATATTTATATTTACATGACATTTTAAAAAACAAATCTATAGTGATCAGTGATTGCCAGGGGTCAGGAAGGTGAAGGTAGAGCACGTGACTACAAGTAGTAAGGGAGAGTTTTAGTGGGGGATTGATGAAACTGGTTTTTGTTTGTTTTTCCATAAAGAAGCCTCCATTTCAAATTGCTGGGATTGAAGAACAAGGTTTTCTTTCAAGGTGAATGTTAAATACTCTTCTTTTAGAAATTTCTTTTAAAAATTAACTTAATGAGAAGTTCAAGGCATATATAAGAAAAACCATGCCCAAATTGATAAACTCAGTTTATTAAATGGGAATTATGAATGAATACATACTTCTCACATTTCAGTGTTTTGATGTAGGTGGGATTCATTGAAGATGTGATCATTTTGAATCTGCTTTTCCCCTGAAGGGAGTTTTTCTTCTGAAGGCATCAGAGGGATCTTGTCCATGGTCAAATCTTTGGGGACAAGCAGATGGCCATTCCAGAAGACAGCTTGGGGAGGGGAGAAATACATCGTAACCTTTCCCACCCCCTTATAACCATTCCTGTAGCGGAAATTGTGAGCTCTCTCACAACATCTAATTACAATTCTCTTCTGCCTTGGGTGGGAATCAAAGCAACAGTTTTCTCCTGATTTTATTTATGGAGACAGACATCAGAAGAGCAAGCAAGAAAGCAAGAGCTCTAAACAAATACTTCTTCCGCACAAGGTTTGCATGTGTTGCAGATTTTCTTTCCCAGGACAGATGTGCAACCTTGCTTTTCAGAAGAGACCTGAGACCTCTAACCCCTTGCTAAGAACAAAAGATAATAGTCTCAGTTGTGGTATCACATGTGTTTCCCATGAGAAGGCAGACTCTCCAGAGTCACCACCCCCATTTGTCAGACTGTCTTGTGGGCACCCCCTGGTGGTCACCTAGGTGGAGTAGCTCTCTGTTCCTTGCATCCAGAAGATCCCTGGCTGGTATACTGGTGTAAAACAAAGAGAAACATTCCGATTTGTTTCTTTGGATCAGCAAGAAAGAAATAACTGACTACCAAGAGAAGAAGAAGCAGCAGAAAATAAATGAAGTATTTTCTGACCAAATGATGTTAACATGTGGTCATTAGAGCTGGTATTTTTCTTCAGCTGCATGAATAAGTCTCCTTGTGCCCCCAACTCCTACACTTTAATTTTCTTATTTGGAAAATAGAAAACAAACTAGGTTATTTCTAAGTGTGCTTCTGCCTTTAAACTTAGCTAATATCTAATATCTAAATGTTTAATGTTGGGTAACATTTCTACCCCCTGGGAGAGATAAGAGTCTGGGAAATTGAAGAAAATGTAAAGACATCATGTAGACATCCCTTTGACTTTCATCTTCCAGCCCTTTCTATCTGTAACAACTCGAGTTTCTTTAATATTTGAAATAGACATTTGTGGTTAGAGCATAATTAAAGCCAACTGAATATTAGTTTAGTTTCTTCCAAAAGGCTCTCATCCAATCATGGTAAAAACTGACTAATTTTCAGAGAGACATGGGATGTAAGTCTAAATCTACCCTCCTGCTGAAAAATGTGGGCAAGACCACCTTTGTATCCCACTCATCATTTTAAGGCTTCATAAGTCCTGAAGTTAGAAGTTGTATTTTAATTACATATCTCACATTTAGTTATGTCTTACAGATAACAAGGCTATTGATGCCTACAATGTCCTGTGTATTTTTTAGTATTTTTAAGCAAGTTACTTAATCACTTTCAGCATCCATTTTCTTGCTTATGAGTTGGGGTTGTGAAACTCAGAGATCCCACAGGGACATGCTTTGTAAAGGGCCACACGAGCATTATTGAGTGTTAGCAAAGATGATTTCACAGCCAAGTCCCAGAGAAGGTAGTCGAAAGTTAATGTTTTCCTACAGAATGTCAACAATTGCCTCAAATGTTTCTTGGCTTATAATTATAATTCCTTCTAGTGCAAGTTTTTGTTCTTATTAGAAGGAAGGCAGACACCAGTTTTTAAAGAGGGAAACAAATCTAAAAGCGATGAACTGACTACATAGAAACCCAGAAAGACTCACAAGAAATAATGCATTTCTCACTGATTTGGCTATTGAAGAATATAGCATTTTGTTTGGAGGAGAGGACAGAAAACAGGTTTGTCTATTTTACTGTAAGGAAACCTCCATTTTGAACTGCTAGAGCTGAAGAACAAGATTTTCTTTCAAGGCGAATGTTAAATACTCTTTCTTAAAAAATGTATATAATCAACTGCAGGAGCAGTTCATGGTATTTACAAGAAAAATCAGATTCAAATTGGTGAATTCAGTTCATCAAATTAGGGTTATAATTATAAGATATACTTATAAAGATTAATTAAGATAATATAAGTTTTTTTTAGAGTATAGTTTTTTTCCCCATCTTTATTGAAATAAAATAGACAATTAGTTGTTTGTATTTACATTGTACAATTCAATGACGTATTTTTTTTTCAATTATACTTGGCATACAATAATATACCAGTTTCAGTTATATAGCATAGTGATCAGAGATCTACATAACTCACAAAGTGATCACTTCATTAAATCTAGAACCCCTCTTCTCCCTTACATATTTATTACAACATTATTAACCATCTTCTCCATGCTATACTCTATATCTCCATGTTTTTTCTGCAACTGTCCATTTGTACCTCTTAATCCCTTTGCCTTTTTTTCTACTCCCACCCCTCCCATCTAGTATCCCTTTAAATATTCTCTATATCTATGAGTTTTTTTCTGCTTTTGTTGTTGTTGTTGATTTTGTTCTTTAGATTCCACATGTACATGAAATCATGCAATATTTGTCTTTCTCTATCCAACCCATTTCATTCAGCGCAGTACCCTCTAGGTCCATCAAGGCATTATCTTTTCCCATCTTCGTCCTTTTAGTCTGTGTGTGTCTTTTAATCTGAAGTGAGTCTCTTGTAGGCAGCATACATAGGTGTCTTGTTTTCTTATCCATGCAGCCACTCTATCTTTTGGTTGGAACACTTAATTCTTTTCCATTTGAGATGCTTGTTGATAGGAATGTAGTTATTACCATTCTTTATTCATGTTTTTGATACACGTTTTTTTCTTCTTAAAGAAGTCCCTCCAACATTTCCTGTAATACTGGCTTGGTGATGATAAATTCATTTAGCTTATTATGTCTGGGAACCTCTTTATTTGTCCTTCGACTCTAAATGATAGCTTTGCTGGGTAAAGTATTCTTGAGCTTAGATCCTGGGTTTTTATCACGTTGAATATTTTGTGTTAAGCCCTTCTGTCCTGCGTAGTTTCTTTTGAGAAATCAGCTGCCAGTCTTATGGATGCTCCCTTATAGGTAACTAACTGCTTTTCTCTTGCCTCTTTTAAGATTCTTTCTTTGTTTTTAACCTTCGGCATTTTAATTATGATGTGTCTTGGCGTGGGCCTCTTTGTGTTCCTGGTTTTGGGGCCTCTCTGAGTTCCTTGGGGTTTTATGTCTATTTCCTTCATGAAAGGTTAGGAAAGTTTTTCATCATTATGTCTTCAATAGCTCTTCAACATCTTGTTTTCCTTCTGGTAACGCTATGACACAAATATTTTTTGTTATTATTTAATAATGTCACATAGGCTCCTTAAATTATTATTAGTCTTGGCTTCTTTTTTCTTGCCATTCTGATTGAGTGTCCTTGGTTTTCTCATCCTCTATATAGGTCATTTAATCCTTTTCTTTATTCACTTTGTTTATTCCATTTAATATACTGCTCATCTCAGATAATGTGTCCTTCATTTCTGACTGGTTTCCTGTTACAATTTCCATTTCAAGTTTTATGTTTTTTGTCTCTTTGTTAAAGTTCTCACTGAATTCACCTACACTTCCCCTAAGTTCATCAATTGTCTTTGTAACTAGTGTTTTGAACTCTGCATCTGTTAGATTGCTTGACTCCATTATTCCTGGATCTCTGTTCTGTTCTCTTATATGGTTTCTGCTTCTTTGTCTTCTCATTTTGACAGATTTTCTGTGTCTGTTTCTATGTACTAATCAAAGCTCCTAAGTCTCCTGGTCTTAGGATGACTTTGTGTAGTAGATGTCCAGTGGCATGGTCCTGAGAGGGGTTCAGCTGCAGGCCATGTTTAGCCCTAGCTTGTGCCCCTCTGGGACTACCTGTTAAGATTCAGCACACAGTCCACAGATACTGTGCTTACAGTTTCCTCAAAAGGCCACTCCAGAAACCATGGCCTGTTGCTTCCAGTATGAGTCTAGGGGCCACTCAGCAAGGAGCACCTGACTGGCTGAGGATATACCTGGATATGGCTTGGGTGGGGCTGTGTGTTGGGGGAGGCAGAGTTTCAGGGAATCCTCTGGGTGGAGCAACCTCTGTTATCCAGTTTGATGACGTCTCAGCTATGGTGGTGCTGTGTTTGGCGTATTGGGAGTGGGGAGGGCTCAACAGGGAACGATGGATACTACCAGCACTCCTGTACCTAGCAAATCCCACTTTGCCTCTCACTGCGAAAATTCAGTGTTCCCTGGTAAATCCTTGGTGCCCCATGCGCAGCGGAACCACCACAGGTGCTCAGAGTGAGCAGGTCCATCACCCCGAAAATCCACTTGCTGATGTGGCCCCGGCCCTTTTAAGAGGCTTCTGCCATCTCACTCAGCTGCTTGGGACTGGGCAGTCCCACATCCTCGCCCCATCCACCTTCTGCCATTGCAGGGTAATTTCTTAGATTTCTCCCTAGTTGTATGGCTTGTTAATCTAGATCCCAGGTGATTTTTCTTGCTGCTGCTCCTTGTTTCCATCACAACTTTGATTTGGTTGCCAGAGGGATGAACAGAGCCTCTATCATCTAGGCTGTATTTTCTCTCTCTCAGATTATATATGTTTTAAATTACTGACAGAGTAAATGACCAAGAAATCTTAGCTCCTTAGGAATAGCACTGTGTTGAAGGAGCCGGCTATGTTTTTGGAAGAAAAGCATAGAAGGATATTAGCAGTACTGGGAGAGAAATGTGCTGAGGTTGTGGGGGCGGGGTGGTTATGTAGTCTTTTATCCTGGAAGACTAGCTTTTTCTTCCTTTGTAGTGAGGTTTCTAGTTTCCTGCCTTGTTTCCCTTGAGCCATTGCATTGCCAAGAAGTGACCTCCTTCCTTTGAACTAGTCCCCAGTCTCCTCAGCACCTGTCTTTTCAACTGGTCAGCCTTTGTGTCTCTCCTGCTTTCCTCGCACACAGGCTACCCTGACTCTGCCTACCATCTCATTCTTGGGGCCAAGGACTGTAACTTTGCTCTCTTGGCCACTATCCCATGTGACGTTGCAGTCTGATTGCTCCCTCTTATTGTCTGCTTTTCCTCTGAGTTGTCCAGACACAGTGCCTGGCAGGTGGAGTGAAATGCTCGTGACAATTAGCTGTGTACCTTTCCCCTGGGTACTCCTTTGTTCCTGGGAAATGACAGATGTTAGGGAATCTATGCACAGAAGTGAAAATAGTGGTGTCCTACCCCAGAGTGCACACCTAGTTGCTCCGGGAAGCCAGGAAAGACTGCAGCCTTGACAAGTGTTTTCTGCCTTGCTTTGTCAAATGTTGTCTCTTTCTACAGTAATCCCAGGGCCTCTTTTCATCCCAGGGTTTTATTCCAAATGGAATGTTAAGAGGGTTCAGATGCGAAGAGACAGGTCAGGGCTTTGGGGGTGGGGAGAGGTGTGAGCTTGTCCAGATCTGTGGCTTTGCCAGGACTGTTTTTAAGTTGACACAGGGCTAAATAAAAAGCCCCTTGCTTTGATCTCAGGGACTTCCTGAGTAGACTGTCTGATTAGATAAAGATCATGTATTCCGCCACCCCCCATTCTTTAGAAAGTAATCTAAGCTTTGCGGCCATTTTCATGTACTGTACTGTCTCCTTCCCAAAGTCTGTCTCCTCTCTGTCTCATTGAGTCTCTTCCTGGGTCTTGGGTTTTTCTTTCTGTTTGAGCAAGAGAAGGAACCTGAGAAGATAGAGCTCTTCTTCTCCCTTTGATTCTTCTTAAGTTGTTTAGAAACGAACTGAAAGCTTTTTGTTTGAGAGCCTCATATGGACCTCGTCTGGTCATGGGCATCAAAGGGAATTAGTCTCTGCTTGCAACATGGTCAGCGGCTGGGATGCTACGAAGTGAGCTAGTTGGAAGGTGGAGGGTTTTGAGAGAGAAATATAGTCAATTTCTGCATTGGGTTGATCAGGTAAGACATTAGGGTCTGAGGGATATGTATGTGGGAGGATATCTCTTCTCTTAGAGCAACCGATACCCTTTAATTTAGATCCAGGACATATACAGCAGACTCTCTTTGATGATGAGAAACTGACTTGCTCTTGGGAGTGGGACAATTTTAAGAAATGCTTGAACTTAAAGAGCTGCCAAATTAAAAATCATCTAGGCTGGGTCACAGCTTTCCAATTTAATTCAGGAGGAGAGTCTCTTTATGACATTAAAAGAGTGAGACTTTATAAAAGGGAAATTTTAATAATTTATTTTACTTAACCTTCTGTGCCAATCACTGTTCTAGATGGTACACTCACACTCTCTCTCGCACACACAATTTGCATAATATAAATGTTAACATTACATCTTCATGACAACCCTATGAGCAACAGTACCATTTGCTAATCATATTTTGCAAATGAGGAAACTAAGGTATGGAGAAGTTAAGTATCTTGCTCAAGGTCACACAGCTAGCATGTGGCTAGTTAAGGAATCAAATCAAGGAAGATTAAAGATTCTAGCTCAAGAATCTGACTGGTGCTTGCCCACCTCACCCCTGTAACACACACACACTTAGAAATTCACTAAGAAAACACACATGGAAAGAAGTTATAAATTTATGAATGCAATAATATTTTAAAATATTTATATACACATGAAAAATAGTTACATATTTATGTGGGAGGCAGTTGAATGTAGCGGTTTATTCATCAGTTTCACAAGCATTTCTTTGAGAGCCGACTGTGTGCCAGGCCCTGAGCAAGGTGATGGGAATCAAATGGTGACTAAAATACACCAGGTCCTTGTGTTCAAGCTGAGGCTTCAAGGCAACAGGTCTGGGCCAAGAGACCAAGGATCATGTTTAGACTACAACACTACTGAGGGTTTTAGATGCTGTGGGGCCAGGATTCTGCAACTTCCTGCAACTGAGCAGTTCCCTCCTTGGATCCAAGCAGTAATCATCACTTGCTCACAGAGGAAGACCCTGTTCGAGGCAGCGTGCTGCAGCTGGTCTCCCCCATGGTCTGCCCTTACTTGACATGAGAATTTTGATGAAGATTGTCACAGTCAGGATTCATATGGGTTAGGTGCCTGTGAAAGAAACTGTTAATTTTCTCTTCAGAATCTTTCCTATTTGTCACAGAATCCTTATTTGTTAGCTAGAGAACATGGCTGCCCCTGATAAAGTTACTATTCCTCATTATTTCTTGCAACTAAGATGCCTGTATGACTAAGTTCTAGTCAATGGGTTGCAAAGACAAATGGTGTCTGCAACTTCTGGGAAGTCCTTTATCACTCCTTGTTCTTTTTTTTTTTGCTGACTGGAATATGAATGTGCTCGCTGGAGCTTTGGCAGTCATCTCAGACCATGAAGTGGAAACTGAAGAGAAATGTGGAGCAATGAGTTTGAAGAAATTTGGATCCCATACCCTGAAACTATCTATCTCCAGAGTTATTTTGTATAAGAGAGCAATAAATCTCTATTTTATCTAAGTCATTGTTACTCTTTTTTACTCTAACTTAATGTAGCTAAACCTAATCTGAATTGAAATGGCTTCCCTCTTAAATAATATGTGATATGGTTTTATTTATTTGAATCTTGCTAAAGCTACTTAAAATCTGTCTAATATGCTTCCTTTATCTTTAAATTAAGCAGAGTTAAGTTCTCTTGTTTTCAGCCTTTAGCCCCATCTGGTACTGTCTGTCTCTAAGTTCTGCCTTTGGATGTGCAAACACAGGATGATGCCAATGCTTTTAGGGTTAAAATGTCTCCTCAAATGGAAGCTAGTACACCACATAGAACTCTGCTAATGAAGTCTGAGCTTTCTTGGGAATTTGGGAGGTATTTTTGCTTAAGGCATACTCTACCATCCTTTCCATAGATTTAGTTCTAGAAAAAAAGACAACATTCTGTGTTTTTATAGAGCTTATGACCTCCTCAGCAGTGCTGAGTGTGGAGTTGGGTGCTCTCACTGCAGGGCATGGTTAGTGGGGCCAGTGGTCCAAGTTGTCGGTCGTTTGCCACAGGAAGGGGAACCTGAGACCCCTTTCCCTAAAGCTCGACCTGCTGCCCCCTCAGCCTCTGAGTTTGGGGTTCAGGGTCATCTCCTCAATGCAGGCTGGGAAGATTCTCTAGACCCCTGTTCTTCAAAGTTTTCAGAACTGCCTGTGCTTTTTTCCATCGGCACTGCTGGCACCTTCTTGTTCACTGGAAGAGCCCTGCACAGTCTTTGTGGGACCCGTGCTGATCAGAGTCTCTTCTTTTAATCAGACTCCACTCACACCATAGCTGGGTGCCCTGCTGGAGCCACAAATCCAGGGATGACAGGACGCCATGATCCTCCAAGGGCCTCTGTCACGTCTGGGATTTGTGCACGAGTGTGTGCATGTGTGTGTGTTGTAGATGAAGTTAATTTGCAATGATCTTTTTCCTATAGCCAAAACTTAATCCCTTCATATTTTTTAGGCATCATAGCAACCTTAGAACTCTGAAAAACAACTTTTTTTTTTCGACAAGCAAATGAAATACAATGTCAGATTTTTTTCAAGCTGCTATTTCACCTTTCTTTTTAGTTCTCTCCTTTCTCTAATCTGTGCCTTGTCTAGCTCTCGTTTCCCACTCTCCTAGTGACTGTTCCCTGTTATAATCAAACAAGGCTCATTCATCAGCCCTTGGCCCCTGGGAGACTCAGACCTGATGTGGATCAGCTACTCTGGTATGCCCGAGCTGTCTTCTACAACTTCTAGTTTCTGACTAGAAGCAGAAACACCTGGCATGCTGGACTCACATCTGGCTCACCCAGCAGAAGCCAGAAGTGGCTCACAGTCTAGTTGTTCTTACCCTGTTTGATCTTCAGCAATTCAGTTTTTCAGGGGAGCAGAGTGTGAGACAAATTCGTGGGCAGACTGGAATGTTGAGTTACCCGCAATGACAGTGGGATGGGCTACGAGAAGGACTGCGAAGTTCAGGGAAAAACCCTGTTTGGAATTTGGAAAGTGCTCAGATGAGAATCAAAACTCACTCCTTCATACCCCACACAGAGGCTGTTTCAGTGTAGGCAAGGTGGGGCAGAGGGAATGGAATTAAGTAGGGATATCATCTCTACATTTGAAGCACAAATGGTCAAAGAAGAAATTTGGATTTGGAGCCAGACATATTCAGGTTTAAATATGGATCTACTTGTGTGATGGTGGGTAACTCTTTCATGAGCTTTAGGCTCCTCACCTGTGCCATTTAAAAAAAAAGTTGATTGAGATAATTTCCCAATCCCATGTCTAGCATGAAGATGATTGTGAAGCACATGTTTCAGCCTGAAGTGAGAGCCAGCAGCCCAGAGCTGACACTTTATGCTGCCTCCTAGCTCCTCCCATGGCCCCAGGGCAGGACTGCAGAACTGCAGAAGTGAGTGGGAACTGTGAGTCAGCAAGCTATGGCCTCTTATCCAGAATATGCTGGGTTTGGGATGAGGTTCAAGGTCCAGTGCTCTGCTTTTCCAGACCATACAAATGAGAAGAGAGGCAGTGCCTGCTTCTCTCCAAGGAACCGAGGAACCGAAGCAGCTAGTAGGAGGGGCTTTACTACCTGGGAGCGAATGACTACAGATGTCCCAACCGCCATCAACTCATGCCACCTGCACACCCTCCTCTGTGTGTGGACTCATATGTGCCAAGGGTTGTTAGAACAATGACCTTGTAGGATGTCATCCAACCTCACTACATCATTTATTTTTTCTTTTTAGTTTTGCTTATTTTTAGTACTTAGTTTAAAATATGTCACATATACGGAAAACAGTGTAACAATTGTACATCACCCAATACTCAGATTTAACCAGTATTAACATTTTGCCATATACATATTTTTAAGTTTCTTTTTGAGAAAAAGAGATCAAATATTACCTCTAAAATTTTTCTACTTGTCACCTATTGCTCGCTGTCATCCATCCACAGAGGTAATTGTTATCTTTAAGTCGGTAGTTATCCTTCCCATGCATAATTTAGTACTTTTACGACTTTTGTCTGTGTCCAGACATAATATATTATTATTTTATGAGTTTTTAAGTTATTGAAATTGTATAATACTTTACATATCCATTTGCAATTTGCTTTTTTTCCACCTTACATTTTTTATGACACATCTGTGACAATATTCATAGCTCTAGATCATTTATTTTAACAGCTGAATGGCATTCTATCTTATTAATACAACATGGTTTATTTGGCCATTCTTCTGTTGGTGGACAATTTAAGTTGTTTTCAATTTTTGATAATACAAAAACAGGTCCTCGGGAGTGAAATTGTGAATTCTGCTACCTGACAGTTTCAACTTCACTAGATATAGTCAAATTATTCTCTAATTTACATCACCATAAGCAGTGGCAATAAGTATTTCTGTTTTCTTACCATTTTGCCATTACTTGGTATTATCAGACTTGTTTCCCTAAGTAAAACACGGCAACTCTGGTTTGTTAATTACAAATGCCATAATTCATCCCACCCTGGCCCCATGGTACCTACCATATTGTATTATAGACATCTGAGTTAGTCAACCCCATGAACCATTCATTTATGACAGGGTTCCAGTCCATTCCTTTTTGTGTCTCCAGTACGCAGCATGATGAATGCTGAAAGACACACAGTAAGTACTCAGTACATATGTGGTGACTTAAATGTAAAGGATGAAAAAATCAAAGAACAGAATGGTTGGGGAAGACTTAATGTGTGGAGCAGAATGAATCAGACCTTCAAACACCCCTGGTTAGAGTGTCAACCAATGTAAATGTTTTGGAAGGCTCTTGAGGAGCATCCACTAAAGCATGCATGCTCTATGTATGACCTGTTAATTCTATTCCCATTAGAGATGTGGGCATATGGGCAACAAAAGACACACCCTGGATTGCCCACAGCAGCACTATTTATAAAATCTCCAAAATGACAACCACCTAAATATTTACCCATGGTAGAACTGTTAAATAGAAATGTGCAATGCTGAACAGTGATCAGAATGAATGACTCGTTTCTGCAAGCAGCAGTATGGAAGACTCTCACAATATGATATTAAGCAAAAGATGCCAGACCTCAAGGAGCATATGCTGTATGAATCCATATATTTAAAGTTTAAAATTAGGCAAAACTAATCTAGTATAGAAGCTGTTATACTTTTTGTGGGAAGTGAATACTGACTCTAAGGGGGGCACAGGATTACTGGTAATATTTTCCTTATTTTGTATTGAGGTAAAATGTATATATGATGCAATTCAATTTTTAAAGTGCACAATTCAATGAGTTTTGACGAATGTGCACAGTTATGTAGCTACCAGCATAATCAAGCTGTAGAACATTTTTGTCACCCCAGAGAGCTCCCTTGTGAACTACGTTCGATTTCTTGACCTTAGTTATGGGCTTTTGTTGTGTGAGTGTTTCCACTTTGTGAAAATTCATTGAGCTGCGCGCTTATAACACATGTGCATTTTTCTGAATGTATATTATATGTCAATAAAATGTTCAAAGAATGTTTTTTAAAAGATTGGCCCAAAAATTAGTAACTTGCTACAAGATGGCCAATTGAGTGATAAAGGTGATGAGAGAAGAACAGTTGGGAAGACAATCTGAATGGTCTAGTGTAGAAATATGAGAGAGGAGGGAACAGAAAGTGAGTCTTCACTGTCATCTCAGGCTTCAGTTTTGTACATTTGCTGCTGGTGAGTGTTGTAAACTAGCCTTTATCTTCTAGAACTGGATCCCTGTTTTCTTTTTCTTTTTTTCCCCTCTTTATAATATCCTGTAATAACAGAAGGGAGCACTTAACGGTAGCTCAGTGGTAGGCTTTTCCTGAGACATAGAGCAGGTGGCCTGAGCCTCCATTCAATAGAGCCCCCAGGTAAGAATCCTAAAACATTCTTAACAGAAAGTTCTGCCTTCCATAGCCATGAGCACAGAACACCTCACTCTCTTTTGACTGGCAGAATCCTGGTCACATGGCTCTGAGGCATGAGGCCTTTGGAAATCAATTCCTGGTCTTGGCTGGGCAGCACCTGGCCACCCCTGAGAGGGAATTTAAAGACTCCTTGGGGACAGGCGCATCAGTGATGTGAGTCTCTCCAGTCTTCCCCTGTATAAGGACGTCACTTTAGTTATGTTGGTGACAACAGGGGCAGTGAATTACATTAGAGACCTCAGAGAAGATTTCATGCTGGCTTTTTTTGTTTGCCTTTTTTTTTTTTTTTTTTTTGGCCTTTCTCCTTCTCTATTTGCTGAGCTCTCCAAAGGTCGAAAAAAAGGGGAGGGATGAAGAATAAAAGATGGTACAGATAGACAAAACTAAATTGCATGTCTAGTGGTGTACAATTTTAAAGTGGTGCTTGTTAAAATCTGCTACCATTCCCTTTCACTGAGGAATAAAATGTATACTTCATTTAGACTGTTCCCTTTTGTGGCCAATAAAATATTTTGCCATGACCTTCGTGAAAAAATAAACTTAACTGCATAGAAAAAATTTCTTTTTCTTTTTTAAAAGTCAGGCTTGAAATTTTTATATCCTTTGAGTCATATCCTTGAAGCAATTGGCTGATTAATTCAAGAAATGTTTCTTTCCCAATTCAAACATAACATTTTGAAAATCATCCATGAATTACATGTTCCAAGAATGAAAGGCTTTCTGTGTCATTTAAAAGATTTTTTTTTCATTTTGAGGGTAATGATGAATATCTATAAGGGCACATTTATTACTCCCAGAACAGATAGAAAATTAGCAAAGTCATAAAATTCTTACCCAGCTTTGCTATTGCAGCTGTGTCTCAACCAGTCCTCCATCAATTCCCCTGCTGTTAAAATGGTTAAGGATGATGTTATTTTTGCCATTACAGGCAAGGCACTGGTCTTTATATGTTGGCTTTCCAAATCTTTACATGGAGATATAAAAAAAATCTGTATCTAAGCTTTGTTCTTCTAGTGGAGTTCAACAAAGATTTGAAAGTCTCATAAATTTGTTTCTGAAAAATCTTACCTTCTGCTCCCAGAAAACGTCCTTCTTCTTCTAATCCAATAAGGTAAAACAATAACTAAATCTCAGAAAAGCAACTGGCTATAAGCTTTCTGCCTTAATTTACACTACTGTATTCAGGGTCTGTACACACAGATGTATGTTTTGTATAAACTCATCCAATAATACCGATGCAAGCCTTTAAATAGTCTGAAATCATGCAGGCATAATGGTGACGACCCACACATTTTTCCATTCGAAATTGTAAATGATAACTAAGAGAGAAGCCCATCCCCTCTCCTTGCCACATATACTTCCTGTGAAGCTATTTCATGACTCTTTGTACGTCAGGCCAGTATCACTGCTCATGGGGATGTTGCTCACTCACTGTGGCCCAGTCGATCAGAGCAGTACTACTCAGTGTGGTCTACAGAGCAGGACTGGTCTGTTGTCAGCAAAGACAGGAATTCAAAAATTAAGAAAATGTGTTCAGAAATTTTTAGAGGTATTTGGCAGGGACATTTTCTATCAGAATCTAATCATAATATCTAGGGGTTTATTCATGTATTTTTTTGTAAAAAAGTAATGACATTGACATTTAGTAGAGCTCCTATTTCTGGTCAGAATGAGATTAAAGTGTCTCTTTTGGTAGAGTTATCACCAACACAAAACCTCATCGTTACATGAGCATACTGACAAAAATAATAAGCTTATATCTGAATAGAATTTAGTAAGTATTGAAGTGTGAAGCGATGTCTTGGTTTGGGACCCCCCAGATGCAGATCTGGAGAGAATAACCTGAGCAAGTAGCTCCTTTGCGAGATGATTCCAGCAAGCAGGAGTAGGGAAGTGGAGATGAAAGACAGTGTTGAGAAGGAAGCTAGTACATGGTATACTGACCATCATGGACGACTGGAGCTCGGTCCCACTGGGAGATCTGGGAATGGTATTAAATATGCCTCAGAATTGCTCCCCCCTTGAGGGGTGAGGGAACTGGGTTATTCATCTACCAAATTCCTGTCAATCAACTGCGAAGTGATCCTGAGGGACACTATTAACTCCTGGCACTTCAGTCTGCTCCTGTGCAAGCTGAGTGGGCCCCACTGGCTAGAGAAAGCTAGCAGGCAAAGACTTGCAGGCGCCTCCAAATGAGAATTGGGCTGGTATGCACAGAAATGGCAAGTTCCAAGGGATATGAAGGACATCAAAAGTGTTTGCCAATGAATAGGTAGGACAGGTGGTCTCATCCAATTTGTAGATAGTAAACTGAGGTCCAGGTTAGCATTATAATAACAAGTGGAAGGTGGTAATGGGATGAGAAGAATCTCTCCCTTTGATCACCTGCTTTGGATTCATCCAGAGCCCATTCCACTAGCTTTTATTCCTGCCTTGTATAACCAGGTAGCTGTTGGTCTATCAGAGTGGCAGAGACTGGCCGGGTGCTCACACAGCCCATCTCTGCTTACTGGGTCCCCAAATGGACTCCTTTCCTAGTCTCCCTTTCAGAAGAGTGTGGCATGTAACGAATCTGTGGGTTGAGTGGAAGTGATATACAGTACTTCCCTGCCTGACCTATACAAACTTTTATGCATAATCTACCTGCTCTTTTCTCTCTGAACAGACTGGAATAAAGATGAC
This sequence comes from Rousettus aegyptiacus, assembly GCF_014176215.1. Lineage (NCBI taxonomy): Eukaryota > Metazoa > Chordata > Mammalia > Chiroptera > Pteropodidae > Rousettus > Rousettus aegyptiacus. Next base: position 30,720,669 of record NW_023416287.1, on the reverse strand, counting down.
CCTGAGGGTATCCTAGAGAGTCGCACCTTGAAGATGGCCAAGCCACAACAAGGAAGGAGCCTGGGTCCCTGGATCATCACTTAGAAGAGAGACACTTGGCCAGAAACATACTCTTTAGATTTTTTTATTGTGTTAAGCTGCTATGATTTTGAGAATTTCTATTGCAGCAACTAACATTACTTTAAATAAGGCGACATACACATGTGATCAAATAATTTATTTTTTATTTTATCACTTATTATCTCAGATTATGTATGCATCTATTTTTCAGCTATTTACCTTCTAATGGGAAGACCTGGATTTGTACATTGCTGTATCTTTAGCATCTGGAACAATGCTTGGCAATTAGTAGGTGTTCAATACATTTTTGTCTAGTTATTAAATATTAATGCCCAGTCTTCATTGCAGATGGTACGCAACAGGCCCTGTGCTGGGAACTTTGTCTCTTATCTTAGTTCATGCTCACAACTATATGAGGAAACTGAAATGTGTAGAGGCTGGTTAACTTATCCAGTGATACCCAGGAAGCTAGTGAGGGAGCAACGACTGGAATCTAGGCAGTCTGATTCAACCCTTAAACTCTTAAGCCCTCTGTACATTGCCTGATGACGTCTGCCAGGCACAGTGCTAGCAGCTGGGGGTGTAGGAAAGCGTGAAACACAGCACCAGCCCCTGAGGCCTGCCCAACAGGCAATGAGCATGGGGTTTATGTGCAGTGGGGGAAAACAGACCAGTCTCTGTTCTCATCCTGGCACTTTGCTAGAAATATTGAGCTCTTCTACTTAACCTAACCTGAGCTAGGACTCAGCTATAGGATCAAACATTCTCTTATGAAATGAGAGAATAGAGCAGAATATATAGAAACGAAACCAGATTTTGTCTCCAATGTGAGACACAGTTAAGATTGGCACAGGGACATTTGGCAGATTTGAACAATTTGAGCAAAAGCAGGGTGAGTCAGAGAAAAACAAACAAAAACTGATCTTGTAAGTGCTGGGAAGAGTTAAGAAGAGAGTAGAGCAAGGGGTTAAGTTTAATCATGTGAGCTTGGTGATTAGACAGAACTGACTTCAACCAGCTCTGCCATTTATGGAGTGTTAAGACCTTGGGCAAGATTGCTAACCTTGTTGAGCTTCTTTTTCCTCATATTTGAAAAGGATTTAATATTCCTGCCTCCCACAGTAAAGTGATTCGCATAGAGGCCTAGAGTGTGTGCTCAGGGAAGAATGACTGCTATAGCAACTATTCTTTGATCCCTGGCCTTAGGATGGAGAACTGTACCCTCTTGGCCACAGAACTCTAAAGAAAGAAACTCTTGGGAGACTATAATCATGGCGGATGCTTGAACTGGGCTGAAGAGAAAGCTCTGCACTTCCCAGACCTCTCCCTTGCTCTTCTCATGTGCAGCCGCTAGAGGGCCATGGGCATCTCTTTTCCACTATGGGTTTGCTCACAGGTGGCACCTAAGAGGCCCAGTGGATTACTAGAAAAAAGCTCTCTTTTCAGGCAGAGGCAAAGGAGCAAAAACATTTGATGAAAGCAGCTGCTGAGGGGTCATATTTACAGGTGCCGCAGGTGAGGGCACAGAGATCCTACTCTGCTGCAGGCAACGTAGGCCTTGAACACATGATCCACTTTCTGTGAGGGAAATTAATTATCTGGAGTTACCCTGGGGTTGGCTTGTGGCCTTGTTTGAGTGAGACAGGTCTTCTTGTCTTATTAGATAACCTGAGAAGAGGGGTGTGGATTTCTGAGGATCACTCATTGGCCTTCTAGAGCTTTGAGATTAAAAACTAGCTCATCTTGATTGAGGAAGATTATAGTTCAGCAAATTCCAAAGTCGTGACACTGTCCTGATGATGGACAGAATACAAGGGGTGGTCTCAGTAGACAAAGTGCCCAGGAGCCCTCCTCTGCTCCCATTTCATTTTACCTTCCAACTTTTAGTTCATTAGATCAGCAAAGCCTGATATGAAAAGGCAAATAACCTTTTCATTGCTCACTGCGGTCACTCTCATTGTAGTAGGAAAGAGCTGTTCCCTTTAATGTTCCATGCTAAAATTTTAACAAAAACCCCTGAGATATGGCTCCATAACTTGCCACTCTTGTTTCTCTGCTTATCGCTGTAAACATTCCAGTCTTCAGAAAACACAGAGCTCGTTCCTTGTTGCTTGCCTTTGTCCACACGGCTTTCTTGTTCCAAAGGCATCCACTTCCACCTCTGTCTTCGCTGCTTTATAAAATACCACTCCTCCATTAGACCCAGCAGGCACTTTCCTGATTCCTGTCTCTTTTTTCTTATCATACTTTGCACTTACCCATATCAGAGGGTATTATTGCGTTACATTTTTTGTCTCTCCTCAGCATTCAATTATTGAACCTCTCATGTACTTCATCTCCGGTATCTGCTTGAATACCTGTCCTGACAAGGGACTCACTGCCTCAAAGGTAATGCATTTTGCTGCAATAAGCTCTTTGCAAAAATAATTTTTGTTATTAGAAACCAAATCTGCTTCCCGGTTGATTTTCTCTCCACCATTTTAGTTGCCTAAAATTCCTTCTTATTTCATAATTAGAAATAGATCTTAAATATTCTGAGAGTAGGTAATACATGGGTAATTCATTCTTAAGTGTAAACGATTGATAAAAGCTTTTACATATGTAGAAGAGTTTATTAGGAGAGCCAAAAGGTGGGTCATTTAGAATATTACAGATACCAGAAATGTGAGGAAACCAAAAAATGGATGTAGTAGAAAGAGCATTGGGCTAGGAAATGAAAGATGAGACCAATGTGATTTATTTCATCTGAGCTTAACTTTTGTCATCTGGGAAAGGAATAATTTGCATGATGAGAAGTTCTACTTATTACCATAATCATAGCATTTTTTTTTTTTTTGAAAGCAGCCCTGCTCATCTGTGCTGTCTTAAGCCTTTACTCTAGCTTGGTTTTCTTAGCTTTTTCATAATGCTGGGTAGGTAAAAAGTTGCATGTGTGGCAATAAGCTTTGGCCTTCTGGGAGCTGGATTGACATTCTTGGTGCCAAAGAGGCTATGACTTACACCACTTGCCATCACATCAATGAGCTGTTTATTCCCACCTAGTTTGAACCTTTCTCTCCCTGCTTCAAAGCCCTGCTTCACCAGGGCTGTTTATGGTATCTGTGTCATAAATATTTGCATATAACACATTTACTGTAGATAACACATTTTATTATGATTTTATTGTATATTCTCTTTTCCTGGAGTTTTGCAAGTAAAGATTACATAAGAACCAACTCTTTATTTGTCCTAAGTTCCACACTACAGAACCAGGTTATATTACAACTGCTTGATGCACAATACTCAATGACTCAATAAATACTTTACAAAAATAATGTTTTTTTTTCCTTTCTTAAAACATAAAAAATTAGGATTTCCTAGACTTGAGTCCCCCTCTTCTTTTTATATTTATTTATTGTTAATATATTTGTGGAGAAAAAGATTGTTAAGATGGTATTAAAATAAAACAGATGAAATGACGTCCATGTCTTTTTTTCATCCATCTTGCTTTTTTCCCCCCCTTTGGAAAAGTGCTACTCCCTGCTTCTATGTAAGATCTCCCTGACTTCTGTAAGCCTCTGGACTTACTAAGACAAGAGCAGAAATTCTGCCATTCTGAAGCTTTTTAGTAGCATCAAATATTGTGCTAATATTGGCTTTTTATTTTAAAGCTCATTTAAAACCAAGCCTCAGATTTGTCCCTAAAATATCCGAACGTCCCCACCCCCACCCGTCTACTTCCTACCCAGTCTTAGGCAAAGGCATTTGGACACTGAGACTTAAGCAAGGTACCTCATAACTAAATAATATTTGGTTTAAGGTGGAAATTTTCTTGATTTTGATATACTTCCATTAAGTTATTCATTTTTAAAGAAATCATTACAAATTCCCTTTTTCTTCCACCTCCCTAAGCCCTGTCTGAACTCTCACAGAAGTGATTGAACAGTTCACGATGACAACTCCAGAGAAAAGTTTAAGGTTAAGTCACATTCATATTAAATAAGTTACATATAAAAACTTATGTTTACAACTTCAGTCTCTTTCCCCTTTTGCTTCTCTATGAAACACTGGATCTGGGTGTAAATTGAAACCCACCCACTATGGCTTCCAGGTTCTTCTGGCTTGTCTTCATCCTCCTGCCCACATCACCACTAGGAGGAGGTCCGAGGAGGTCTGTGGGCATTGTAGATGGCAAGGGTGGCTTCAGACGGCGGTCACTGGGCCTGGCGCACATCCCTAGTGTAATTTATGAATAATAGTCATGTGGTATATACAAATACCCATGTATGTGGATAAGAGGGACTCTGCTCCAGGTGGCAGATCAGTGCAGTGCATTTGCGTCACAAATACCAGAAGTGGCATCTCTTTAATACTCCCTGGCCTCTTGGAACTGCTTAATGTAGTCTTCATCAGAGGGGCTCTCCGTGCACTTTTGTCCATTGTTGGGAGGCCGGGCCTCGTTATACCTGCTCCAGTCTCCTTTGCAGATAATCCAGGGCAGGACATCCACCTTGTAGTGGAGCTCCGCTGAGAACTCTGTGCTGATGAGGTTAGGTGTCCCTGCCCCTTTGCCCCTAGTGATGAGCTGCATGTTGTCGCCATAGCAACAGTGCTGGGCAGCCAGCGTGGTGCTCTCTAAGGACAGCATGGAGCGAATGCAGTACCGGGCTGTGGGCTTGTAGATCTCCAGCTTCTCCTTGGGCCCACTAGCGTCCTTCCAGCGGAAGTCCTTGCGCTTGATGCGGTCAAATATGTCCGCTGTGCTATAGGCCACTTCTGTCGGGTAGGAGCAGGGGCAGCTGGGTAAGTCATTGATCACTTTGTGCATGTACTTCTTTAAGAACTCACTTTTGCAGCTCATCCATCGCTCACAGCTGTCCGTGTCTGAAAAAGACCACAGAGAAACCCTCTCACTACATGCAAAACTGGCAGTGGGATGACATTGCAGTCTATCCCTCTCCTCCCAGAGTCAATCCCCAGCCACCCCTTGGCACATCAGACCATGGGAAGCCATACTCACCTCCCTTGGGAACTTTGAACTCGACTACCTGTGTGCCGTTACCTAGATTTAGCCATCATTATATTTGCTTCATTTAAAAAATTTTTTTGGAAATATACGATATTATTATTCCTAAGTTTAAGTTTTAGTAGGCATCTACAAAAAAAAAAGGGCAAATATAGGGAATATCGGGTTAACTATAACCTAATTATTACTCATAACAAAATTAACAATAATTCAGAGAGCCATTTTAAATCTTCTCTTTAAATGCATGGCAATGGGGGTAGAAAATACCTCAAAAGAATATTTGTAGGACTGTTTTATTTCTGCCACTCACTCACTGGTTTAAACTAGAGCTAGTGGCTTAACCTCTTAACCTTAGGCTCCAAACAGTAACAATCACTGTATGAAAATCCATATGATAAAATGCTTCAGAGGGAGAAGGGACTGGTGGCCCCTGCTTTTAGGGAACTTAATATTTAGGCTAGAGGACACTGACCTTCTGGCTTTGAGTCAGAACCTGCCCCCAGAGATGTTATGTTTGGCTCTTACGGTATTAAAAATACTGAATTAATTGCTAACATTTAAGAACTAGGTAATTCCACTTATTCATATAGATTCCTGGTTTCATCTGAAAATCCAAAAAAATATGTTTATGCTGTTCCTACATTATCCCAGGGGAACAACTGGCTGAGTGAACAGGCAAACAGTGACCATTTGTGCAAACCAAGGTTGAGTAGAAAAAATCTGCTGGGGTTGTCTGTCAGCAGGGAATACATTCAATTTCATGGGAACACAGGTTATATGGAAGTAAGGTTGTTGTGTCAGATCACAGAGGCCTTCAGTGCAGGTTAAGCTTGTTCAGAGGGCAGTAGGGAACCACTGAAGGTTTTTGAGTGACAGCGAGCTATTAACCGAGCTGTGCAGTAAGAAGATACATTCAGTGCTGATATAAATGCTAAAAGTCCAGGTGAGATTCTCTGGGAGGGAACAGCAGGTGAGATCAAGTATGGTCAGAGAGGGTTTCCAGGCCTTGGTGGGCTTTGAGTAAAGGGAGGAAGATGTCAAAAATGACTCAAGCTTTGGCCCAGGTGCCTGGGAAGCTGGTGGTGTCATGAGTGGAAATCAAGTGGCCGGGGAGGGGAGCAGTTGGAGGAGTCCTCTTTGAAAAGAGAGAGATGAGACATCTCTCAGGAAATCAGAAAGGTCTGGCCTAGATGAAAAGTGTGGGTTCTTGTGCTAGACCACCTGGGATAGGATCCCAACTGAACTCTTTTGCAGCTTTGTGATTCTGAGCAAGATACCACTCTCACTGTACGTCAGTTTTCTCATCTCTAAACTAGGGATGACAAAAATGCCTGTTTCATAAAGTGTGATGAGGATTAAAGAAGAGGGAATGCAGAGATTATATAGAAGAGGGTCCCGGGTGTTGCCAGTGGGCAGGGACGTTTGAGGCTCCTTTAGGCTCTGAGTTCTATGATTCCACCCCTGCAAGCCCCTGCCGAGTCGTAGCTGAGAGAGTGGAGGCTCCTTACTGGGAAGTGTGTCTCTGCAAAGCCAGTGGGGGTCTCCTTCAGAGGGCAGGGTCTTCAGAGACAAAATTCAGGCCCAGTAAATGGCTTTGTACTTTCCTTCCAGGGTGGAAGTTCATCATAATTCATGTACCTATAGGACATTTATTGACTTATTTTTATCTATCAAACATAGAGATGTTCATTGTGATGGACATGTTATAAGTGCTTTACAAATATGAACTCATTTAATTCTACAATTACTCTGTAAGGTAGGCACTAGTGCCTCAGATCATTTTACAGATCAGAAAATGGAGGCAGTGCTGGGTTGAGGAACTTGACCTTGTACAAGAAATATGCTGGGGGAATTGACCCCAGAAGGGGAAAACAAAATATTTACAGGGATCCAAAGATGATATTGTGGGCAAAAAGAATCTCCAAAACACTAAATCAATATTTAGATAATAAAGAAAAAGAACCTTCTTACCAACTTCAAACAGTTTGGTGGCATTAAACTCCTCGCTTCCCGCAAGCAGACTCACTTCGGTGGCGGCTGTTCTGAAGGTGTCTTCAATTCCTAAACACATACAGGAGCTTATTTTTCCCTAGTTATGTGGAAAAAGTCCCCTCAACCATCAATTAAAAAAAAAACAAATACACCTGAACAAAGCCTTTTTTTGTGTTTATTACTACTCATGGGTAGAAACTTGCCAACAGAGGAAACAGTAAAAAGCAGGTAGTTGAATGTAAAATATATTAAAACCCCAGATACCATTTGCAGCATGAAATCAGATCCAAATGTGCCTGAATGAATCGTAAGGAACTGATTCACAAGGCCCAGGAGTGGGGTTTTGGGCAGTGGGGGACACATGTCAAGATGGCTTTCTGTCTGGCAGTGTCAGGGAAACGAACTAAACTAGAGGCAGTGGTTAAGGATTGAGTGACTGGGTTAAATCATTACCAGGCATGTGACATTGGGCAAGCCACTTAACATTTGTGTACCTCAGTTTTCACATCTATAAAATGGGGAGAAATAAATGACCCACCTCACAGAGCTGAAAAAATTAAATGGGCTATGTATAAAGAAAGTACTTAGAGTATTAAGTGGTGAGTGGTGGCTGATATTTTTTTCCTTGAATATTTGTCTAGCTCATTTTGAGGTTGTAGCAGTCCACAGCTTTAGCATATATTCTGGAACTTTCGGCCATTGCCGATGATGCTTTAATAAGAGTTAGCTGAGCTTGTCATTACTTGCTCTGAGGGACTGAATCCAGCTTGCCTCAAACTTCCTGGCTCCCCTCCCCTCCCCGCCCCTCCCCTCCCCAAACTACCACCCCACCCAGGCTTCCTTTACAAACAGGAATCCTATGCAAGCTGAGGCAGTCAGAAGAGGCAGGGATTGTGGAATGTAGACTAGTTGTTGGAGAGCCTTGGCTACTTGCTAGGTATGACTTGATTTCCTTTAAGGGGCTCTCTCTGATCTTAGGTGAGGCTCCTTGAACTTATTTATATAGTTGACCTAGGGTACAAACTTTTACAGCAGAATCACTGCTAGGCCAGGGAGACTACCTGCCCTAGGATTCTTTCTAATTAGGCTGAGAATCAGCACACCAAATAGGGGGGAAAATCCTGTAAAAAATACCTCATGTTTCCAAGGGAGCCCTGAAAAGCTGGAAGAGCCAGGAACTGAGAGGCAGAAAGGATGGAAGGAGTACAAGGTAAGATGAGAAGAAAATGCATGAGGAGGGCTGCTGGCCATACTGCTCTCCGTGGTAAGAGAAAACAAGAAGGCAATTTTCAAAATGGTGGCAGAGAAGAACCTTTCCTTAATAAGACAGCTAAATCTACCATTTTGGGTCTGGATACCAGCTCTAGAAGAAATAACAAGAGGCAAGCCCCCAAGCCCTGACATTAAATGCTGTCTATATCCATGTGTGGCTGAGCCCCAAACCTTTCCTCCTTCTGGAGGTGGAACAGTTAATGGTTAAGGACATAGACTCTGGAATCAGCTGCCTGGATTAGAATTTCAGATTGATCACTGATTGCTTGTGTGACTCTAGCCAAGTTAACCCCTGTGCTTCCATTTCCACAGTTGTTAAACGAGTACCATAATAAATGCCTATTTCATGAGGCTATTTATTGTGAGGGTTAAATGAAAAATACATATAAAGACCTTAGAAATTTGCTTGATATAGAGATACTCAAGAAATCCCATTCTTCATAATCTTTTTCATTTTTTCTTCTTCATCATCTTCTTCACCTTCTTTACCTTCATCTTCTTCATATTTATCTTCATTTTCTTTTGCTTTATCTTATCTCCATCATCTTCAGATTCTCATCCTTTTCCTTCTTTATTTTATTCCTGTGCTCCTTTTCTTCTTCCTTCTCATATTATTATTATTTAATGGCTTATTTTTACTCATCCTATCAGACTTCCAATTCAGCATCATTCAGGAAATCCACTTAGGAAAAGCATTTAGATGTTTGCTCCACTTTTTAAACTCGATCTGCATGGCCGACAGGAAGTGGGAACTGCCACTTTCTACATTTCAGCCTTATTTTCTACACATAACCTTTTGTCAATTTATACATGCCCAATCTGATCCTTCCTTTCTCTCCTCTGAAACCCCATTTGCTCTTCTACTTTTTTGTTCCAAATCTCAGACTTACAGTTTGAGAACAGAGTTTCTAGGTATAGAAAAAGAAATTCCTAGATCCAGAGATTAAATTTTCTGTTTCTGAATTCCTTTGAAATGAAGCCATTTGGAATATGTGATTTCTTGGAAGAACCTAAGGTATTATTTTAGGCTGGCATTCTATCTGGCAATGGGGAACACACAGTAAATGTAAAACTACAGATCAGGAGTTGGTAAACTTTTTTTTGTAAAGCGTCTGAGAGTAAATATTTTAGGCTTTGTGTTTCACATACGGTCTTGGTTGAATATCCTTCCTCCTCCTCCTTCTTCTTGTCTACTTCCTTTCTTCTTTTTCTTCTTCACAGCCTTTTAAAATTGTGTTGGCCATGCAAAAAACAGGCCATGGTGTGACAACCATTACTACAGACAGTCACAATTATTTTTCATCCCCAACTAATTGGCAAACAAGAAGATTGTCATGTGTCTGGTGTTTAAAACACTGACGGTGCAGTGTAAAGTGATAATTAACTGCCAAGTTGCCCAATTTGCTACCTTGGAAGCCTTCAGCAGCTCTCAGACATCAGAATAGGGCTAACTGCATGGTTTTTCTATAAATGGATGCCGAGCCTGGCTTCCTTATCAGAACATGAATGCCTATCTTTACGTGTCTCTTCAAGGAACAACAAACCTTACATCAAAGACCCAAGTTAACCAGAGTCCCTTCTTTAAATTAAGTAGCTACACTACAGCATTGTCTTCTAGGTCACAGCTACTGCAATTGTGCATAAGACTCAGGAAATCCAACTTTTCATCCAGTAAGTTTGTTACTCGCCTCTTGTCCCAGTCTGGTCTGAATTCTGATTAAGGAGATGTCTTTTACGAAGTCAATTTCCATAAGCTTTTAAATACAAATTTAAAGCTTCCCTTGAACCCGGAGCCACACTCCCACACAAACCCACCTGGGCAGTTTGGACGGTCACACGTCCTAGATTCTGTTGCGGTGCATGCATAGCCACAAGACCTGGTCCGCTTCTGGTTGCCATTCCCACAGGTGACGCTGCAGACAGACCAGAGACTCCAGTCGCCCTCACCATCTGTGGAATCTAGAAGGAAGTCAGGGAGATGGTCACAGCTGCACCCAGAGTCCCCAAATCCGCCCTGTCAAGCAGCCCGCTAATTGTTCGTTTCCATCATTCTCACTATTAGAGAGAACCAGATGCCAGCCGGAGTCAAAAGACTTACAGCTCTAGCGTTCATTTGAGGGATTAGCTTCATGAAGGCAGGGACTCTGTCTGAGGTTTTGGGCACTGAGATGATCAGCACACAGCCAGGGCCTGACCCCTGGAAGTTACCTAGTAAGTGCTTATTGCTAATGCATACATTTGCAGAGCATGGTATATGGTAGATAGTTTTCAAAGATGATGACCATTAATTCTTTCCTTCCCTTCGCATACAGTTACAGAGAGAAGAGATTGAGAGCAAGAGCAAGAGTGAGAGAGCGAGAGAGAGAGAGAGAGAGAGAGAGAGAGAGAGAGAGAGAGAGAAACAGAAACATTATGACACAATGTCCCGTTTCTTGGAATCTGTGCTGGCTTTGAGGCCTGGCAGCTTCTGACTTTTGCTCTGGGGAATCCAGTCACTGCGAAAGAAGCTGAGGCTGCACCTGCAAATTATGGGATACCACAGAAGAGAGGAGCCACCTGAAGGACCACCAAGACACTGGACACATGAGTGAAGCTTTAATGAACTTTTCAGCCCTTCCCAGTGGACAGCTGAATGCAGCTGATCTCCTCAGAACTGCCCAGTGGGGCCCACAGGATCATGAGAAATAATAAACTACTGTTGTTTTAAGCCACAAAATTTTGAGATGGCTTGTTTTGCAGCTGTAGATAACCTATACATGGCGGTGAAGATAGAGATGGTCCTTTAAAGTCATTGCTCAACGGCCATCCAATAAATACTCGTTTGAGCCCCTATTAGATGCTAGGCACAAATCTATGTATATAAGATATGTCATTAAATATAACTTTCAAAGATTCACTGCCCTGATGGAACTAATACTTTAGTGAGAAGAGTCAGAAGTGAGTAAATTATACAGTATATTAAAAGTTGGTAAATGGTGTGGTAAAAGGAGAAGCAGACTAGTCTGGGGGCCCAGAGCCATGAGAGGGGCGAGAGAAGTTGGTATATCGTCAACACTAAATTCCTCTCTTTAAAAGTAAAAAACTAAGTCTTGGAGTGATTGAGTGCCTATGTAAAGTCATAATGGTGACAGAAAGGAAAACTTGGACTCTAGTGTTAAGCCCTTAATCTCGAAAGCGTGACTCTTTCTGCAGCATCTCTCCTGGTTTATCCAAATGTTCCTATAGATCTCAGGCCTCTGTTGGTGCCAAGCTCAGAGCTACAGACAATGTGCCTTGCAGGGAAGGGGTTCTCTCCATTCATAACAGGTTGTGGTGATTGTTACTACATAGGCCTGGCAAGAATGTAGTTCACACATGTTTCTACCCGAACTGAGGCCTGGTGCCAGCCTCCCAGGCAGTTGTTTACATGGCATTCACTCTGAACACTCCTCAGGCAAACACAGGGCCCCTGAGTCTCCTCAGCTCATTCAGCAGAGTTGAAGTTGGGGGACAGGGAGGATTCATGGTTGTGTCCTCTTCCTTACTCCAGAGTGGAGCATTTGCTCACACCTTGCCTTCCCTAATGGGCCCCATCCATTCCTACCTCCTCCCAAAAAAGAATTTTTCTGAACTTTGATTTTCTTCTAAGAAATGGTTTTCCAACCACATGGCTAATCAGATGTTTGAAACTACTGCTGCATGTGAGAGAGCTGGGCCTATTTCCCCAGCCTTAGCTTTCCTCATCCCTCCCATCTCTTACTAGGCACCAACATAGTAGAACTGGAGAGACATTTTTGCTTCCAGAGGGAGAAACCACTGAGGGAGATAGGGGCTGCTGCTCTCTCTGAAATCCTTGAAGTCTGGTGTCTCTTGGTAATCTCCCTGAGAACAGTAGAGAGGCACCTGGAACAATCACATGATCACACTCTTGTCAGCAGGAGCATTCAGGTGCAGTGGGTTATATGCACACGTGAACACATCCTACATGCACCACTGGGCCAGCTTTGTTAAAGGGAACAACAACAACAAGTCACAAGTAAAGATTATAATGTCTTTAGACTCATGAAAAAGGGGTAGTGGGTTAGTCAGAAAAAGGTTATTAAATCACAAAGGCAGAGTTTGTGTCACCTGTGTGGTGGGTACTGGCATAAGACACAGTCCAATGACACCAAATGGAGATCTGCTTAACTCAGCAGAAGCAACGGGCCCACAACTACCTAGAAATCTCTTTAAACCTTTCTTCCCTGTTGCAGTAATATGGAGAGCTAATTTTGGGTAGTATCATTTGAGATTTTAGCGTTAAACACACTATGAGGCTTATATCGGAAACGCTGAGTGAGGTAATTTCTTGTATTGGTTTCTTGGATTGAAATTATTGGATATTAATTCTGTGTCAGAGTGTGTGAAAAATGACTTCCATAATTCCTCTCCCCATATCCACCTCTTTGGTTACTTTCCTCGTATGCAGACCCTAGCCTGTGATGCAAACAGAGGCTAGAAAATTGCTCATGCATTAGAGGTTTGGTCCACCATGTGAAGAGCCTAGGGCCAGTGTCCCGGAGGGTGAGAGATCTGGTAGAGAGAGGCACCAGCTGTCCATCTGGGACCCCATAATTGTAAGTAAAGCCATCCTAGACCATCCAGCTCCAGCCGAGCCAGCCCAGAGCAGACAGCCTGCAAACTTTTAAGAGAAAACATGTTTGTTCTTTTAAGCCACTAAATTTTGGGGGTGGTTTCCTAAGCATCAAAAGTTAACTATTACAAACACACCATAAAATGTTTTCTAAGCTATGCTATCTCAATGGCTAGTAGACTCTGGAACCATAAAGGATTTCTTACCCAATAAGTGGGTTCTCTAAGTCTTTATTTTAGGTGCTCACAAAGTCATTTATTTTCCAAACATTTTTTTATATGGGTCCCCAAAAGTTAGGCACAGAACAGTTATGTAGACAGGTGGTTAGTCATTTCTACTGGGCTAGCAATGAAATAAAGCCACCTTCTAGGGAAAGAGTCTATGTCAGCTCACCACCTTGAAGCCTTCATAGCATAATGTCCCAGATGAATGTTCCAGCAAAGAGCCTCCTCTTGGAGATTTCTATTTGTTTAATGTGTTCAAAGGACATGGAGGGAATTTGACAGTGGAACAAAGCTTTGAGGGCAGTATTCCTTTATGCTATAATAAAATCAGCTTGTTTTCATTTGCTCACTTACCAGGGAACATCACTCAGAGCAAAAAAAAAAAAAATGAATATGAAAAGCAGTAATTGCAAAGATGACAACAATGACAGTGAAAAACAGTCTCTGTGAACATTTATATGGTGTTTTGACAGCCCCTACTGTGACATCAAATTGCTCAGTGAGGGACGAAAACAATGCACAGTACAGTGGGCTGAGAGCTGGGTTTCAAGGATGTCATTTGAAAATTTAAAGTAGTCATTATATTGTTTCAGGGCACTAGAGTTCTGTGGGTCAGTTATAATGTTTGGGCAACCGAAGTGACTTGGCAAGCCTCCACTGTTAATACTAGGTGACAGTGGCTACCAATTACTGGAGGCTTTCTTTAAACAGCTGCTCTAACACATTGATATAAATCCTATAATAATCCTGCAAGGTAGGTAGAAATGGCCTCCTTTTATAGATAGGGAAAGTGAGGCTCAGATAGGTTAAGGAAGTTGCCTAAGGTCACACGGCTCAAACTTGGCAGAGCTGGGATTAGATTTGAGGTTTGTCTGCTCCTGCCATATCCTGTTCTACACTCTGATATTCCTGTAGCTTTGATTCTGGACCAGGTTGGCCTCCTTTCTTTAACATCCACTTATTTGACCATAATTTAACATTACCAAGAAAAACTCTTGAAAAAAAAATCACTGGGCGATCTTCTATTAAAATAGGACCATGACTGGTTAGAGAACTGAGTCCCAACCTAGGGTACAATAAGCAGTACCCATCTGATTTAATTAGGCAGGCTGTTATGAACAACTTTGGGAATGGTATGTTACTACTTGACAGAAAATGACTTATTTGAACTCTTCCTTTGCTCTGAGTGATACCTTCAATATCAACACAGATGGTATTTAAAGTGCATTATCTCAAACACATACAGTCCAAAGTTAAGCTGACTCATGTTTCCATGATCACAAAGTGTAACTAACTTCTGTTATATATTGTATAATTGATTCTAAAAATGCCATTATATTCTATTTATTTCACCTAGGAGTCACTGAAATTTTCTTTGGCCACAGACGTTTAAATTCTTTTTAAAAATTCTACCTTTGAAAATCTGAGATCAACATCCTCCACAAAGACTAGTTCCTGTGGCAATTTTAGCCTGTCTCAAGGCAGCGTGAACTTAAGTAGAGCCAACTTGCAGTGCTTTGCCATTGCACGGATCTCATCTTTTGGGCCATTTGTTCCCCCTCATATCCTCCACGGCATAGGAATAAATACTTAGAAATTGCTCCATAGTTTCTTGTTGATTAAAATAAAAGAAGATACAGGTCATCCAATGCTGTATGGAATTCTGAAAATCACATGTTCCTTGTGACTCGGTCTAAGAAGCAAAAATTCTTCATTCATTTTGCAAATATTTTAAGCAGCTATAATATACACTGAAAGTCTTGCTACTACAAGTGTGGTCCAAGGGCCAGCAGAGTCAGCTTGATCTGGGACCCTGCTCTGTTCCTACATCTACTGCATTGGAAGCTGCTTTTGAACAAGTCCCCCAGTCTATTTGTGTGCACATTAAAGTTTGAGAAGCACTACTTTAGAGATATTATAGAGCAGAGGTCCCAAACCCCTGGGCCGTGAACCAGTACTGTTTTTTGCCCTGTTAGGAACCAGGCCACACAGCAGGAGGGGGGCAGCAGGCCAGTAAGTGAGGCTTCATCTGTATTGGCAGCTGCTCCCCAGTTCTAGCATACTGCCTCAGCTCTACCTCAGATCATCAGGCATTAGATTCTCATAGGAGCACCAATAAGTTTGGGGACCACTATAGAGGATGTATTTTTCTTTGTAAAGTAGCAATCCTTACATCTAGTCTAATGATGAGGAAGCTACTAAGAGAGACTGCAAAATTGTAAAAGATGGGACTTTCTTCATGGTCCATGGGTGCTGTAAGATTCAGATGCAAGGTGCTCTACAGAAAGCTGGGGTGAGGGTGGCTGAGGAAACTACAGTAACTGCTCCACTGGAAGTAAATTCTATCTTCAAGATTGAAAGGGAGGGATGTTTCTAATGCTTGTGAATTTGACAGAGAGCACCCTGTAAAAGCCTTAGATGAAAGAGTGGTTTCTAGCATTGATCTTCAAACTTCAGTGAGCATGACGATCACTTGATGACCTTGGCTGAAAAAAGAAACAAAGACAGACTCCAGATCTCACTACTGGACATTCTGATTCAGTAGAAAGACAACAGTGGCCTTCGACCTGAACTGTACACTGGAGTCATGAATGGAACTTTAAAAAACCCTGTTGCATGGTCCTTGCCTCCAGAGATCTCAACTTATTGGTCGGGAGAAAAATCTAGGCATTTGGATTTTTAAAAAATTCCACAGGTGAGTATATGAGCAACCAACCGCAAAGGATTCATCTAGAATAGTGGTGTTCAATGCACTAGAGAGCCCTGGAAAGTTTGTTCAAACATAGATTTTGGGGACCCACTCCAGAATGTTTGATTCAGTAGGCCTGGGTGTCAGGAGACTGAACATTTGCATTTCTATCATGGTTCCATGTGATGCTGAGGTAGCTAGTGTAGGAACCACAGTTTGAGGACTATTAGATAGAGGGACACAGTTGAGGCTAGGATTGATATTTTTTAACTTGCAATCAAGGGATTCTGATGCCATTGATCTAAGCCCCATTCATAAAAACAATGTTCCTTATGGGCAAATAGGTTAAGCCACAAAGCTGTCAGGCTGGCTCCCAGGGATCCCGTGTGTGTCTCTGTTCAATGGCACTGGACTTTTCCTTTGACTCCTATCTTCCAATCTAAGTGGCCATTTCTAGATCCACTCTACTGTCCTAGAGGATGTGCTATTTTCCCCCAGAGAGGCAGAATAACATAGTGATTAAGAGGACAAACTCTGGACCTAGACTGACTGAGAAGAATCCTTGAGATTAAGTTGCTTAGTTTCTCTAGGCTTCAGTTTACTCATCTGTAAAATGGGGTACCTGCCACAGAGAGTTGATTAAATGAGCTAATATATGTTAGATGCCATAAAGACATATTCGTGCAAGATAAGTCCTATATATATGTTGGCTACTATTCCCAGTCCTTCCTCTTGGAAAATAGATAAATTAGACTTCTTTTGGGAGAGGGAGAGGTTCCACGAGCCTCCTGGCTAGGAAGGTATGAGAGCTCTCCTTCTGCTCTCCTAGCATTTGATGTGTATTTTATCATGGCACTAGTTTGCTCTATCAATTTTTCTCCCCTTGTCCACAGACAGGTAAGGTCCTTTTTAGGGAAAGACTGTCTCTTACTCACTTTTGGATTCCCAGCACCTAGCATAGTGCTGAACACAAGATATACTCTTAATAAATGTCTTTTGAACAACTGAACGATGTGGCTGGAAAACAATTTTCTTGCTTTTTTAGAAGTTGGTTAGAATCATCTATAGTGGACAGAAATAACTTTCCAATATAAAACTGGTCTTTCTGTTGAAAAACAGGTGCAAATGTGAGAGTGTAAATTGCGCAAGACAAGTCATCCTCATCATATAGTGTTCATCCCTAAGTCTGCTGATGGTGTGGCCACAAGAACATAACAATGATGGATGCATTTGGAAGGCATCAAATATACTATAACACAAGGCATGCTACCTGATTCCTCACAAAAGCTGCTTCTTCTTACTATTGGACACATGGAATACATTTCTCAACCTCCCTATGTGGGGCCTATAGTCAGGTCCTGCCAATGGAATTTGAGCGGCTGTGATGTATATCATCTCAAGGCTGAGGGAGTTTAGAGCATGTGTGCCTTCTCTGGGCTGTGTCTCTTTCCTTGGCTGCCGGGTGGACACAGAGCACCCAGTGGATAACTCTCAGGCCCTAACAGTTGGTGGAATGCCAAGGTGGAAGGAGCCTGGGTCCCTGAATGACTGAGGGGAACCGAGTTTCCCCTGCCACCGTCTCTTACCTCAACTCAAGTGAAAAATGAACTTCTATTATTTAAATTACTATATTTGAAAATTGTTTACCTCACCTATCCTATTCTAAAAACATGAGAAACTAGAGGCCCCAACTTGGGGTCTTGAAATTTGGGGCCTTACTTGGACAACCCATGAAGCACATGTTTATATGGATTCCCGAGGGCTGTGTCACTGCCAATGTCAAACATAATACAGTGGTCTGGTCAAAGGAAGCAGCTGGACACATCTTTTTCACTAAATTTATTTTCAGTATGAATTTTTACAGTAAAATGTACAAGGTTGATTTGGTGATTTCTTAATTTTTAGAAATAAAAATAATTTTGGGGGGAGGAAAACTCTGAACCTCAAAGACCCTTAACTAAAAAAAAAAAAAAAATCTCTTTTAGGATAATTGGTATGATTTTCAAATTATAGTCTTTCCAGAAAAATGTGGCTGCTGGTGCCTTCTTTGGGCTTTTTGGAACCAAGTCTTTATGAGGTACGCCTCATAGAAGACCAAAAGCCACATACTGTAAACTGGGTTTTGTTTGGCTCCATGTCCTCATCATCCTCATTTTCTCCCCACCAATTTTATATTACTGGGTGGTAAACTCACCATATTCTGGCTGCTCTTTGGTTTCAAAAGTCCGGTGGCCTGGGGCCGGACGGTCCCACCCCCTGGGGGGGTTGAGGAAGTTGCTGTCATCTGAGGTACTGTCGTACTTGTAGTCCTGGTCCCCGCTGTTGGCCCTCGCCAAGGACAAGGACCTCTGCCACCAGGCCCGCCAGTCAGGGGATGGGACTGACAAGCTGGGCTTATTCTCCGGATGCTGATCTTTATCTGCTTCAGAGTCAGGACCGTCCACCACCTCTATGGTGACCTGAAGAATTCAGAACAGGCCAGGGTCAATGAGGAGTCGATAGCCTCCAAGCTGGGTGACCCTTGGAAGAAAGTCTGAGAGAGCAGAGGCAATTGATGGATATGTCCCTCATGAAGGACAGCCAATACAGAACATAAAACATCCAGGAATGGCCCAAATGAACCCCACGACTAGAGAGAAATGATATACATGGGCCTTGGAGTTTGGGGAGACAATTCATCAGTAGGGTCACCGATTTGCTAATGACTACATTGCAGGGAGGTCTTTAATTCAAGGAGTAAACATGTACTATATATGCTCCTGAAGTGATAGAAGAATATTTATAATAAAACTGAATATTTATTGAGTACTAAGTCTGTACCATGTGCTGTTCTAAATGTTCTACATATATTAACTTATTTAATCCTCATAACAACCTTAGAAGATTGGTTGATTGGCCTCTATGGTAGATTATCTGCAAAGACGGCCCCAGTAATTCCTCCCATCCTTGTATATATGTGCTGCACCTCCTATCAAGCGATAGAGTTAATTTCCTCTCCCTTCCTATCTGGGCTGGCCTTGTGACACACTTTGTCCAGTAGTGTGTGGTAGGAGTACCAATGTGACATGCCTCACGAGGTCTTGCAACTTCCTTTTTTGTTTCTTAGAATGTTCCTACCATTACGTAAGGAAGACCAGCCTAGACTACTTTTCATAGAGAGACCATGTGAAGAGGGAGGCCACGAAGAGGAGAGCCAAGGCTTTTCAGCCCATGGCCAACACCACAGCCCCAGTCATGGGATTGGGGCCATCTTGGATCCTCCCGCCCAGTTGGGTCACCCCAGCTGATACTAAGTAGAGCACAGCTGAGACCTATTCAAATTCCTGACCCACAGGACCACAAGCAAAGGATGTTGCTTTGAGCTACTAAGTTTTCGGGTGGTTGTTAGAGAGCAACAGATAGCTTTTTACAGATGGATAAAACTGGCACACCACAAAGAAGTTAACATCTTGCTTAAAGTCACACAACTAGTAACTGACAGATGTGAGTAGTCTAGTTCCAGAGACCATGCTCTTACCAACTTTGCCACACTGCCTCTCACAAAGTAAGTGACAGAGGTGTTGTCTCCTCATGCACCCGAGGGAGCAAAGAGGCCACCGATGCCAGTGAGGCTGGATGTCATGGGATGTGTAGAGATGTGAACACAGGTCCTTAATGTACAGATCTTCCTGGCTATGATTTTCACTCACCCCGTAGTCTAGTCCCAGCATGTACATTTCTCAACCAACCCTGAGGATCAAAACAGATAGTCTCAGAGCCAAGGTCAGAACTTGCTCTCAGATTTAGTGAGTCTAGTTTGGAAGTCATAGGGCTGAAAGAATGTAGCTTCTTGGCTCTGAAAGACAATCAACGTAGAGGAGCTTGTTTAAAAAATATAATAAAAGACTCATTGGGTTCCTTTGGCCATCACATAGCTCTTGCAACACTCCCTGGATGAGTTATGTGCAAATGAATCAGAAACATGTGCTTCATGTAATCAGCGCAAGATGTACTGGGCAGATGCATTTCTAGTTTTGCCCTAACCCGACATCTGAGAGAGTTGCTGGGATGCTCTGCCAAATTGCACCAGGGTGTGCCCAACCTGAGACAAACAGGCCCTTCCTTTTGTGTTAGGAAGAGGGAGGTTTGAATTCTACTCACTTTGACAAAGGAAGTTGCCCATCTGATGGTGGGCCTGAGCTGTGGCCTTGTGTGGTCCAAACACAAGGTCAGGAGTGTGGCCTTCAATCCCAGAGTATACTTGGGCTGCAACAGTCAAGTGCATCTTTCCTCTGGTGTGGGATGTCTAGAAGGGCACCGCTGGCTTTCTTCCATGCTACCACCATTACCTCAGTCTTGTAAGTACTCCTTGAATATTTATAAGTGATTATGGAACTTTTAGTAATCCCCCAAAAAGAAAAAAAAGGGAAAAGAAGAAAAGGAACACATCATATGTCTTATATTATTGCTGTTTGCTAGAATGGGTGGTTGCTGGAGTGACAGTGGCTGGGACCCACATGTAACCCCGGAAGGACAAGTGCAAAAGGAGTGCACAGCTGAACTATGCAGAATCAAGCCAGGCAGTGACAAGGCAATACTGAACCTTTGGAGACAATAATCTTTCTCCTTGGTCTCGTCCCGTCTGCCTGCGGAAAGAACAACTGAGCCGCAACAATTGTCTGCAAGGCTGTTAAGGGTCTTGAAGGGTAGAAGCTGCCAAGAGCCAGGCAAGCCTGCAATTATGGTAATGAAATCAGTCTCTGGGTAGGAGATAAGGGGGGAATATGCCCAACAGTTTTGGTATTCCATTTGTATTCAGACTGGAGTCAAAGGGATTGCCTAAACAAAACATGCCCTGCAATTTCTCCACGCTGGGAATAAAAACAATTTAATGTTTTAAGCTATTACCGTCAATACAATTTTTTTTTTCTTCTAAACTGCTGTTCAGATCCAAACAAAATAGATTTGTTGCCTGGCCAGGCAATGAGTAGCAAAATACAAATTTACTCCAAAAACTATATCGATGACTAAATCTCAACAATTTAGAGGTTTCTTTTTCCCTTTTAATTTCTAGTCACTGCCTCAAATGAATTAAAAACAGAAAAAACAAAAGACACACAAACCTTAGGATCTACTACCCCTATAGTTAATGTGGAAACCTCATACTGATATCAAAAAAAGAAATCTAATCTTGAACCTGAAATTTTATAGGCATACAATTAAAAAGACTTAATGAACATGATCAATGACTTCTCCAATAGCAAGGATTGGTTTTATGTTTCCTGTTGCTCTCATTCTATTTGCATGTCCCTTAGCATTAAAGAGTCCTTTTATAAAGATGTCTTGAACAATAATCAATGTGATGAGCTGAAGGTGTGGGAGTGAGCACAGGAGATTTCCAAGCTGATAAAGACTCTAGAAATTACCATCTTTCTCTTCCTTAATGCACATAATGGAAGTGTCTTAGTACATTTGTTTCTTCTGGACTTTTCCACACCAAGAATCAAGATAGTAAAAGAAAGAAAACTCTTTCAAAACACTCATGTCTACCTATGGCAGAATCTCATCAGCTCCAAGAAACAGTTCAAAGTCAGTGCCAATTTGGGGAAGTCTGTCCAAAATCAGGAATTGAGGATCTTATGCAACCTTAATAGATTACATACCCTCTTTCCTTGACAATCGTCACAGAAAGAACACAAAATGGATGAGGAAGATATATAATCCCCTCCTCTCAGGCCTAGTGATGCTCTAAAAACAACCCTGGCAACTGCAGCTGACTGTGGCTAATGCTTTGACACTTGCAGCGTGCTTGCCCAACATTATTGCTCATCCTACACAACTTAGACCTAAATTTCAGGCACAGAGACTGGCGTGGAGAATTCAAGTTTCCAAGGTGAACAGCAAGAAAGGTGTAGAGCTGGACTGAAAACTAGGTCTTCTGATTCCCAGTTATTTTTATACACATTTCCTCTCATCTTCATCACATTTTCTATCCATGTGGGAAAACTTACCAATACCTAGCCCTGTGATAAGTGCTTCCCACGGATAATCTCACTTAATCCTCGTAGCAACTCTACTCTTATGTCGTTTTGTACTACACAGGCACTCATAGGTGGTATTATAGTTCTCATTTTATAGGCAAGGCAACTGAGGCATAGAGAGGTTGAATATCCCGGCACAAAGCCACAGAGGTCTGAATAATACAGAGAATCTGAATAATACAGACTTGTTTCCATGGCTGTGTGGGCACAGAAATTTCTTGGTTGTTACTCAGCTAGATCTGGCATTCCAAAAGTATTTCAGAGAAAAAGAAGTAGAAGCATGTACATTTATAGCACTGGCCAACTCACCTGATTGTATTATGTGGTACTCAAGAGGCCTACAGCCATGTAAATATGTCTGTGCAAGGAAAAAAAAAGGCCTTTAGATGACTATTTTTACATCTCTCTCAACGGAAGAAAAGAAATAAGTATATTAGTTGAAATGAATACTAATCTCTGCTTGATCCAGAAAAGAGAAATATTTGGTTGTGAATAGCTACTGTGGTAATGAATTGATGCAATAAGCCTAATAATGAGTTTATTTTAGAGATTTTTGTCTTTGCTATCTGACCATCAGCTGCAGACCAAAAAACCCAGCCAAAGATATTAAAGTTCAAGTCTAAATTGTCCTGGGGGATCTATCTACTTTCTTTCCTGAATGATTTATTTATTTATTTTTTAAAAAACAAAACTCAACTTCTAGCATTGTTTTAAATTTAATATGGAGATTGAGTTCAGGAGTTTGAGGCTATTTCTTTCTATTTTGTATTGTTCCCCCCCCCCCCACACACACACTCATTTACATAGCCCGAAGCCAGTCTTAAAATGGAGAGCCTGAACCACTTGGGACAGAGGCCACCTGGCTTAGAGGGGTTTTAAAAAGCTCTAAAAAGCAGGGCTTTTTAGAGGATTTCCTTTCCTAAAAGTCAAGAGGCCCAAGAGAGATGTGGCCCTTTGCCCAGGCTCAGCACTGTCACTTTGGAAAGGTGTGGGCTATTTGGCAGGAGGCACAGTGGACCCCAGCCCTGGGGCGTGGGAAATGCTTCTAGACACTGGAGACATTGGGGGTGTTCAGAGAGAGGAGTATCGAATTCCTGTTCAGCTCCCAGGCTCTGGTCAAAAATAACTAGGTGGGGTGTGGGGCAGGTTGCCAGGGGCAGGGGGGAGATGAGGCCCCAGGGCCCTGGCAGCGGAAGCCGGCCTACTGATGCGCCCTTCACCTGTCTTCACTATCCTCCCCAGGGAGAGAAAATGCTTTCAGGGGGCTGTGGTGACCAGCAGGGCTGTCTGCTTGGCTGAATTGGCCCGTGTCAAATCAGTGGATTTCAACAAAAGAGCAGTGCTGGCAGGAAGGGGCGAGGACTGCCAACACGGAAACCATCACCCTCTTTTAGGAAGCACCTCATCTTTTAAAGGACCACCAGGGAACTGGTTTACTCAAGTGCAGTGGTGCGTGGGGCTGCAGCAGCCAGCACTGTGTGTGTGTGCACACACGCTTGTGTGTACGTGCAGTTATACACACTATGTGGAGATCTAAGGCTGGGGCTCCTGGGGGCAGCAGCTGCTTCATTTTTTCTTTGAACATCTCTCTGAGTAACCAGCATTAACCTTTTGTGGTTTTCTAGAAAGTAAAAGACAAAAACACAGGCCGATTTTCTTTTCTTTTGGGCTGACAAGTTATCAGGTCAATAAAACATGGGCCATCCCACCCCTCCATACTGC
Organism: Rousettus aegyptiacus; assembly: GCF_014176215.1. Taxonomy (NCBI): domain Eukaryota; kingdom Metazoa; phylum Chordata; class Mammalia; order Chiroptera; family Pteropodidae; genus Rousettus; species Rousettus aegyptiacus. The sequence goes on along the minus strand of NW_023416287.1, from coordinate 30,697,073 downwards.
CTACAGAAGGTTAACAGACACAGGGATTGTGCAAAACAGAAAGAGAATGACCCAACTGGGTAGTGGGCAAAAAGATGGTGTTGGCCAATCTTTTGGAGTTTTTGCTTTAATAGTATCTGGTAGGAGTTTCATTAGTTTTTAATCCATTCAGCCAATAATCCTGATATTCAGAGCTATGGTGAGACCTATGTTCTTGAGGGGTATGGTGATATTTGCTATTGAAAGGATAACTCAAGAAAAGTATGGGGACTACACAGGAGAGGCCCTGTCCTTCTTCCAACCCTGTGCTCCAAAGCATTTCTTTCCAAAGCAGCACCTGGAGGAGAAATCCTTCTTAAGTGGGGGCAGGGATAAGAGAGAGTGAAAACAAAGCACCGATTGTTATTCTCACCTGTTACAAGTCTATATGAACAGATGGCTTGGGGTATCAGAGCGGAGGAGGGCAAATAATTTCCACTTGTACTACCTCTGCAGCCATATCTTTATGACAGCACAGGGGGAAGCTGCATTTGATAAAAGTCCAAGAGGCTTTGCTGGAGAGAGTTATGTGCGGCCTTCTCAAAACTCACCCTCATCTTACTCTAGTTTTCCACACCCATAAGCTCCTTCAGCCCCCTCGCCCCTCAAGAAGTCAGGTGGAACTATTCTGAAGCATTCTTAATGTCCCATCTGGCTAACCAACAGAGCTTATTATGATGAAAAATGAATTCCAACCTTGGCTGCTTTCTTGAGCTCATGCACAGGTCCGTCACGTGGACTTAGCACTTCACTGTTGCCTTTTATTCTTTTAGGAAAAGTAATCTGGGTTTCCCAGCTCTGTGAATCCCAACTACTTTTGCACCACTGTTCTTCTCTGACATTTTTAAGGGGCCCAGGTGGGGTCTGGGTGGAGTATGGGATCTCCTGATGGATAAATTTAACTGGGAGAGAGAGAGGCGATCCTGAAGGATTCTGCTCAACATTTCGTTCTTAGGTGAAGTCCCATGCACTTAGTAACACTTCATTGAGAAGAAACTCTCCCTAAAGGCTTCCATACCCCTTCATCCAAGCATATTTTCATAACTTTACATTAGTAGCTCTTAAATCTATTACACTAATAGCTCAGTCCTTAGCATTAACCCCCACGGTGATACTTCCCATCTTTGGAAAAAAACATGAACCATAACAAGTGTTAAGTTGTTTCAGGCATGGCCTCAGCATCTTTGGGGGAAGGGTGTTCTGGTCCTGGAACCACAAAAATCTATAAACATGGAAAAAAATCATTTTTTTATAGATGAAGGCATAATGAGGAGTGATGTTGAGCAATAGTAAAGAGATATCTGTGGGGCTTTTTTTTCAACCTCCCTCAAGTGGATCTTTTGTTCTTTATCAGAGAACCGTGTGGCCAGTTCCTGGAGAGAGGGCAGAGAAGTAAAAGACCTGTTTTTCCAATTAATCATTTAGAACAATACAAGACTCAAAAGAAATATTAATTGGGGCATGTAGTGATTTTGCACATGGGTTGTCAAAGAGTGACCTCCGAAATATTTTTCACCTCTGTACCATCAACAGTGACTGCCCTGACCTACACTGTCCCATCTATACTATCTACCCACCATGGAACACAGCATTTTTCCTGCCCTGTCTCCATAATCCTTCTGGCCCGTCTTTTGTGGTAGCTGGAATTCTCACACCTATGTCATTTCTGGTGGGAAAAGGCCTTCCATTTTTAAATTTCACAGACCCTAACACAGCATTTCGTGTGCAGTAGGGGCTGGTCGATGTATTCTAATCGAGGTGTGTTCCCAGTGACATTCATAGCCACCATGTCACTGGTGCTATAAGAGAAGCAGCTCTGGCCAAGGAAACTTGGTCTAAAATGGTGCCATGTGGAGAGTGTCAGTCTCTAGAGAGAGAAAGTTAACTTAATTAAGGATCACTTGCTCTGGGGTCAGGTTTGGGAAGTTTCTGCCATATAAACTAATTGTAATCCGATGCGGAAATGAAGAATAAGGAAAAGCTGTCCCTCCCCAAATGAAAAGAATTGAGAACAAAGCTTAAAAGTAAGCAATCAAATGAAAGAACAGGAGCTGCATAGGGACTATGTTGCTTAAAAGAAGCCTCTCTCAGCTGTCCTGGGACCATCTCTAGGAAGAAATGGGGGGAGATCCAATCAGGATCCAGAATTAGGAGTTCGTTTCTGAAACACAGATTTGTGGGTGAGTATTCTTGGGAGCCCGAGAGTCTGGATTTGAACCCCCAACTACTGTTTACTAGCCATGTGACCTTGGGCAAACCAAATAGTAACTTCCTGATTATAGGTTGCATTATTGATAATATTAGAAAAATGACACACGCTTTATCTCTTTCAGGAGGGTTTTGGGAGAGTCAAATAGGATCAACATCTGCTTTGTATACTGTGCTATTTCAGTGTAGATGAGTATTATCATGTTCAATCCCAGGTACCTCTTTCCATAACCTCTTATTTCCCTCGGCTTCATCCCATTCTATCTTAGTGGTAGGTATTCATTTCTCCCTTATGAACTTCTGTTCTCACTCCCTTCCTCTTATCAAAATTTTTAATGAGTCATTTACACTTTAGAGCAACTGAAGTGGGATCACCTCCTGAAGGAATTTCTGGTGTCCAAGGCAAGCTAGAGAAGCATTTGAGAAAGAGCGCCTTCCCTAGTACCTTTGAAATCATACTATGATTTTCCTAGTCCATGCATGTGTTAGCTTGGCCCTTTCCTACAGCTATCATATTTCATCAATTTTAGGGCATATCATTCTCTTTTGTTTTGTTTTTACATGTCAATATCTCTGATGTCATCTGATATCATGTAGGCTTTATAATCATTGGCGGGTTATACTTTAATTAGCAATGCTTTCTCTTTTTTTAGTGGTTCGTAAAATAATAGTATATCTCACTATGAAGGGTATTACATAAACGAAATACAACACTGTCCTTATAGAGATAACATGATCATAAGCAGGATTTGTTGAGGGGTTAAAAAAAAATTGAGGTAAGGCAGCAGTTGCTTTGAAATCAAATCAGGAAATGAAAAGACAGAATTTCATTTTCTTCCACTTTTCAGCTGCTCAGCCAGCCTTACCTGAATATTTGGATTCTGCCCATTGATATCAGCTTTGGAAAGATCTGGAAAATTTGGTAGATCAAGAAGAAAGGATCTGGGGCCATCTCTTTGCAATGAAGGATGCCCAGCCTCTTGCTGGAATCGCTGTCTGGGGAGGGGTTGGTGTGCAGCCTGGTGGTCCAGAAGCTCCCCTGGTGCTTCTTGGGAGAAAGGAAAGCTGGTTTCTGATGTAGAGTCACTTCCCACGTTGAGGTTATTCTAAAACGAACAAGTCAACGAACAGATAAATAGGAGTTGCATGATTAAAAAATGCCACCTTTAATAATAGTTCATTAAATTTAGGAGTAAAAATAATTGCAATGGCTGGAATTAAGCCAAGATGGTATTCTCAATTCATTTTCATTCCTTGTAGTTTAATTTTTCCATTTTCAACATACTAGGAAACTTCATCAGGAAACTTCTTCCAGCCTGCTACTTGGGAACTGTCTGAAAGTAAATGAGTTATGGGCTATTTACTAAACATCAAACACATCAATACAAAAGTGCCATTTTGAAGAGGGATAGGTGCTTATTTAGAACTCGAATCGAATTATGGTTTTCTTCTCACAGCTTCAATTGATTAACCACTCTGGCTTTAGTTATAACTCTAAAGTCCAGAGTTCATTTCTTTGGTGGGGGTTATAGGGCAAAAGATCTGATTAAATTGTATAAAGTACTTGAGCCAAATCATTGATTATATCCATCCACCCATCCATCCATTCATCCATCCAATCAACAAATACCAACCACATGCTAGGCACAAGAGATACAACTATGAACAAGAAAGGCATGAGGCCTAATTCTCTTGGAGTGTACATCTAGTTAAGGGGAATAAACAATAAATACATGGATGAATAAATAAAAGCAGGCCAGAGAGTGGCAACTACTAAGAAGAAAATAACAGTGGCCAGGGACACATTAGCGAAGTAGCTAGGAAAAACTTCTCTGAGAAGGTGACATCTGACCTGAGATCTGAACAAGAGAAGAAGGCACTCTGCAAAGATCTAGGGGAGAACATTCCAGCAGAGGGAATAACAAGTAAGATAGTCCTAAGGTGGTGATGAACTTGGCTAATTTGAGGGACGAAAAGGCGGCCAGTGATGCTGGCCTAAAGTGAAAGAGGGCAGAACAGCCTGAAATGAAGATGAAGAGATGGGGATAGCCAGAGAAAAAGTGACAAAAAGGGATTCTAAAGTTTAATGTCTTTATACTGAAAAGTGCAAGTCTGTTGTTTTTCTCAGCTAGTGGAAATGTCTCCATTTAGTTGTCGCTTGGGGAAAATTTTTCCAGTGATTGAAGAGTGTAGAAGTTGCTAGACTTCTTTCCCAAACCAGCCCTTCTCCTCGCATTCTCTCTGGACCTCGCCTCGGAGGCTTCCTTCATCCCTTCAGGGATGGCATTTTCATGTTTACTGGTGGAAGGAGATGTGGAGATAGAATTTCACCAGCGATTGGGTCAGTGGTTAATGTTCATGTTATTCTTGGGCATGTTTTGGGGTTTTGGAGCGTATATTCCAGCACACTGTCTCCACACGCACTCCCTGCCCCCACCACAGTGCCTCTGACCCAGCCAAAGGGTTACATCTGGTATCAAAACACTCCTGACTCTGAGTCCCCAAGGTCAAGAACAGCCTGGGGATGAAACACATGAAACAGATAAATATCTTCTTAGAGAGTTAACCTGAGGGAGTAGATTTTTCTATATCTCTATAAGCAGAAGTGGAGCTGAGGAATAAACTTGCTGGTGCAGAAACCAGCTTCATGAATGTTCCAAGAGGCCAAGAAGAGGGCTGAGACAGACAGTATGTCTGTTGTCTCCTTTTTGAAACATGCAGTTGCAGAGGGGGAAGCTGGATGCTCCTCATGTGCATGCTTGCCCTCCCTTTGGGCTCAGAGATGTGGCTGGGGGCAGTGTCTTTGTTCACCTTTCCAACTGCCTCTGCCATGTTTTTTGTCTCCTGGCACATCCTCGAAGAGGGAGTTGTCCTGGCATTTTCAGGCATTGGTTAATATAGCAGAGGCCAAATGTAATATGCTGAGAGTGAATCCAGTTCTGAGAGAATGAGAGAGAGAGAGAAAGAGAGAGAGAGAGAAAGAGAGAGAGAGAGAGAGAGAGAGAGAGAGAGAGAGAGAGAGAGAGAGAATAAGAGAGAGAGAGATTGAGAGAGAAAGAATGCTGTATCTTCTTCAACATATTTCTCCCTGGATGCCCAACCCTAAAACTTCCACAACAGTGTTAGTGAGGACAGTTGGATTCTCATGGAAATCTTTTTGCAGAGGATCTGGATATACATGTCTCAGAAAAGGACTAGGATTTGTTTGCCAATTGCTTGAGGGATTCCCTGCAAATCCAGCCCTGACTGCATTGTAGCATCTGGGACATACCGCTTCACTGGGTTAAAAACAGAGCTCTCTTTCTTTTTCCCTGTGATTAAGTACTCTTTATCCTACTAAAACATATTTTAGAAGAAGAGATAAGAAATGTATTGTTGAATGTATTATTTGACATTTTGCTTAGATGGCTGAAAAGGCAAGAACTGCGTTTGATTGATTTCTTGATCTGACTCTGGAATTTTTCCTGGTAGAAGATACACCACCACAGAGAGATCCTGGCTCAGCCACAGACCAAGAAAACCCCTTGTCTCTGAGGCTCAATGATCCCTCGCGTAAAACAGCAGTTACATGGAGAGTCCTGCACCCTCCCAGCAGGACAGTCAGGATAATGCAGATTGGGCTGAATCCGCACACAAAAAGAGGAGTAAAGAATTAGGGCAATCATCTGGACAAGTCAGGCCTCAAGTGCCTCTGCCGGGAATAGACTGAAGCTAAAGTATGTTTTGGCTTCAGTTAGGCATGCAATTGTGGCATTTCTCCATCTTTCCCCAGTTCTCCCCCTTCTTTGTCCTCCACAAGTTCAGTGTTTGTAAAGGATTTGGAGGATGGGATGTAATAAAGAAATACTAATTACGACCTCTGAATATCTGAATTACTCTTGCATCTCTACCAAAATATATTTATCTGGAAAACTTGGCTCCTTCCAGTGGAATGTCCCCAAACTCTTCAGAGACTGGAAGCCCGGGATAGAGCCATCTTATAATGGCTCAAATAAAATGAAACTCATCTTTATTCAATCGATAACAAGATTTGGGAGTAGGCATTATTTTGGTAATCTAGATTTTAAATCCAGTGTGGGACACGGCATTGGTTACAGGATCTGCTAACAACGCAGGCAAAGTCCTTTTCTTCTTTCTTATAGACGCACTGTACATCTTCCTTGCAGAGGCCCCCATTGGAGGTCTTGCTTTATGAACATCACTCATCTCACCAAGATCACTCACTGAGTGTCTCACTTAAATAATTCTAGCAGAATGAAGATTCTCAGGAAGGGTGGATCTCAAAGTAAAGATTTAAATAGTTTGTGTTTTATTCAGGAAAGCAAACATCCTTCCTTGAAGACAATAGCTTAGGAAAGTCCAAGAATTGAAGCAATGTCACCGTTCTTTCCAAAGTGCTGCAGGATTCATTCTGCTTAAGTTCAAGTGACATGAGGGGGCCTGCTCAGTTTGGGGGTATAATTTTTTTTACCCACAATGTGTCATTGAGTTGAGTTCTACTCTGTTACAGTGCTACAGCTTTAGTAGCAATGTTCTCTCTGCAACTCATTTGAGAGCTGTGACTGCCAATAAAAAGAGAAACAGAAGAACTCAAGCTATTATATGGTGTATACACATGCATTGTTGAACTGCTGAGGCAAGTGATATACCGTGGCCAAATTATCCAGCTACTGCTGATAATCCCTATCTTTGTGCTTGCCTCCTGTCCCTCTGCTATTTTACGGCTCATTTTTATTCTTACCTAAAATAGATATAAAATAATAATAAAATGTTAACGATAATAACAAATAATAAAATAGGCTCCATGCTCATGCAGCTTAGTATTTTGCCTTAGACAGTACTGTGGCAAACATTGCAATCTGTTCCCCTTTTTCTTACTCAGTGTTCGCTCCAGGTGAAAATGTACCTGGCTAAAACTACATTTCCCAGCATCCATTGCAGCTAGAGGTGACCATGTTACACAGTCCTGCCCAATGAGGTATAAGTGGAAGGGGCTAGATGGGACTGCTGAATAGGGGGCATAGTTAGTTTGCCTTTGCCTTTCTCTCTTTCCACTTTCTCCTGCTTGAAATGTGGGTACAAGTGCTTAAAGTGGAATGAGGTAGCTGGCAGGCAGGAGGATGAAGGCTATACGTTAAACGTAGCATAATGGAAAGGTGCCTAGGTCCCTGATTGCATTGCAGAGCCATCACAGTAGTCCTGGAATGGTGACCTCTGAACTTTTACCTCTATCATCAACATTAATGTTAAGTTTGACAATGGTGCAGCACCACTATGAGTTCCCTATTGTGACTAATTCTAATTGTGACTACCAGTTAAAAAGGGAGAAGCCTTGTTTAGCTAAGTGAGGCAAAATTGAGTCCTCTGTTCTTTGCAATGGGACACAATCCTCAGCTAATGACATACCAACGGGGCATTTAATGAATCATCATGGTGAACTTCACAATGGAAGTCAGGCTACAGATGCTCAGCTCTGCTGTTAACTTTCCTAATATCTTATTTCAACTCTACCGTCAACACCCTTTTCCATATATTTACAAAATCTTATTATTTCACCATCTATACATTACATTACTCAAATCTATTACTCACTGTGCAATGTAGTGTTTCCTTGAATTTGTCCTAAAATACTATCATTAAATTTCAAGGAGTTTGCCCTTGCTAAAAGGAACCAGAGCTTCTAGGACAAACGGCTGTTTCCACAGCTTGGACAGGAAAGTATAGGTGGGTTTGAAATACTTTGCTGTGTAAGAAACAAGAAAGCTTCTAGTGATTAACAGTGTCCTCTAGAAAGAATACAGGAGCGAGCTTAAAGGGACCTCATTGCACACAGATTAGACAATTGAAACATCAAAACAAAAAGCTTGTAGTTGACCACCATATATTAAATCAATGAAAACCCATGAGTCTATGATGGTACTCACAAAAGGGAAAAGACAGAAAAACCATTGTCATCATTCATGGTCGGACTTACAACACTCCTTACTTGAATATTGGTTTAAAAAGAAAAAAAAGGTTTTCCGAGGAAGTAATGTTTGAGCTGAGATTGAAAAGGCGAGTGAGTAAAAGTGAAGCAAGTGATGAGAACAGAGCAGAGGAGGAGGTGGGCCAGTGAGCAAAGAGTCCCAACAAAGGATACAGCAGATCCAGACTCCCTGAGACCTGACAGGTCCTGGGATAGAGACCTAAAGGAAATCAGACCTAAAGGAACTGGAAGGGAGTTGGATGTTAGGATCCAGGCCACTTAGTAAGAGATTACTGAGTTAAATAATGAAAACACCAGATACAACATTCTGACATCTTGACCCACCAGCCATTGGTCTGAAACCTTTCTACCACAGTGCGTTGTGACTTATCACTAGGCCACCACTTCCTTGGTGGCATTCTCTGAGTCATTTGGAGGCTTGCTGAAGCTAAATGGGCTTGGATCTCTTCCCTCTTCTCTCACTCTCAACAGCTGGCCCTAAATGCCTCCAGGAAAGCTCTGCCAAGGTGAACTGGAAGAGAAAATCTCTCATCTGTAGACTGGGTACAGTTTCTAAGATGACAAGGCCAGATACTTTGTTATTTGTGGCCTTTTTCCCAAGAACACTACTGGCCCAAGACCAAAAATGCCCAGCCACTGCCTTCAGCAACTGCATGGCTGGAGCTGCTTATTTTGACTGTCCTTGTGATCAAGGTGGATTAGCACCAACACACTGAGGTTAAAGTGGTCACAATGGCCAGAGCTTCCAGCTGGTCACTGGGCAGGGGCAGAAGGAGACAGAGGGAATCTTCAGAAAACTAAGCCACAGGGGAAATTAGGGTGATCAGTTTGAAGGGGGCAATCGAGGTATAGAAATGGGTAATGGGTCCAACCTGGGAAAAAAGTGAGCTAAGCATCATTGTCCTAGTCTGTAAAAACAGCCACCTGCTTTATTCTGCGAACATCAGCCAAAAGCTGGTGTGTGGAAAATAGGTCTGATCTGTCCACTTCCGGACCCTCCAGAAGACGTACAAACTAGTATCAAACTGACTGGCTAGGACAGTTTTGTGCTTTGTTTTTCTCGTTTCTTTTTCTCTTTCTTTTAAATAAAGGCTGTGGTAAGTATTCCCACATTAACACAACCAGGCAGACTTCTTGGAGGCAGACGGGATGGCAGATTTCTGGAGGGCAAAGAACAGGCCATATCTACCATCTCGAACCCCACACCCTCCAATTCCACAAACTCAGGGGGCACCCAATAAGTACTAGTTGATGATAATGATGGCCACAGGCCTAGTTAGATTTTATTTTAATTAGGCTCAGGCTATAGGCCTCATTACCCCTCATGTGGCTTTTTATGTGGGATCCTAAAGAAAAAGAAATCCAGGAATCTTCTATTGAAGATATTAAAGAAGATATTATTAGCAATGCTTTTGGTCTCATAGACTTTGAACAACAAACAACAGAGATTATAATTAACGTCACTGCAGCCTCTCTCCTTAAAACATACTAACAATATAGCTAATTAGCAATATGTCCTCATTTGGGGCTGGACATCTGCATATTATTATCGACAATGCTTGTTTCCTTTTTCCAGATTAAAGGAAGCCATACTGCACCCAGGCATATGGCTATGCTCCTTCCACATTAAAACACTTCGTTTTCTTCTACCCACGATAAATACACAGGGTTTTATCTGTACCGGGCATCGATTTTTGTCTGGAACACTTCCACATGTCTAAAAATAAGTTCAAGAATGCCAAAGGGAAGAGAAAATGTTTCCCTGTTTGGGGAGATAAAAGAATAAAAGGGCATACTGATTATCTTTACACATGATTGGGGAGCAAGCGCCCCTAGGAAGAAAAAATCAGAAGAGTAAACAAAATGAATTTCAGACCATAAAACCTGCTTTCTCAGGGGTGCACTCGGTCTTAGGGCTCAGGACCATCATTGGAGGAATGGCAGTAGGGGGTGGTGGAGGCTCATTCTGGAGAGAAGTCAGAAGGCCATGGGGAGAACTGTGCACTGTTGAATACACAGATGGCCAAGTTGGCCCCCACCTGCTCGCTCTCCACACCTGTGTGATGGATCACTCCCCTTCAGGCAGCAGGAATGGAGGGAATTTCAATGGTTCTATTTTATAGAAAGTATAAAAATGCAAATTCCTGGCCGAGGGGAAATGGCCAGAAACGTGCTTTAATCTTTGGTGCAGGGCCCTGAAGACAACTCTGGGAGCCAGTGACACAGGCACATCATGTTTCAAGAATGCAGGACTGTTGCATCTTGGTTGGGACTCGAGCCTTCTGTTGAAAGCCTGACTAATAGCTGAAGAATCTTTCATTATAGTGGCAGAGTGTATCATAAGAATGTTTATTTTAGGGCTTGGGAATGACCCTGTTTATGATCTCGGGCGACACTTTAGAAGAAATGAAGAATGGTCAACTTGCATTTGGGCACAGAGCTAGCTCCACAGGGGAAGGGGCCTCTAGTGTGGGCCACCCAGCCCTGCGCTTTCTTCATTGAAGGCTCTTGGTGCCGGCCGACAAAATGGAAGTCAACACCCCACTGGCTTGCCTCGGATACTTCTGTAAACCGCTTTGATCTTGAAAATGTGAGGATTACTGGTGATTTTTCAAGTTGTGCTTTCTCCACTGCTGGCAAAGAAAACAGAATGGGAGCTCTCCAGGACCCATTTCCTTTATGTCCTGTGAGGCTAAAGAATGAACAGAAAAGAAACATGAGCTATTCTTTCAAGTCTAAGAAAACATGTAAGGAGCAGAATACAAGGGTGGAAAGCCAAACTGGCCAAAGAAAACTTAACTCATCATCTAAAACATCTTTGCAAATGTAAGAGGATGAAGAAATTGTATTTTCCAGAACCCTTCTCAGGAGGAATGATGGGCTTGCCTAGAAGGGACATTTTGATAAATCTCGGCGTATGAGACAAACCCTCCTCAAAAGTGAGCTAAGGGGAGGCTTTGTCTGCTGAGGGAGTATTTGAATTTGAAGGCAAAGCTAACTCGCTTAGGGCTATAAAGAATAGGCCAAAGGTAGTCACTAGGGAACTCTGGTCCCTGCCCCTTAGCATGTGGAGCTCAGCTTCCATCTAAGCCAAACTTTGAGCAAATATTTAAGGAGTGTGGATTATTGAGGATTTTTCGAATTGTGCTTTCACCATTTCTAGCAAAGAAAACAAAGTGATAACTATCCAGGACCCATTTTCTTGGACCCAATTTGGAGAGACATCAAATTATTAGTATGCCTAAATGGTCCAACTAGGTCCTCCTTTGACCGAAGGGAGAGTATATTGAACAGGACAAGGAGACCTAGGAAGTGAACAACTCCTGCAGTAATTCTATGTCTCCCTACACAGAATGGGGGTGGACACTCAAGGCCTCACTCAAGGCTGCTGTTCTGCTATTGAAAGGCAGAACCTGGAAGGCATGCCAAAGAGCATGGGATGGCAGAGTTAGAGGGCGGTCGGAGGTGGGGTGGCCCTGGGAACTCTTGCTCAGCTTATTATTTTAATTAAGAAGATGGATTTCTCTCAACACCCAAAGTCAAGACCCTCCCCCCCCATTGAAACCTACCACAAATTTCTCTGCTCCAAGTACCTCTAAAATTGGTTTTAAAGGGAACTAAATCTTAACCTTGGAGTCCTGGAAAAAAACTAATGGTATTGTGGAAGGGTTCTGGGACAGCAGGTATGAGGCCTGAGTCTAGGTCTCAACATCACCCCTACCTACTTTTGTAAGCTTAGGCAAGTGATTGCACCTTTGCACCTGTGATAGATTGGTTTGCAAAAATGTCCATAAATTCTCTGTCTCTAAATATCCACACTTTGGGTAGTTGTCTCCCACACTGTCTTTGCGCTTGGCCATGTGACTTACTTTGGCCAATAGACAACAGTAAGTAGAAACAAGTGCTTGTGCATCGAGGCTTGCCTATTTTTGCTGCTCTTTGGAATCCTGACACTACTGTGTGAAGAGGCCTTGGCTAGCCTACTGGGTGATGAGAGACATGTGGAACAAAGACAATCTATCCCAGGCCAACCAGCCAGCCAATGGCCAGTCACTCAAAGGGAGACCATCCTAGACCATCTTCTACCATCCGGCTCCAGCTGAGCCAAACCATACTAGAAAATCCACCCAGCTGACCCATGGAATCATGAGGAACAATAATTAGTTGTGGTTTTAAGCTAACAAATTCACAATTGTTTGTTACACAGCAAAAGTAACTGATACAGGACTTCAGTTATTTCTTCTGTAAAGTGGGCATAGTAAGGAAGGATGGAAACTGCAGAAAACCTTCAATCCATCCAGTTTTGAATGGAATCCTCAAGAGACACTTGTCCTGGAGAAATTATTTTCTAATAATAATAATAATAATAATAATAATAATACATCCTAAATGCTGAAAATATCAAATTGAGGATGGAGAGATTATGGTTCTAAATGCATAAAATATAACTACTATCTTCAGTGACGAGAACACTCTTTTCTCCTATCCTTCCACCTGCTAACTCCACGCTAGGTAGAATCTGTTGGAAAACACCCTCCTGCCTACCGCTTCCGTCATTTACATGAGTTGCTTTGTTAACAAGCTCCACTGACAGTTTTTCAAAGATTCGGAGCTGAGACTTAACAGTTCTCCCTTACACTTTCATGATGCACCTGTACAGCTCTCTGGGCTGCCAGAAACTAGTAATGTCCATTTATTAGGGAACCCCTACTGACACCATAAAACAATTATAGAGCTATCGTAGACCAACTAGGGCCTGAGGTGAAGAGAAAGCTGTAGCCACCACGACTGGTGCTCTTTCCCACCTGCCTATACAGATTGTTCTTATTTAGACTGCTGTTCTGTTCTCTCCAGGAAACTGTTTGATCCCTGCTTGGAAAGCTGGCAGCCGATGCAACTGCGGGCCCCTGATTTAGCTTGGCTAACTTTCTTTTTCTTTCTTTCTTTTTTATAAATGATTGGGGTGTTTGCTTTATTCATGAATTCACTCAACAAACACTGACTGGATGTCTGCTTTATTTCAGGTGCTCTGCTAGGCTCAGACTGTTTAATAGCACATAGTTTGTTAAGACAGATTCTCCAAAACTTGAAAATAAAGCAAATGGATGACTGCAAGTTTATCAGTTCATATTGGGACACAGTATGACAGGCCTGTCCCTGATTATTTAATTCTCTAGGAGACTGTACCTTTGTTTTACCTATTATTTACTATTGATTAGGGCCCAGACTAAAAGTTACATGAACACTTGTAGATTTTCATCCTGTAGAAGTACAAATGTTTTTTGTTTAGTAGAAACAATAAATAATTAAAGACTCTTATTAAAGACTCTTATTTAAAAAAAATGTAACCATGTAGGGTGATGAATATTAGCTAAACTTATTGTGGTAATCATTTCCCAATATATACATAAATCATTATCTTTTACAGCTTAAACTTATCGATGTTATATGTCAATTATAACTCAATGAAACCAGAAAAAAAAAAAGAAACAGTAACTCAAAACTTACTGTCTTATTGCCCTATAGGACATTAACCGGTTTTGTTTCTAACTTACAGATTTACTTTCTCATCATTTTCCCAACTAATTTTATAAATATCTTTTCCTTTAAATGCTTTAAACTGTTATTAGCATCTTCCTAGGTCACTCCTTAATTAGTTAAATAAATCTTTGGCATATATTAATTTTATATTTGTATGAGACTCATGTTTTCAACATTATGAAAATCATATTGTACAGGCTTTTGTCTTCAAAGACTTTAGACTCCAGCAGGGAAGTTAGGAAATGCTTACACACCTATAAAATGCACGGTAGAAAGTGGGAAATTCTTTAGCAGTGGAAATTTTCAATGTAAGGACATAAAATCATCCAGACTCCTAATTATGATTTCACACCTCATCATGCATTGAATCTTTAACGTCACCATATTATGTTCTTTCACTTTCTTTAAAAGACCCTGATCTGAAACTGGACCAATGCACTAATATGCTGAGACAAGTATTGAGAAGCATGGTTTGTGAGCAAGACTTCTCTTGGGTTTCTCCTCTTATGAGGGGTCCCAACAAGAGGGCAGAAGGCCAAGTATCAGGTGTCAGAGGGCACCCACCTTACCTTCAACTATTTTATTACCTCTCTGCCCCGACGCAATTTCCTACACTGACCCTAGAGAAACAAAGCATCCCCCTAGTTTTGTTCTCAACAAAGATAATTCTCCCACTAGGGCTCACTCAGTTAGCTGAGGGTCAAGAAAAGAGAAGAGTGAGCTTCTCAGAGGCTTTCTGTCAGGGGGTGGTCACAAACAGGGCCATGCAACAGAGAATGAGTGTACAAGTTTACTGCTCCCAGGTATAAACATCACAGTACTAGGGTGGATCAGTCTGAATCTGGGCAGGAAATAGATAGCACTGAGGTAGTGAGTGACCAGGGAGAGTTTAATAAAGGAACAATTCACAGATGTCTGGGCAAAGAGGCCAAAACCACCAAAGATGCCACAGTAGTCAGGGCCAATGAAAGCCTGGGAGATCTTATACCCCCAGGCCTGAAGGGGCAAGGAAAGGGAGAATTTACTGTTGCCCAAAGGGGGAGTGTGGTATATGTGTGGTAGGGGGTGAGATAGGGGGCTCACTACATACTGCAACCTCCCTCCACGTCCTCTCATTTCCTGCCACATTTGCCATTGGCCTTATCCAATTAGAAGCCCAAGAGTCAGGGAGCCTGTGGATGTAATACACACAGATCATGTACCTGAGGCATAAATTTGTATGGAGAAGGGCAAACACTTGATCTAGAGAAGTGACTAGAAGATACTGAGTAAATAGGACACACCTGTGCCAGGCACTGGACGTTAAATAACCTTCACAAAATCTGTTTGAAGTGGACATGAGTGCCATGTTCCAGGGATGAGGAAATTGAGTTGGAGAAGCCCTGAGCTGGTAAGTAGGCATCACCACTCTGTTCCTTCCACTGTGCCAAGCTATCCTCGTTTCTCCCCTGGAGGTGCTGTTTAGAATAAGAGGGTCCGCAGCCACTTTGAAATCCTTATCCTCTACCAACTATAGCCCATCCGGGGATAACAATTCTAAGGGGATTGGCTCAAGAACGCTGGCCTGAAGTGCACCATTGATTGAATCCTCAACTCTGCTTCCCCACTTTCTTTGGTGGGGAGTCCTGGCCTCATTTTCTTAAAAAAAACTTATACTAACCCAGTGCTTCTTGACTTGTGCAGGCTGATGACTTCACGGGGTCAGGTCAGTCTGATTCGACAAAAACAACTGATGTGATGTGATTCCTTAATTCATGAAGGAACCAGGATTAAAATGGCACACTTCATGAGAACACTTCATGAGAACATTATGGGAGCTATTCAGTGGGCCAGATGAGACAGAGAACAGAGAAAGAATAGGTCACAAAGAGCCAGGCCCCAAACACGTATTATTTTGGATATTAGCATTTGGGATCATCGCATTCTTCCTCATATCTGCTAAACATTTGGGGTGAGCTCTGAAAGTGACAGGATTCCAAATGGCTATCCACAATGGAATGTAGAAGTAAAATGTATGCATAAAATAGTCACCAAATGAAACAATTGGCAAATTTCACAAACATAACGTTGAACAAAGGAAATCAGATACAAATGACCATAAAACTTATGATTCTTTTTATATCAAGTTCAAAAGGAGGCAAAACTAACCCATTTTTCTATTAGAAATCAGGACAGTGGTACCCTTCGGGGTGCTAGTGACTAGCAGGGAGCCCTTGAAGAGGAGCCATGCTTTATTTCTTGATCTGGAAGTTGGTTACATGGGTGTGCTCACTGTAAGAATTCATGTGTGATTTGTGCTCCCTTTTGTATGTATGTTATTTACAACTTAAATAACTGTCAAAAAAACACAAAAAGAAAGGAAAATGGAAAGAGAATTAGAGAGAAGTGGCAACTGGCAGGGTCATAGATACTTCTTAAAGATGTCAAGCTTCTCTGTTACTACTATTTTGTGAACAACAAAGGGTGCAGGGAAATACAGCATTGAAAAAAAGGGCTCCATCTTGGGCACGTTATTTCTCTGTGGAGTAGTTTTCTAACCTGTGAAATGGGGAGCATCTCTGTGGTAAAAACACTTCTTTTCTATCTTTTGTTATTCTCTTCTCTCTTAGCTTTTCCTAGTACTCATTTGTATTTTGTTATCTTTACATCTTTCTCTCTCTTTTTCCCAGAACCTAAAACTCAACCTGCTTTTTTTATTTTTCCCCTTCAGGAGAGGACCAGACAGGCGCCAGAGGGGATGGGCAGTGGGTGGTCCTTTTTCCTAGCATCTGGGATGACAAGCCATTCTCTTCCTCTTAATTATTGAGCATACATATCTCTTTTCCTGTGTTTTCAACACTCCCTCTCATCCTTCAATCTGCATTTATCCTGAATGGCTAAAGAAAATGTAGTACATACATGCAATGGAATATTATTCAGCCATGATAAAGCGGGATATCCTGCTTGTGACAACACAGATGGACCTTGAACACATTATGCTAAGTGAGGTAAGTCAGAGAGAAATATAAGTACTGTATGATAGCACTTACATGTGAAATTAAAAACACACACACAAATTTGTGAAAACAGAGAATGTAATAGCAGTTATCAGGGGATGGAGGTGAGAGGATTGATGTTCTTTTTTCTTAAATGTTTTCCCCATCAGGCCCAGCTCCTACCTTCCCTTGTCATAAACACACCTCCACCTCCACCACCTTTCTAAGGTGCATCTCTGTGCTAGTCTTGTCCAAACACTCTTCATGCATTATCTCAAGCAATGCCTCCCCAAGTTCCCTCCTGATATGGGTATAATTATCATTGTGCCCATTGTACAGATGAGAAAAATGAAGTTGAAAATGTTACTGAAGTTACCCAGCCCACAAAGTGTTCAGCTTAATATGCCTGTGAAATCTGGCTGACTGGCAGGAGTCAAAGGCATTAACACTGGACCAGTGGACACAGAGAAGGCAGCCTACATTGGCTGAAGCCACAGAGAAGAACGTTAATATACTTTCTGATTACCCCAGTATAAAGAGAGTGGCCAGGATGTAGAGATAAGACCCAGATTATTCGTTGGCTGCCTCTTAAAATAGGCACCTTTGGGAGGGAGAGGGTGGTCAGTGCTTTAGTGTGTTGAGTTTAAAAGCCATTTTCATCACCATCATCCCCTAATAAAATATAGCTGGTCCTGAAAATAGTAACATCAGACCTGTGTGACAGGAGCAGGGAACAAGGTAGTCTTGGGATTCAACTCCCTATATTCATAGAACATGATCCAGAGGATCACTGGGGAGGCATGTGGCACATGAGAGGGTATCTGACCTGGACCTGGAATACAGGGTTCCTGACCTCCAGCCTGGTGCTCATCCCATTGAACTTGCTGCTTTGGTGACACTGCCCTGCTGCTCCCCATAGTTTTCCATGACCGAGTCATAGAAATTTAGCTTTTCCCTTTATAGTTGCAATTTCACCATAAAATCTGGACCTTGCTAAATACCCTCTGGATGGATGGATGGGTGGATGGTTGGATGGATGGATGGATGGATGAGTGGACGGATGGATGGGTAGATGGATGGATGGAGAGATGAATAAACAAGATTTCAAAGCCTGGTAGGTGTGGGCACATTTGACTCCCTGTGGTTTCATTCAGGGCCTTCATGTGTCATGTACATTATATAATATGTGTATGGCACAAAGGAGTCTGGTGAGGGGGCTATCAGGGTTTGAAATTCAGACTGGAGGAAAGGATGTTGTCTGCCTAAAGCGAGTGCCCTAGTATAACCCCAGTGTTACGCCTCTTTCTGTCTCTTCCACTTGTAAAACCCTTCTTTCCCTTATTAACACAGAAAACTCCTGTGCATCCTTTAAAACCCTGCTTAGATACTGCTTTCTCTGTGAAGCCTTCTCTGATCTCTGCTTGCTCTGCATTACTTTTGTAACTTACAATACTTCTTTTATTATACTTATATACATTATTAGATGTTTATTCATTTTTGTCCAGTTTCTGGCTAAAAAAAGCACACAAAAAGTAATTTAACAGTAAACTCAACTGCACGAAGGGATAAATTACATTAGCCATATCAACTTTTTCAAGTAAATGCATATCTGCTAACAACAAAAGGAGTATTTGGTCCATTTCTGAAATTTCTTTGCTATCACCTAGTGCAGGCTACCATCATCACAATCTCTTTCACATCTCAGCTTAAGTATCACCTCCAGAGGGAGGACTCTATGATTATCTTTATATAAATAGTGTTTCTCCTCCCTGAATAGCTCCCCTCCATCACTCTGCTTATTTTCTTTAGAATATTATCACAAGCTAAAATGACTCAATTTATGGGCTTTCTTCTTTACTCTTGGTCCTCATCAGGGTGTCTGCTCCTTGAAACACAGATTATGTTTGTTTTGTCACTTCTGTATCCCTTGCTCTTAGCTCAGAGCCTGGCACGTAGTAGGACCTCACTAAATGCTCTCTGAATGAAAGATGTATATGTATGAATGAATAGCTGAGTGAATGAATTAACAACAGAATTTCATAGCCCAATAGGCATGGACACAAATGACTCACCCTATATCTCTGGAACCACATTTGGGTCCGACAATATGGAGGGATGAGGAAAAGCTCTGGCAGAGGTGGAGAAAAGTCTCCCTGGCTCAGTTCCTGGCTTGGTCTCCACTTTTGTGGTGAACTGAGTCACAACATGCCATGGCATCATCATCTACCTCGCAGTGATGCCATGAAAAGTGCCCAGCTCTTCCCTTTGCCCAAGGGGATAATGTACAGACGGCATTGGAGGTACCAATGATGACAGCAGCCTGGGCATCCCCAATTCACCACTCAATTCCCAGCAAGTACACCAAGGAGCAGCCCTGGTGGACACCATGGGGCAGCCAGGATTTGAAGCAGGGACAGAATGGAACTCAGAAGGCAATGAGATATAGGGGCACAGGTATTTTGCTCTTTTGAATTCAATTCTGATTCTGAACATTTTCTGAATCTGCTTGCTTCTCTTCAATGTCAAATAAGAATTCAAAGATTTCATATACATCTATATGCATATTTATTTATATATTCATATTAAGTATATGTACAAAAGTGCATATTTGTATGTATATATAAATGTATATACAAGTATATATTTGTAAGTATATATGTATATAAATATACATAAATATATATATGTATATAAATATACAAAATATACATAAATATATATGTAAGTATTTATGTATGAATGTGTGTTTTAACTTTGACTTCAGTTTTAATTTGTAATTTAATTTTAAAATACCTTAAGTGTCTCCCTCTTTCATAACCAGGCTCACAGAAAAGCTGGTAATAATGCTGAGTTATCACTTTAACCTAGCTGTTTTTAAGGTGTGGTCCCAGAATCAGCAGCATCAGTGTCACTTGGGTAACTGTTAAAATGCTGATTCTCAGGCCCTGTGCAGAATCAGAGTCTGTGGTGTGGAGCCAAGCAGCCTGTGTTTCAACCAGTCTCCCCAGTGATTCTTATGTGGGAGGGCTGGGGACTTGGTCTCTAACCAGGAGAAGATAAGATGGCTGACTAGCAGTTAAGAGGTTGTTATTCTGAGGGCCTCTTGAGCAAAGGGAAGGATTTCCAGGAAATGAAGGCTCTCAAATGGTTGTGTTCTTTTATTTTGAGGAAATGTATTCAGATAAATAGCAAATGAGACACAAGGCATCCAGTCTGGCCTGGGGAGACCCTCTGAGCAGTTACCCACTCCTCACAAATCCCCCACAATGAGGACACTTTGAGGGGAAGGGCAGAGCTCCTTGCCCTCCTGGATCCCTGGGTGAAGGAAGCTGCTGCTGAGTCAAGTGACATTAGAGACCAACACATGAGGTAAAAAGATAAAACCCCCAAGATGGAGAGTGAAACTGTAAGATTTGACTCACTTCCTGCCCTTCTCAGCATCAATATAGTATAGACTCATCACGCTTGCTTAGGTAGCAAAATGTTGCAAGCGGGGCAAAGAAGGGTTTCTAACTAATTCCTCATTCACTGTGTCTGTCTCAGAAAAAGTCATGCAGATCCATGGGGAAAGACCGCTTGGGTTCTGACTGCCTCCTGGATAAACTTTTCTAGCTCAGAGAGCTGACATAAGATTAAACAGGACCTGAGAGGGGGTACTCAGGCTAGCCCAAGAGAGAGAAGAAATTATCAATCCTGGGAAGAAAACAGGTAAGATATAGAGTACAGAGTTGAACCCAAAGTTTCCTCCGGGTACCCCAAATGCCAGGTGATTATTCCCATGGTTTGATGATGACTCCTCTTTAAATGTGAAAGCTCCCCAGTGCCCCAAAAGCTCCCCGTCACACACACACACACACACACACACACACACACACACACACACACAAAACCCATCAGCAAAGATAAATCTCAAATTGTCTTAAGTCTAACTTGCAGTTTCTAGGAGATTAAGACAATGACTCATGTATGAAGTTGAAGAAGCAAAACCAATTTGTTCCCAGCATATACACAGCAGTCATCAACTAAACCAAGTGTCAAATGTGCCCTAGTCTCAAGGAAAAACGCCCTGAATAGCATTCGTTCAGCAACTCCTCTGCACATTTGCTCCTTAATCTTCCAGGGAGATCTTCTGGAAAACAGGAGCCTGATGAATATATTCACACCATGTGTCTGAGGGCTCTGTAGACTGGGTCATCTGTTGCCAAGAAAATGCTCTCTTCAAACAAGCCACACAAGCCCTGACTGGAAAGGCTCATGTAGCAACCAGAGCTTCACTCCTCCATACCTCATTCTGTCCAAGTACCATTTGTTTGCCTCTCTTGGACTCTCCCATTCACCCCCAGCCAAGACTGGTTTTTAGATAGAACCCAACCAATTTTAACCAAAGCCCTGGGTATTCAGTCACTAAGAGTTCCAAACACTCACCATCCCCAGTTTTCTATAGAAAAGGCACAAAGTATGCAGAAAGTCCTTCAACATATCATGTTATACAAACTTATGAATGGCTTCTTTCAAAATCCTGACTTTTGAAAGTAGGCTCAAGAAGGTCAGAGTTTATTACAAGTGGATTTGCTCCCTCCCTGACCAAATGATATCTGATTTTTGCTTTTTAACAGAAAGAAAGCATCTTAGGGTCCCTCCCTTCTGCATGCTACTGCTGGTTCCCTCACTTTTCTGGAGTCTCCTTTTCCCTCATCCCCAATCATGACCTCAGGCCTTGAGCCTGATGAAGAGAAGATCCCATTCCCCAGAATTCCTATCCCCCAAGGAAATTTCTCCAGTTCCAGGTCTTGAACAAAGATTCCACTATGCATGTTTGATCTCTTCACGCTCCATTTTCATTAGTCCTTCACACTCTCCATCACTTGGAAAAATACAAACAGCATGGTTCAGTTTTAAGGTTAAGAACTGACAGTCTCCATAAACATTTTTACAATCAAAGCCGACTTATCCACTGCCAGAATTTGGTGTCTGTAGAAGAGGGGGTGAGGTGGGATGGAAGCAAAGAGTGGGAAGTGGAAAAATTAAACATCAGAACAAGAAAACAAGTTGCTGTGCATTAAACTGAGGGGGGAAGGATGCCCCAGTCCATTGCCAGCAAAGAACTGAGTTGATCCAAGTCTAAATAATTAAAGTACAGTAGTTCTTCTTATCTGGGGGGTCCATTCCAAGACCCTCAGGGGATACCTGAAACTGCAGATAGTGCCAAACCCTATATATGCTGTGCCTTTTCCTATACATATATGCCTATGATAAAGTTTAATTTGCAAATTAGGCACAGTAAGAGATTATAACAATTAATAATAAAATAGAACAATTATAGCAATATACTGTAATAGAAGTTATGGAAATGTGGTCTCTCTCAAAATATCTTATTATACTGTATGTGGAGTTTGGATATGCTGAACAAAGGGATGATTCACAACCCGGGTGGGACGGAACGAGATTTTGTCCAAATAGCACGCCATTTAAAACATATGAATGGTTTATTTCTGGAATTTTCCATTTGATATTTTCAGACTGTGGTTGACCGTGGGTAACTGAAACTGCAGAAACCGAAACCGGGTGTAAAAGGGGCCCACTCTATCACAAGGAGGGACAGGGAAACCCAAGGGGCAGAGTAGCTCAGGTACAAGTCCCCAACTTATAGAAAATGCAAGGCAACTAATGGTCCTCAGTTATAAATGGTCTACGAAGACATTATAAAATCGTTCTCAGGATATTTTAAGCAGTGAGAAAGCTGAGAGTAAAATAGATAGGGGCAGAGAAACCTAGAATTTATGCCACACTCTACCCTATATACCACCCCAAGTATTTAAGAGCTGTAATCATCTAATTAGCTGGGATTTGTTTTTATGGTGTGTAGGCAGATGAGCTTGAAGGCCTTTATTCATTTACTCATTCAACATATAATGACTGAGAGCCAATTACTCCATTCTAAGAGCTAGGAATACAATTGTGAGGAGACAGTCCTTGCCCTCCGGAGTTTATAGCTTTCGGCAGGGGTTCCTGCACTTTGTTGCTCCTTCCGATACCCTGTGTCTAGGGTAGGATCCAGGAACCACACTTTCAAAGATCCCTAGGGGATTCCAATGTGTGGCAAGTTTAGGAACCACTTAGAATTCTCACCTGTTGCCATGATGGCCCCATTGCAGAGCACAAAAGTCTTGCCCATTGCTCATCTTAGCAGCTCCTGCTCTGCTTTCTAAAACTTCATGTGCTCACAGGGACCTCATGCTAATGTCTTCACTACAAGTACAAAATCCTCTGTAAACTTCATCTACTCTACATCTGCCCGAGAGAGTTTCCTAACTAAAAGTACTAGCCACATTCTCAAAAGGAGATAAGATGGCCTCCTTATTCCAAAATCTAAAATAGGACACATTACCTTGCACCTAATCTGATCATGGTACAAAATATTGGAAACCCAGGCCATCCCAGAAACCCTAAGCCTTCTGGCTACCATATCTACAAGGTCCTTTCAAGGCAAACTCCCAGTAGGTTTAAATCACCTGATTCCCTTGTTATGGTAGAAAAAGAGAACTTGGTTGATAAGCCCATTCCCTCTGTTCTCTTTGAGCTTTTATATCCAGTTCCCTTTCAAGTGATCAATGGAAATCTCTTATAGACTTTCTTGGACCTACTCCTGGATTTTCACCAATTTAGAAAGGAAACATTACATTAAGTCTTTTTCTGGAAGGTCCCAGGAATTTTCAAAAATGAGAATAAAAGAAAAGAGAAAGAAAAAATGAGTCTGCTTTGAAGTTGCAATGAATGCGCCAGAAGAAAAAAACAGAACCCAAAACCCCAAAATGATGGATCCTGAGAAAAATGCTGCAGCAGAAGTACTTCCCCCTGTTTCCCATTGTGCGTTCTTAAGGGTGAAGTGGTCTCCACTCAAACCACCAGAGCCTGCCAGTTGGCCAACCCAGCGGCATTCCACTACAGAGATTAAAACCAACTTTATGATTGTGGTGCAAATAATAAAGAGCCTGGCAGGGTTTCCTTCCAAAATGAAAGCTCATTTATTTTCTGAGGTGTATAATTTGGTTGTAAATGTTTCCTTTGGGCCAAAACATCCCAGATTGGGTTTTTGCCTGGAACACATCACTGCTTTGCTGGAGAAGAATGGACTCCGTGTGGTCCCGCTGCGTCCGTCCGCTCAGGGCACAGAGAAGTTCGAGTTGGCCCTGCTCTTGTTTCACGTCTGGCGGCAGTGATCTGCTGGGTAGAACCAGAGGTGGGAAGGCAGGAGGCGCTGGACCTGGACTGGCTGCGCCAACTCCCAAGTCTTGGCCCATCTGTGAAACGGGCAGGCTCACCACTGGCACTTGCTCACACCTGTTTCTTTATCTCTCGATGGAGGGGGGAGCAGAAGAGCATTAGGAGCCCATGTTCCCTATGAAACTTGACTTTTCTTCCAGGTCTTTGTGTCTTTATTTTATTTATCTTTTCAAAAATCATCCTAAAAAAATCCACTCAGCAATGACTAATATTTGGATAAAGGCAAAGCCAGATTCTTTCCAGGGCTCATGGGCTGACCACATGTACTCGAGGCCAGAATTTGGCCCATTATGTTTAGCCAATCTCACCCAAATATAAACAGCTTTTTTCTCCTATACGAGCAGCTTAAGAAATAATAGCCTTTTCTACCATTTTCCTGTTTATCAACTCTTCCTTACATCATATACTTTTATCCTAGCTTCCATTTGCATCTTCACATTAAACCTAAAGTCAGTGCTGTGCTTTGTAGATAGAAATATATTTATTCCACCGTCCGCCCCACCCCTCAAAGAGATGGCAATACAAAACAGGGACACATCTAGTGGGATCAAGGGAGTGGCATCAAAAGTCATCATGTGACACCCCTTCAGGATATCTGAAGTTGTTACCCCAACACTGGGATTGGGGCAAAGGAAGGGGAAAGAAGTGGATTGAAAGGGGAAACAAAATCAGTGTAGTTCACCTGGGCAACATGCAAAGAACACTGGTAGAAATTAGTATTATGGGACCTGGCTCAAGGGGTGAAGTTCAATGGTCTCATTTATTATGAAACTACATCCTTGGAAATGATGAAGTGTGCTCTCACTAAACCTGAAATCCTCCTAAGATTGACCCTGAAGCAGCCTGTCAGGCAAACTGTTACATTAAAAATACCTTCCTATGGAGTATAGCCATCTTACTGCTAAGATGAACAGTCTACCGACTTGTCAAAATTTTCTCACGTTTTCCAGTTGATCATGGCCCCTCCAAGTCAGTTCACACACTGGCTATGCAGTTCATACTCAGCTTTCTGGATAATCATCTATTGCTGATCCTCAGACTCCTAATTCCAGTAAAGCAATAAGAAAGTTTCTTAAAGGAGAATCAAGTGAAGAAATGCTATAGAATAAAGGTTTCTGACAAACTGTGCACAAAGAAACATTGATATGAATCTAATAGCCATAGCCTCATCTCCAAGTAACTCAGTGGCTATAGCTAATTCCTTCAGCACTTCTGGCTGGTACCGTAACCTGACTTGGAAAATCAGGTTCACATAGTATTTGGAAACAACATTACTGACATATGTCACAGAGGAGATTCTGACTTTTCCTCCTTATCAGACCCACAAAAGCAAAGGATTCAGACCACGCTTGTTGCATGAATGTCACCTTTGCACTGTGGTTAGAGGATTTTATTCTAGGACACACACGTCATACTGAGATAAAAGAGAAACCAGGATCCGACTTCTTTTTGAAAACCATAATTTTTTCCTACTTCACTACCTTATGTCAATACATCTGAGCCTTGGGGCTGTAAGTCACTTCCTGTCGTGGTCAAGTTTCATCTCCCTTATGAAGCTTTCATTACTTTTCACAGTTCCCAGGTGCAAGCATGACTTGGCTGAAAGTCATTTTGAATTCAGAATATTGCCAACAGAGGTCTGGACAGTGGGTTTTGAGAAATAATTATCCCTTTGCCTAAGTCTCCCTTTTAAGTTTTTAAGTTGCTACTAGACACACACACACACACACACACACACACACACACACACACACACACACACACTACTTTCCTGACAGAAATGCATCTAGCAAGGCAAAGGTGTTTTGGGTCACTAGAACCCTCTTGACCAGTGGAGGCCACAAACTGCAGATAACTTCATCACATGGTCAGAAGTGAATCAGGGGACAGCAAGGGACACTCAAGGTGACGTTTAAAAGCATATTTCCTGATGCTGCTTTTTTGGGTAGACAAAAAGTTTAATTCACAGAATAATAAGAAATTATAGACATGGGTCATTCTCCTGCCCCTGACAGTCTTTTATTTATTTATTTAAAAAAATTCTCAATCTTACATTTTTCTTTGTCCTGGAATAGTAACAAAATAAAAATAAAAAATAAATTCATGAGGAGGACCCCTTATTACATGCAGGGGTTGTTAAGTGACTGAATCATTTCGTTAAATATCAGGTCAAGTTAGGTGGTTTCACACTGAGAAAAAGAAAAAAAAACAGATATGAATAGAGAAACCCATACTAGTCACTTTTTTTTTAGAGGCATTGGGAGATTGGATGACACCCTGGAATTTGAGAATTTTGTTGGAGTTTTGTCATTGTCTGCTGTCAGTAAGTAGGTGACCTTTCTGGGTCTTAGTTTCCTCATCTATAAAATGAAAATAACAATATCTGTTCTGTCTCCACAAATGTTGTGAGGTCATTTTGAAAGCACAACACTCACTGACATACCGGACTTTATTGAATGTGTGCTATATATATATGCAAGGGCTACACCATATGCCATGGGGTATAAAGAGAAGCAAGCTACCAACCCTGCTCTCTCAAGGCCCTTACTCTGCTTTGACAGGCAGAGTAGGCCGTAGGGATACTTCCTCCTTCCAGATAATTTCAGATGAGGATGAATGTAATCATCACTTAATGGATGTAATGTTATGGGGGTTCAGATATGGTCCGTGTCCACCTTGGCAGTTCACAATAAAGCTTTTGTGGCTTGTCCAGAACTTTGGCAGCTGCAAGGATGGAGGAAGGTACTATTAGCCAAGGGAATGACCTGAGCAGAGAGGAGAAATAGCATGGGGGGCAGGGGCACAAGGACTAGTAAGAGTCCTATTTGGCTGCAAATATAGCTTATAAAGCAAAAGTTGATTAATTCCAGATATGTAGTTCCTCAATACCTGTTTTGAGGCTAAGAATGGGGTAACCACTGGAAATTCTTAAGTGAAGGAGGGCAACAATTTCTAAGAAGATAACTGAGTATTACATTTTAAATGGACAGGAGAAAAGAAAAATCAAAACTGAAATTTAGGAGATCTGGGAAAGTAAGGACCCAGGTCACCACACCAGACAGTGAAGGAGAACTGTCATCATTGGTACAAACAGGAATGGTCTCAGGCACCTATGTATGTGTGAAAGAGGATATGGAAGGCAGCTTCTGAAAAGCCCTCAGTGGTCCCAGCTCCTGGAATTCACACTTTTGTGCTATCCCTTTCCTTTGAGTGTGGGATGGAGCAAGTTACTTGCTCCTAATAAATAGGTTATCACAAAAGTGATGGGATGTCAATGAGATGAGGTTACAAAAGACTATGGATTTCGTCCCACGCTCCCTTTCTGGCTTTACTCCCATTTGCTCCGGTAGAGCCAGCTGCCATGTTTGAGCTTCCCTGTGAGGAGATCCACCTGGAAGGAGCTTCGGGAGCCTCCAGCTAACAGCCTGGGAGAAACTGAACCTTGTTAAAAACCAAGTGAATGAACCTGAAGGCCACACCTTGAGATGACAGCAGTCCTGTCTGATTGTAGTCCGTGAGAGACCCTGGACCAGAGGTGCCCAGCTAAGCTGCACCTGAATTCCTCACCCATAGAAATTCTGAGGTAATAAATGTCTGTTTTTTTTAAGATGCTAAATTTTGGAGGAAGAGATAACTCATATAGGGAGGGAGATACTTACCTGACATGGAGATGATGGGAAACAAATTCTCTTTGAGATTAAAATCCCAGATTCATGGTTTAAAGTTGTATACACATTTTTTTTCTAGGTTTTGTTGATGTTAGAAACTTTTCTGCCACCTCTTTCTTTCACTGTTCTGAGAGCTGATTAATAAAACATGACTTGATTTTCAGGCTCAAGCAACTCAGGGGGGCAATCCAATAGAAAAATCGACAAGAAGTTAATGCCATACACACCAGGCAACACAGGTGCTTCTGAATCCGACACACGGGTGAAACACATCTTTCCTTTTCACACATCTTACCCTCCTTTGATTTGGCATTGGAAGTTCATTTTTAGGAGCCTGGGAAGGGGGAAATAGTCTCTCAATATAAAACTAATCATCAACGGCACCAAAATATGTGAATTATAGTTAACAAAACCTTGGCCAAGGGATTTTTAAGAAACTGCAGTATCTCTTTATTTATACTCGGATTATGGTAGCATCTAGCAAAACTAATATCATGGCTGTGAACTGTGGAATAAATCTCCATGTGAAACCTTTTAAATCTGTTTTTATATGAAATATGATTGATTACTTATAATTAAACTCTTTTCACCGATCTTGCTGTGAGAAAAACAAATTACAGAACTGCTTCACCACATAACATGTGAGAAACTGCCACTTGCAAACCTATCAGAAATTAACTGTTCTCAATCCAATCTCCTGCTCATGGAGACTTTTCATTCAGTCTTTGAAAGTGTAAGTAGATTTCTGCCTTGATTCTAAGATTGAGGCAAATTTTCTCTCTACTCACCTCTCCTGTGTGTGAATGAAGGAGAAGATAGTAAAGTACACTGTCTGGGTTTGTCCATAAATGTCCCCTTTCTAAACTGCCAATGGACTGGCTCTTGCTCTCTTTCTTCTCTCTTCCTCCCCCCACCTCTCTCTTTCACCTGTGGAGTACTGGCACCTCCTTCATTCCAGGTATGGCAAAGATGAATGCTCCTTTCTACAAAAACTAGGAGCATTAAGGCTTAGCTCCTTTCCTCTAAAGCAAACATATCTAGATAATAGAGAAAATTATCTCTCCTTCAAACATCTAATTATTTCAGGGAAACTGTACCTGCTACTCTAACTGAAGACTACTATTAACCCCCAGGTCCTGTATTCCCTACCATTTGGGTTATAACAACTCCTACCCAAACTATGTTTTCCTGATTAGCATCTGATAAATATTTATAGTGCAAATAGATGCTTAGAAGTGATGAATATGGCTCAAAACTCTGGGAAAACTTGATTTAATCCTTGGGTCTTGGCAGTGGGGAGGGACTTTAACTCATTTCTTGTATTCTGAGAAGTGATGGGCTGCATGGCAATTGATAGTCAGTTAGTGGCCATGTGATGAGAGATTCCTAGAAGTGAGGCAGGATGAAGACAAAGAGCTGAGGGTATAGACCCAAGTATGGGAACATACAGAATCCTGAAAGCATAAGTTGCACTGAGTAATAAGGCAGAGAGGGCAAGCTATCCACCAAAAATACATGGCCCTCCTCCAAGTGGAGGCAGCCCCCTAGCCAGGGAATGCATTTCCCGGCAACCTTGCACAAAGTTATGATTGATGTAAACAGAGTGAGGGGCATGTCCTTTCTGAGCTGGGATTGTTAAGAAGACATCAGAGCCTCTATCAGCCTTAGTCCCTGAATGACTACATGGAACCTACCACTAGGAAAGCTAAGCATGATAGAAGTTAAATGCTGTGCTCAAGGTCACGGCCACTTAGTGGCAGAGTGGGGACTCAAATTCATGTCTTCTGACTCTCAAGACAAGAACTTTCTGGCAATAGAAAAGGAACTTCTTCTGCCCTAAGGCACTCAAGTCAGTGATTGAAAGCATAGGAATCAGAGAGCAGGGATTCAAATCCTGCCTCCACCTTTACTAACTGTAACTTGGGTGAAAGCTACTTAACCTAATTGCATAAAATGGGGATAATAATGGTGCTGATCCCACGATATTGTCATGACAATTAAATAAATTAATATTAGTCAGATGTTAATAAAAGTACTTGGCTCAAAATAAGCACTGTATAAATATTTGACAAAAACAGGTAGATAAAATTGGATGAGATCTGTATAACTACCAGCTTCTGCCACTTCCCATGAACACTAAGGGAGCTGATGGCCAAGAGCCCACCTTGTGAGGCCGAAATAACCCCTACCCCTCATCTGATGCCTTTACACCAACATAAACAATCATAGAAACAAGAGCCCGGAGGCCACCACGGCATTGAGCAAAGGGCATTACCTTCATTTAAGAGAAGCTTAAGACCATTTTGATGACAGTTTCTCTAGCTGCCATTGAGAAATCTTCCATGACCATAGGCTCTTGACCTGGCACTGCTTTGAATGTCTCTTAACTAGACTCAACCTGTTCCTCGCCAGTTTCCCAAAACATTCTTCTACTGGACCTTCTAGGACTTTTACTCCATGATAAGCAATCTCCTCTCATTTTCAGCCTCTTCCCTGAATATCCCTTCAACCTCTTTCTAGATATTTCTGGTCCCCATAGCTGTTCCCTGACCATTTCTTCCCTTCTTCCTGAAAAAACAAAAACAAAAATGATTTAAAAAAATAAAGCAAACAAACAAAAAACCCTGCCCCTTTCAGGATGATGCACATGCCACCTGTTATCTGGTCAATCTCTCTCATTCATTAAAAATTTAGGCTTCTGGTTCAATCTTATTTAACAGTCTCCTTCCTCTGTTACCCTATTTGGTGACTTCAGCATTAATGTAGATGGCCTTTCCAGTTCCTTGACCTCCTACCATCTCTGAACTTTTCCTCCACTGCACCTTAGCAACCCTCTGCCCTTTTGTCAGCAAATGTCCTACACAGAGATACTTCCTATCCTTTTAGCTCATTTTCCTTGTTTTCAAACTCATTGAGAGCTCCAGTCCACTACCATTTTCTCACCAAGGTTGAGCTCTTTCTTACTTATACTTTCCTCGTATTCAGCACATTCCCTTATTATAACCATTGCTTTGCAACTCCCCTCAACATTCCTTTCCCCTTTCTCTCTTTCTGACCTATTTCATTGGCAAAACCTCTATTTTGGTTGAACCCAATGATCCAACTTCTCTAGGTTGGTAGCCAAGCAGATGGGTGATGGGAAAATAAAATAGCCCAATGTGAAAAATTTACTCCATTTTAGATTTATATTCTCAAACCTCAAATGAGTACTCATTTCTGTTCCAAAATTGACTACCCTTTCTCAAAATCTCTCCTCCTCCAGTATCCAAGACAACTATTTAATATATTTTCTCTCCAAATCTCCTTATTTGTCCTGACCGCATATTTCATTGAAGGAACAGAAGCCATTCATCAAATGGTAATTCTCATGTTCCCACCACTATAGCTATACTCCCACCTCAAAGCCTTGGTGCTTGTAATTCTCCCTGCCTGACCTGCGTTTTCCCTAGTTCTTTGCAGAGCTGGACCTTTCTTATTCCCCAGCTTGGGACCTAAGTGTCACTTTCCCACCAAGTCCTTCCTTGGTCACCCTCTCTTAGTAGGCACCCCAGGTATTCCTTATCTTTGCTCCTGTTTACATGCTGCTAAGCACCTATCCCATCTATAACAATTACTTTAGTTATGAAGTAATTGTTGTCAATATCCCATTCTAGAACATAAGCTTGTCCCCTGTTGAATCTCTGGTGTTTAGCACAGCATGTGTACATGATAGGCACATAATATGTAAGTTTGAATGAATGAATGAAATTGTGGAATGCTTATTAACTGGTCAGACCATGCTCTAAACTTATATAAACATTATTTCATTTATCTGACTGTACCCTGATTGTCTCTGACTTAAAAGAGACACAATTCATGTTCACTTAATTTTCATTCCAGTCCCATAACAATCTAACAGCAACTGTCACATCACGGGGTCTGGACATTTTAGAAGTACCTCTGCTGTAATTTTCTCCAGCAAAGCAAGACCACGAAAATTCTTAGAGATGTTCAAAAAGGGAGTAGAAGAGAATTTGGCTTTGTGAAAGAGAATTATCCTGAGAGTCAATTACCCTGGGATGAGTCATATACTCTTGGGCAAGTCCTTTCATTTTTCTGTGTTTTGGATTTCTCATGCACAAAGTAAGAAGGTGGGATGCAGTCAATGAAATGCTAGGATTTGGTGAGTGTCTGCCACTTGTCTTCTAAGCATAGTACCTGATTGTGGTTGTGGGGGTGACATGGAGCTTAGTGGAAGCCTTGGTTCAACCCAGTGAGCAGGGCAGTGAACATGCCTACAGCCACAGCAGTAAGCCCTGTGTACACAAGCACATGTCATGCACTCATGTATCCTGGTGACACAATAGGCACTCCGCTTAGATTGTTCATACCAAGACACAGAAGATTCCAGGGCCATGACCATAGCAATTCTCCTGTCAGCATCCACCTTTCCTTGGATCTCAAGGGGGAGCCCACGGATGTCCCTCTTCTGTTGCTCCAGGGTGAACACTCGGAGTTTTGCGGGTACAGAGTTTGTTTGTTTGTTTTTTTCCTAAAAGGACTCTGTAGCCTACAGACAGCTCCTACCATCTGGGGAAGCTCAATCTCATTGGCAGGTTCCCACAGCGCTTCAATTTACACCACGCCCTAAGTGGCATGACGAATTCCAACCCATATGAACAATAGACACATGCAGGAGCCTCAAAGTAAAGTAAATTGAGTTAATGGTTTGAGCAGTCTTGCAGCAACCATTCAGAGGCCCAAAGAAAAGATGCAGTCTCCTTAATTAGAGGGTAAATCTTTGAAACTGTGATTCTGTCTTTGTTTCCCCTCTATTCATATCCTCATCCTTCCTTCATGTTAGGAAGGTGGGAATTATAATCTTGGCCCCATGATGTATAATTCTTCCCTTATTTGGGGCCATATCATTCTGTAATTGAGTTTGCTGGGTCTGGTCAGGCCCATTTCCCTTCTGGCCTTCTCCCTTCCCTCCTTCATGAGCAAATATAAGTCCAAGGACATTGATGTTCTTTTTCAGGTTATCCCGAGCTTAGCATTAGGCCAAGCCTTGGAGAAAAGGCAGTGAAAGAACCAGTGGGGCATGGGAACCACACTAGACTGCACTTCAGGGCAATGAGGCCACTGGGAAGAACTTGGAACAGAAAAACCATCTGCCATAGGTACCTTCCTAAGAGCCTCACTCTCATTATTTCTATGTGCTGTTCAATATTTAGAGTCACTCTCTATGCCATTTCACAGCCTCTCCAAATATTCTCAGTTTCTCCTAGTGGATGCTTGTTCTCATTTATAGGTTAAGATTTATCTCATTTCATAAGTATCTCTTGAATGTTTTGTCTTCATCAAAATCTCAGCAGGAAATCACAGCTGTTTCACACAGTGGGTGTTTCCTCCTACATGTGCCAGTGAGGGGAGCAGAAAGGAAAAGATCTACGTAGTAGTTAGTTTCTTCCAGCGAAGTGTGGAGTGCTGAACCTTTTTGAGAGTGATAGATTAAACAGAAGTAGAAGCTACAAGCCAGGGTGACCTGGCTATTCTTTAAAATGTTTTATCCCCTGGGAGCTAATTCACTGCTATAATAATTGATTGCATATTGAAAAGATCATTCTAGATAGTTCGGTTTTGAGCGGGCTGGTAATTTTGACAGCAGATGCCTCTTTCACCACTCAGTGGGTCAGACTCCAAGTTCAGCCAAAGACAACCTCCCTTATGTTATAAGTAACTTTACTTGTATGATGTAGAACTGTTGTTTTCCCTCCTAGAAAGGTCATAATGTTCTTCATTTTCTGGTAGTCATCAAAACAATTCCATCCTTTTCTCACTCAGTTCTACTATCTGTAAATGTCAGGAAGTTCCTAAGATCTCCACACCACACCAGGTC
Organism: Rousettus aegyptiacus; assembly: GCF_014176215.1. Classification (NCBI taxonomy): domain Eukaryota; kingdom Metazoa; phylum Chordata; class Mammalia; order Chiroptera; family Pteropodidae; genus Rousettus; species Rousettus aegyptiacus. Next base: position 30,663,515 of record NW_023416287.1, on the reverse strand, counting down.
CACATGAAAGAATGCTGTCCTTGTGGGTATCGAGGGACTGCATATTACTGATCCAGGAGCTTGGTTTGGCTTCACTTCTGAATTCATGTTTACTCTATGAAGGGCAAACCCAAAGAAGTTAATGAGTCATGGGATATGAATTTCACCATTTTGCCTGATTTCACTGAGGTGGTGCTCTAGTTTGAAGTAGCTTGTCTCTCATTAATGATTTTCCCAAGACCTTGCAGAGCTTAGGGGAAGGATTGGAGCATAAAAATATAACAATTAGTCTAAAAAAGTCATCATGCTGAATAGAATACTCTCAGGCCAATGGCTAGACTTTTAGGAGTGTTCGGACAGTGATGGAATGCCCATCTCACAGTGCTCTTAATGGTAATCTTTTTTTAAAAAAATTTAAGTTATTGTTTCTCTTTATTGTACACAATGTCCTATAAAGAAGATATATGTCCACAATTGAGCTTTGAAAGAGGACCATGGGGCCACTTCCATTTAAAGGGAATGAAGTCAAGCAGTAAATTTGCTGGTCACTCTTTTCATACAGACTGTATCTTAGCCAGCAGTTGGTCTTTGATGTCACAACAATAGCCCTGGGCTTCAGACACAGAGGAAGGTCCCCATAATCAAAACTAGTCCACATTCATTAAATTAAAAAACTAGTCCACATTCATTAAAAATTAAAATTTGGAGACTAGTATGTGGAGTAATGCACATCAGGGAATACCAAGAGTGAGCTCCAGGGCTGCGGGTTGCCTTTACCAGTGAAAAATGGCCTTCTCTTCTTCACTATCTGCCTTGCCTGCTGCATTCTTTACTATATTTTTAATTGAAGTATGATATACATACAGACAATGCACATATATAACTATACAGCTCAGTGAAATTACACAAACTGAACACACCCTGTAATCAACACTCAGGTCAAGAAATAGGTACCCCCTTCTAGCCACTTCCTCCACAAGGGTAACCAGTGTCCTCTCTTCCAATAGCATAGATTAGAAGAAGAATCATCTGGCATATACTCATTTGCACCTGGCTTCTTTCACTCAACATTACTTGTGCGAAGTTGTACCTGTTGTCTGTAGTTGCCATTTGTTCATTCCCAATGTGTACGCTTACTGCATTATTAGTCATTCTCCTGTTGATGGGCATTTCTGCCATTTCCAGTTTGGAGCTACTTTAGAGCTGCTATGAACATTCTTTCTCAGCTCTTTGAGTGCATAGATGAGTATATACCCAGGGCGGGATTGCTAGGTCAGAAGGTATGTATATATTCTGTTTCACTTTGGGAAAACAGTCTTTCAAAGTGTTCATATCAGTTCACATTCTCTATATGTGCTTCACATTCTTGCCAATACTTGGTGTCTTCAGTTTTCTTTTTTTTTTTTTCATTTTGCTATTCTGATGGGATAATATAGTGATTTCATATTTTTAGTGATGGTACATTTTTTAGAGTTATCTTTTCTCTTTTAGCTATCTGCTCAGTCAGAGCTCGGTCCTGTGAAAATTACCAAATTAATAAATTTTTCAGAAATTTGAGGTGCAAAGAGAAAAGAGAAAGGGCATTATAGAATATACCTGAATTCTGAGACATGGCCTATCACAAGCAAAACAAAACAGATAAAATTCATTGGAAACACATGGCAGTCAGGAACTTGGGGAAAATAACAGAAGATCTGGAACCAGAGTGGTGCATAAGCTGATTAGATATCAGCAACATAATGCCATAACTATAAAAAGAAATATGAACCTACTTCAACTATGGAAAACAATTTAAAAGCTCTGAGCAAGTGTTCCTCAGAATACCTTGGGGAAATTGACATTGAGACACATGGAGAAAAGGAAAAATACAATTAGTCATGAGGAAGAAATTCTTCTGGCCAGAAACCATAATTAAAAAGCAGAATATACAGCTCACAGAGTTAGTGGAACTCCTGTTACTCTTGTTACATCAGGGAGAGGAAGGTAGGAAAGGGTGCCCCTTCATCAGTGAAAGTGGTTGCAGGCTTGAATTGTTAAAGATCTATGAATGATGAATAACATATTTGCAGGCATTGTTCCATCCCTACCACGAAGCTCATGATTTTTAAGCAGTGAAACTGCATGAAGGAGACTATTTAGAGGGAAGATGGAAAGAGATGGACATGCATATCTTGACTCAGAAACAACCTTTGGTGGGTGGAATCTTGTGCCGGTGGAGCAATCCATGGCCTTTTCCAGCTCTAATTTCTCAGAAGCCGGGTCTTTTGGACCCCACCCTTCCTCTCAGCCCGACTCTGGCCCAGAGCCAGGCTGAGCAGTTTCACAACCCAACCTTGGGTGATGGTTGGGTCCCACTGGAAACATTTGGCACATCCATCAGGCACTTGTTTCCTGGGGCATAGCCGTGTGGAGATGGGGACTCTGCTCTTTCTTTTCCTCCTCCCACATGAGAGAGGAAGCCAAGAATAACCATTTTAGAAGCATCATGAATTGGCATGAGGCAGAATGTGTGTCAGCCGCATGGAGCCAGCCACATGGAAACAGTATCAGTTCTGTGATATGTTTCCCTCCATGTAAGGTACTCAGAACAATCAGATTTCCTGACATTATTCTGCCTCAGTTTCTTCAGCTGCAAAATAGTGATAATTCCCATTGGGCTATGATGAGAATTAAAAGTGTAAATACTTATAAAGTCTTTACAGCAGTTTCTGGCACAGAATAAATGCTCAGTGTTAGCTTTGTATCATCATTATTATCATCATCAAATCTGAAGATAAACTTTAAAAATTAGTAGAATTGTCCCACTAGGAAGTCTATTCTTAGATATGAAAAATGAAATGCAGAGAGTTGAAGTGACTTGCCCAAGGTCACACAGCTCTTGTAATACCAACACCCATGAATTAAAACATTCCTATGCCCCAAGGACAGTCTTCACTACATTATAACCTCCCAGCAATGTAGGTATTATTATCCCATTTTACTGACCAGGACACAGAAGAACAGAGAAGCTGAGACTTTTGCCTAAGAGTACACGTGTAGTATGAAACAGTAGAAGAAATAGCACAAATCTGTAGCCTCTGCCTCTGGCCCCTCTGTTGGGCCTTGTAACTAGTTTTGGCTGATAGGATGCTAACAGTGTGACTCAAGAAAAGGCTGAAGTGTGATGTCCATTTGGGCTCCTCTCTGCCTTTCTGTGCTTTTTTGTTGTTTTTGTCATGAGAGAAATGCATTGCAATTAGCTTGCCAGTTGTAGAAGTATGGGAGATACATGGAAAACACTCAGGCGCAACTCACAGCTTGGACACTAGCCTTCTTAGATCTACTGAACCCCAGCATACCCAGAGAACTATGAGAGGGAGAACACATGCTTATTGTAACAGGGCACTGAATTTCAGGGTAGTTTGTCATGCAGCATAACTGTGCAAAAGTTAAATAACACCTGATCTGTACTGAGTGCTTTCTGGGACTTGCAACTTACAAGAAAGCAGGCATCTTGACCAGTGCTACTGTATTGTCTGTAAGACTAACCTGGGGCTCTGTCTCAGTAGTTCTGGGTGGAGCCTGAGATTCTCATTTTCTAAAGCATTCCCAGGAGATGCTGCTTCTGCTGCTCCACAGACCACACTCTGGGAACAAGGCTGGAGAAGTCTTCCTGAGCTTCTCCCCTGTCTTTCTGGGCCATGATGGCACCTGGTGAACATTAGGGCAGTAGATGGGCCACTTTATGCCTCCAGTGAGATTCTTGTGTAGGTCTAATAGTCTGCATTCTCCTAATGGCCACTGTGGCAAGGAGGTTGGCTCATGTCAATATTTCCTCAGCCCCTTTCCCGGGCTAAAGATTAGAAATACCTAAGATCTCCCTTTTCTATTTTTATCCTTTCTACTTCCTGGAATTTGAAGGCTCTCAGCAATTCACATGGCTTCCAATTCATTTTGGGCTCATAAACAATACCATATTTCCAAGTTACAAAAATGAGTCCCCAGGCAGGAGATACAAAACCTGTATCTGGTTTTCTTAATTTCCAGTTAGGCAGGGCATGGGGACAGGAAGACAAAAGAAGCTAATGGAGGAAGCTGAGTCTTCTGCTGGAACACTTTTTCAACCTGATTTTTGCCCAGCACTTAACTTTCTTTCTACCACCATGACCACCATCACCTAGAGAATTGAGCCCCATGAGACTTTTGTACTTTGGTCACCCTAAAAAGATAAGAGAATTCTCTTCAAGGAGACAGTATCTTCTCTCTTTCCTTCAGTTTTTCAAATATATTATAGATCATACACCTGTGTTTGAACTGAGGAAGGTATGTATCATTTGTGGACTCAACCTCTTAATTCTCTGGAGTTTTCTAGTGATGTCTTTGGGTTGTTGTAGATTCTAAAGATGCTATGTGAGTGTCTTAAAACAGGTGCTCCAACTCCTGGTAGCAGACTGGTACCAGTCCATGGCCTGTTAGGAACTGGGCTGCACAGCAGGAGGTAAGTGGCGGGCTAGCAAGCAATGCTTCATCTGTATTTGTAGCCACTCCCCAACACTAGCATCATGGTCTCAGCTCTACTTCAGATCATCAGGCATTAGATTATCATAGGAGCACCAGTTCCTCGTGCCAAAAAGGTTGGGGGCTGCTCCCTTAAAAATATTGCTTGATTTCCTAATAAGCTGAACATACATCTACCATATGACCTAGTCATTTTGCTCCTAAGTATTCACACAAGAGAAATGAAAGCATATGTTTATGCAAAGACTTTCCTAAATGTTCATAGCATCTTTATTTTAATAGGCCCAAAATGGACACAACCTAATCTGCTTCAGTGAGTGAAAGGATAAGCATATCTTATACATATATATAGAATACTAATTGGCAATAAAAAGAGTCAAACTCTTTATGCACGAAACAACATGAATGAATCTCAGATCATTATGTTGAGCAAAGAAGCTCACTGTATATTCTGTACGATTTACTTATTTAAAGCCTAGTAAATGCAAAAAATAATCTATAGTAACAAAAGGCAGATCTATGCTGGCCTGGAGATTCCTGGAGAATGAGGGCAGAGTCACAAAGGAGCATAAAGAAACTTTTGGAGATAGTACATTTATTCAATGTGTTGATGGTGATGATTTCACAGGTGTCACACTCTTCAAATTTTTCACTTTAAATATATAATTCCAGTTAAAACTATGTCAATTAAACCTCAATAAAGCTATATTTAAAAAAGTAATAATATAACTTCCACTTTCACCCTCATTCTCTCCCCATCTCTATCTCTAAGAGGTGGCTGGGAGTCAAAGCGTGTTTTTTATTTGTTTTATTGATATTGGTATGAATATTTTATCTGGATGCCTGTGGGAGGAAGTTAACACCTGGGTGGCCTATTATGTCATTTCCAGCTTTCCTGCCTCCTTCATATAGATTCCAGCCATGCCTTGTTATTTTTTAATATAGAGATGTAGTGTCCAGCAGGAAGTGATCTATAGCATTCTCAGTCTACCTTCCTTTTTCCAGGTCACTTCTGCTGAACATCTGAGGATTGGAGTGCCTCACAATGTGCCCCTGCAGCACTGCCCCTTTCAGGGGAAATGGGTGTTTTGTTCTCTTACAGAGGTACATTAGTCACAGAGAGTGCTCTATGCAAGATGACTCAGTTTACTAAAATGCCCATGGGTCAGGCTAACAGGAAGAAGGAGTAGTTAACCTACTGTTTTTACTTCTACTCAGTTTACAGAAACAACTTTCCAGTGACACATGCTGGCTGGTCTGTGCTTGGGGAGTTGATGTGAAGCTATATTTATCAAGGCACCTTAGCTCTGCCTTCTTTCAGGCATTAGATGACAATTCCACACATCTTTGATGCCTTCCCATTGCTATTCATCCTCCCACATAGCACAGCAAACAAGCACGGGATCAGGCTCTCAGGAGAAAAACAACCAGGTATCTCTCTAGACACCAGCCATTTGCAGCCTTTACCTAGGCCTGACCTTTCTCATTCATAAAATTTTGGAATTCTCTTCTTCCAAGCTGCTCTGGGAGGGCATGGTGTGGCCCGATTCCATTGCTGCCCACAACATGTCTCTTTCTGAGGCTAACAGACTTCAGCTTTGTTAATAACAAGAAGCATCAGGTGCCTTACGGAAACTGCGCTGTACCTTTCCTATGCCATCGCTACCTAGAGAACATGTCACTTTGCCCATAACTAACACTGAGTAATGCTTCATTTAGTTTGAGTTTCCCAGAAGCAAACTCTGAGACAAAAAGCAAGTAGTAAATCTTGGAGATAAACTGGTAGGGGAAGGAGGAAAAAGGCAGATAAGGGAAAGAGCCATAAGGTTATGTTATCGAGTCAGTGACTGTGGCAGGTGGTGAGTCCCAAGAGGAATGCTGAGCACTTGCATGTTGACATTAGCAATGGCACTCCATCTAACCTGTGGACTGATATGTCAAAGAAAGAAATAAGTTAAGCTTTATATTTTTTATATTCATGGCTTCTTGTGACATGCTTATGGAAGGGGATTTCAGACAAGGTTTAAATAAAATGCAAAATCAATTTTTTTTCCCCAGTAACACACTCCCTTGTTGTTTCTTAAACTCACTGCACATGATCCTGGGCATTAAACTGATGGCCTCATCCCATCCCCTAATTAATCTTCTGTTTTAGTGGGGATGAGTATAGACAGAGGGACACTCTGAGCTGTCACTGAATAAAGGAGCTTCATCACCATCCTTTTCTTTATAAATCATAGTCCTGAGCCAAGGATTGCAGAAGAAATATTCTCAGAAGATGAGAGAAAAACAAGAGAACCTCAGAAACCACTATAAATTATAAAATAATACCAATGAAGACAAGTTAAAGAAACTGAGATAATTGAATCCAGAAAAGACAGAGGAACTATTAAATAATAATCTTCAAATCCTGTGTGAGGTGTTTCTTGAAAATAGGACATTCACTTGCTCTTTTTATGTAAAGAAAAAGAGAACATGAAATCAAGACATAGCATAAAAGATTTAAAGGACACATCACAGAAAGAATGTTCTGACATTGAATGTCGTCAAAAAAAAAACCACTTGTGTGGCAAAATGGTCATGGGATTCCTTCCTTTGGGGGCTTTAAAACCAAAATGGAATCTTCTTTACTGAATGTATAGTTCTCATGACCCCTGAGGTTGTCTGCTAGCCTCAAAGATCAATGCCTGTTAGAACATGGCTGTAGGAAAATGAACATGGCTGCACAAATAATAGAACTTTCTTCTGGTTTGTATACAGGAAAATATAATTAAGAAATAAAAGTGTAGTGTTTCCGTTCAAGGTTGTGGACCAAGCTTTTTTGTTTACTTCTTTTATGTCTCCAAATTCTCCTGAAGAGGCGGACAAAATATAAAAATAAATCCACAATGGAAATAGAAAGCTGAGAGGGGGTCACCTATAGAAGAAGAAATGATTTCTGATGGGTATGAAACAAATGGTAACCAATTGAAAGTGGAATACTATAGAGCTGAGAAAGCAAAAGAAAGATCTTCAAAAAAAGTGAATTTCCCTAGAATAATTCCCATAATATCAAGAACAGAGAGCTGTGTCAGTTTCACTACTAGGTATTTACTCACCAGAAATGAAAACACGTGTGTATAGAAAGGTTTGTACAAGAATGTTGACATGGTCTTATTCATAATAGGCAAAGTAACAGAAACAACCCAAATGTCCAAATGCCCATCGATAGGATCTCAGAGAGTTTATGCTTTTAAAAAACCTTTCCGAAAACTTTTTGTATTATAGCAAAACAAAAGATGAAAATACTAGATTCAAGAAGCAGCCACATCAGATAAAGAAATAAGTAAATCTTACAGTTAAGTCTAAATAATAAAACCACTAAAAAATTATTCCAAAACTATAATGAAAAGGAAAGACTGAAAGAATGAATGAAGAAAAAAAGAAACAGAATGAAGAAGAAATACTGTGGCACTAAATATTCAGATAATATGATTAACATTTCAGAGACAAATTTAGTTAGAAAGAATATAGCGTCCGTAGTTATCATATGCATATTTTACAGGTGAGAAAATTTAGACATAGGCTAACTCTCTTGCCAAAAGTCATTTAGATAACTTAGGGAGCAAGAGGAAATATAAAAATTGGAAATTTGAGAACACAAAATCAAATGGAAAACATATTTTCAAATCTATCAGTAATCACAATAAATATAAATGAGTTAAATTCATTGATGTATTTCATGGCAAAAGAAAATTAGCTATTGGTTAATAATGAGAGGTATTTAAGTCAAGTAAGGCAGAGAAAGTTTGAAAATAAAGGTTGGAAAAAGACATCCAACAAATGCAAAAAGATTAAAAGAAAGCAGGAGTTGCAATACTAATATCAAACAAGAAAAGTGTTCAAGACAAAAGTCAATAAACGAATAAATAAGAAATTTCACTTTGATAAAAATTAACCACTAAAAAAGATATTTTATGTCCTAACACCATGGATTTTAAACAAGTGAAACAAAAATCAATGGGATAATAAGGAGAAACAGATAAATCTACAAAATTAGGGTAAAAATGCAATTAAGTTGTTTGAAGAATTAGCAGATAAGCAGACAATAAATAAATCAAGACTTGGTAAATCAAGATTTTTGTAACACAATGAATCATTATGATCTGATAGGTCTTATAAAGTGATATAGGACTTTGTACATAATAAACATATACAGTTGTGAAATATTTGTAAAGTACGCCTGCACTATATATAAACTTTGTACTGATAAACTTGAATTTCAGTTAAAATGTAAGGTTTTCTGGGAAAATATAAATTATCAGAATTGACTAAAGTTATATTATCTGAATAGACTACTGACCCTGGAATAATGTGGAGTGTTAATCAGAAATCTCAACCAAAGATGTACCAGCACAGAGGGCTGTATAAGTGAATTATAATAACCTCATAAGAAACAGATCATTCTTATTATTTAAAGTGCTATAATGAAAAAAATTAAAAGATTCCAACTCCTGCCATAAAATCATAATGGTACCAATACTGAAATGGTTACTGTTACCTCTTACACATCCACCAAGAAAACTATTAGTGTGTATTGCTAAGTACACCTTTCCTAGATTCAGTACTGAACAAATTGGAGAATATAACAGAATATAAAATGCTATTCACAAAAGTAATCAAATCTGAAAAATAGCTTGTAAAAAGAAATGTGAAAAAAGATGAAGAGAACTATAAAACTTTATTCAAGAAGTTAATAGATACCTATACCATGTCTTGAATGGGAGCATTAAAAAATTCTCAACCAAGAATATATATAAAGCAATTCCAATTAGATCACAACGAATTCTTAAAATAATTCTAAAGTCTATTTGAAGGAAGACATTTTATAAAAATTTCTAAGAAAGATTTTTTAATGAAAATTTAAATGATTAAAATATTCTATGAAGCTACATTAAATGAAGCTAGTGTGGTGTTTGTACATGAATAGACAAGTGAAGGTCAAGAATTTAGTATATGATATGTGAATTTAGTATATGATAAAAATGTTATTTTGTATCAATGAATGTAGAATGGGGTATTTAATAAATGGACATCAGTGCTATTGACTTGGATAAACACTAAAGTTGTGTCTTTATCTTAAACCTTAAACCCACAAATAACTTCAAAGTAAAATGTAGTCTAAAACAAAAATAAGTAAATAAAACTAAAACTGTTAGAACAAAATATATTTAAAGATTTTGACAATCTTTATTTGAGGAAAACTTTCTTAAATAAGACAAGAAAACAAGAAGTCATAAGGGAAAGGACTCGGAGTTGATTACATTGGAAACAGGGAGAGTTTCTTGATGGCCAAAGACAGCATAAACAATGTTAAAAGATGACTACAAGATTGATCCAAACATTTACAAAGCATATGAGACAGAAGGTAAATATGGTAGATATTTTGCAAAGATGGCAACAATAATTCCACTCCTGTATACCTGCTTCTTTGCAATGTTACTTTGCTGATACTTCCATTAAGAGGAGTCTATTTCCTGTCTCCGAGAATCTGAGCTGACCCAGTGATTTGTTTGGCCAATTGAATATGGCTGAAGTGACATTATACAAGTTTGTCAAGAGGCCTTGCAACTTCCGCTTTGACTCTCTTGGTGCTCTGAGTTCACTATGTAAAGACATACAAGCTAAACCCTCCTTGAGGATTAATGCCTGTATGGAAAGAGAGCCAATGTGACAGCCAGCACCAACCATCAAACATATGAGTGAGGCCACCTTGGACCATCTAGCTAATGTCAAACCAACAGAAGGCTGTAGGCACATGAATAAACCTAGGCAAGATCAGGAGAAGAACCACCCAGTTGAGTCCAGAGAAGTTGCAAATACAATGGCAGTTGTTTTAAGTAACTAAGTTTTGGGATGGTTTGTTACACAGCAATAACTAAGTGGGACAGCTGTCCATAATTTATAAAGAATTACAGGGATAGGAGCAAACAACTTGCTTGAAAAATGGTCTGGCAAGTCACAAAACAAGTAACACAATGACAATTGACTTTAGTCAGAGCTGGAAGAGTTGATGGACTGGAACAATCCTTGGGCTTCACAGTTAGCTTGCCTGGGTCTGAACCCTGATCCTGCCCAATCACAGCTGTGTGACCTCAGGGCAAGTTACTCAAATCTTTCCAGGCCTCAATTTCCTCATCCGTGAAATGGGTATATAATTACTATCTATCCCACAGGGTCATTGTACAGAACTTTGCTTGTATTAAGTACAAATAAATGTTTCTTTTGCCATTACTGCTATAAATAGCTCAGATGAACTCTTGAACCCAGAGGGACAGAATAAGAAGCTAAGCTGTTTTATTGAAGGCAAGTAAAGGGATAAAAGGGTGAAAGTGCTCATAAAGATGGTAGTTAGGAGATAGAGAACAAAGACATTTCATTACATTTCAGAGTTTGGTCTCTTTTAATATTATTGTAGAAATAACCAATTTGATATTTTATTATACTTGCTTAAATCTCACTGTCTTAGTGAGTTCTAGCTTTACTATTTAAAATCTATAGGAATTCATGGTTCTAAATCTGACAGTTTTAGTAGAGAGGCACTTATTTGAATTTCAAGTAAAAGAGGTACTATTAGTATTACTATTATTATCTATGGATTTTATATTTTGGGATGTTCTATCTTCCAGATTGCTTTTATTACACATAATTGTTTTATTACTACTATAAAGACATGAAAGAACTAATCTGAGTATCTGATCAACCTGAGTCAGACTTATTTCAATGAGGAGATGAAATTTCATTCAAAAGTGAAAAAAGTTGATGCTTCTGCGCATTTTTATGCAGCTGTTGCAGACAATCGTACAATTTCTTATTAGATATTTTAAAATATTGATAACAGTACAAAGACTAACACCATTATTTTTATGAGCCACATAACCAATAGAGATAGTGTGCACAAAGTATCTTACTGCCACCCCATAACAGCGTACCTCCAATATAGGGGCAGTCACTTACAGAGTTGAAAAATCTATCCTCTAGAATGTTGAAAGTACCCCCAAAATTATAAAATTATGTTAGGTAATGTATATAAATAAATAAATATATATATATATGCTTGTGTGTATGTGAATATATAATGTATCACTGTGTGTATATCTGCACATATGTGTTCATATTTGACACAATACGACTCAAGATGTGTTTGAAATGTAAATTGTTAAAAGTTTTTCTCTTGTAGCCAGCATGATGACTTTAAGGAGCACTTAGAATACAAATACTCTTTAAAAGATTTTTACACTATAAAATAACAAAAACAAATTAAGCAGTTGTAGCTGTGCAATATTAGTTTTTTTTTTTTTCCACCTGAAGCAGGGATAAGGATAGTGCCTAATTCATGTAGGAATTTTGTGAGGCTTTAAAAAGGTAATATATTTAAAGTGCTAAGAACAGTGTCTGACAAATAAAAGGCATTTTACGAATTTTATCTACTATTGTTGTATCTTATTACTATTTTATAAGAGCGTATCTCTTTTTAAATGATCCCAAATATACTACAGTTTGAGTAAATTAACCTACCATTGTGCATTTCTGACTCCAACCTTGTATTTGAGAATGTTTTAAGCAGCTATAACAACAACAACAAAATACTATTAGTACTGATTAATTTTCTAGTTGCAAAGAATGACTTTAACAGCTTAAAATATCATGGGGCCAATATATTTAAATAGAGTTTAAGATGGGTTAAAAATGTCCAGTAAACAGAAAGAATATAACATCCATAGTTTCGTTTTCAAATACACCTGCTACTAGCAAATGCACTTTCTGGGGCCTGAAAACTTCAGGCTAATAAATGTCTTTTGCAGAACTCACTTGGTGGAACATACATTCTCCATTTGAATCATAATACCTTTGGGGAGTCAGAGGGCCAATGAAATAACTTTAGTCAGGAAGACTATAAAACTTTTATTATAACAAATTACAAAAGAGAGTAAAATTATGAACTAAACTGTTAAACTCATCATTCTGTTTGGATAAGTGCATTGAGTGGACAGAATAACTGAATGCTATTGTAAGATAAACTGAAACTGATCGATCAGAAGCTATTTGGGACCCAAGTTACTCCTAGGAGCATTACTCTTTCTAAATCCCCCATTTCTTCTGTTCTATTGGGGCAGTTCTTCAACCAAAGGCCCTTTTGAGAATATAATCCACTTCCTCTTTGCAGTTGCCACTTCCACCACCTGCTTCTCTCATTACCTTACTGTTCAGGCAGAAAAGGCCAGCTCCAGGTTATTCTAATGATAGCAAACACCTCATAAATAAATCTGCCAAATTTACTTTTCCATAGAACATCATTTTTACAGCTTTCTAAAAAATGAGTCCATGAAGAAAGAAAGCATCATGTATAAGAATATGACTTCCAGAAATCTTGAAGATATTAAGAATTATTCCTACATGTTAGACTGGTGGTTGTAACACAGTTTATGGAATGGCGGTATCTTCAATTCATCCCAAAGGAATCCCATTAGTTTGTCACTGTAACTCCCACAGAAGACGAGAGAGGACCCCACAAAGTATGCAGAAATATGCCAAATTTAAAAGAAATTTAGGCTTTGGGGTGTATACATTTTTCCATCCCCGATTTTGCATTTGTGTTCAAGGGTCACCTTGCTTTTAGGCTATAACAGCCTGGCTGAGAGAAAACTTGGTATAATTAATCAATCACGAGTTCGAAATGTGTGAACTTTAGTAAATTTCTTAACCTTTCTGTACCTCATTTGTTTTTTGCATCTGTAAAAAGGATATACCAATAATATGGTACCTCATTAAATCAGTTAAATTTTGTAAAGCATTTTAAACGGCAGCACATAGTAAGCACTGGGAGTGTTGAGCGAATTCTCTCAACAGTAAAGTTTTTCCTCAACAAATTACATAAAGATGTAAAAGACGAATATGCAGAGACAATGACTGCAAAGCCCTTTAGGAACAATAAATAGTACTTATCTCGACATTGCAGAGCAAAGGATTTTAGAGGGGCTGGTTTGAGGAGGAGATTTTAGAAGCCAAAGACTTCCCTCTGCTTTCTGAGGAAAACCCTGCGGATTTTTACCCACGCCCTAAGCTGTCAGTTATCACACCCCTAGACTCAAGGAAAAGCGTTTTCCAAGGCAGCTGCAGGAATTCCCTACCTGGGCAACCATTTATTCGGAAACGAAACTCACCTTTGATATGACGCCCACCACTCCTCCCCTCCTCCCCAGTCGTGACCACTCCTACCCCCGTGCTTGGTACTGAAATCCATCATTAGAACCCTATTCCCAAGGCGACATTCAACCCAACCAGAGCCCTGGGAAGAAGTCGTTGCTCTAAGCTTAAAGGCCCAGGTAACCCCGGCCCGAAGCACGGCAGGTGCCTTGACTCCGCGCCCTCCCCTTGGCCAAGAGGGAGCCTCCGTTGAGGCCTAGGAGAGAAACCGGAGGCACCGGGATCCCGTGGGGAAGAGAGGATGTCTGGTCATTCTCCTCGAGAAATTATTTCGTGACCTTTGGTATTACTTTTTGAAGGGGCAGAGTACATTACTCGGTCTCTAAAGAGCGACCAAAGCCTGGCAGCATCCCAAAGCAAATACAGACATGCTTTACACTTCCTCCGCCCATCCCACCCCCTCGCGCCCCCAAGTACCTGACCTGTGATACCTGGAGGAGCGCGTCCGCGGGATCTCGCAGCCAGGTCCAGCCTCCCCGCACGTGCCCGCTCCGCCTCTGCCTAAGACGTGTTACCCCGGCAAAACTGCTGCCAAAACAGTTGCTCTTCGGTGGGTCGGGCGGAGAGGGAGCGCCTCCTCGCATGCATCAGGCGCGAGTTCAGCAACCCGCCACCCGGTTGCCCGCTGCCACGCGCGCCCCTCTCCGGCGACACACTCACCTGCAGCTGGGTCCGGCTGGCGTTGCCCGCGGCCGCGTCCGGCCCGTCGGCGGCGCCGGAGCCGCGCAGCACCGTGATGTGCAGCGTGAGCAGCAGCAGACCCAGCAGCAGCAGCAGCTCGGCAGCCAGGCGCACCATCCTCTTGAGGCGCGCGGCTTTAGGACCCGGCGCGGCGGGCGGCGGCGGCGGCGGTGGCGCCGGGGGAGGAGGAGTCGGAGCCTGGGATCCCGGCAGCGCGGCTCCCGCTTCGGCCCCCGCCAGGGCCCCGTTCCCGGGGCCCACTGGGCTGGCGCTGGTCGCGACGGGGCGCGCCGGGCCGGGGGAGCAGGAGCCACCACCGCCGCCACTGCCGCCGCCGCCCCCGCACCACGGCGGAGCCACGGCGGGGCCGGGGACGTCCAAGCCTGCTGCGGAGCAAACCCCGGCACTCCCTGGCGGCGGCGGCGGTGGGGACAAGGAGCTGCCCCGGACCCGGGCCGGGCCGGAGACCACCCTGCGAGCAGGGGGCAGTGGGGGCGGCGGCGGGGCGGGCGCAGCCGAGCCCCCGAGCGCACATGGGCGCCCCAGATGTGGCCGCGGCGCCGCAGCTGGAGCCGGAGCGGCCGCCAGAGGAGCGCGGGGAGGAGGAGGAGGAGGAAGAGAAGGAGGAGGAGAAGGAGGAGGAGGGCTTCAGTGGCGGCCCGGAGTTACCTCCACGCTTGGCTCCCCCGCCCTGAGCCACTCACCCGACGAGCCACCTCCCCTCCTCCCTGCTCTCCTTCGGGCCGCGGGCCGAGCCGCCCAGCTGCGGAGTGCTAGGGTTAGCGGGCTCCAGATGGGGTCCCCGGGTACACGGGGGTTGTCACTGTTTGTAGGTGACCCGGGCGCCCCTCCAGGGTCCGCGTCCGCCTGACGGGTTGTGCCAAGTGTGCGCCCCTGCTGCCGAGATCACTGGCCGGCGAGGGCAGAGCCCTTATGTCCACCGAAGCTCGGGACTGTGGGTGGGTAGGGGTGCCTGGGCGAATTTAGAAACTTTTATTGACAAAGTGGAGTTGGAATTGTGATGGAGAACGGAGGGGGCGCGGGACAAGCCAGGTGTCTGTCTGCGACTGTGCGCCCCCTCCTGAAGCTGGCGTGCGTGTGTAAGAGGGGGATGATAAAGCGTAGTTCCAGAAAGGTCTTGACAGTTGCTCCTGGACTGTGGGGATCCCGCCTCCTGGGCACCGCTGCTCACGCACGCATGCCGCCGTGTAGAGCCTGGGAGAGGAGACGAATCGAATTCGCTGGACGTGGGTCCGGTCCAACGCGCAGGTGTAGCGGCTGGAAGCTGTTGGGGCGGGGTACCCGCCGCTCAGGCGGGCAGGACGCAGGTGGGGAACTGGGGGTAAATCTCAGCTCTGGCAGTCGCGGGTCGGGGGGCTCATCCCGGAGGCGCTACTCCCAGAGGGGACCTGGGGGCTGCCGTTGCACAGCCGCCGCTCGTGGGCCACCGCCTCCTGACCGCGCTGCAGCCTCGGGCTCCCGCGCGCCGCTCATGCCTTGCAGAGGGCAGCTGGCGAGTAGAAGGGCTCGTGTGGAGCAGAGGCCGCACGGTCCTTGCCTCTGATGCAGAAGCGAACTGAGGCGATTGTGGGTTCGGATCACTGAAGTGGCACCATGCGCGTTTCCCTCCCTCAGGATGTTGCTGTGGCTCCTGCCTTTCCGAGGTAGCTAGGAGTGGCGGGCACTGTGCACGACTGGGGACTTTTATACTGCCCTTCCCCGCCTCCCGCTCCGTTTTCCCATTCCCTCCTCCCCTGTGCCCGCCCAGCCCTTCTCTCGCCGCGTGCGGAGCCTTCAGTCCAGGCGTTCGCACACATTCATTTCGCAAATTTCAAGGCAATGTCGCATCCAGTGCCCTGGGATGGGCCCTCCCAATGCTCCCTTAGTGACTGATATTAAATAAATAAACAAATCTCGTCGGCACTTCCCTCTCCCCTCTGTCCAGTTTCTTCCCTCCTCCTTCTGTCCTACAAACTGAGGAAAGATTCTTAAATCAACTACCTTCTGATTTCACAGCTTTTCGCTAGGTACCTTAGCCAACTACCCAAATTAAGACAAGAAACACTTTAATCATTCCGAAAATTCCACAGGTCACCGTGGCACATTTTGTGGAATTTAAACAGCGGTGGTTAAGTTATGGGGTGCTGGTTAGGTTTATTTGTGTCCGGGGTAGTTGCCGCTTTAAAGATGCCTTGAGCATCTTTAAAATTCTAACCAGCCCTAGCATCTTAATAAATTGGTAGCTGTTTATAAAACACGCGATATCTTTTCCTTTTCAGTATTTGTGTATGTATGTATGCATGTATGTGTATGTATGTGTATACGTATGTATGTATGTATGTATATTTGTTTGTTTGTTTGTTTTGGCGGAGGGAGATGTTTGGAGGGAGTGCTTGCTTGCTCTGGATTTTTAGGCGGCTGGTACTGGGAGGCATCTTATTGCAATCTCCTGGCTCTAAAATGCCAATAATTGTCAACTGGAGCTCTGGAGGAGAATTTGAAACAATAGACAGCCCGGGTTCAGATGGGAGATCAAAGAGGGGCTCCCAGCAGCTTTCAGATCCCACAAGGATCCTCCTGTGTGTTTTCTAATTAGAATCACTTAGAAAGGGGGTGAGAGGGCAGGAGCGTCAGCACATGGATGGAATATATAAATTAAGACGGCAAACTAGAATCCTTTAGCCAGAGTTTGAGGCTGGCTCTAACCCCCAGTTGTGCCAGATTGTGATGTGGGCGCACAGGGACAAATGACTTTCCTATTGCCTGAGGCAGGCTGTTCTAAATTAGAATCCGGGCGCTGCCGTGTCCTGCAGTTTCATCACACACAGTCCCCACATGTGAGCCTCAACTGCTTCTCCTCTCATCTAAAATTAACATTTTTGAATCCTAAGGAAAAATGACTTTTAAAAAACTCTGGAAAGAAACCCTTGCAGTGAGTGTAAATTCTTGTAAATTTGTAAAGGGAGAGTTGAAGATCAAAGTCTTTGTAAGTGTTGTAAAAATTGTAAATTGAATTTTGGGGACAGAAGTCTTTATAAAATGTTGAACAAATGTATGAATGAATCCTATTAAAATCCTTTCACGCTGTGAGATCCAAATTCCAGGTGAGCTTATGTTTTAGTAAGCACACATGGATAAATGTCTGAGCTCTCTAAGCTGTCAAACGAGGCTGCCAGCAGTGCTCCACTTTTGAGGAGTTAGGAAACATGGGCTTACAATTTTTGTGAAAAAAGAATTATAGGATTGACAGCCTAAACAAATTAAGTTTCAGGCACATTTATGAACTCCTACCAATAGCTGAGGAAGGTTATAAAAATCCTAGCTCCTTCAGAGTTCTCACAGCACCTTCCTCATATCTTATTATCGATCTAACTATGGCCTAGTAAAATGCCTATTTGCATGTCTGTCTTTTCACAAGACCTGGATCATCTTTGTGGTAGACTATTCTAGAGCATAATTCCCACCCCACAGCCATCCTCCACCCTCCATCCCTCCAGTATTTAGTTTTCTTCCTGAGTTTACAGCTAGAGAAACCTTTTCCATCAATACCTAGGTCTAGGTGAGACTGTGAATTGCTCTGTTACTTCTACTTCTGGCCACAAAACATCATGAGTTATAGTCTATGTACACACTCTTTCCACATGGCAAAGGACTCTGGGGTGGAAGGAGCCCTATCCTCTGAGTTGCTTACTCAGAAGAGATTATTAGACCAGAAATATCTTTATTTAACCTTGCCCAGTGAGAAATAAAACTTTGTTGTTCAAAGCCACTGCAATTGTAGGATTTTTGCTGCAGTAGCTAATATTACTCATCTCAAAAAGATAAGGGTAAATTTATTCCATTTCAATTAAAACAAATTTAGACACATTTAAAAAATTAAACATATGGATACTGTATGTGAGCTTTAAAATAGTTTCAAGAAGTCAAAACTAGAGATTTTGGAGGGGATATAAGAATGATTAGCATTTAGGGATTGTGGTGAAGCCTGTTTGTTATGTGCTCACCAAAGTCTGTTTCCTCTTCTTGGACATAACAGTAAACTACTTTTCCCAATATCCTATGCATTTCGGTACAGCCATTTGACTGAGTTATGGCCAATAGAATGTGGGTGGAGGTGAAGTGTGCCACTTTCATATCTAGCCCATGTGGATCTCCTGTGCATGATCTCTCTTTTTTCTCTTGTCTACTGGCTGGATTCTGTCCAGGGTGAACTCAGAGCAATGATCATCCTGGATCCCTGAAGAAGAACCCTTACCCCACCCCTACCTCTGCCCAGAAAACCCTGGCTGCGTTGTTGTATGATTGAGAAATAACACTTTTAAAATATGTTAAGCCACCAAAATTTGAGAGTTTGTTACAGGAGCTTATATTATCCTCACTAATATAGGGGGTATTGTTCTGGGAGGGGGGGTGGCAAATCTTTTCTTTAAAGGGTCCGATAACAAATCTTTCTATCTTTGTGGGCTATGAGGTCACTGCCACAACTATTCAATTTTGCTGTTACAGTGGAAAAGCAGTCAAAGAAAATATGTGAACAAATGGGTGTGGCTGTGTTTTAATAGAACTTTTTGTACACAGACAGGCAGCTGGACCACATGACTTAGTTTGTCAATCCCTGTTCTGAAACACTGACACAAGACACCACTTCTGGTGCCATATATGAAGGAATTATAGCAAAGTGGGGTTGGATGGAGTCTACCTACTAGTTATGTAACCTCTTGGGCAAGTAGTTTTATCTCTCTGAGTGAGTTTCCTCATCTGTAACTTGGAGTTAAGAATGCCTTTTCTAGGGCTGTTGTGAAGTTCAATATTACTCCCACAACAGGACATGTGGGTAGTTCCAGTTCTCTCTAACAGATGAAGGACTCCATATTGTGTCCATGAGAACAGGGAGCTTGCCTGTCACATTCACTTCAAAATTCACATAGTAGATGTCCCATAAATATTTCGGCTGCCGAAAATTGCAGCTGAAAGGAGCTTGAGAGGTAAGCTCTAAACCCTCCAGGAAACACAAATAAACAAAAAGCCCAAAGTGTTGTTCCATTAGAGTCCTTTGAACTCTGAGGGGCTCACAATGCTCAGAAGTGAGAAAACCACCATTCACAGAGCCTGAGAGGCACTCCCAGGGGCTCCAATCCCTGAAGCAACAACTAGGCTTGTGGGACACCTGGACCATCTGCTTCCTGATGCTCCAACATGTACACAAGACATGTGAAGATAGAGGGATTGCTTGTAGCTCTCCACTTTACTCTGAAAGCCCCTGAATGTACAAAAACCCAAGAGACCAAAGAGGTCAGGAAACTGCATTCAAGAGTGATGGCTTTTTAAAAGGGTTCATGATGATTCTTCTGTATGTGTCAGGGTTCTTTACTGCAAAGGTCTCCAATCCCCAGACCATGGACTTGGTGGCCTATTAGGAACTGGACCACACAGCAGGAGATGAGTGGCAGGTGAGCAAGTGAAGCATCATCTGTATTTGCAGCTGCTCCCCAGCACTAGAATCATCACCTCAGCTCCACCTCGGATCATCAGGCATTAGATTCTCATAGGAATACCAGTTCCTGGTGCCAGAAAGGTTGGGACCACCGCTTTACTGCATGTCTAGCATGATATTAAAATATGATGTCCTGATAGTCCACTGACCTCTTCTGCAAACAGCTGGCCCTTGTAGATCTCATCTGTTGCAAAGAGATTTTCCTGTTGCATTGGTTTTTCTGGGCACATTCTGGAAAGCAAAATAAAACCTCAGGGACATATGATAGTTGGAGAAGAAAAGTACTTCACAAATTGTAAGATTATATGTTATATATCATGTAAGTTTTTTAAAAAAAAATTCTGAGAAATAACTTTTAGGCAGGAAGAGTACAATCTGCGCAGTCTGAATTGAATTCCAGAGTCTATATACTGAAAGGGTCCATAGAGTTCATCCAGCTTCCTTTCACAGATGTAGAAACTGAGGCCCAGAAAATTAAATAGACACATTTCCAATATCACAGAAGGTTTTCCAGTTTTTTCTATTTTTCAAAGCAAAGTTTTAAAAATTAAAGTATGACATACATATAGGAAAGACTACCTGTCCTAAGTTTATAGCTCAATGAATTTTTACTACCCAGATCAAGAAATAGTATATTATCAGCACCACAGAAGACAACTACCCAAAGGTTACCAACATTCTAACTTCTATTATCATAAATTTGATTTGACTTTAGAAAAGTTAATATAATTTGAATTTTATAGTATATCCTTCTCCATATCTGGCTTCTTGTGCTATCTTCTATCCCTCTCTCCAGCTTTTCAGTTTGAAAAATTTCAGACCTATGGAAAATTACAAGTATAATTAAATGAACATCCGTATATTTTTGTGGTAGATTGTACAAATGAACACCAGTTTTTCCTTCATTTTATCAAGGCTTTTTTCCCCCCTTGTGATGAGAACTTTTAGGATTTACTCCCTTAAGAACTTTCAAGTATACAGTACAGTTTAACTAACTATAGTCACCATTATATCTCCATGACTTACTTGTTTTATAACTGAAAGTGTGTACCTTTTGATCACCTTATTTATTGCATTTATTTGTTGTTGTCATGTCTCTTTATGTCTATCCTAAACAGTCCTCATTTCCTCCCCAATTTTCTCTGTTGGTCTTTTGTGTCATTAACATTTTTTAAAAGTCTCGGCCAGTTGATTTTGCAGAATGGCCTTCAGTTTATACTTGTGTGATTGCTTCTCCAAGATTAACTTCATATTGTATACTTTGGGCAGGATACTACTACTGGATAATGTGTTCTCAGTGCATCACGTCATAGGGTTCAAAATGCCATTTTTTCCCCAATTGTTGGGGACTTTCTTTTAAGACGCAGAAATCTTAAGTCATTCTATGAGGCTAAATGGGAAGGGGTCTTGATTGCGAATATGTCGGTGTGTTATAGTTTCCATATGTGGAAAGGGAAAACATGAGTTTATCTCATTCCCAAGAATCCACTCCACTTTGTTGTAAACTGTCAACCTTGTCCAGCACCCTTAGGTCAATGGGCTGTGACTATAATAGTGGGTGACTTTCCTCTATGAATATAGAGGTCACTTTTTGTTCGCCCTCTTCCAAAGTCATGATCAATTCATTCTTATTAGTTTAACCTTAAACTCTTTTTTTCCTTTTTGTTAGGAAGGTAGACTTGTTGTGAGACAATGGAGAAATGTTTGTTATTAATTACAATTACCTTCAATGATTTAAAAATAATAAATAAAACAGCTCTATGGTGCACTTTTTTAAATACAAGAAATCTAAATATACTTTTGGAAGTTTAAAAGAGCTCAGTAGAAAAGAACCCAACAAATAGGAAATGTTAACCCTTTTTTTTCACAACTAAAGAATAATTGAAATAATCTTTTCAACAGTTTCAGGTGAGGTTATATCGGAAAGAAAACTAAAACTGGTAAATTTGCATCATTCAGAAGTGAATTTAATGACAGCAGTTCCTCAGCAGAGAAAGATCAAACTGACAACTTTAAGATGCCACATCAGAGATGTCTCCACTCAAAATAGTTTAGCGACTGACTGGTTCTCACATCTTTACTCATAAACACAAGATCTCATCACTAATGCTTGTGGCAGGATCTCATAATGATTGGGGGGTGGTGGTGGAGTGCCTCATTTGTGAGCCAGATGTGTCTAAGAATTGATCTACCATATGATCCAGCAATCCCTCTACTGGGTATTTACCCCAAATCTGAAGAGTCTCAATGATAAACTCTAAATAGGATGATGAAAGTTAGGTAAAAAATAGCCTCGTAAAGGAATAAGCATGAAAGAGTTATTTACACATCTTTGGACCTCGAATTTGAGTTGGTTGTTATTTTATTTTACAAAGGTTGGAGTTTTCCTTTATTTACCTGGTGTCTAACTTACTTCTGAAATCATAATTTTGTTTTATCCATAAGTGACAAACAAAAAATAGTGTTTTGGAATAAAGATTTTATTTGTTGGGGATATGAATGCCAAATAGTACTTTAAAGGGATATTTTGATAACTCATAAAGATTTAAGAATAAACTGTTCTCATGCTATTTTTTTTGGTGTATATATGAATAAACAACATGTGATGGTAATTGGAGGCACAGAAATATCGAAAATTTTGTATATATGCATTTTTCAGGGAAAGTAACATTAGCTGCCATAACAAATAATCCCCAAAAGCTTAGTGGTTTAACACAATAAAAATTTATTTCTTGCCTATGCCACAACATTTTGAGTACGTTGGTATTCAAAGAGCAGTCTTCCTTTGATTAAGGAGTCCAGGGTCCTTCTATCTATTTGCTGTGCATTTTCTAGAACCTTCATCTAGCAGACAAAGGTAGAGAGGAGAATATATGGATACTTGCTTAGGAAGCTTTAAGGCTAGACCATATGCCATTGGCCAGAACTCAGTGACATGTCTCCAGCCAACTGTAAGAATGGATGGGAAATATGGAATTCCTATATGTTTAGGAGGAAAATAAAATGAGTATGTTGAATGCACATGTCCCCCCCCCCCACAATTACCTCTGCCAAAACATCACTCATTTTCACCAGTATCTGAACAAAACTGTATAATATCACTGATGGACTAGAACAGGGACCAAGTTTTTTTTTATAAAGGATAAGATAGCAAACATTTTCAGCTTTGTTTGACAAGAAGAAAAATTAAAGACATCATATATGTACTTGTATAGCTATATAAGTGTTTTAGATGTAAAAATCATTCTTAGCTCAGAGACCATACAAACAGAGACAGTGCAGGAGGTGGTCTGGGGGCCATAGTTTACTGACCCCTGCAGAAGAGAAACTCTAAAAGAAAAAGTTTGATGATGCAGGATTTTTTGTTTCTCAGATTTTTTTCCAAAGCTGATTGTGACTTTGGTTGAGGTTTTTCAAATGACCATTTCTGTCAAATTATATGAGTGTATAGAAAATAAGTTATATTTCAAAATATAGTAAACCAATATGTCATTGTAAAAGGGTTCATTTCTGCAACATAATCTACAGTAACCTGCTAATATTTTCTAGGCACTTTATTTATAACAACTTTATTTAATGAGATTTCTCTAGGACTTCAGTTATCTTAATTAAACACTCAGATGTTGCCTTTCTCTTTGTTCCGTCTTCACTCTTTTCCTGGATATTGTACAACTGAGCAATAATACTAAGCAGGAACTGGGATCATGAAAGAGCCCAGGCAGAGCCACACAGAAGGAAATCTGTTTGGCCTAATCATAACAATCTTGACTCATGGTATGGTGAGGGATAAAATTTTATATATCATTTATATTAAGTAGATATAATAAATAAAAGGAAGCATTGTAAAAATGTTGCTTATAAGATTTTACTAATCAATAGAAGATTTCTGTTACAGCTTTTGATCTTTTTTTATTATTAAGTATTTTTGTGATTGTAAAACTAGTATGTTTTAATGGCCAGCAAATATATGAGAGGATGCTCGATATTGCTAACTATTAGGAAAATACAAATCAAAACCACAATGAGATACCATCTCACACCTGTTAGAATAGCTATAATCAACAGGACAAATAAAAACAAACGTTGGAGAGGATGCCGAGAAAAAGGAACACCCATACACTGTTGGTGGGACTGCAAATTGGTACAGCCACCGTGGAAAACAGTATGGAGGTTCCTCAAAAAACTAAGTATTGATCTACCATATGATCCAGTAATCCCTCTACTGGGTATTTACCCCAAAGATTTGAAAACCCACATCTGAAAGATATTTGCACACCAATGTTTATAGCAGCATTATTCACAGTGGCCAGGACATGGAAGCAATCAAAGTGTCCTACGATAGATGATTGGATAAAGAAGCTGTGGCACACATATACAATGGAATATTACTCAGCCATAAGAAGAGATGAAATACTGCCATTTGCGACAACATAGATGGATCTCGAGATAATCATGCTAAGCAAAATAAGCCAGATATAAAAAGTTGAAAATCACATGATATCACTTATATGTGGGATATAAACCTAAAAGCAACAAATGGACAAGACAAACAAACAGAGACTCATGGACATGAACTATAAACTAGTGGTTACCAGAGGGTAGGGGAAAGCAGGGAGGGGGCAGGTAGACAGGGTAAAGGGGATCAAATATGTGGTGACAGAAAGAAATCTAACCATAGGAGGTGAACACAGTGTAAATATATATATATGCCTTACTGTGTGTATGGCTGAAACTTATTGGATTTAGTTAACCAATGGCATCATAAAAATAAATAAATAATAAATAAATAAATAAATAAAAAAAAAAGGGAAAAGTAGTATGCTTTCACTGTTGAAAATATGAAAAATTACTTACATCTATCACCTAAAGATGATCACTGTTAGGCTTCTGGAATAGTTCTTTCCCATTTAGATACACACAGATGACCACACACACACACAGATATACATATCTATTTAGACATTTTTACATAATCTAGGGGCATTATAGAAATCATATTATATATGGTGATTAATAAACTTCTACAAGAATATTTTTAATGGCTGTAGCATATGACTTTGTATGAATATATCCAGTTTACTTAGCCAAACCTCTATTTTTGGACACTTATATTGTACAAAATTTTCTATATAAAATAGAGCAGTATACCCAACAAAATGAGTACTTATATCAACAAAAAGACATGTATAAGAATATTCATAGCAGCTTTATTTTCAGTAATCCACAGCTGGAAACAATCTGAATATATATTAATTTTAGAATAGATAAACAAATTTTGATATATCCATACACTGGAATACTAATCATCAGTGGACAAGAACTAATGGCTGGCTGCTGCATGTAGCAATATGGATGATTCTCACAGATATAATGTTTAATATAAAAAATACATACAAAAGAATACATTCTATATCATTCCACTCATATGAACAGGTACAACTAATCTAAAGTGATAAGAATAGTGCCTTGGGGATATAAACTGGGATGGGGCACAAAGAAATCTTCAGAGTTCTTAAAGTATTCTATATTTTGATCTGGGTGCTGGTGTATATGAATGTAAAAACTAATTGAGCTGTACACTTCTAGTAAGACTTAAGCACTTGTATCTTAATAAACTGAAATAAGATTAAAAATACTTTGTGATATGTCTTTGAAAATAGATTTTGACTACATTTCTTATAAATTCCTTAGTTTAATCTCATATGTTCCAAGAAATACTATTTTGAACTAAATAGCATATTTTTTCTAAAAGTATATCTCTTTTTCTGTTACAGATTTCTTTCCCTGTTATCACATAAGATAAAGGATGGATTTTTTTCAGATAACGCTAGATTTGTTAAAGGATAATAAATCAACAGAGGAGTCATGACTAGAACTCTTATACTCTTCTTTGGACTTCATATAAGTTTCAATTTAATCCAGTATTGAACATATAAAAATGGATTTCAAAAGTCCGTGTAATTAAAGATGTTTCTCCATGAACCGCAGTTTACAAAATGGATTTATAATAGAATTCTTTATCTGGTAAAAGTTTTCTAGTACACCTCAATTATGGTCTAATTAATAAACAATTGTTTTATGTTTTCAAGGATGTTGCTAGATTATGGAGTAACATATTATGCATCCCACAGTATAATAACTTTACATGTAAATATTCTATATATTAGTCAGGTTTCTGTTATAATAGTGCTTTCACAAAAATTTCAGTGACTACTATAACAAACATTTTAATTCACACTCACAAATCTGTAGGTCAGCTATGGTTTGAAAGATCTTGGCTGGTCCAGAATGGACTACAGGTTTCAGGTCAGTTTCAAGTCTGTTCCCCATGTCTACATTCCAGGACCAAAGCTAAAGGAGCAAATATGTGGACCTTTAACGTAGTGAGTGGAAACTCCAAGAGACCTGGGCCAGGCACTTAGGCACATTTAAAGTTTCAGCTCATGTCACATCCACTTATATGCTACTAGCCAAAGCACCATAGCCAAGCCTAACATCAGTGCGTTAGACATCGGGAAGACTGGGGTGAATATCCTTCACCTGTATCAATAATTACTGCTGCATAACAAACAACCCTAAAACTCAGTGTCTTAAAACAATACAAATTTATTATTTCACACAAGTCTATGAGTTGCTTTAGATGGCTTTGCTAATCTAGGCTGGTCTTACTCATGCATCTGTGGTCAAGTGGCAGGTGGGCTGGGGACTGGTTTATCCAGGATCACCTCAGCTGGGACAACACGGCTCTGTTCTATGTGGTATCTCATTTCCCAGCTGGTTAGCTTGGACTTGTTCTCATAATTATGGCAGGGTCCAAAAGAGATAGAAGCTTACAAGACTCTTGAGCCTAGGCTCAGACATGTACAGTGTCACTTCTGCTGTATTCTGTTATCTAAATGGTCACAAGACTGGTCCAGATTCAAAATGTAGGCAAATAGTCTCCACAACCTGATGGGAAGTGCTGCAAAGGCAC
Source organism: Rousettus aegyptiacus (assembly GCF_014176215.1). Taxonomy (NCBI): domain Eukaryota; kingdom Metazoa; phylum Chordata; class Mammalia; order Chiroptera; family Pteropodidae; genus Rousettus; species Rousettus aegyptiacus. Next base: position 30,636,645 of record NW_023416287.1, on the reverse strand, counting down.
ATTGCAGAGGGTATAGATAAAGGAAAGAGCGGAGATTTGTGGCTGGCTTTGTCATCTACAGTAATGACTATCGTGACATTTGTAAGGGTGGAAAGAAAAGAGGAACACCTGGATTTTAAAAAGCAGAAAGAAGATTTCAACTCTATTAATTCAGTTTCAGCTTAGCTTTCCTCTAACAGAGATGTGACACAAAGGGAAAAAACTATACTGTGTTATTATCTCTTCTTAGGATCCTACTGTGTGCTGTCCAGAATCATTAAGCCGTCATCAGATAGGTTTTTGTCCACTTAAGACCTTAGGCTCATACTGAGATCTTGAAGAAGTTGTTCACTAGCGCCCCTTATGACAGCAATGGAAGATGACACATAATACTTGGTCTAATTTGTCTCTCCATATTTTGAGTGTTCATCATTCAACTAACTATAGTGAGAAACGGCATGATCAGAGAAACTGATAGTAGAATGAATGAATGAATGAATGAATGAATGAATGAATAAACAAACAAACAAACAAACAAACAAACAAATAAATAAATAAATAAATAAATAAATAAAATTGTCTAAATAGGGTGTGAGTTTTAGTCTGATTTCCTCCCATTTTTTTCTCCCTCGGATCTTCCATTCATCTCTTGGATATCTTTGAGGGGACCTGTGATGGATTGCATTCTTTTTCCCATTTATATTTTCCTACCCTGTTGATATTAGGCTTATCCACATAACTTGTTCTGGCTCATGACATGTGAAAAGCAATGGTGTGTCTGTTCTTAGGCTAGGTTTTAAGAGACATTGTGTGTTTCATCTAACCCTCTTGTGCTTCTGCCCTAGGCAGCTACTGCTTTAAGGAGGATGAGAGACATGTGGAGCAGATGTGGACCTAATCCGCGGCTTGGAGCCCAGGCCAGCTGGACTCAAACCGGGTCAGTTGACTATGAATAAATGATAATTGTTTTGAGCTACTGAATTTTAGGATGATTGTTATGTAGCATTATTGCTAACTGATTTCTACAACTTCCAGAAAAATGTCCTGAATTGTTTTACTATGACCCAGCTTTATATTTACAGACACTAAACTCGAATAAATAAATTTTATATAAAATTATATAGTTGGAAGATATTCATATCCCATCTTTATAATTTGCCATATCTACATAATTTCTCCACTATTATTAACCTAATCTTTTTGACTTAATTTCAATCCATTAATCTAGATCAACATTTCCACTTATCTATATTTCAGCAATAGTATTCATAAAATAAAAGTTTATGTATTATTATATTTTCACATCTGTATCTGTATCTATATCTATATCTGTGCCTGTAGCTATACTAGTATCTGTATGTACATGTGTGCACACATACTGTGGCTATGATCATTCTATGTGTGTATTCATCAAATCTTAAACCCTCATTTGTTATTTTCCTAGGTATATAGAAAGATTACATTTCTAAGCCAAGAATGGTTAGATCAAGGATAATCAGAATCGGTGGTACTGGTTTACTCATTTCTAGATTTGATTCTTGAAATCTCCTGCATTAACTCTCTCTTTCCTTATCTACTGGCTGAATGCAAAGAATGTAGTTTAGAACTCCAGGATCCTTGAGAATGGCAGTCTGTAGAGAGAAGGAATGAACCTTGATTTTTAAACCACATTCCCCTCTCCCTTTTGCTTCCTCCTCTCCCTTCTGCCCTTTCCCCACCTCATCAACTGGAACTGCACTGTCCATGAGTGAGAAATCAATCTTACTGTGTTCAGCTACTGAGAATTCAGGAGGTATTTGTTTTAGCAGAGTTACCTATTTAATATAAACGCACAATCCTTAAAATTAAGACGTATACATGCATGTATTACCTAAGCTTGCCTCTGTACCACCTGTGACCCATATGCCACACTTTGGAAACACAGCTATGATCCAAATCCCCATTTTACAGTCAAAGAAACTGAGGCCCAGAAGTGGGAAGGTGCCACCAAGTGTGCACAATGAGTTGGAACAGGAACTGGGGCTAGAATCAAAGATGCCCAAGTCCCAGACTAGCCATGCTTCAGGAATGCTCTACATGTATTTAGTCCTGTCAGGATTATGCAATAGCTTGTAGCTGACACTGCCAATGTCTCATATTGCTTTGGAACCACTGATAGATGGCAAGAACTCCCCACTTTGCTCACCTGTGACTCTGCTTCAGGGTGTTCTCTGGCCATAGGAGTGCATCCAACCTGCATGCAGAGACAGATGTTCTGGGAACTCTCCTCCACCAATGCACACACAGGAGTTGGTGGGCAAATACCCTGATTTCCATCCTTCAGTGCCTGTTCTACAGTATCCCAGTGGGTCTTTAGAGGGACTGAGGCCCATTGCTCACAGTGATAAGTTGCCCCTTAACATTCCCTCTCTTGTCTCCTTGTTTCTCACTCTCACTTCCACCTCTTCCCCTACATGACAGGCAGAGAGCTTGAGAGAACGCATCTACAAGGAGAAGGTGACTTTTGAACAGAGACCTGAATTCAAGATGAGACATACTAAAAGAGAGTTTAAGACAAAATATTCACCCCTTAAAACAGCCCTGGAGATGGGAAAGGGCTTGGTATTCCCAAGGCATAAAAATGAGGCCTGTGTGGCTGCAACAAGAGAGTGAATGGTGGTGGGGAGCTCCTAGAGAGGTAGGCATGGGTCAGATCTCCAAAAGAGATTTGATCTTATCCTAAGAAAGATGGGAAGCCAGCAAATGGTCTCAGGCAGGGGAGCTGTTTAATCTGATTTGTGTTTTTTGGAGTCGAATAACAGACCTTTTCAGAAAATGCAAGAAATGCTTTGGACCTTTTAAGCAGGAGGCAGCATAGGTGCCTAACGAGTCCACTTGTGAGCTCACTGTAAGGGGAGGTGTCCAGTGCCTTCCTGTGTGGTGACGAAGCCCCTGCCTTCTCCCTTCCATTTTTACCACAGTCTGTCTTTCCTTCTTCCAATCAGCAAGGGCTGAGGGAGGTCGCCCTGGATCAGTGAAGGCACCTCCCCACGCTGCTTTCTAAACTGACATGTTGGGCCCTATTCTGTCTTAAAACCCTTAAACTGTCAGCTACCTCATACCAAATCCAAAGTGGAGTTAATTCGACCGGGAAGAAAATACTAGCCATGATTTAAAAGGCCATTCCCCCACTATTTGCCCTATACGAAATAAATATCTTTTTGCACCACACCCTGTTACAATTATTAAAGGAGGCTCTAGCTATATTTCTGTGCCCAGGGGAAGAATTCTATTACAAAGGTGGGTAAAATGGGCTCTTGAAAACTCCAACCAACCGTCTTGGAAATGTCACAGGAAACTGTGATCTATGGATGTAAAATAACTGACAATAAGTGGTTCAGACAAGCCCAACAGTTCAACCTTCTGAAGGGAGTCTCTGTCACTCCATTCTCTTCAAAGGTGGGGGGTTCTGTTGTGAAAGCAATTAGGTTGTTTGAGACTTGGAATTAAGACATCTCAAAATTAAAATAAAACTATGGAAATCCAAAACCAATCAGTACTCAAAAGACTGATTAATTCTGTCTTTAAATGTATAGATGCTTGAGTAATATTATTTGAGTTATTAGATTCATGAGGATTCTGAGAAGTCTTATGGCGTTATTAAAGTTTTATGCGAAACGATTTTGCAAAGCTGTTTTCTGTGTGAGCCAATGTGACAAGCACTTGGATAAACACTGTTTTTCCTTTGAGAGGCACATTTATTGTAGTTTCAAACTAGATTTAAATAGTTGGGTCAGAAAGTGTTTTAAAAGGTGAATTTATCGTTGCAGGTTTTGCATTTCTTAGTCTGAAGCTCCCAGCCCTCATCTGAAGTTTAAAAAGATGGTCTGACAGTACAAATTACTTTCTTTGTTTCCCATTTAACAGAGCTTGAGGTTTTTATAGGTGTATAAACTTTTTATAACTAAGTCTCTACAAGTTTTAGCATCGAGAGGAATAATCAATGGCTATAAAAATGTATGATAAATCACTGCTAATAAAAATGCAAGTATCGACCATTTTAACTGATTCAAATAATTGCTTTTCTATGTCATGTAACTTAATTCTCTTTTATTCAATAAAGGTACATTTTATTAAAATAGAACATTATTTCAAGTACATTGAAGCAGTTGAAAATGCAAAAATCCTTCTAGTATATAAACAATATACAAAAGTTTGATCATGAATATTAAGATGGCGTTTGCATATGAAATAGATATATACATGCATATGGATCTTCAAGGGATTGTCGAAGAATTTTACTTCATTTTTATTTATTTATCTTAACTTTAGAGAAAGGGTTCAAATTGTCATGTTATCAACCTACTAACCGTCTCTATGCTCCAATTTTCCTCATAAAATAACAGCTACTTATAAAGTTGTTGCAAGTATTAATTCAGTTAATAAAAGTATAGAACAGTGACTAGCATTCAATTGATGTTACTTCTATTCCCCAATCCCCAGCACCCAGTTATTGAGCACATAGCTAATGCTTAGCAATTGCTTCTTAATGAATATTCTGGTAAGATAGACCTCTTCTTAAATTTGAATGCTAAGAAATGCTTCTTTTGGTAGCATATATGTAGCATTTTAGGAATTCTTAAGAACTGGGTATTATATTTCTTTCTTTTTAATTGATTGGCAACATTTAAAGATGTGTACTAATACAAGAAGCTATGGCATAGAAAATCCAAAATGGCATCCACTTTAGCAACATTATCCATTTAATCATGCAAATTTCTCCTTTCTCTCACTTTCCACACTGTGTTCATCAGCAAACCCTACTGATGCTCTATCTCAACAATGCATTTGAAATTCACCAACTTCTCATCCCTAGCACCAGCCCCTCAGCCAGACTTCCATCAGTTCTCATCAAGGCTCTTCTAGCAGTCTTGACCATCTTATTTTCACTCTTGCTCTTTTCCAATCCCTTTCTCCCATAGTAGTGGGAATTATTTTTTTTTTTCAGAATACATTAACTTTATTTTTTCCATTCTTTTTTAAAAACTACAATATTAAGGTATGATTGACATACAAAAAGCTGTACATATTTAATATATACAATTTAGTGAGTTTAAAGATAAGTATACATTTATGAAATCATCACCACAATCTATGCCATAAACATATCTATGCTCTCCAAAAGTTTCCTTCTACCTTTGCTATTTGTTATTATTTTTGTAATAAGAGCATTTATAAGATTTATCTTCTTAGCAAATTTTAAATTTCGTACTACAGTATTATTAATTATAGGCATTTTATTGTACAGTGAATCTCTGATACTTATCCATAGGAATGACCTTTTAAACAGCAAATGAGGTCATGTTGCTCTCATCTTAAAATCTATCCAGGGTTATGCGTTGTGTTTAGAATAAAATGCAAATTCCTTGCCATGGCCCATAAAACTCTACAAGATCTGGTCTTTGTTCATTTGCTACACCTTATCATGGGCCATTCTCCCACCTTACTTCTTAAACTACAGGCTCATTGTTCTGACAGTTCCTGGAACACATCCATTCTTTTCTATTTCAGGGCCTTTGCATGAAAATTTGGTTGTACGGATCATCTTTGTGCTTCCCCATTCCCCAAAGCATAGCTGCTTTTGTCCTTCAGATTTTAGCTGAAATGTAACTTACTCAGAAAGGTCTGCCTTGGTCATTCTGCATAAAATAGAGCTTTTCTCTTATTATTTGTTTCAATCACAGATCTGTAACTATTTATTTCATTTTTCTGTAAACGTATATTATTTATTTACTTGTCTTTTGTCCGGTTCCTCAACTAGATTGTATGATCCATGATTCAGGGGCCATATCTGTCTTGTTTCATTAGAGCATGCCCAACACCTAGCACAGTGCTGGTGGGCACTCAGTAACAATTATTGAATAAAAGATGGAAGTGTCGTCATGCCCAGAGTTATATTTTGCTATGAAATGAAAACAAAAATAATATTCATTTTGCCCTTTATCTTTGCTATTTAGTATAATAAGAGTTTGTCTCCCAATACTCATGTATTTTTTTTTCACTTTTATGCCTTTACTTGTTCATTTCCTTTAGCCAAGCATACCTGTTGTTCCACTACTACCTGCTGTAGATGAAATCTCATCTCAAAGTCTAGCCCCTCCATGAACTTTCCTCTGGTCCTCCCAAATGAACATTTTCTTTACTGCGCCGTTCTACTCCTCTTTTGTGCCCCCCTAAAGGCTCTTACCTTGCTTGACTATAAACTTTTCCAGAGGCCATACAACCCTCATCCCTGAGAAACCTAGCAGCATGCTTTATGGATAACCCTACCCTCTGTAAAAGTCACTCAATTAATTTGTTTATGAGAAAAACTGGAAAAATGAGTTAATTACCCAAGTGTTTCCAAATGTCCAGATGTTTAGCTTCATGTAGGAAAAAAAGAAAGCTGAATGACTGATCAAATGTCTTCCTTTTCATCTTTGTGGTTTAGAATTTTTTAAACACGATCCCATGGTTTGTTTCTTATCATCTTAACCATGTTTTCTCCCTCGCTCAGACAGTACAAATTTGCCTCTATTCAGTGTTTCCTCTTTAAAAAAATAAAAATATAGCATTTTGTCTTTAAGAAAAGGCTGAGAAACATTACAAATACTAATAATGAATAATAAATATCATGAGATGGAATTTGTTTTGTCACTTTGTAGGAAGAGCTGAGGCAGACCCGCTCAAAGAACTGGCCATCTCTTTATGCCAGGATCAAAGGGCAGATGACCTAGATTCCAGCCTGATGTTTGCAACATAGTGTTTGCAACTCCGCCTCCAAATTCCAAAGAGGGTCACAGTGAAATGAGTGGGTGCCATTTTACTAACTTAAAAGGCTTACAGAAATAATATGCCTCTTATTTTAGAAGTTAACCAATATCTTGTTTTTATTTTGACCTTGTACATATATCTTAGATACACAAAATGGAGGTTGTGAACTTTCTGGGGTGATGATGATGATCTCTATCTTGTAGAGTTCTGGATTGCCCAGGTGTGTACCTTTGTTAGAATTCATAAAACCAAACACTTAAGACCTATGTTTCCCCACCCATAAATATCATAGAACAATTTTAAAAGAAAAAAGAAGATAACCTGAGTACTGAAAAATTCAAACAGTACAGAATTACATAAAGAAAGAAGTTAACAATAAAAAATTACACAGGAAATTACCACACAATGTGGTCCATGGCGAGTGGCATCCATCAGCATCATCTGAGATCTTGCTGAACCATGAAGACCCTCAGGCCTCACTAGTTACCTGATGAATCAGGGTCCTTAATTTAGTAAGGCGCCCAGGTGATTTGTCTACATATTAAAGTTTGAGAAGTCCTGTCCTAAAAAAATTAGAGACCACAGTTATTTACATACTGAAGTCTATCTCATCAGCTGTGCTGCAGTTTACCGGGTTTTTTGTTTTTTGTTTTTTGTTTTTTTTGAGGGGGTTAAAATGTAGCCATTTCCTCACTTGCCCTTTCTGTGCAGTTATCTCCCCTCTCTCTCACCCTAGTAGCTTCCTGGTCTTGTGACTGGTGTTATAAGCTGTCATTCAGACTCAATTTCATTAATAGTTATGTACTAGGATGGCTAAACAAGCCTAGTGAAACTTCTTAACCTCTGTACTTCTGTTTACTTTTCTTTACAAAAAACATAGTGGCACTGGGGCTACCCAGAGTTTAAATTAATTAATGTTTATAGAGCACTTCAAGCTTGGGGATAAAAGCTTCTTTGAAAGTGCATGTAATTATCATTATGGCTAATGAAGCTCGCTGCTAGCCCCTCCCCCTCACTGAGGGTCAGGGAGCTGCCCTCGGTAAAAACTATTCAGAGAAGGTGGAAATTTAACTCAAATGTCATTTTCCTTCTTTGGTCACTCTTGATGTTTTCAGGTTTATTATTTTTGTTTTGTTTTGTTTTGTTTTCTATAAACTGGATGTAGATGCTTTAAGTTAAGTGAGTTTATGGTAAAATAAGAAAGCTAGCCTTAGACAGTGTACTTCTACTGTTTCCTTGGTTGGGAAGTGAGGTCCAAATGAGCCTCAGAGAGAGAGGGAGGGAGGAAGGGAAGAAGGGGTGGAGGGAGGGGGAGAGAGAGAGCTAGAGAGAGCAAGAGAGAGCGAGAGCGAGAGAGAGAGGAGAAGCGTTACTAGAAGTGACTTAGTGCTGGCACTCATGATGCTGAGATTTATTATTTAGTCTTGGGTTTGACCAACTTCCAGGATCCTATTTAGTGCTATTTGCAGAAGAGAAGACATTCTCAATAGGTTCTCTGCTCTGAGAACACTACAGTTTAAAGGAACAGATGCCTCTCCAAACAGATGCCTCGATAAACTCAACAACTGACAGTGTTAAAGGGAAACCTATTTACTTAACACAGATTATGTTGCAAATAGCGTTGAGCAAAATTACTCTTTATTAATTTCTACAGTTTATGTCTCAGCTTGTCACTTTAGCTTGATTTCGGAGGTCATGAAAGAAGCAGATGCAGATAGCCACAATGAAATAGCTACAGCACCTTTGAGAATTTATTTTAAAGTGATCTAATATTTGAGTTTTGAGAAATCAACTCACATTTATGGGTACCAGGAGAAACTTGCTACTTTATCTATTTGGAATCACTTTGAAGAGAGACACTTCAGTTTGAAAGAAACTTTTAAGGATAAACTCATGTCATTAACTGGGTATTATTATTGCAAGATAAAGCTACCTAAGTGTAAGAGTTTTTGAATCTGGACTTTAAACTGGTCTGTGCAGAAAGAGTGAAGTTAACATCATTGGATGAAGGAGTGATTCTATAGCACAGGCCAACCTGGGAAGATGAAAATTACTGAAATGAAGTGAAAGCAATGTCTTGACTCTTATATCCTTAGATTTGGGCACCATCTTGACAGCTTATTGAAGACAGGCTTTACCTCTTAACTTCCCTTGTATCTCCCAGAAATGTCTAGGACCCTGCCTTGGGGATGGTGAACAACTGTTCACTAAAATCCAGAACCAGAGTCTTAGAGGCAAATATACTAAGTCAGTTATGAACATAAATATCAAATTCACTTATAGGGCACTGATCAATTTAAGAGGCATTCCTAAGAACCTTTTTTTGTCCTGCAGAATGAAAAGTGTTCCTTGCCCTCAAGGGGCATGTGAGTTAGCTATAGAGTTAAGGTTAACAGGTTCATATTTGTGTCTTCCACAAGAGGAGCATTATGAGAGAAGGAGCTGGATTTGTTTCACTCACTGCTTGGGTCTTAGAGAATAAAAAATACAATACATATTTTTTGAATACATAGAGGGAGGGAGGGAGGAGGGAGTAAGGGAAAAGGAAAGAAGGAAGGAAAAAGAAAGAAAGAAAGAAAGAAAGAAAGAAAGAAAGAAAGAAAGAAAGAAAGAAAGAAAGAAAGAAAGAAAGAAGAAAGGGAAGGAAGGAAGGAAGGAAGGAAGGAAAGAGAAAATGAAATAAACTATTTAAGTTGTTGTTATTCAGATAGAAACCAGTTACTATGGGTAGGTTTCAGGGAGGATGAAGGCAATGAACAGGCATCTAATGGTAGGATGGGTTTGGAGAAACAAATGAGAATAAGAACATTCTAGTGGAGGGAAATAACGAGAATAAGGATGAAAGTGAATTTGTAGGTTTGTGAGATGAGGCATTTAGGCATAAAGTAGAAAAATAGAATTGCTCTTTATTCGGTCATGTCCATATAATAATGAGAATCTAACCAAAATTAAAAAAAAACCCAGACATTCCCAAATAACTGAATATTTGTGATATATATGGAGAATAATATTGAAAAATTAATTAAGCTAAAATTTTCTAAGCTTTTGCTAAAGACTGGTAGAGGATTCCAGAAAGATTTTCTAGTTATATATTCATGCAAGATGAGTTTTTAATTAATTTTTTGAAGTAATTTGTGTCTTAGGAAAGACATAGCTAGTATGTACACAAAATAAAACTTTTTTTTTATGGCAACTAAAGTATTTTTCAGTGGGCATATCCAAAACTAGGAAATAGGAACAGAAAGAGGTTAAAAGATTGTTTAAAATCTTTCTGTAAATCATTGACCAGGGTAGAATTTGACCCCTAGGCCCCCTGGATGTGAGTTGAAAACCATATACCATCTTTACTATTTCAATACAGAAATCTCTATACTAGGATAATAAAGAGACAATATACAATTTGTAACATAAGTTATAGCACACTATGGTTGCCTAACCCCAGACTCATGACTTTCCTGTACAAGACAGAGACAGTTCAGTGAACAAAGTATAAGTAGGTTTTGACTTGGTCTGGACAAAGTCTTTGAGTCTTCAGACAGGCAAATCTAAAAATAATAGTAGTGAGTAAAGTGTGAACTTTCCCATTCATCTTAATGGAGTTGTCAACTATGACATTTAATTGTATCACTGGTAGCCATTTGATGGCAGTTACGGGACTCAGAGGCCAGCAATTAGTGGTGACTTCTAGCCCAATAAAGTGCCTCCAGTTTCTTGATTGTTGTAATGATTGTTCACTAAGCAGAAGGTCAGTTAAAGTCTTTTTGATCCCAGTCAGTCACCTTAGTTACTGAGTTATTAGCTTCCTAATAACCAGCAAATCTTCTACCCAAATAGATCTGTCTTAGGTGTTGGTCATTCTTACCAGATGAATCCGATAGCCTTGCATTTCTGATTGTGACTTCATAAAGAAAATCATAATATATAATTTAAAAATGGTCAGAAAGAAAGTTATGTTTTGTGTGACTATCCCTCCTCCCTCCAGGAGGATCTAATCCAGCTCATTAGCCAGCCTGGTGAACACTCAGTGAAGTTGAGTCACTATCGACAGGGAGAGCTTTCAGAAAAACAGAGCATGTGGTCCACTTATTTTTTTATTTCTCCATCTATTTATTTCATAAATTAGGTTTTCAACTCTACTATATATCAGACACTAGTGTAGAATGAGTTTGGCCAACATGATCCTTGGAGTTTATAGTATGCAAGTAAGCAATATAGAATTCTCTTGGATAATTCCAGTTTACAAGTAAATGGTTTATAATTTGCTCACGTAAGAGTGATAAAGTTCTATGATGACAATAAAGCAGGGCACGCAGGTTGGTGTAGGCATTACAGTAGGCCAGCACTGAACAATAGAAATATTATGAAGGCCAAAATATGCTGCATATGTCATTTTAAATTTCCTGGTAGTCACATTTAAAAAAGCAAAGAGAAACAAGCAAAATTAATTTTAATAACATACATTTTAACTCAATATGTACAAAATAAAATTTCAACATGTAGTCAATATAAAAATTATTGAGATATTTTATATATATATATATATTTTTCATACTAAGTCTTCAAAATCCAATGTATATTGTATATATATATGGCACCTCTGAAGTACTCAACATCTACAAATGGTTAGTGGCTACTATCTTGGACAGGATAGTTTTAGATAGTAGATGAAGAGGGACTTTCTACCACTCAAATAATGAGAAAGAAATATGCCAAGTGCAAGGGCCCTGAGGCAGGTTTAAGTTTTTAAACAAATTTGAATTTAATTGAAAATAAGAAGACAAATATAGCTAGACATTCAATTTATAATACTCATATGCAGCTCTGCTAAATGGTTTAAAACCAAACTATTCTTTCAAAGTGTTCACGTAATACAACAGGCCATCATTTTTTATGTGCCTAACTGAAATGATCTGTTCACCTCAGTTTAATAGCTTGGTCACAACAAAAATGCACTCAGTGCAAAACGAAACTTTTTTTTTATATATAATAGCTAAGTGAATGCATCTTGAACATATTTCTTTTCTTTTGCCTTCAAACATGCAAATTTATCACAATCTGGTGTGTATTTTACTGAAAAGTACACTAATTGTAGATTCTAGGTTCTAATAGCATTATCTATCTTTAAGACATGACTTTGTGAAAAATACATCTGGGTACCATTGCTCATGTTTCATCTTTGTCTGGAGGCAGGCCATGTTTGACCCCTCAGTTAGCCTAGCAACATAATGAATTAATTAGAGAGAAAGGTATGCTATACATAGAAAATGAAAACTCACACAGAAAACTCTTAAAAAGAATCATTAAATACATTTTAAAATAAAACGTCTGGAATATACTTTTCATGACAAATAAACATTCTGATATTCATATGATACTAGTTTGATGTACGTCTTCATTTGGATTCCTCCAGAAGCCCACTCAGAAAAGGATATTAGTGCAAGAAATTTATCTGAGAGGCGATTGCGGGGAAAAGTTTATCTGGGAGGTGATCGCAGGAAATGAGACAGGGAGGGAAAGAATCTAATACAAGGTACATTAGCAAGGCAATCACCATAGTGGACAAAAGGAGCCCACTCTGACTGGAGGTAACACATTCTGGGATTTGAATAGAAACTGCTTCAGAATTATCCCACCTCAGGAGCAAGGAATTTGTTCCTTAATTTTGTTGGTCACAAGTTGGGCTGCTCCCGGTCTGGGGAGAAGAATGTTAATACTCTAGCACTTGTGACGTGACTCCCGCATGGGTGGAGAGGGCTCCAGAGTCCTGAGAAAAACTTCAGGCAAAGGGATATAGGTGTTGGCAGTTGGAAGTGGGATGGTGTTAACAAGAATGGTAAAGACCAAATGAATGTGGGCAAGCCACTGACAGTAGCTGCTCAATGTGTATAATAGAAATTTATCCAGAAGTTTATCCACAGCATTTAATAAGTGTACCTTACATTGTTTAGCTTGTCACTGTTTACAAAAGACCTTAATTTGTGGACCTTAATTCAAGGACCATGAGGAGTGGGTTGAGCAGGTTTTCCTATTTATATGTTGCAGAGAAGGGATTTGAGATTCATGAGAGCCCATGCTCACAAAAGAAGCAATTCAGGGATCTGGTTCTATAGGAAATTATGATTTTCTCTTTAGTACCCACACATATTCTCTATTCCTTACCATGCAACTATGCACTTTGTACTTTGCATGGAATTGATCCCAATCCTAGCTATAGAAATGAGCCTTGATTGGCCAAAACCAATCAGATTTTTGTGTTTTTATTGACACAGTGACTGCTTCAGTTCAGTCAGAGTAAAAGGAAAGACTGCACATTAAATGTCTGGGGTAAGAGATAGAGATCTCTTTATCTCTCTCTCTCTTTTTTTAAATTTTACATGTATATGAGAAAATATGTAGCCCTTTAGTTGTTGGCAGCCATCATATGAAAATGATGTCATAGATGGAAGAAAAGACATGTAAAAAAGCAAAAAACAAAAACAGGGTCTTTGGTGACTTTGTTGACCCACTAGATAGTATACTGCTGAAACCAAGAAACTCCTTTTATTGTTTAAAAAAGCCATTTGGAGTTGGATTTCAAACACTTGCAGTTGAGAATGTCCTGTTTGTATCCTGGCTTGCTGCTGTACACCAAGACATCCTAAAATAAAATAACTCAATATCCTGTTATATATGCACAATCTAGAAGGAATTTACACGTCATTTGTACAACATGTTCACCTAACTTTGAAGTTTTTCATTTTTACTTCAAGTGTATTCATAATCTGTGGAAGCATAAATATGGTCCAGGTTATAGTTTCGAGACCAGTTCCGTGTTAGGGATCAAAGAGCAAAAATGTTAAGTAGATGAAGAAGAAAGACTTGTTTTACGTGAATTTGTGGCTCATATGAAGAATATTCAGAAAAAAATTTTTCAAAGAAATCATAAGTTCCAGCAACAAAAGAAGAAAAAGCAAAATGAATGATAGCTAAAAAATTACAATATCTCTTATTATTTGGTTATACAGTAGTAGCCACTATAAAGGGTTGATGTACCTTCTTTTCTCTCACCTACCTCGATTTTATAGGCTAAAAAAGTAAAATACTCATTTTCCTAGCCAATCTTACAGCTACAAGTGGTTATGCAATACAGTTTTAGCTAAAGAAATGTAAACTGGTGTCTTCTGAGGGAATTTCAAGGAAAACATTTGCTTTCTTGATAAAGTGGACATATACTACCTCCCTTTTCCTTACCTTGGATGATTATATGAAGTCTAGAAATATGGTGGCCATTTTGTGATACTAAGGCAACAGACATGAGGATGAAAGTTAAGAGAAGTGGAATGAAAAGGCAGAAATAGTTTAGCCCCCTGATAGCACTGTAGAACAGCAGAACCCATGCTAGAAACTGCTGTCTCTGGCCTTTCTCTTAGGTGAGAAATCTAAGCTTCTATTTGTTTAAATGAGTGTTTATTGTTATCTGACTTGAGGCCTAATGCATTCCTAACTGGTATATGCACTTCAATAACTCTTTGACTATCTAGGGTAATTTCATATTTTAACTCCATTTTTTAAATATTCGGATGGATGTAACTTAACCAGCAGGTATTCATATATCAAACACATCAGTGACTGAGTCCTTTTAAAAAAATAAACACTCAACTGAGTTAAGTAAAACACTGAAGTTAAGTAGAAAGAGCATCTATTGTGGACTCGGATCATCTTGGAAGCATATCTAGGCTCTTCTACTTAATTACTGTATTTAGACCATTCACATTTAAAGTGATTATTTCCTAGAGAAGAAGAAGTTGAAGCACAGAGAGTACCAAAAGAAGACAAACCCAAACAGGCCTGCACCAAGACACATTATAATTAAAATGAAAAAAAGTTAAAGACAAAGAAAGAACCCTAAAAGCAGCAAAAGAAAGACAGCTAGTTACTTACAAGGGAGCTCCCATAAGACTGTCAACTAATTTCTCAACAGAAACTGCAGGCCAGAGGGACTGACATTTTGAAATAGTTAAATTGATGAAAAATAAGAACCTACAACCAAGACTACTCAGCTCAGCAAGGCCATCAATTAAATAAAAAGATGAGATAAAGAGCCTCTCAGACAGGAAGAAGCTAAAGGAATTCATTACCACCAAGCTAGTATTACAACAAATGTTAAAGAGACTTCTTTAAGAAGAAGAATGGGGAGAAAATAACATAAATATGAATAATAAAATGACAATAATTTTACACTTATCAATAATCACTTTAAATGTAAACGAATTAAATACTCCAATCCAAAGACATAGGATAGCAAAATGAATAAGAAAACAAGACCCATATATATACTGTCTGCAAGAGACACACTTCAGATCAAAAGACACATATGGGCTGAAAGTAAAGGGATAAAAAAAGAGATTTTGTATAAATGAAATGAAAATTAAAAGAAAAGCTGGTGTAGTAATACTTAGAAGAAATAAATTTTAAAACAAAGGTTATAATAAGAGACAAGGAAGGACACTACATAATGATAAAGGGATCAATCCAACAAAGGGATATAACCTTAGTAAATATTTATGCACCCATCATAGGAGAACCTACACATATAAAGTAGATAATTACCAACAAAAGGGAGAGCTTGACAGTTATATAGTCATAGCCGGGAATTTTAACACTCCATTGCACCAACGGATAGATCTTCCAGACAGAAAATCAATGAGAAAACAGCAGCCTTAATTGACACACTAGATCAGATGGATTTAGTTGATTTTTTAAAGCACTTCACCCCAAAGCAGAAGAATACACATTCTTTTCAAATGCACATAAAACGTTTTTTAGGATACATCACATTAGGCTACAAAACAAGTCTCAATAAATTTAAGAAGATTGAAATCGTATCAAGTATCTTCTCTGACTACAGTGGTATGAAACTAGAAATCAATCAGGAAAAATAAAAACATAAAAATTGAACACATGCAGGCTAAATAATACTCTACTAAACAATAAATGGGTTAACAATGAGATCAAGGAAGAAATTAAAAGATACCTTGGGATGCATGAAAGTAAAAGCAAAATGACCCCAAATCTATAGGATACGGTAAAAAAAGTCCTAAGAGGGAAATTCATAACAATGCAGGATTACCTCAAAACAAACAAACCAACAAAAATATCTCAAATAAACAATCTAACTTTACATCTAAAAGTTCTAGAAAAAGAACAACAAGAAAAGCCCAAAGTGAGTAGAAGGAAGGAAATAATAAAGATCAGAGCAGAAATAAACAAGGGTCTAAAAAAATACAAACAACAGCAATAACAACAAAATCAAGAGCTGGTTCTTTGAAAAGATAAACAAAATGGATAAACATTGAACTAGAGTCATCAAGAAAAAAGAGAGAGAACTCAAATAAATAAAATTAGAAATGAAAAAGGAAGATTCACAACTGACACCACATAAATATAAAGGATTATAAGAAAATATCACAAGTGGGATAATCTGGAAGAAATGGATACATTCTTAGAAATATACAAACTTCTAAAACTGAATTAAGAAGAAACAGAAAATCATATCGGACTACTAATGAAATCTAATCAGTAATTGAAAAACTTCTAACAAAAAAATGTACTGGATTGGATGGCTCCAGAGGTTAATTTTACCAAACATTAAAGAATTCACACTTATTCTCAAACTATTCCAAAAAATTCAAGAAAAGGGAAGGCTCCCAAGCTCATTTTATAAGACCAGAAACACCTTAACTCCAAAACTAAAGACATTACAGAAAAATTAGAGGCCAATATTCCTGATTAATACAGATACAAAAATCCTAAACAAAATATTAGCAAACCAAATTCAGCAATATATTAAAACGTTCATATACCATTTATTCCTGGGATGCAAGGTTTGTTTGATATTCATAAATCAATTAACATGATATACCACATGAACAAAATGAAGGATAAAAATCATATGATCATATCAATAAATGCAGAAAAGTGACAAAATTCAGCATTGATTTAGGAAAAAAACCTTTCAGCTAAGTGGGAATAAAGCAAACATATCTCAACATAATAAAGGCCATATATGACAAACCCACAGCTAACATCATAATCAATGGTGAAAAGATAAAAGCATTTCCTTAAGATCAGGAGCAAGACAAAGATTTCTACTTTCATCATTCTTATTCAACATAATGTTGGAAGTCCTAGCCACAGCAATTGGACAAGAAAAAAAGAAATAAAAGCCATCCAATTTGGAAAGGAAGAAATAAAACTGTCATTTTTTGCAGATGACATGATACTACAAATAGAGAACCCTAAAGATTCCACCAAAAATCTATTAAAACTGATGAATTAATTCAGTAAAGGAGCAGAATACAAAATTAATACTCAGAAATCGGCTGCATTTTTATATATCAATAATGAACTACCAAAAAAAGAAATTAAGAAAACAATCCCATTTACAATTGCATTGAAAAAAATACCTTGAAATAAATTTAACCAAAGAAGTAAAAGATCTGTACTCAAAAAATTATAACTCACTGGAGAGAGATATTGAAGGACATATGAACAAATAGAAACGTATAACAGGCTGATGGATAGGAAGAACTAACAATGTTAAAATATCCATACGACTTAAAGCAATCTATAGATTCAATGCAATTCCTATCAAAATACCAATGATATTTTTTACAGAACTAGAACAAATAATCCTAAAATTTATATGGAACCATAAAAGATCCCGAATAGCCAGGGAGATTTTGAGAAAAAAAAAAAAACAACAAAACAAAATTGGAGGTATCATGCTACCTGAAATTAAACTAAACTACAAGGCTATAGTAATCAAAATAGCATGGTACTGGCACAGAAAGAGACACATAGATCAATGGAGCAGAATAGGGAGCCCAGAAATAAGCATAGGCTTATATATTCGATTAATCTATGATAAAGGATGCAAGAATATATAATAGGGTAAAGACAGTCTATTCAATAAATGGTGGTGTTGAAAAAAATGAAACAAGATAAACTTCTTATATTACATATAAGAATAAACTTGGATGAACTAAAGACTTAAATGTAAGACCAGAAACCATAACACTCCTAGAAGAAAACATAGGCAGTAAACTCTCTGACAGTGCTCTTAGTAATACATTTTTTGAACATATCTCCTCAGGCAAGAAAAACAACAACAACAACAACAACAAATAAAATAAAAAAATAAACCAAACTAAAAAGATTTTGTACAGCTAAGGAAATCATCAACAAAATGAAAAGACAACCTACTGATTGGTAGAAAATATTTGACTATGATACATCTGATAAGGAGTTAATGTCCAAAATTTATAAAGAACTTATACAACTTAATACCAAATAAACAATCAAACAAACAAAAAACCAAACAGTCCAATTCAAAAATGGGCAGAGGACCTGAATAGACATTTCACCAAAGAGGACATACAGATGGCCAATAGATATATGAAAATATGCTCAAAGTCATTAGTCATCAGAAAAATGAGATATCACTTCACACTTGTCAGAATGGCTATCATCAATAAATCAACAAATGACAAATTGTGGGGAGGATGTGGAAAAAAAGGAATTGCAAATGAGTGCATCCACTATGGAAAACAGTGCGGAGTTTCCTGAAAAAATTAAAAATATGACTCAGAAATTCCACTTCTGGATATTTATCTGAAGAAACCCAAAATAGTAATTCAAAAAGACATATGCACATCTATATTCACTGCAGTGCTATCTATAACAGCCAAGATATGGAATCAACCTAAGTGTTCATCAGTAGATGATTGGATAAAGAAGAGATGGTACATATGTACAATGGAGTATTATTTGGCCATAAAAAATAATAAAATCTTACCATTTGTAACTACTGTGGATGGATCTAGAGGGTATTAATGTTAAGAAAAAGAAGTCAGACAGAATAAAAAGAATAATATATAATTTCATTTATATGTGGAATCTAAAGAACAAAATAAATGAACAAACAAAATAGAAACAGACTCATAGATACAGAGAACAAACTGATAATTGCCAAATAGGAAAGGGGTGAAGGGGTTGGGTGACAAAGGTAAAGGGATTAAGATGTACATGTTGGTAGTTACAAAATATTCATGGGGATATAAAGTACAGCATAGGGAATATAGTCAATAATATTATAATAGGTAGATACTAGATTTATTGGGGAAGTACTTTATAAATTACATAAATGTCTAAACACTATACTGTATACCTGAAACTAATATAAAGTAATATTAAATATCACCTGTAGTTGAAAATAAAAATTAATTAAAAATAAAGTGGTTATTTATATTATTGGATTACTATCTGTCATGTTTGTAATTTTTTTCTTCTTGTATTGTTCTTTGCCTCTTTTCTTCTCTTTTTCTTCATTCTATGGTTTTAACTGAGCATCTTATACAATAGATTTCATTTATCTTCTCTCTTAGCATATCAAATATACTTAAAATTTTTTAGTGTTTTCTCTAGAGTGTAAAGTACACCTTTAATTTACTTTTTATTAAAAAAAAATTTAAGCTAATCCAAGTACACCTTCGAATAACACATAACACTTCGCATAAAGTCCAGGTACCTTTGGCAGAATATTCCTAATTCATCTTTTCCATACTTGTGACATTGCTGTCATTTATACCATTTATTCATATGCTATACTCACTGCAATGCATTGTTACCATTACTACTTTTAAAAACTTATTTAAACCAATGTAAGAACAATAGAAATAAAATGTTATTTTACCTCTACTTATTTCTTTTTTGACACTTTTCTGATATGTATGTAGATCCGAGTTTCTGACCTATACTATTTTCCTTCCACCTGAAGAACTTTTTAAAATATTTTTTACAGAGCAGGTCTACTGGCAATGAATTCTCTGTTTTTGTTATCTTTATTTCTCTTTACTTTTTGAAAGATAATTTTACTGGACATAGAATTCTAGGTTGGTGGTATTTTTTTTCTTTCAATGCTTGTGCTATTTCACTTCACTCTTCTTTTGCTTGCGTGGTTTCTAATCAGAAGTCCAGTTTAATTCTTTTTCTTGTTCTTCTATAGGTAAGGTGTTCCCCCACCCCCAACCCTAGCTTCTTTTAATATTTTCTCATTGCATTTTTCTTCAGTTTTAATATAATATGCCTAAGCTTTTTGTTTTTAAAATCCTTTTAATATTCTATGAGCTTCCTGGATTTGTGGTGTTTTAGTCTCCATCATTATTTTTGGAAATTTCTCAGCCATTATTACTTCACGTATTTCTTCTGCTTCATCATTTTTTCTTCTTCTGGTAGTCCAATTACTCATATGTTATACCTTTCAAAATTGTCCTATAGTTTTTGGATGTTCTGCTCTAGGAAGTTTCTATTGACTTATCTTCAAGCTCACTGATTCTTTACTCAGTCATGTCAAGTCTACTGATGAGCCCATTAAAGTCATTCTTTATTTATGCTACAGTGTTTTCTTATTTCTAAACAAAAATATCTGTGTCACATCTGAGTCTAGTTATAATAATTACTTTGTTTCTTTAGATTGTGTTTTTTATTTTGAATGTTTTATTGGGTAATAGGAACTAAGATAAATAAGCCTTTAGTGTGATGATGTATGTTTGTCCAATTAGGAGTTTGACTTTTGTTATGGTTTGCAAAAAGTTTAGGATTCCTCTGTTGTCTTTGTTTTTTTTTTTTCTTGACTTTGTGCTTCCCTAAATTTTCCTTCTCAGGGAGAGTCTATTTTGGCTTTCAGCTGTAACTCACTGTTATTATGCTGGATTCCTATTAGTGTGGTGATATTATGGTGGGGATGGGGAATGTTTTGTAGTTTTCAGTTAAATCTTGATGTGTTAGTTACCCTGTATTCTTGGGCTGTGACCTTCACATGTGTTTTGCTGGTAGTATAGTTGTTTTCCCTCTGGCCTCTGCTTCATTCCCTGGCTGCAGCATTCTCAATCTATCTCCTTGGAACCCTGTCTCCTGTTGACTGTTTCCCCTACCCCATTAAATGAAACAAGAAGGCTAGAGGGAACTGGCATGGAAGAAATGCTCCTTCCTCAGATGATATAGGCTCTGGTAATGTTCTTTTGTTTGTTTGTTTCCTAGAGAGCAGGTTTTTGTTATGAAAATGTTATGGACATATTTTTATAAGGATTATTCTTCCCCTCTCTAGTTAGAGCCAGGAGAAAATCTTTCTTGTGTCTTCATTGTGAGAACCAGGTGGGGTTTCTGGAGATAAACTCCATGAAAGTTTGGCCCCCACCCTTTAAAACTGGGGCCCTCACAAGATTCTCAGTCTTATGTTAGTCAACACTCAGCCTCCAGCAATTCATTAAGATTAATGTATAAATTCCAACTACTCTGTGGCTCCAACAGCTTCTATACCAGTCTGTCCAGATTTCTGAGAGTCCATTGCCCAGCCACCTGACTTCTCTGATGGGTCTAAGAAAAGTAATTGGTTTTCAGTTTGTTCAGCCACTTCTTGTTGTAAGAATGAGAGTAACAACTGCCAAGCTATTGACATGTTAGCTCAACCATAAGTTCCCTTACCTCTCCTGTGAGTCTGACTTTTTTCCTCTATAAAAATAAATTTATTTACAGCTACCTTGCAAAGTTATTGCCATGATTTTATAAGATAATAATCTATGAGAAAGTAACATAAGACTTTTAGCATGTGGTCAATAAAATGGCATTCTGTACTTAAATTTTAAAGGGAATTTCATTGTCATAAAGAAACAAAGCAGAGTTGAATCATATATACATTCAAGTTACATAAAATTAACTAGATGTGCTCAAATCAAAAGTTAATAAATGGAGAGAAAGTAATTTAAATAATGTGAATGATTCTTCCTGTCAATGCATAGTACATAGAATTGTATCAACTAGGAAAAAGGAGCAGTGAAGAGCTGGGATGTGGGGGTGAGGAGGAGGAGAAAGTGGCAGTTCCAGGCAGGAGGAACAATGCATGGGAAATGCCTGAGGCAGGAAGAAGCTAAGAACATTTAAGAAATATGGCAATGGAACTGAAGGGGTAGAGGGTTGGGGGATAGTCCTGGAGGGGAGGCCTAGTGATCATTGTGGAATACTTGGACTTTGTTTTAAGAGCAGTGAACTAGTTTCTCCCAAACTCAATTTCTACCGTTCACATACTTAATAGGTGGAAAATTAAAAATGATACCTTACTAAGGATTTATTTTGTATTTCTTTTTATTGCTATCCAAATTCAATACTTTTTATTGCATTTATTTATATATAATTATTATCTTATGTCTTTTATTTATTTTTTTGTGATATTATTTTTTACATAAATTTATGGTATTTTATATATTTTTTTATCTTTTATATTTGAGGAAAAAAATCTTTTCCAATCTTTTGTTTTTCTCTTACTTTAGTTATTACCATTCAATTATTTAAAGTGTATAGATCTTCCCATCTGTTGGAGTGACAGCTCAATGGCTTATAACTATAAGCATTTATTTCTTACTCATGTCTATTGGTTAACTAAGATTCAGCTGATCTAGACTGGGCATTTTCTATATGCCTGGTGGTTTCTTTGACAAGATGGTCCTATGGAAAGGTTAATGTTTGGTTTTTTTGGAGACAGTTATAACAATACCATAGTTGGCTAAGCAAATTCTTGTGACTCCAATAAGACCATAGGTCTTCAGATGAGATGTTTGTGGGTAGAAGGGAAAGAGGTGACTTTTTGCTTGGGTTCGCCCAACAGCAGACCCAAGAAAAAGGATTTGTGTCAGTAGTTTATTTGGGGGATTGTTTCAGAAGCACGGAAAGAGTGTAGATAAGAAATAAAGGGAAGAAAAGATAACCAATAAAGAGTTGGTAACCATTGTGGGCAGCTGGAACTCTGTATAGAACACACCTTCAAATTATGCTCTCATATGGCAAAGAAGTTGAAGTGCTCATTTGCCAACTCTCATTGCTCACTGAGCAGGGGTGCTCTTGGAGTATGAATTTTTGCTTTGTGTGAACTGGAGTTTACCAAGTTCAGAGAAAACACTTAGGCAAAGGAATGTAGGTGCTTGTCTTGTGAAGCTGTTAGTGTGCTGGAAAATGTCCACCGAGCTACAGTTAACCTCCAGGGAGAGCTGAGAAGACATAGGCAGAGCATCCGTTACAAGACAATACTAGAATGCAGAGCTTAAAATGAGCCAGAGGATGTCATGGTTCCTTTTATTAAACAGCTCTGTGAATTCAGCTGGTATTCAATAAACACTTGTTATTGTGAGTGAGCACGTTTCAGGTAAGGACAGAAGTGGTTTTACCTTCATTTCTCAGAATCTAGTTCAGAGCTGGACACATCTGTTACTCAATATATGTTGATATAGGGAGACAATTTAGGAGAGTAGGAAGAGTGTGGCTCCTGAGGCTGGACAGATTGTGTAGAGTCCATGGCTTGGTGATTTAAGCCATTGTATTCCAATGGGCAAATTATTTGCTCTTAGTCTATTTAATCTTTAACATTAGTGATGCTGTACTCAAATATTATGGTAAGAAACAAACAAGTTAATAGATCTTCAGTGGCTTTTCTAGGATTTCTATATTGGGAAACTTAGAGCAGATAGTAGTAGTCCAAATGGCAGGGAAAGCAGGCGATGGCTAGTTTTCAGAAGATTGAGAACACATCATTAATTGAGAAAAGGCTCTTGGACATAATGGAGGAGCTAATGGAGCCCTTCCCAATACCCCCTTGATGCTGCTACTGTATCTACACACACACACACACACACACACACACACACACACACACACACAGAAAATATCTTACTGCAAGAAAATTGGTTATAGTCCTAGATTTTTAAACAAATTTATATACATACATGTTTTAAATATTTAATTAGTTTTAGGAAAATATTTATACTTTGAATACCAATAGATACATTTTTATGATATCAGATAACCTAAGTTAATTAAACTTAAATAAATCTTAAAATAAATAAAATCTTAAAAATAAGACATTAAAATTAAACATCTTATTATTTCCAATATTTAAATTTTACAAACAATACACTGATCTTTGTTGCTTAAACTTTGTGATATTCGAAATTTGTTCTGAAGCTCTTTCTTACATTCTTCTTATCTTTATCTCTCTGAGATGCATTCTGAATAATTTTCTTACAGTTCACTAGTATCCTCTTAAACTATGTCTAAGCTGCTGTTTAATCCATTAAGATTTTATTTTCACTGGCCATATTCTGACATTTCTAAAGGTTCTAGTTTCCAAATTTGTCCCCTCCTCCTTTCTCAGATTCTCTATTCATTTTTAATGTCTTTAATTACTTAAATATGATTTTTTGTGATTTTTATCCATGGACGTCTATTGTCATTGTTTCCAATATTGACTTTGCTCTCGCTCATAGTGGATTATTTCCCCATGAGTTTTGTAATTTTGGACTTTGAACTCATCTTCTGCGGAACCTCAATGGAAATCCTAGTGTAAGAATACGCCCTTTCAGAGAGATTTTCTGATAGTTTCTGTCAGGCATGGAGTGTGTATTATCAGCTCAGAAAATAGTTTATACTAATTTCTGGACATAAGAATTCTAGTGTAAATGTGAATGCCAAACCTATGAGGCTAGTTCTATGGTTATAAATTTTCAGAGTAGATCTTCATCTAGCATCAAGACAGAAAACATCATTGTCATCTCTCCTCATCTTTGGGTAGATTGTTCTCACTGGACTAAGTTCTCATCCTTGTTCTCAAATCGGTGTAAAATCCAAGCCTCTATATTACTAAGAGCAGAAAACACCCTTCAGGCCACCAGAGTTTCAGGTCAGCTCTTACAGGTTAAGATTTCACATTCCCTTTTTTTTTTTTTTTTCATCCCTGGGATTTCTCTAACTTTGTTGCAGGTTCAGCTCTGTGTTTAAAATGATCTTATATTTTCTCTACTATTTCCACTTTGCAATGAGAGAGTTTCTGGTTATTAAGACTATAATGCTGCCAGCAATTAGAGTTCTTAAGTATTTCTCTAGTGAAAATTCTCAGAGGAGGAATTTCAAATTTAAAAGGCATGTACATTTTTAGTGTAGCCCATTCATTCAAATTTGATAAATAATAAAGGATATTGAAAGCAGTTTGTTCTTATTGGAATATCTTATAATTCAAGAGCACAATAACGAAAACAGGACATCTTTTAAAAAATTTCTTAACTCTTTGGTTAACTAAATCTTGTTCAATTTGCTTGTCTCTCATTTTAAGCATTACTTTATTAAAACTTTTAATTTTTTTTTCAGAAGCAAAAATATAAAAAGAAAAAAAGAAAAGCAAGTTTTAAAGTGTGAAGCTCACTGGTTGACTTTTGTTTCTGGTGCTTTTCCCTTTTAATAGAACATCTGTCTTATCATGAACCTGAACATGAATGTTTATGGAATTCTGATGAATGAAAGCCTTCTAAAAGCATGGCCTCAAATTCTTTCTTTTGCAAGGTGAGTAATCTCTCTCTCTCTCTCTCTCTCTCTCTCTATATATATATATATATATATATATATATATATATATATCTATATATATATGCAAAAGTATATATATATTCGAATATATATATACTTTTGCACATATTTTCATATCACTCACATATATTCATGTTTAAGACTGAATGGTGAAATGAAGGAAGCTACTATATGGTGATTGGGCAGGAATGAATTGCTGTGCATGCTGTTATTTTTAGTGGCTCCCTCTCCTAGTTCCTAAACAGTCACTGAAGAGTGGTTTTGAACAAGCTGCAAAACCCTGAAAGGTCATAACCCAGGAGGGGAGAGACTTTAGGAACGTGCACCAGGGAAGATGCAGATGGATAAACAAGCCATAAAGTGTACCATACTTTTTTTTTTCCAGCATTTTACCCCAGGCTATTACCCTGTGAAAGTGGAATTTTAAAAGAGCCAACCTCAAACAAATCTATACTAATCTCCAGTTGGCTGAGTTTCCCTATCACTAATGAAACCCAGGAGGGTCCTCGATGTAAAGTGTGACAATTTGGGAGAAAGAATGAAGATCACAGAGGCGAGAAACCTATCACCTTTTTTTTTTTTTTTTTTTTTTTTATAACCTGAGGAACATATGGGCTAGACTTAGAATGTCCAAAGTTCTTGTTGTCCAACATGGAGTTCCCACTGCTTGAGAATTGCACATGAATGGACACTCACCCCTGTGGAGTCCCCACCTCCAGTCTGGCCCAGCCTAGCCTTTTCAAAGGTGTCTTAGATGACAGCATTCAGATCTGACAGCTACCTTGCACATGTCTTTTCTGAGGAACTAGGTAAATGCTTCCACATGAGATAAGGTGATGAGAATGAGAGATAGGATAAGAAACTGGTCTGACTTGCTGACCAGTCAGCTGTGGGGTCATGACTGGTCTGTAAAACTGAAGTATGATAGAGCTAACAAGGTCTCTTCTATCTAATGGGAGTAAATGTAGTTCATGTTGGGGGAAGATCTCTAGGAAACGAGATATCAGAGTATTATCTGCAGCAATTCTGCTTATAAATATCTGGATATTTTTTTGGATTGTGGAATCAAGGTCTGCTTCCTCCTCAGAATGTGTCCAAAGAGTCAGAATTAAGTCAATCATCAGACAAGAATAAGAGGTAGGCCTTGTCCATGCTCACTTTTTCTTTCTTACAGATTGAAATCTATGGCCTCCAAAACGGATGAAGTGGCAAAGTTCTACAGTTTGGTGGAGCTCCGGACATGAAAGAGCCTGGGTTCTTGAAATACCATGTGGAGGAGGGTGCTTGTCAACCACAGACACTAATTTTGATTTTTGTAGAGCAAAAAACAGCCCATTACCTTTTGTTATGAAAGTTTAATCACTTTAACTAATAAATTATCATTCTGGGATTTATTTTCATTGTACTCCTGGATTAATTCTGCTCTTTTTCTGATGCCATGTCTTCCTTTTGTTTAGATGTGTTTATTGGAGTATTGGTCAAGTAATTATTTTAAAAGAAAGGATACTGAGGAAATAAACTTTCTAAACTTTTCATGTAAAAAAAGAAAGAGTCCAAATTTCATTCTTCCTTGATTAGGTAGATTTTTTTGCTTATAAGATTTTTAGATTAAAAACGATTTTCCCTCTAAATTCAAAGGCATTGCTTGATTATCTTCTAGCATCCAGTAATGCTAATGAGACATTCATGATAGAAAATATGGCAGGGGATATAAACAAAAAATGCTCAAAAGACCAATACAACAGCCAGTGCTCACATAAAAACATGCTTCACTAGTAAGTGCGAATTAGATATTAATGAAATTCTGTTTTCTTCTCTATCGGATTAAAATAGATTATAAAAATGTAATGTTCAGCATTGGCACAGATTAGGGAAGTTGAAAACTGGAATAAATTTGATGGAGGACACATTCATAACATTCAGAAATAAAACGTTTTTTTTTTCCCCAGCTGGAAACATTTTAGTTCTCTTTATCTTTGGTGTAGCAAAATATCATGAAGATCCTTTTAGGCAAAAATCTATTTTTAAGGTGAAGGGATTAAGAATTACAAACTGGCACTTACAAAACAGTCATAGGGATTTAAATTACAGCATAAGAAATGTAGTGAATAATAACTATGTACGGTGCCAGTGGGTACTAGACTTCTCAGGGGGATCACTTTGTAAGTTATGTAAATATCTAACCACTATGCTAAATCATAATTAACCACCTGAAACTAACATACTATTGAATGTCAACTATAATTAAAAAATAAATAATAATTTTTTAAAAAAGAAAAGTTATTTTTATTATTAAGCTTATCGCTTATTGGACCATTTTCACCATTTTTTGTTTTTATGACTCAGAAAATAGTTCTTTTATTATTTCTTTGATTTTTTTCCTGGCTTCGATTTTTCTGATTTCTTCTTTCTCAACTTTTTATTAGATAAATATTGGTCCTCCTGTATATTTCTGCCATATCTTAAATTTTCTCTAGTGTTATTAATTTTTTGCCCTTTGCTTTATATTTTGAGAAAGATTTAATAATTTTTATTCTTTGCTTTTTATTTATTTTCATTAAACACTTAAATATGAAATATTATAATAATTTTATAAACTCTGGCTCCAATTCATATCAACCTATTATTTTTCTGTGAATGTGATATCTTCATAAAATTAAATTGACAAACAAGGATAATAATTAGAATATTTTAAAAGTTCTCTCTTCCATGATTGTCTGTTTCTGTTGGTGAAAGTTTTTCTTTTTTCATATCGCCCACTCATTTTGGTGTGGCTGGTTTTCCTCAAATATCTAGTAATTCCTGATCTTTCCTTCTTATTCACAATCGAGGTCCATGTTGAGTAATTTGAATAGCTGGCATCTTTCTTTCTTCTCTATTTGGCTATTATAAATAATAAATGCACCATAAAAAAGGTAATTTTCAAAAAAATTAGTGTTCATCTTATTAGATATAAATCTACTTTAATAAAAAATTTTAATTTTTCTATACAATGTGCCTATAACATTGACTAACTATAGAACTTAAAGACTTATCTATACAAGAAATCTTTAGCATTTGGTTGATTTCTCTTAGAGTTGTCTAAATAATAGAATATCTTACACATACATATTTTGAAGTTTTATCTAAGAATTTTTTGATTAAAAACTCTTCATAAATATTTAGTTGAAAAAGTTTTAGAGGAACTAAATTACATTTTTAAATATTAACACACTATTTTATATATAAAGGAAAACTCATTTTGTCATAGGTGTCTATAATATGTGACATGATTTATTGATGCCTTATGTGTTCAGAGACTTTTTAAAAGACCGGTAAAAAGTATATGAATTGGTATGGATACTATTAAAATAGTTATCGACTTAACTGTAATTATTTACAAAATAGATACATTATTGAGAAATCATGTATTGTTGGCAAAAGACATTATTTTTCCCTTTTAAAAAACTCATAGACTGATTGGATGCATCAGCCTGGTGAAAATTTTCATTCAAAAGATGCCAAGATCTTTTTCCATGATTTCACATGCTACCCATTCATTTTTCACACAGAGAACCTTATTCATCCTGGGGATCACAGTCAGGTTGTAGGCTAGTGAAGCCATTACACTTCTTTTGGTCTTCCTTACACATTTGTTCCATGTATGTTTCAAATCTGGAAGGAAAACATACTTATGGGTTGGAGAAACAAAGAAGCAGCAATTTCCTTGCCATATCCCTTGGACAGTGATGAAGTAGGGAGCGTGATGTGGTGATTGGAGCCAGACCTAACCCTGACCATGGGCATTGCAGCCGACCCAAACCTAATTAAGAAAGATCCTGAATAAACTTGGGTGAGGGCCAAAATCACTAAATCCTTCAATCAATATTTTTTGATATAAAAATTAGCATCTGGGCTGAATAAAAGAGAGCACTGTTTTACGCCACATTAAAATAAAAATCCCTTTTTGCTTCTACTCCAACTTCCTGATGTTGGGTATTTTATTGAGTTGTATCTATGATAACTTTTCAGAGTAGTTGACTTGCGACCATCAGATTTAAGCTTCTCATTTGAACCAAGGGATGCAACGAGAATGAGAGTGACAAATTCACCCTTAAACCCTAACTGTCACAAGCATCAACCTTTTCTTAACTGGTAAACTGGTCTCGCTTGTTCTCTTATTCTTGCTTGAACTACTCCTGTTAATATATAAAGTTTATCTGAAATCATTTCTGTCAAAATTTGATTTTATAAGGAAGAGGGTGTTAACAGAAAAAAACAATATCCTGTCAGAGTCCTGGGAGTTCTCTTTATGCTCTGTTAACCCCGTGACATCTTCAACACTGTTGCCTTCTAAGATGATTTTGATATTAATCTTTCTGAGAGTCTCCAGAAGATAGAGTATGTCAGAGTTCTTAGTATAGTGTCTGACGAACGGTAAGTGTCCAAAACTAATTAGTTTCTTATATTTTAAGATACTACATACTTACTTTAGAAATAATTCCTAGTCTTGATCTAGGAGATTTGTATGCAGGGTATGAGATAGAGACAGGAAAGGTTAACGTTTCACTCATTTTAATGCCTTTTTTATCCTAAAGACTTATCATTTCATGAGGTTGAGACAAATTAAGGAACAAGTTAAGACATCTCAACCTTTTAGAGAGGTTCAGTGAAATATTTACTGATGAAATCATATGATTTCTGGGCTTGCTTCAAAGTAATCCAGTGGGAGTGCAAATGAAGTGGGTGGGGAAATTAGATAACAAGACTGGTCATGACTTGATAATATTTGAAGCTGGTGATAGGTGCATGTGGGTTCATTATACTATTCTATATTTTACTGTATGTTTAAAATTTTCCTTAATAAAACTTTTTTTTAAAAGAGGATGCATTAGAAATATATTTTTTAGCAGTTAGACTGCTGTCAGTCAAAGCTGAGCTCCTCCCCAAGAATTGCCCTCAGCTAAATAGTTTTGCCCATGGTAACGTCCTTCCCCATACTTCTATCCTGGTAGCTTGCATCCTGTGACTAGTTGATGGCGGGGAGAACATAAAGTCTCCTTTGCCTAATTTTGGAATAACTCTAAAGGATCTTCTCAGTTGTATAGCTCCCCATGGGATTGATTAAGTCCTTTGTTATGGTGAAATCACAGTTCAACTGCTTTTTCCAATCCTGTTCCCCCACTCCAACCCAGATACTATACCATTGTGTGGTATCACAGTGTGCTGTTAAGTGTTTACCAGCTGGCTCTCCAAATCCTTAATTTGTAGTGTTTGCCACGTTCCATGTATAAATATTCCCAATATGGCCAATTTTAGGCTATCAATGTGATGTCATTGAATACAGAATTGGGAAGAGATGAGCACAATTGGTTCTTGTGACATATTGCAAGCCAGTGCCAGCCATCCTTGCCAATTTTCCTCAATAGAATTCTTAAATACAAATCTCTGCTTCAGTTGTTTTTTAGGATAACCAAAACTAAATCAACACAAAACCACCAATTATTTTTAATATCAATTTTTGTGATTTATTTATTAAAGAAACTAACATTTCACAGGCACCATGAAATTAGTCACCTCAAACTTTTCAGTGAAACACACACACATGCATACACACACTACAACACTGTAAGACAATGTCCCACAATAATTGCTTAGAAACATTTAAAATATAGACTTTTTTTTTTAATTTCTAAACATTGCACAATTGCATAGGGTGTTCTGAGAAAACAGACTTCAAATATGTTGTTCTTACTGAGACCAAGATGAATTGCCAAGAAATCACCAGATAAGTTGAAGAAGCAGTTGTTATCATTACTGAAAACAAAAAAATATATATATATATTTAAGAATTAAAGTTTCATCGTCAGAGCTTTTAAGTCAGAGTAAACCACTTATATTTGTTACCGCTGAAGAAAAATACAGAAGAGCATTGCATGTTTGAAGAACTGTTAAGATTTTCACCCTACTCAAGAGCTATTGTTGGAATAAATAAATAGTCAGAGATTAAAGATTTTTTAAGGGGTAGAAAAGAATAAACAATCATTTTCTTAATCAACCTCATTCTATATGACATATATATTATTGTATCATCAGCCCAGTGGGAGCTAGGTCCCTTCTTATGTGCTCAGGAAGCATACCACTTGGACAGTTGTTCTCACAAATGTATATTCAACATAGGCTCTTGGACAGAGATGGGTCTTTTGTCAGGTACATGAGAAAGTAATAAATTGCCTCAGAACTCTTGGTTCTTGGTGAAGGGAGAGTAACCTCCTCTGCTTTCCATGCCAGATGGCTAAGTAATTAGTTTCCTATTGTAAGCTAGACTCAAAATCCTCCATAAAAGTAATAATGATAGGCATTCCTGCTCATGAAGACACCCCCCTAGAGCCTTAAAATTCAAATCGTGGATGTGAAGATCACAGACATTCAGAATGGAAGGGGATCTTATTGCCTGCTGTACCTTATGAAAGTCCCAGATGTTCGCTGCCCTCTTTGTCTCCTGTTTCTTTTACAGGACTGAAGACATTCACACATTTTGGACAATTAATTGGGTTCAATTTCATTTAAATGCACATTTTCAAGAGAAAGACTCACTTGTCTTCCTTTTCTTTGCACATTTTCACAACATATGTTATCTTTGCATAACTAATTCTCTACCAGTTTATTGAGAATAATTGGAATTTACTTATCAAAATGCAGGGCACCTGCATTTTAGAAATGAGGAATTTTATAGTATTTAAAAACATTCATGATCCACTCTTAAGCTATTATACTTACTGGGGGTTATAATTTCCCTATCAAAACTTTCCATGCAGATCACCTTTATCTTTTAATAAGCCTTAAGTATCAAGGCATATTGCTCCATCCAACACTGGTGCTTAGGGGTGCATTTCTATCTCAGTGCACAGCATGAAAGCTTGGGTCCATCTGTGTCACACAAAGTCAAACCTCTCTTGAAGTGATTTGTTTATAGTGTCATTTGATGGAGTGGAATGTTCTGTAACTCATTCAAATTGTTACAGAAGCTTTGCTAAAAGGTCACCACTGCTCTTTAGAGTTTCCAAATCTGGGCACCATCTGCGAGCTTGTTAAAGATAAGGTTTTCACCTGGCTTTTTCCATACCAACTAGATCCAGTTAGCGAGGGGGTACTATTCCAGGGAAGTTTGTGTTCACATCGAGAGAGAGAGAGAGAGAGAGAGAGAGAGAGAGAGAGAGAGAGAGAGAGAGAGAGAGAGAAGGGAGAGAGAGAGAAAAGGGGGGAGAGAGAAAAGGGGGAAGAGAGAGAGAAAGGAGGAGAGAGATACAGAGACAGACAGACAGACAGACAGACAGAAAGAACTGAAGTAAATTATAGTTAATCGCCAATAGCGTGCAAGCCCACTTCGCACTAAAATGAAGCGCATGTACAGATGACAGTGCTATTTAATGTTAATAGGCCTATGTGGGGGGTGTCAGTCTTGAAAAAGTTGAGTAGAATTTGATTTTCCATGTTGTTTTTGAATCAATACATTTTTTTCAGGTGTAGTCTTGGGAGTCAACTCAAGGAAATTGAATATTACCATTTACTTAAAATTCAATAGAAAAATGACAATTCATTTCTTAAAGTCATAAAGTTTATGCATGCTGAACATTCATTCCATAGGGTACTGAAAATATTCAAGTTGTTATAACTTTATGGTTTTAGTCTAGGCCAAAAATTGGCTTGTGCTTGCTTTCTGTCCCCTTCTTTATGAAATGAAAGTCTTGAATTTTCCAAACCTCAAAAGCTCTGCTGTAAAACTGCATGAGACCAGCAAGAGGAAAAAGAAAGTTTCTTTCAAAGACGTCTCTAGTTGCTGCTGGCCAATTCTGCTCTCTCCCTTGAAACACTAACTATGGCTTGTGACACTTGTCCTTGGAAAAAGTCCAAACGTGGCATATAGTAGAAGCAACATGTCTTTATACTCCTGCCTGGACCTTCTCATGATTCCGGGTACTAGCCGGTGTTTTCATGCATGCAACAAGAAGGTCGGCTACTGCCTACCACTCTTACCCATGTCTGCGGATGAAATAAAAATCAAAACTCTGAATTAAAAATCAAAACACTCTCATTTGGTTGGAAATCTTGAAACCAAAGAGGCTGCATGGTAGCAACTAAAACACAGGCACTTTGCTATTAAAAATATTCTAAGAAGTGTGTGTTTATGCATGTGTATTTGTAGCAGGATACTTGGGAGAGGAAAACTTAATATCTGAAATCATATTTTTGTCTCTGCAGTTCTGAGTTGGAGATGTTAAAAACAACAAAGTCTCCCTTAGTTCAATTAAACTGATTCGGAAACCGGAATTATCCTTAGAAAGGGGGAGAAATCCATTTATATTCCTTTCGAGGCAAGAAAAGAGATCTTTCTGGCAAAATCTTTAGGTTTCATTTAGGATTAGGAAATTTAATCTTCAAGTTCAAAACTTGTTTCATCATAGAGTTCAGGGCGCGCTGACTTCCTGTGCCGGGAATATTTCAGTTGCAGGAGATCGCCCATTTCATCCAAGGCTTCCAAAACCTGTAAAGAGATTGCCTTCCATCAGTTATCTTTGAATTTGTTAAGTGTCTCTGCTCTCATGTGCTTTACAGAGAGCCACAGTCTTCTTTTGCCAGATTCATTGATTTTAAAGAAAAAGAGAAAGATCCAGATTATAAAGGTGTGGCTTATAAACCAGCACTAAGAAAGATGTTAGATGCTAATCTAAATGTTTAACTTATTTTGGGGGTGTAAGGAGAGGAATAAAAGCATCTGACCCATGCTTACCCTTTAGCTCTATTTTAATATTTAATGACTTATAGATAGCCTTGAGGAAGAAATAGATAAGATTGTGGATTACATTTGGGTTATGTCTTCATGACACAGCAAATCAACCTGGCCAAGAGTAACATAAAACATTGTGGGAGAGGATTGGCATCCTCCTCTCTCTCTCATGCCTGCTGCCCCACCCCTGCCTCACCCTTCTCCCCTCCCCCAGTTTTAAATACCCATCTCTATGTTCTATAGAATAATAGATTTTAAAACCACGAGGGACCAAGAACTCATCTATTTCAATTCTCTTAATGCAGGCAGGTAACTGTATGCCCAATTTTATAAATGAAACAACTAAGATCAAGAATGTACAAAGTATAATTTTTACTAGTATATCACTAATCTTATGGTATTAGGCATAATTTTTTGACCTCTTTTGAGCCTATTTTTCTGAACTGTCAAATGAAGAAGACAATATTAAAGTCTAAAGCTTTGAAAAAGGTGAAGTGAGAGTTGTTAACATTAGAGTGAATGACTAATGGGGAATGACCTTTCAGAGTCATTCCCACTTTTATATATAATAACTCATTCATATATAATTGATGAAATTATATAATTTCATATGTAATATTCATTCTCACCTTCATGTTCCTTCAGTTGTCTACATTTCTTTTCCAAGATAAATTTATTCTGCTTGGTATTATCATTAGTTGCTTATTTATTAATATCTCCTCTTAGACTCTTACCCCAGGGTTTTCATACAGGAGACACTGAATAGTGTTGGATAAATTGTACTGACATTATGAGAAATTTCTATCAACCTTGAACTGATTGAGATGGCTTAATTCTCTGATAATATTCATTCACATAAAGATTTAAATCAAAGGACAATGAAATGTGGTTTTAAAGTCATTTACACCTTATGTAAATGGCTGATAGGATAGATTTGTCTTTGTTTTTGGTTTTGCCAACATATTGCTTATTCGGGTCATATTTTTTTATGACTTTAAAAAGTGGCTATAAAAAATGTCAGTATGCAGGCAGTTGATGCTGAAATAGTGTATTAAATTAGCTTTGTATGTAAGAGCTAGTAAACAACAATATTTGGCTACTCGGTATTTTCTATGAAATCAAAACACTGACTTGATTCAAAGTTTGACTAAACTGATTTTTTTTTTTGTACATTGTTGGGCAGTGTTGCATACTTTTGTTTTTTTAGCAGTGGGGTTTTTAAAATTAATTAATTATTTATTTTGGTTCGACATCTTTATTATTCATAAGTGATTCCTCCAATTGCTCCCTGCCTCTCCTGGCCCTCCACTTAGCCATCATATTAATACTATCTGCATTCCCTGTGCTGTGCTCTCCATCCTCATGCCCAACTATCAACTACTAATTTGTACTTTAATCCTTCACCCCATTCTCCCACCTCCTTAACCTCCCTCCCTTCTGTCTGTCATCAAACTGTCCACTATATTTGTGAGTCTGTTTTTGATTAGTTTGTTCTTTTTTTTCCCCTTAGATTCCACATATAAGTGAAATCATATGGTATTTATCTTTCTCTGTCTGACTTATTTCACTCAGCATAATAACCTCTAGGTCTATCCGTGTCGTTGCAAATGGTAGGAGTTCATTTTTTTATGGCTGAGTAATATTCCATTATATATATATGAACCATACTTTCTTTATCCAATCATCTGTTGATGGACATGCAGGTTGCTTCCATATCTTGGCTATTGTAAATTATGCTATCGTGAATATTGGAGTGCATAGATCTTTACAAATTATTGTTTTGATTTTTTTGGGATAAATACCCAGAAGTGCAATTGCTGGGTCAAAAGGTATACCCGTTTTTAATTTTTTGAGAAACCTCCATACTGTTTTTCCATAGCAGCCGTACCAATATACAATCCCATCAACAATGTATGAGGGTTCCCTTTTCACCACATCCTTGCCGACACTTGCTGTTCTTTGATTTATTGATGATAGCCATTCTAGCAGTGAGTTTTATTAGTGTTGTTTTTGTAAACCTCCCGAGAGAAACCCAGGGAAACCCAAGCCATCTCAATAAAAAGATGTGTTCAGAATCCAAGGTACCAGAATTGGAGATTCCATTGGCCTGTGCTATACTCACTGTGTCTAACATCTCCCGTGTATGTGCTGCTGAAAGACAGAATCGTGCCCGACCTTCTGCGAGGGGAGTAGCTGGAAATCCAACGACAACTACTCCAATTTTTCTGTTTAACAGATGCCTTGCAAAAGCCCTTAAGACAAAAATGGAGGTTAACTGAGAGATGACAAAATTATGCTGCAAAGAAAGGAATATGGCTACTTGACTTTTTTTATATAACAATACGTAGAAAATGATTAAAGTTATTAAATTTCTGTCAAATACAGTGGACAAGGAAAAGAGGCAGTCAGTCACCTGATGGCACCTATAACTGAGTGCTAATATTATGGGGCTTGACACATTCATTAAACAATCTCAGGTACTGAGTCTTTGACATTTAAGCAGAAAATGTAATGTACATGACCCTGGCTTAACAAGTTTGCATTGATATTAAATCTTTTGTCTGTGGGGTTCCTACAAATAAAAACCAAATAGCTAGTGCAATGCATTACATAAATAAAGATTATATATCAAATTCAAATCTATATGTCTTTAAAACTTAATACCAATAATATAGTGTGGAAATTTTAAGAAGCCTATATTTAGTAACTATAATTTGAGAACCGGGATCAGAGAGTTTGTAAGAGTCAACCCCAAGCCATATTCTCACTCCAGAGCCAAATATTTTATTTTTCCATCAAACTAGAGCTCGAAAATAGCAAGTGTCTCCTCATTTTTTTATGTGAATGAACACACCCAGGTATGTTCAGGGATAATAAATCCATTGACTGTTTGAAAGAGGAATGGGGCAGGAGGGAGAAAGGAAAGAAATGTGCAGATACATGGAGGCTAGCAGGTAAATGCAGCCTGTGGGATATAGTCATATAACTACAAAGTTCTTTAATACAGGGTAAATCTTTGTAAACTATGATTCATATTTCTTAACAGCTTCTAGTCACTTTTTGTTTCAGAGCTAATCTCAGTAACAATTCTAGAATATCAAGCTCTTAAAGTCTATAAATTTCTTGTGCCAAGAGCCAATGTCAGACGAAAAGATGTGCCCCTAAGTGAACTTTTCTTCCTTGTGATCTGTTGCTCTCTGCAGGAAACTTCAATTACTGAGTGTCTCTGCCCGTAAGTGAGGTAAATGTCTCAGATCTGTTCTTAGCATTAAGAGGTTGCTGTTGTCTTATTTTAGGCCAGAAGCTGACAGCACCACAAAAAACTTCCAGTCATAACTCAGGAAGAATTCTTGAACCAGACGTGGAGAGCAAGCCTGCTTGTTTATTCATTCCTCCCACCCTTTAGCTGTCTGCCTTTTGGTTGCATCATGCAAAATGCAGGTTATCGAATGAAGTAATGGAGATCGCCAAGACCTTCCGAACGCACAGCCTTTACGGCCCCCTGGCTTGATTGAGTAAGGCAAGATTCACCCTTTGATTTGGACTGGGAATGCTACAAGGAGGTGAAGCTTTCTAACCGAGAAAGCTTGAAAACAGAGGCTATTCTTTCTCTTTCTTGATCACCCTATGGAAGGCTGCTCACAGAACTTACACAGGATGAGAGCTCATAATTGTCTGAGAAACAAGGCAAGTGCTTTTATGGCTAGAGTACAAACCACCTGACCCATGATTTTAGGCCAGTCATTGGGACTCCCAAAGGAGCGTTTTCACTGTCTGTGTGTTTCTCTTTGTACCAGAGGAAGTGAGTTTTGCCAAAGAATGTAGAGGAAAATATATGACTGTTGATTCATTAAGCTAATCTGAGGCCTCGCTGGAGCACTTTTGAGCTTAAAACTTACACTACTAAACCTAGCCTCCTTCAGTTAATGCATATAATTGCCCTGAACATTTTATATAATGAGTTTCTAGGTTTGTACTACCCAAAGGAAATTAGAACTGGCATAGGCTGAAAGAAACTAAACTATGTGAATAATAATAATAATAATAAATATTAGCACTGTGTTGCATACAGTATTATTGCATCTCGTGTCACACCATCTTCTGAGTGTATGAGAGGACCCTGAAAAGAAAATGTAAGCCTTGTACCAAATAGTAAATACAATATATTCTTGATGATTAAGTGCGTATTTTATGTTTGAAATCACTTATACCAAACTTTATAAAAGATTCCAGTGGTAGAGTTGCAACAAGACTCTTTTTCAAAAGTTCAACTGGCTAGAGATTATATTTTCATTCTGCGGTAAGTGGAAATGTGGAGAAATCACATTTCTTTAATAAAATCAAAGGTTTTTAAATGAGAAAGTAAAATAAATGCTCATAACTCCTTGTCTTAAAAACTTCTTTACACATCAACTTTTCATTGAAGAAATATCAGAGAAAGAATTAAGGCCAGTTGACAGCGCAAGCTCTTGTCAGCAGCTCCTGCCAACAATAGATAATATGACCTTTTGTAACTAACCTGTTCTAAATTTCATTAGACAACACAAACAATTACATTTTTTTTTCCATTATAGTGATTGATGTCTTCGAATTCACCAAAGATGACATTAAAGAGGGTTAAACTTAAACCCTATGTTGCTTTAATGAGATGTGTATTTTTCCCCCTATGGACTAAAGTTTGAGAGGGTGTGCTGAGCACTGAAAAGAGCTCTGGTTTAGGAGGTAAATGGAACTGGCTTTGAATTATGGGCTCTATTACCTATAGGCTGAGTGACTCTTAGAAAGTTGTTTAACATTTGTGGGTCTTGATGTCCTCATTTGTAAGCTAGGGCAAAGCATCCTACCCTCAGTGGATGATCACTGGGTATAAGAGCCTTAAGTATCATATAATCAGCATTCAGCAATGTTAACTAAACCTTAAAAAAATCTTAAATTGGAAGCCACTGGTTTCACATATCCTCCAGTGTCCAATATAGCATAATTGATGCAGAGTATAATAGGATCTTTACTTATTATTTTCCTGGAAGTTCTATTTTCACTAATGTAACTAAAGATTGCAATAATTGTTTTGAAGAGCCATGAAACCCCGGTGACTCAATCTTGCATTTTGTTGAAAAGAATAATAATCATGATGGAGGTAGAAGTAGTAGCAATAATAATGACTACTACTAATTGAGTCCTTATAATACAACAAATACTACGTTTTCTTTTATACACATTATTAATACTATTAGTAATAACAGCTAACATTGCATATGTCCTATATAGGAGGCAACACATCGAATGTTGGTAGACCTTATTTTGTCTAATCTTCATGAAATAATCACTATTATATACCATTTTTAAAATAAGAAAACTGAGGCGTCAGAAGGTTGGGTAACTTATCAAATATCCCCAGGTAGGAAGAGGCAGAGTCAAAATTCTTTTTCATTCCAAACATCTTACTACACTGTAAAGCATGACTTTCACATGAAGTTCCCTCTCAGTTCTGTTTTTGTTTTTCACATTAGCTGGGCTCCTGGCACATAAGGGAGCAGAGGAACTCCTGCTTTCATTCTGTTATTGTACAGTTGAATTCTTGAATTTAAATGCTTTGGTTTTTACTCTTCATGGACTCTTCTCATTGGATTGATTCATTTTACCAATCTTTTGAGATTCAATTCCAGCTTACATTATTAAGGTCAGAAATATCCAGTACGCCCCCTATTGCTACCCACCAGTGTTGTGTACCTCACTCATAAAAATAAAACAAGTTGATATTTGGCATCTTTATATGAGTCAATGATAAAATATTAGACTGACATGAGCTAAGTGTGGAGTCTTTCTTCCAGAACACACTATTTGCCCAACTACTTTGAATAAATGTAGGCTTTCCTTTGTGCCTTCCAAAATCAGATAGTAAAGAGTTTGGGGTTATCTGCTACTTTGAACCATTGTTGTCACCCCTTTTTGCCATTAGCATGGAGCAATATCCAAAGTGACGTTTTCATATTACATTGTCTTCTTGGCCATTGTAGGCATTAACCTCCTGACTCACAAAGGTCTGAGTGGCAGGGAAGCTGTGGCACAATAAATAACTCACATGTGTGTTTTAACTGCTTGAGGTTTTGCTGTGGTGAAATGACACAAGAGCAAACTTTGAAGAATCAATCTTGTGGAAACTTATAACTCACTCTTACCCATCATGAGTCCTCAACTAATACCCCTGGAACCTCTTTTCTATACCTCCAGTACTCTTCCAGACTACTCAGACTGTTAGAGAGATAAACAGAAAATTCCAACAATGGGTTTATGTTAAAAGAGAGTCAGGATCTTTAGAATCTGATAAATATATGTTGAATATTACTTTCCACCAAGCACTTGGTCAGGAACACAAATAAGTATTTTATGTTTAGAAAAGACTTTAACTTCTTTTTAATTACAGAGGTAATTAGTCTCTATCGGGTTGGAGAATGACTCATAGATAATATTGTCTATGACATACTGAAAAAAGTCATTTTTTTCTTTTTATGCCATTACTACGAATGCTCAATTTCAGAGTTGTGATCAGTGGAAAACAACCCCAAATAAGCTCACAGGACAGACACTAAAATTTGGTGTTAGGGGCATAAGCTTTGGGGCAAGCCTAAGTTTGGGTTGGCCTCTTGGTTTCCTATTGCTTGACAAATATGAGTTTGAGCAAGCTATTTAACTACTCTCAGCCTCAGTTTCTCCACCCTTAAAGTGAAGTTGCCTTCTTCTGAGGACGGCCACAAAAGTTTAATGGGAGAAAGCACAGAGCCTAGTAATGTTAATTTTAAATGTTGGGAGAGATAGTCTTAAGAAGTTCTCTATGAGAAAGATCTTAGGCCAAGAGGAAGCACAAGATCATTCTTACTTTGCAGTTGAGACTAAGAGTAGAGACTTCTAAATTCAGAGCTAGAAAATGGTGGGCCTTAGCACCTGGTTGCCTTCTTATAAGACCTGTAAAAAGGCCTGGCTGATAGGCTGGCGGGGGCTTCTGGGAAGTTGAATTCTGAACTTGGCACTCTGTTCAAAGTACACGATCAATGTCTGTGCTGGAAGAGCCTCATAGTGTCAAGAGCACCATCTTAGTCAGATCACCTGGGGGCTCAGGTGTTATTCTGAGAGTCCATTGGATACTCACGCTACTTTACTAGGCATGTAAAGAAGCAGGGGAATAACGGGAGATTCCTCATTGCCATATACAATGAATCCCATTTCATTCAGTCTCTGTCGGAAGTATCTTGTGTTTTTTGCAAGTTGCTGTACTCTCTGCAACCCTGAAAAAAGACAGGCATGAAATCCGTCAATTCCCACCAAGAAGAGTGTGCAAAGATCATGTTGATTTGGCAAGCGTTTCTAAGTCTTTGTGCAGGTCTGCATCATTAGCTGGGAGGAAGTAGCAGTAGGGTGAGGAAAAATCTCCTGGTAAGCAGGTGTGGGTACTGATGCCTGGGAACAGCCCTGAGTCCGGAAGGCAGGGCCCAAGGGGGATGGTGCTGCCAGGTACAGACAGCAACTAAAGGCAGGCTAGGCAACAGGACCAGAATGCAGTGGGGGAAGGGGAGGGTGTCTAGCAAAAAGGAATGAGATGGACTATCATTTACTAGGTGCCTAGTAATGAATTCTGTATATGAATTCTGGACTAATTGCTTTAAAAACATGTCAGTTGTTGGTAGAAGCTTTTTAGCAAGCTGAGCTGGTCCATTAAATTGCCCCTCATCTAAGTCCTAATTAAAGAACATGTCATCCAATCTGAATTTGAAAGGGTAGCATATCCCCAGATAAGATAGGTCCAACTGAGACCAGGAGTATTTAGTGAGGTGTTTAATAGTGGCAGAGTAATAGAGGGAAGGGAAGAGAGGGACCTCTACTTTCCCCAAGCAGAAAAAAATGACAGAGTTGATCCCAAACAGAAGGTCAAGCCAAGGTACATGTGTCGATTTCTAGGTTATTAGCACTTCAGCTCAAAACCTTATCCTCCATCCTCAGCATGTGTCATGGTGGTGACGCTACACATGCAAAATGAAAAAATGGAATTAAAGAGCACAAAGAGTTCTGAATACATCTGCCTTTTCCAGTCCTGCCTCTAATCAGGGTAGTAAAGAAATTAGCCACAACTAGAGTGTTCCCTCACTAAGGAAAGTTGAATAAGATTGGATATTTAAGTCTCCTTGAAATAAGTACAACGTTTGCATTTGATATAAAGTTACTATTCAGTAGGAATGTGCTGGTACCACTGATCTCCATTCTGATTGATCAGGTGTCCATTCGAACTGATTAGAGCTCTTGATCTACCAGTTATTCAATATTTCGAGCAACATTCCTCACTTTCTGTAACTCTTCAGATAAAAAATGAGTAAAAAGTCCAGTAAACATGTTCTCTAGCTCTTTTTTGGAGAAATGGCCCCAGATTGTGCCTTGACAATGTGTTAAGAAATGGCACCTCCTCCTCAGCATCCTTCCTCCAGGAGACCATGATGTTCAGGCAGAGTTCACTCAGTTTTTCCTCTTTGCTATGAGGGTAGCATGAGACAAAGACCTGGCTAATTGGAATACTCCATCTCCCTGATTATTGGTTCAGTGATGGAAAGCAACTTAGATCTATCAGTCTTTTAGATCTACTGAGAAAGAAGTGTAAGAATGGTCATTCTCAAGCTACATGTTTGTCACCACAGGGAGAAAACTTGCTTGAGCATGATGCTGACCCAGAAGAAAGCCAAGGCATAAGACAGCATGAGTCCTGATGGCGTAATTGGAATTCTTGTGTCTAGCCATGTCTAAGTGAGTCCATCCTTTGGACTGGCCCTATTGTGTGAACCGATACATTTCTTCTTCTTAAGTTCTTTGAGCTGAATCTCTATAACCTATAACCAAACATGTCCTAGTAATACAAGTGGTCACTAACTGAATGAAGTTACCTCTAAAGGACAATAATAATATAAACAACAATAACAATTGTAGCTCACAAACATGTAATGTCTGTCACCACTGTTATAAGCACTTGACATTTAATAATTTTTTTAGTTCTCATAACTACTGTGTTAGTTCTCATTTTATACATGAGAAGGAGCCAAATAATTTACCTAAGCTCATACTGTTTGTAGGTAGCAGAGCCAGAAATTGAGCTCAGGTAATTGGATTCTAGATTCTGTGTTGTTAACCCCTATATTATGGTGCTTTGCCCAATAGCGGCAATAGATAATGTCTTCCCAGATAATGGATGGTGACCATCTCTCCTCCTCAATAAAATTTACCTCTGCCAGCTGTTAGGATCATTGTTATACCAATTTTTTTTTTTTTAGTAGAGGCAATTGAGTGTTGAGGACTTAGCAAGCTTTAGACAGATTCATGTTGTGAAGGATAGAGTGAGAAATCAAAGACTAGAGTCTGGAGCCTGCCACAGAGAGAGACTAGTGATCCCCTTCAATTTGGGTGAGGAACCTGAAAAGCTACTCCTGAGAAGTAAGGCTGAACCAGATGTAGACAGCCCTCCAAAGAGCACTTTCTTTATCAAACATCTGACATTTTAAACTAGGCTCTATCACTCCCAAAATATTTCAGATCTTCTTTTGAGAATTTTTCTTTGCTCATCAGGCCCAAAACTCCTTGACTCCTGTGACATTATAAATGTGTTAACGGTATATGCCAAAAAATGGAGATTCAGTTGAGTGGAACCAATCAAGGAGGAAGACGTCAAATGCTCCAATTGTTTCTACTTCTTTTCTGTTATTACCTTTCACCTAATCCAAGTTCTCAAGGAAGATTCCTCCCAAAGTCTGCAAGCTCTGAGAAAGCAGGTTGTGATAGAAAAAGCATCTGGC
This sequence comes from Rousettus aegyptiacus, assembly GCF_014176215.1. Lineage (NCBI taxonomy): Eukaryota > Metazoa > Chordata > Mammalia > Chiroptera > Pteropodidae > Rousettus > Rousettus aegyptiacus. The sequence continues at coordinate 30,592,836 of NW_023416287.1, read as the reverse complement.
TTATTGTACTTATTGACCTCTTCCTCTTACCATGCTGGCCATAGCTAATAAATGCAGGACACCCTTGATTCAAAGGCAGTCCATTTGGGTGTTGTTCAAGGAGTCATGAATTGATCTATCACAGAAACTTTGCCAAAGAGAAATAAGTATGAATTAAACCAATAAGACCCTCTTACTGGTAAAATGTGAAAGTGAAAAATTTAGAGGAAACCAACAATTGGTGGTAAGACTAGATATTGTGAGTCATAGAGAGAAAAAACTTATTGTCAGAATCTATAAGACAGAGGAAAGCATTGGTCAGTAGAAGCTATGGTAACCCACAAAGAAGAGAAGTAGGCAGGTCAGTTAATAGAAACAGAAAGAGACAAAATAAATAGAGGGAACAGCATATAGTTCAGTGGAGGAGATAGATATTAATCATAATCACATAAATGGATGTAAAATTGCAACTCTGATGAGTGTTATAAAGAATGCAATTTGGTGTTGTGAGAAGCCATATTAAATTGGGTGGAGTTTGAGGAAGTCAATAAATGATAGTGAGCTGAGACTTGAATGATAAACAAATAATCTGGCAGGGAAAAAAAAAAACAGAAAAGAGCGTTCCAGGCACAGGGAATAGAAGAGGTGCAATGCTCGTGTGGTTTGTAGAACAGAATGGTTGAGAACCAGGCAAGATGTATTCGAGTGTGGGGGCATGAAGAGGCTGAAAGGATGGGTAGATTGGGAAAAAAAGTACAGGGGTTGAAGAATCCAACAATTAATGGTTGGGAAGAGGAGGATGAACTTAAAAGGAGACTAACAGCAATTGGAGAGGGAGTAGATAAATCAGAAGACAAACTAGTGTTAATTGAATTTATCAGCATGGCCGTTATTGATAACCTTTACTTTCAGGTCCCTTGTTGGGACTTTTGTTTTGTTTTTTTTTTTTAAAAAAAATGAGTAGTTGCAAGTATGATTTATTTTAATTTATATGTGCTTTTATTTTCTCACACATTTTCTTCTTTTTCAAAAAAAAAATGTTAAGCCTTCTCCCTTCAAAGTCCAGATTTGCAACATGAACACAAATAAGGGATTTAGAGAGGTATAGAACTCTTTGTATCATTTTTTGTTGTTGTTGTTATAGATTCAGCCTCCTTGGTGCTTAAAGAAAACCTGTTTTGTAATATGTCAAAGAATTCCTTAGAAACTAGCATGTATACAAAGACCCACCTATATGAAGGACAGAACTAGAAATTAGGAAGAAGAATATTTATCTTTATTTAAAAAAAATTCATACATACATTGAAACTGTGTTTAGGGAGATGAGGACATGAGTAAGGGGAGTTGGACAGGGAAATAAAAGAAAAAAGGGGAGGGATAAGACTTGTTTTAAAGAAGGTGATTGAAATGAAGGTACAGATACGCATCCCAGCCACCAAAATGTATTCCATATGGCCTGCGTGTTTAGCGTTTTTTGTTGATTGTTAGTTTCACAATGAATAGATGAGTTCATTAGGCCAGTCTGATGAATCCTAAATGATCTCCGTCAAAGACTAGAAGGATTTCCTGGCCTGGAAGTGCATGAATGACTTAAATTGCTTTTTCCCAGTGGCATTATCTTTGCACTTGCCCCTAATGATTCATCTATCATTGGGCTGCTTAGCTACTTAATTGGCCCCGTCTGTCCCCTGTGCCTTGATTAACCCAAGTAACTGAATTATTAGCTAAAGTCATCACTTTACTGTTTCTAGATCCTTTGGAGAGTTGACTGAACAGATCAGAATATCAATCCTAGGGGTAGCTGACTCTTAAGAACTGAATGTTTTATTCTCACCCTGTCTTCCCTATCTTTGAACCATTTAGCACAACATGGATTACAAGCCATATGATACACTTTGTGGTCACTATGTTTTCTCCTACGGGTCACTATAAATGCCTTTGAGGTCTTTTGAGTTGGCCAACATACAGCTCCTTTCAATTACTCCATTGCTCACTCCTTAAAATTAGAAACATTCTCCTACTCCTGGAGGGCCTGGGGGCAGAGAGGAATTTGTACATATAAAATGCTACTCATCTAGACAGGATGTGGGTGATTTTATTAATTATGTGCTTTGAGATCCTTGCTTGAAGAGGGTTTTATAAAAGTAGAAGGAATTTTTAGCACTTATCCTTTCATGGAGGGATAGCCATTCCAGGTGGCATTGAAACTGGACATTGCAGCCACATTGTTTTTGCAACACAGAAAGTCCATCATAATTTCTGATCTTTCTTCCATCTATTCTATAGAAGACAGGGGAGGTCCCTGTGCAGATAAATAAGTAAATGACTGATCTTTTAAATAGGGATCTGGAGAATTTATCCAAGTGTTTATTTTGCTATATTCTAGGTCCCCTGTTGAGTGGAAAAGAATAGGCATTGGAGTTAAATGGACTGGGAAGCAAACTCTACCTGGACAACCTAAGATCTTAAAACCTCAGTTTTACCTGTAAAATTAGAGATAAATGAGCTTATATCACAGGAAAATTTTAAAAAATAAATGAGTTAATGCAAGGAAAGTGCTTAGTACTATGCCTGGCATACGACAGGTGCTTGAAAGATTATTACCTTTTTCCTTTAGGCAGCTCTTCTCAGCAGCCTGGATGCCACCTCAGACTTGTCTAGAGAGTTGACAAAATCCTGTGCTCAGGCTGCACCCCAGACCATGCAAATAAGGATATCTGGGGATGGGACCAGGAATGAGTTTTGGTTTTCACAAGTTATAGCCAAGGAGACTAAGATAGCTCAGAAACGGCTGTCATTACCAGTTCACCCCACAAGGCCATGTGTGGCAGTGTTAGATACCTGATTGTGTCCTGGCTGAATCATACACCCCAACTGAACATAGAAAGTAAAATGTTGGCATATGTCATAGCCTCCTCTTTTTTTTTTTTTTTTGTCATGATGACATCCCTGCAGTTACTGAGTGCTTGGGTGCTTAGATAATACATATTGTGGAGGTGACCTGCTTCCCTGACAGCTATCTGCTCCAAAGTGTTCACTCAACTTGAGATCAACACAATGTCAACCACTCTACTCTCCTGAGGGTGGATGAAATCAGAGATGAACCCATCTGGGCAGATGACCTGTATGTGGCTGTTCCAGCCATTCGGATTTGTAGCTCTGCCGATTTGAGAGATGGGCTAGGTTAATGGAGGCCACAAATACTTTAACCTTCTCTCCAATGCTGTTAAAACAAAAACAGCTGGAGCAGGGGAAGGAAAACAAATAAAATACAAAGCATCCCACTACAAAGCTTTGCAGTCCCCTAATAAAAACAATCGTCTGTGGCCTTTCCAAAAATAAATTTGGGACAACTCAATCTCCAAAGGACCAGAAAGAATTGCGGACAGTGATGACTCCCAGAGTAACCTGTCAAAAGTTAAGGAAGGGAAATTTCTTTTCTGTTAAACCATCAGCGTGCAAAACAACAGCAGCAGCAACAACAACAACAACAACAACAACAACGAGAGAGAGAGAGCGAAGTCATTTCCCTCTGTGAAACTAAGTGAAAAAGGGGGATTTGATGATTTTGTGAGCCAACACCAGTGCCTCTCTCTATTTGCCACAGACTTTGCAACTCACTTTTGAATAGAGGAAACATGAATATGCCCAGATGCCGCTGGGTGACTTATTGTATTATTTCCCAGGCTTAAAAATGTTTATGCAAAAATACATGCTGCTCTCCTTCCTTTAATTATTTAGCACATCATCACTGTCTGAATATAGGCTGGATGACCTCAAGCACGCTCCTAGGCAGCATTGTTTGGAAAATGTGGTCCTTTTCTTTAGAGACGGGAAGAATCTTTCCATTAAACATGTCTCACAAGAAGTCAATCTTACTGAAAAATCAAATTGATATTAAAGAATGCCTGCAGTGTTCTAAGAATGCCTAATCTCCCTGACTCTTTCCCCTTCTTTGTTTGCCCAGTCAGCCTTGCTTCTCTCCCTGGCATGGGGAGGGGGTGGGGTGGGATGTTGGGGAGAGACCTTGGAGTAAAGTTTCAACGTGGCAGCAGGAACCCAGCGTCTGTTATTTTAAGCTCTGGATACCAGACAGGACATTTTGTTTCCAACACACTCAGGGGCAGAGAGATCTCAGTAAAGATCAAGAGGCAAGAATCATAAGAATCACATTAGCAGTGACAAGCTTCCCAGTAGGATGGAGAAAACAGCGTTTGGAGTGGTTTGCTGAGAGGAATGCACATTTTTATCAGGCACTGAAGCTTTCCCTTTTGATGTCCGGATTCCAAGGTTATGGCATGTTTTATAGTCACATACACATGTTCCAAGGACTCTCCATGCCACTCAGTCCTATCCCTGTGAAAAGCATGCAGGAGTAGGGTGATCGGATATCAAGGGTGGATGGTTGTCTGCATGGTCTGATTTCAAGGGCCCTGGGAAGACACTGCCCACTCCAACTCCACACCCACTGCTCAAATACACCATCAGAGGTTTAATCCCCAAGGAGGGGTGAGAATGGACATCTCTTGTGCACCAATTATGATCCAGGAAGTGTGTTTTTGGGCCCTCTTTACAGATGAGGAAACTGAGACTGGAAGGTCATTTATGTATTACCCAGCTGACCTGGAAACTGGTTGTGCCTCTGAGTCTAACAAAGTCTGTTCTTTGGAAAGAAGCTGGTAAACTCATTCCCGATGAGGTGTGAATTCCATGATTCATGGATTCATATGTATCACAAATGAAAAGCCCTCACTATGTACAGGAGCCAGGCCAGCTGCAAGGTAGAATAGAAGATGAAAAATTTCTGAGACTGTTAGGGAGGAAATGATATAGTAGTAGACAGGGAAGATATCAGATATATACAGTTGAGAAGAAGAGCCATTAAGACAGACATAGACGTTAGCAGGTTTTTCACATACCAGTACTTCATGAATACTCACACAATGAATAATAAGATTTAATGTTAATTATCATTTAAATAGAGAGTAGTATCTTAGCAAGTCATGAATTATGAAATTTTACACATTAAATGGGGTAATTTGGAAGGCTAGGGGTCTTCTGGGAACCTTGTAAATTGGTATTCTATAGCAGAAGAACATGGCAGAATTTTACAGATTTTTTTTCTCCCTAGAATACACACAGTAAGGCCACCTCTGTAAAGAGTCTATTCCAGAAGAACTGGCATGAACCTTTTAGAAAAATTTCCTGGGCAACTGTGGTGTGCATCCTCAGTAAAGAACCACCACTCCAAGTCATAAATAATATTGTGATTTTTCGATTCTACAAAGATAATAAGGCTGATTTTAATTGAAGACAACAGAGAGCAATTTAGTCTCAGCGTATTTTGTCTTCAGTCAACAAACCTGAATAAGGTTTGACTTGAGCTTTTTTTTTTTTAATATGAAGATGAGCAGGTTGTTCATCATCCTGGAGCCTCACTTTACTGATCTGTTAAATGGGGATGATAACAATAGCTGCCCTACTTATTTCCCAGGATATTGGAGAAGATGCTACTTAGTGACAATTGTGAAAGTGGAGGATTAAAAGATGAGTGTATCTATTATTTTCAAGGAGTGTATAGACTAGAAAAATCCACGTTATTATAAAGGAAGGTAGAAAGTTGTTTGGTGCATGAAAGGAATGCTCTGGGAGTTTGGGGCAAAGACCTAAATGTGATATGTTAACATCTTGTGCATGTAAGCTCAGCGGTGGGGGAGGAGCAGCAGAGAAATAGGTAGCTCAATTGCCTAGAATGTGAGAAAGATCAGTGAAGTCAGACCACTGAGAGCTACAAATGCTATCCAAAGAGCTGGAAGTTTTTGATGAGTAATAGGGAGCCATGGCAGCATCGTGAGCAGGAAATGCCGTGTTCTGAGGAGGTTTAGGAAGAGAAAGCTCATTGTGTGTAGTGCATGGATTAAGATGAGGAAAAAACTGGAGGTGGCAAGACAAGATAGGAAGCCAGAGTGGCAGCAGACATCTGAAATAGGTGAGCAGATGTGTGTCAACAACTATTCTTATTTGTGGGAAGAAGGCAAAGGAAGAGGCAAAGGACAGGTCCTGGGCTAAGTAACCGGTTAATGGGACCCTTAAAAGGGCTCTGAAAAATGATGCAAATAAAAATGACTACAAGGAAGCTCCATCTGGGGCAGCTGCCTACATGCTTCAAACCTCTGGTTTTCAGTGTTTTCTGGGTGGTGGTGCACTGAGGAAGCCTCAGGGAGGGGCTTGTGAGGAAAAATTAAGGGAGAGGCTCAGCAAATGGAAGATCAGATCACCCTGTTCCATAGCCTGACTACGCTACAACAGTAGCATCAAGGCTAAGTGCTCAGGGACTGTGAGCCCAGTGTCTTGGGTTTAAAATCAGCTCTGCCATCTTGGACAAGGTACTCCATCTTCCTTTACCTCAGATTACTCATCTGTAAAATGGGACTAACAATAATGATAATAATAGCACCCATTATATACTGTTAATGAGGATTAAATATTAAGCACTTAGAAGAGTGTCTGGCACACACTTAGCCCTATGTAAGTGTTGTAAAATTTAAACTATATGTATTTTATAAAAGGGACTTCCATGTACATTTCACTTGAAAAAAAAATTCTGTGGTTTAAAATATTGAAACCACTCACTTGAACCAAAGACTAGACTGACCAATTTGGATTTGCCCTTGAAAGTTAGGCCCTGTTATCAGTGGAAGTGACTGTGGCACCTGCAGCCAATCTGGCTGTTCCTGCGCCCTCCTTAATCTTTCTGGTGTCTGGAACAGGTCCTCATATATCTTATCTCCCAGAATTAAGTATTCACCAGATTGATTTTCATTCTTAGTATTCAAGCACATGATCACTGGAGATCTAACTACATAAAGTCTTCCTATTTTACAAAGATAAAAGAAAAAGATTCAAGAAGAAAGAGGGGGATCTGATGTGAAGGAGATTCTCCATTACTGTGTTTAAAGTGGATGGGGCCACATGGTAAGGAATTCAAGCAGTCTTTAGATGAGAGGGGTCAGGTTGGCAGCCAGCAAGGAAACAGGGGCCTCTGTCCTGTGACCCCCAAACAACTGGGTCCTGCCTCAACTACATGAGCTTGGAAGAGGAGCCTGAGCTTCAGAAAAGAGGGCAGCTGCTGTCACCTTGATTTCAGCCCTGTGAGAACCCAAGCTGAGAACAAACTGTGTCTAGACTCTGACCCAAGGAGACTGTGAGATAATAAATGGCCATTGTTTTGAGCTGCTTAGTTTGTGGCAATCTGTTATGTAGAAATAGAAAAGGAATACAATCTCTCTAGCCCAGAGAACATGCTGGGATTCTTAAGGCACAAATCCACCTGCTTAATTCTCTCCAGCTGTACTTGCTAGGGTAGCTGGTTTTCTCCACAAACTTCTCTAGACAAGACTGGGGCTAGGGTATGGCCCCTGCTGCATTTAGGGGTTTTGCTGCTTAGCTGAAAATGAATGCCTAATGGGAACAATAAAGATGATCAATGTGGAGCAGCAGCTCCTCTTCACCCTCAAAGATGCCACAGCTGGCATGTTCTTTTTTTTCCTAGTTGTACTGAACCAACATGAAATTCCATGTGTGCTGCATTACAACTCCCCCATTTCAAAGTCTATCCACACAGTAAACAAAAGTGAAGAGGAAGTTTTCTGTAGGTCTTGTGGTGTAAAAGAATTTGTTTGTAGGGCAGGTGGAAGAAAGTGGCCACACTATTCCTTTGCCCCAGCGCCATCTAAAAGACAAACAGATTCTCTTTACACTCTTGCTAGAGAAAAATTTTGAGGCCTCAAAGCAAGTGCAATATTTACTGAGCTGCATAAAATTCTACCCTTGGCTAACTCTTAAGGTGAAGTAAATAAAGGGACAGCAGGTTGTAGAATATTTTGCAAGCCTTTTCTGAACAAACACTACCCTTCCTAGCTAGACTTTCATTTGCTGGCTAAACCTGTGTTTATTGGATAAACTGAAGTTGTCCAACAGGCACAGCACATAAGCAGCTCTAGGGCCACTTGGCTTGCTAACCTCAGCCATAGGGTCTACACGCACAAAAAGACCAGGTAGAACTTTTTCACCCCCCAGCACAGGTGATTAATCATGGACCAAGGCAGCCCCTCAGTTGAAAGCCAGTGGACCGTAGCGCCTGCCATCTGTTTTGTATTAGCTATTGCTGAAATGCCAGTGGCCTGAAACCATTTAGAAAACACAGCCTCTCCATGCCTTGTGTCTCTTTCTCTGCCTCTCTCTCTCTGGCTGCAGCTGGTAACCAAGTGGCAAATATACTTAGGAAGCAGCAGCTACTTCCTCCTTCAACAATGCCAAAGGCCTTCAGTGCCATGGCCCTCAGAGGTGCATTCAGGTGGAATTCTCTGTGAACTCCTCTTTCATTCATTGAGGGACTTTATAGGGACAGAACTAACACCACTTACTAGGTTTGAGGGGAGAAAAGATATTGTAGGAAGACAATTTTGTATTCGCTGAACTTTCCACCAAGGTAGATGCTGTGAAACGTGAGAAGCCATTTTAAAACCCTGTGTCTAATTATCATAGTTTTATCACCTCAAAGTCCATTTTGGTTTTCACTGTCTCTTCCTCTAGGAGACAGAATTCCTGGTGAAGAAGTAAATTAGCAGGAATAGCTGCAAGGTAAGCTCAATGGTGCAGATGGTATAGTTTGCAGCCTCCAAGAGGCTTACACTGAGAAAAAGCAACATCTTATGAGAGCAGTTTGTGAACGTATCTCGTGTCAAATATAAACAGTAGGAAAGTGAGAAAATTCCACTCTTGAGAGAGAATTTCTGTCACCCAGTGTACTCCTTTCTTTCCCCCCTCAAAGCCCTAAATCTTCCCAGTCACTTGTCTTTTTTTAAACCTATCAAACTCAAGTGTAAAAATATGTGTGCCCTATTTCAGGGACCAGAGCAAAGGTCCAAGGTCACAGCTGGAAGGCTCTGGTGCCACTTTCTCCAAGTCCATGTCAGGTTAGAGGCAGGGTCAATACTTCACCTGCTAATTTCATGATATAATTTCACAAATGATCAGGATGAATGAAATAATCCAGATGATATAATTTAAAAATGAGGCATAGTTGTATTTTCCAGTGTGAATGCATTCTAAGTCTCACATTTTTTTCTTTTATCTTATATTTTCTCTCCAGAGGGCAAAGAAAAGAAAAATGATGGAGATTCATTAAGTAATGAGGTTACGTGAATGACATTGCCATTTTATACGACTTCTTCCCCTTATAATTGAATAAACAACCACAATTTAATCATCTGAAATAACATTTAAATCTCAGATATGGTACAGGAAGAATGATCTGGAGTGAACCTGCCCATGTGCTCCCTAAAACAGATGAAAAACTTAATGTGATGTTGATTGAGCAGGATCATATTATCCTTTGAGTTAAATCTTGAGTCACTAGTTTTATTCCTTTACTGGGGCTCACAATTTTGTCTTCTCTTGTGACTAGTTACATTGATGAGTCAAAGGCCGGGTGCCGATGTGATGAACATCAGAGGTTCTATCCTTGTTTAAGTCTCTTATTCTTTCAGTCTATAGTCCAAAAAGAATGAAAGTGTGGCTGAATGGGAGAGTTGGAGTAACTCAGAATTAACCCATCCAATTTAGATAACTAGCCTAAATGTCCACATTTTTAAATTGCATGTTTTAAGGTGCAATTACAATTTTCTGATAATGATGCACTTTATAATTTTCTGTCTCATCACATCCTCTCTTCCAAAAAAAATGTCTTGAACATCTGAGAGTATGGTACTATTTCCAAAATATACATTTTCTTCTGTGCTGGTCTGACTTCCAGAACTGTTCCAATTTCATGTTATTTTAATTTCTTCTGGGGAGGCATTACACCCGGATCCATTTTCTTCTCCCCAAAAGTACACAGCATTAGGGAATTTAGCAATGTAATAATGATAATGATCTCAATTTCTGCCATGGCCTGGGACTAGGTTCTGTGAAAAAGGAGCAGAAGTGGTTGTAGTAAAAGCCAGACTAGAAGCCCTGAGAGTCCCTATAAAAAGAAAAAAAGATTCATCTTCAGTCCTTTGGACTTTGTTTTTCTTTTTTCCTTTGCTACTTTTATTTCATTCCAGGTCAAGAGTTTATTTACTAAGTCAATAGAGAAAGATTGGGAAACTGTCTAAAATATACAATGTCTTCCATCAGAAAGTCTGGGGAAAGAATGTCCTGGACTAAGGTTAAATACTATAGCAAAGACTGGCTAGCTATTTATTGAACCTATTTTCTTCTCCTAGGCAAACAGTTAACTTCACTTCCCAGGCTGCTTTGTGGTTAGCCAAGGTCATGTGACTGAGATGTGACCAATAGAATGCTGTTAGAAATAAAATTTGCCTTTCCAGTTATGGCCCCTTAAAACATCACACATATGATCCTCTATGCTCCTTACCCTTTTTGTGGTAATCTTGTTCAAGTTGAGGAGCCACAAAGGGAACTAAAGCTGGGTTCCTATAAGAGGAACCTGCCCTATAGAATCACCCATTTTGGACTTTGTATGAACAAAGAATAAATTTCTATCATGTTAAGCCACTGGTATATTGGGGTTTGTCTGTTACAACAACAAATTTACCTTAACTAATACCGGCCTTATAACAAATATACCATAAAAATCTTTCAAGGATTCAAAATCCTAATGTCCTTCTACTTTTCATTGGCTGTATAGTGTAAAGGGAAACTACTTTTTCTGTGGGAATTTTAGTTTGTCAACCTCTCATTACTTGTCGCCAAGTAATGTCATCAAAACATGAAGTTTCTTGATTGAAAAGGAGCCTAAGTGCAAATCATCATTAAGATGGGCGGTGGCGGGGAGGGACATCCCTCCAGCATACTCAGTGGAAAATGTCATTTTGCATACTTAAGTATCAACCTACTCTCCTTTATTTCAGAAGTGTACTTCAACTTGGACAGAGAGGATTAGCTGGTGCCCATGTTTTGCTGATTACTGTGTATAAAAAAGTCAAATGCACTTTTGAGTTTTGGCTGGTATCTCCATAGGAAACCTTAAGTGGGGGATTCAGCAAACTGCTTGGATAATTAAAAGAAAAACTCCATTTTGGGAACTATTGGCTTGAATTATCCTTCTTACTCACCTCTATATTAGATGGTGTCTAGACAAAGCTTTAATATATGTAATAATGTAAAACCATTCATTCATCAAAAGAATAGAAAGAAACTCTAGATTTTGGCTTATGTATATACGCACCAAGGAAGTGATTAAAACTCTAGTATTTGGATCAAAATAATTCTATAAGTAACCTCTAAAGGAATGATATTGTAGGTAATGATTAGATTCCAAGCCTTGTCCAGGAAATATGCTCCAACTCCCAAATCAGTTCATTTAATTTCATTCATTTACCTATTCGATTCTTAAGGCACAATTCATCACTACTTATTAGGAGCGCTAGAGTGGAATGTGTGCGACTAACAGTAAAAGCAAAAAATTGCATGGGAATGAGAAAGAAAGAATTATTTTCTGACTGTAGCCACTGAGATAGGGCTTAGAAGGCTGAAGAGGAGCTCAGAGAATAAAGAAAAGGTATAGGGTTGTGGGGAGAGATAGGGGCCTTTCAGATACAGGAAATACCATGAGCATGCATATGGGAGGTGCCTATGCTGGGTGAGTAGTTGATGGAATGTGGCCAGAGCTTACATGAAGGAGTTATTCATTCAGTCAACATATACTGCTTGAGACCGAGGACAATGTCCCTGCCCTTATGGCACTTACATTCTCTTGGGGAAGACAGACAATAGCCAAGGAAACAAGTAAGTAATTTCAGGTAGCAATAAGTGCTATGAAGAAAAATGGTGCAGAATAAGAGAGTAAATATGGTAATTGACAGGAAGCGGGTGATATTTTAGCAAAGGTGATTAGGGAAAGTCCCTCTGGGTTGTTGATAGGAGCTAAGAAGGTCACTCCAGCATGAACCCTCATTTCAAGCTGTTCTGAGTTCAGATAAGATCTGGGCCCTAAGTTTGGGTCTGAGCCTGTTGTGAATGATGATATCGAGTAGCAGAAACCACAAGGGCATTTGTGTCTAGGGTCAGGAACAAGGAAGGTCTAGGTAGTGGTCAAGAGGTCAAAAATGAAGGAAGGCAGTAGTATGCTATTGGAAAATTAGAGAAGGCTCCAATTGTTTTTCTTTGATTTTGTAGAGAGATTCTTTCTTTGTGGAGCTGAGACAAACTTTATCAGTGACAATTTTTGACATCTCTGTGCTTTTGAACCTGATCTGAACTTCTTCAACTAACAGAATACATGCCCTCTTTTCCATTGCTTGTTCTTTTTTTTGCATAGAAATTACAGTCATCTTTAGCCTCTTATATGGTCTCAGTGAATTGAACTAGGGATTTTGCAAAAAAGGAACAAATATTCAGTTTTAATTTTAGAATAGTTAGCATCACCATAAAATAGTGACAGCATAAAATAACCGAATGCGGATTTCAAAGACATCCCCTTCCCAGTTCAGGAATGGAGAGTCTTCCTCCCAGAGATGGATAATGAGAGGGAAAAAAGAACAATCTTGTTAGCTGAGAGCCTTCATTCCCCAAACCGGCTAAAGGCAGTGTGTGATGTGCAGAGTTCTAGGGCCGAGGTAGCAACTTCTTCACGGGTGGAATGTTTTGAATACTTTCCAAATCAAGCAAGAAATAAAACATAAGAAACATTTAGTGTGAGAAAGCCCTCTGTTAGGGAACGTGTCTATTTAATATTTCCTCCTCAGATCTTGGGCTGATCACATATCTAATTTTCTAAAGGGCAAAGAAAGCTCAACTTGAGGAAGAATTCCTTGCACTGGCACAATAGCTGAGAGTACTTAGTTCTAATTTTCAGACTCTGTTTGCTCATCCTTCCCTTAATGGCCTTCTTTCTAAAGTTCACCAAAACTATGGTTCCTATACTCTGAAAGGCTTATTAAGCTAATTAAGTGTATTAAGCCTTATTAAGTAGAGAATTGAGATAATTACCTAGATAATATTCAAGTTTGATTGATATATTGAAGATGATTCAGGAATATGAAACTGAAAGTGTATCAAGAATTTCAGTATCCACTATTCAATAGTGGCATCTTAGAAAAGTGCCAATATCATTTTAACACCATTTCATAAAATTATAACCACCAGAGCAGGAAAATGAGTAGCCATTAGGAGGGTGATAATCATAGTGCATAGTCAAGCAGACCCCACATAATTATAGGAAAAGCTGTTCCTTCTAAGTTATGACTATGTAGTACTTTCTCATAATTTATTTTAACTTAAACTTAATTTGTCATAATTTAAACTTAGAAGTGCTGCCCATTGGGGATTCCCTTTCTCACCAAACATATTCCACTGATTGAAGATGCACTGAAGAGAAAGAATTTAATTATTACAAATAGTACCTTGTTGATCCCAAGAAATACAAATTATTAGAGAAGTGGCAGTATCTCTGCCAGATGCCTACTATCCATTCTAATAATATAATCACTGTCATGACCATGACCTCTTAATGACTTATGTACTTTAGAAAGTTCTATGAAAACAAAGGTTTCAAGAGGGAGCCTGTTGTGAGGCGCAAGTACTTCATGAGGATATAAAGCTCTCTGATGTTCCTGATGTCAAAGTGGTCACTGGCACTGGGGAAGGTGCTTATAGTAACTGAGTGAAGAGGATTGACAAATCAGAGGGGTTTAAAGAGGCAGATCAAAGCATGTCAAGATGTTTCATGCTTTTCTTTTCTGAGTTTTCTCTTATTTTTGTCTGTTCTTCTTTCTGTTTTTTTTTCTTCTTCTAGATCTACTCCTGTCTGCATTTGACAGAATTCCATCATCTGTTTTCTTTACTTCCCCTCTGCATAATACACTCATCTGTTTCCCTTCCTTTACATAGAAATATGTTTCTCAAACTTGAGCCTGTATCAGAATCACCTGAAGGGGTGGTGAAACCAGATTGTTGACCCACCCCCAGAGTTTCCGATTCAGGAATGCTTGTTGTAGTTCTCACAAGCTCCCAGGTGATGCTACTGCTGCTGGTCAGGGGACCACACTTTGAGAACTATTGCTGTACAATGATTTGTGGTCATTTTCTCCCTAAAGTGATGATTGGAGACATGAGGGCAACTTTTTCAGACATTGATGGCATTATAATGAGCATATACATGTAATGAGCAAAACTAGATGTGAACACAGGCAAGAATTATAATGAAAAGGCTGAACTCAGTGAGCAAATTCAGTTGCTGAGATGGCTGATATTAAGCATTCAGAGACTCTGCTGGAATCTTTCAATGAAAATATGGCCCTGAACAGATACTTGTTCAGCATCTGAATCATGGCAAATACACAATTGGGGCTTAGAACATTTTTTTTAATTCAACTTGAAAGTATGTATTGGAAACCTATTATGTGCCAGACTCTAAGCTGATTACTGGTGATATAATGATAGTTTCTATTCATAAGAAATCCACAACCCATTGGTACCTTATGGGAGGGAGAGAATGATTATGAAGTCATTATGCAGCAGTGGTTTTCCAAGTGTGGTCCCCAGCAGAAGCAGCATCACCTGGGAGCTTATGAAAATTGCAAAAAGCATTTTTGAGTCAGAGGCCCTGGAGGCAGGCTCAGCAATCTGTTTTCATTATCCCTCCAGATGACTCTGATGTATACTCAAGTTTGAGAAACGTATTTATATATAAAGGAAAGGTAAAGGGGGGCATATAGTGCAGAGGGAAATGTAAAGAGAACAAAGGAGGAAATTCTGGTAATTGCAGACAAGGAAGTGGGGGAAAAAGAGGAAGAAAAGACAGAACAATGTAAAAAGAACCAGAAAAGAAGAATATCTCCACAACTAAGGAAAGTTTGTTTCCAAAGAGAGAGAATGAGGTGGAGGGGCCAGTCAAATTTGGCTGAGAAAGTCAAGTAGAGTAGGTAAGCAGGGGTGACTTTTGAGGGAGCAGAGTACATGTGAATGGAGAGAGGACAGGCTGAAGCTGCTGAACACTGAGTGGAGAAGGAGAGGGGAAGAGGGCAGTATAGGCCATTTTTTCAAGAAGATTTGTAACAATGGAAGGAATGTGACATGGTGGCCATTTGAAGAGGAAGAAAGGGTAAGGGAAGCCCTTTTAGGTTGAAGGAAATGAATAAGTTCATGGTTGAGCAATGACCAGTGCCTTTAGAAGGTGGAGAGGAAGTGAATCAATCACAGAGATTTGAAGGAGAAAAAGGTCATTTATTTTCTGAGTTAAGAGAGCAATAGAGAATGATTCTAGCCTTCTACAAATATCTGTTGAATGCCTGTAACTGCCAGGCACTGTTCTCAGTGTAATTAATAAAGTAGACAAAATGCTTGTTTTCCTGGAGTTTTCATCCTAGTGAGGTAAAACAAAAAATTACGTACGTGTGTGTGTGTGTGTGTGTGTGTGTGTGTGTGTGTGTGTGTGTGTGTAAATGGTCAGGCACTTGTAAATGCTATGAAGACTAATGCAAGGTGAGGAGAATTAGAGGGACAAGGAAAGTGTACAATTAGGATAGGGCTGCTCCCTTAATAAGACCAATTTTGAGTAGAGATGTGAAGAGAGTGAGGAAGTGGGTCATGCAGATATTGGTCAAAAATGCTGTTCTAAAGAGGCTAGCAAGTGCAAAGACCCTTCTGCAGAAGCTGCTCCCTGTATTCTAGGAAAAGCAAGGATGTCAGCTGCTTGGAGTGGCTCAAGAAGGGAAAGAATGGTGGAAAAATGGTAGACCATATCATGAAAAGCCTTGAAGGCCAGTCTGGACTTTATAGTGAGTAAAATGGGAAGCAATTAAAAGTTCTGAGTGTGGGGTGATATGGTCTAAGTTACATTAAACAAATAATGTTGGCTTCCACATGGAGAGCAAGAGCAGAAGCGAGGAGGCTATTCAGGAGGTTACTCCAATAATCTAGGTGAGACCTGATAGAGGTAGGGATGGAGTTGGTGAGAAATGATCAGATTTTGGATACTTGTCAAAGGAAGTGCTGCAGGATTTGCTGATTGATTAGATCTAAAGTATGAGAGAGAGGGACAGTGCCAGAAAGGGTAAAAGCTATTGGAAAATTAGGAGAAGGAAGAAAAGAAACCAGATGAGTTAAAAATAACAATAATAACTTTTACTGAGAACTTATCATTCTATGCTAAGTTCATTCTCTATATTATATCTTTGAATTCTCCCTGCAATCCAATTTACAAAGAAGGAACTAAAGAGAGTAGGCACCTTACTCATGGAGCAAATAGTGGTAGGCCAGGGACTGGGTCCCATGCAGTTTGATTACAGACCACATACCCTTAATCCGCCACACTATGCAACCTCTATTGTCTCTGAGAAATGAAAGGTTACCCAGGGTCGGGGAAAGAGAGGGTTAGAGAGGCAGGGCCAAAATTGAAAAATATGGATCAAGGATTTACATAACTGACGACTGTTGACAATGCTTTCTGTAGGGAAGTCATTGGCATGGTTTGGGGCTCACTCTCCTGTGGCCACTTGTGCCATGACTGTCTAAATGAAGAAAATTACTGAGCTGCAATCTTTCTGAAACTCTTTAAAAGTGATGTCAGGCACTAAGGGATCCTGATCACTGAAGGGTCTCCTCGACAGCCACAACTGGTATAGAACTGATTCCCAGTCTTGTGAGATCAATATCCCCTCGATCTTGTTTAGCGTAAACACTGACACTGAAATTGAGTAGGCCAGTGAGATAGAAGTTGAGTCATGACGTATTTATTAAGCTGAGCACTGGCTTTGACACTCAGAAGAACACCAAATTAATTCAAGACACATTCTAGCCCTTAAGGGGCTTACAACATTGGTTTTTCTGGTGGACCACCCAACTTCCATTAGAACGGAGAAATGAAATCTCCACTTTGGTCTCATTGTGCTACACAGAATGACAGGCCTGGAGGTGAAAAGGGCCTCGGTGCATGTGGAATGCATGCGTGGCAGGCCTGCAGCCCCTCAGCGTGTGCATTAAACCCAAGACAGCCTGGCTGCAGAGTGAAGGTGGCTATTTGTGCATAAACACTGTCATTTCACTGGGACTGCTATTTCATCTTTGAACCTTGGCTTCAAAGGAACACTGACCTTATTCCTATAGCTTGCTTTTCTTTGAAGCGTATGGCTTTGCAATGAAGATTAAAGTGAAGACATTCATCAAGGAAGAGATCTGGCCAACCAGCTCCCCAAACCCAACCCGAAACAAAACCTTAAAAGGCTGCAATCACAGTAGCAGTGGAGTGGGCCAAGGATGAAGGCTCGAAGCAGGCCCTTTTTTCAAATCCTGGAAGGCAGCTCCAGTATGACACAGTACATCCTTTTGAGCTTTGGGCAACTTTACCCTGAGAGTCAATCTATCTCAGAAGAGAGGGGTGAGTTAACACAATATTCTCAACCTGTCCTGTTCGTTTTATTTAAAGCAGTCATTGTAAGTGAGGCCAGCATATTCGTTCAGTGCATGCCTTTGAATTCTTCAAAAGACGTGTCAGGCAGAACAATCTGAAACATGGTTGATGATTTTGTCAATTTTCTTTCCTACTACTTTCCTTTGTTCATTCCTTGAAAAGAAACTGTTCTCACTTTCTCTCTGGTTCTCCTGTCTTGGATCTAAGAAAACAGACTGCCCACATAGTCTTCTCTGCTATTATTATCTATCTATCATCTATCTATCTATCTATCTATCTATCTATCTATCTATCTATCTATCTATCATTTCCTCTTTAAAGACAGAAAGAACAGTGAAGTGGGAAACTAATTGGGAGATTAAAAATAATAACCAAATAATTCTTAACTATGAGGCTAAGAGAAAGAATCAAGGGAAATATCTCCCACTTCAGAGGAAGAAAAGTTAATGATAGATGACTAACGAAGGAGAAATGATCATAGATTTAATGTAATTTTTCTGCAGATCTTCAACCATGATCAGATACACAGAGTGAGTTCTGTCTGGGATGAAGTGATAAAGCAATCCAGAGGAAGGAAGGAAATAATTGTCAAAGTAGGTACATGTAAATTATTTGATTCAGAGAACATATACACTGAAGGATATAAGAAATTAGTACTCCTTATTAAGGCATAGGCTAATTTTCAGAATAACTTTTTCCTAGTTATCCATCTTTGAAATAAGACCAAAGGATAATTATGGTCATTGTAGGAGAATTCATTTAACTTACATTTTAGCTTAATTCTCAAATAATTGTTTTCTATTAAAAAATACATGAAGTTCAGAATGATTATTAATATGGCTTTATGAGAAGCCCATAGTTCCAAACCAGTTTCTTTCACACAACCTGACAGCTCATGTGGGACTACAACTCTGTGTCTAGCTTCAGTTTTAAAAGGTTGAAAAATGCCTGCTTATCTATCTCATACTCAATTCCTTAATTTACTACATCTCCCAAATTTGAGCACAGGCATATGACTAGTTTTGGCCAATGGACTATAAATAAGGTGGTAAGCGTGACTTCCAGGTAGATGCTGTTTTTCTTTCTCCTATGGTGACTATGGGAGCCATGGGCTGAGATGGCCAAGCCTCAAGTTAGCAGCAGCCTGAATCACTGCCTGCATGGAGGTAAAGTATGCAGAGAGTTTTCTGATTTGCATTAGAAATGATATGAACAAGAAATAAAACCTAATTCTGTCAAACTACTGAGATTTTTAAGGTTTTTTCATTATGGTGGTAAAACTTAACTTATCCTGACTAATCTAGAACCTTGGAGGACATTTAGTCCTACCTCACTTCTAGCACAAAATCCTCCAATAGCAGGCCTGAGACGTGGTCCGAATACTTCTCAAACATTTTAGGAATAACAGCAAATAACATAGCAAGCAACTATATGATATATACTATGTAATTGTTTTCAGACATAATATTAAGTATTTTAAATGTCTTAATTTGTCTAATTCTTATAGAAACCTAACTTATCAATATTATTTTCCTCATTTACAGCTGGAGGAACTGAAGGACAGAGAAGTAACTTGCTCAGAGTTTAACAGGCAAGATAAGTCACTTGCCTAAGGCCACACAGCAAGTAAGTAGTATCCCAGGAATCAAATCCAAGCAGCTATTTTCAGTCTATGACATTAACCATTGCATTATGTGTCTGCCCTGGATTGAATTTTAATTTCCTTATTACACGGACTGTTCGATAAGACATAGAATCATAAAACTGGAAAGAAAAGGGTAGAAGGGACCTTAGAGATCAATCAATCACTGCATTTTACACAGAGGAACAAAGATCACCCTGCAAACCATTTTCCTGCTTTTTGTGAAAAAGGCCTATCTTGAAGGTTTTCAAACTTGTGACTTAGGGAACACTAGAGCTCAGTAGAAAGGTCTCAGGGCCATCCATTTGGAGGTAGATGGAGACACTACTTCAACCAGACTACCCTATTCTAATCTATTTTATGCAGTGGGCTTCTCAGTAAAATTTATATGTTAACATTCTGGTGATTTAATACAATTGAAAAATCATGGCCCTCTCATACTTCTACTGAAATATTAGGCTTTTAAGTTTGCAATGTAGTGCAAAATGTAGTGCTTCATGTTAGCTGGTAGGAGCGGTGGGATTCATGGATTATTTAGCCCGGTGATCAGTTCTGGGGCTAGGATAATTTGCTACTTCCATACATGCACTCACTAAATTGTGGCAGCAAGAATTGCCTTATTTATCACTGGATCTGCACTGGGATATGTAGTAGAAGCTACATAAACTATATCTGAAAGATAGAAGAAAAGTTCTGAGAGGCCTTGAAACAATTTTTCAAAAGGAAGATTAAGCTCATTTGGATTAAGCAAGGTAGCACACCTTGACTATGGTAACCCTAAGTCAAAGATATGGCTGTCATTGTGTGTGTTTTGTCTATGTATCCCAAAATAACCAGTGGTGGATTTCCTCTCCCATTAAATAAAAAAAGAAAGAAAGAAAGGAAAGAAGGAAGGAAGGAAGGAGGAAGAAGGGAGGGGGGAGAGAAGGAAGAAAGGAAGAAGGAAGGAGGATGTATGAGGGAGGATGTAGTAGTAGTTCAGCTATGTCCGCTTAAGTACTTCACCTCTCCATTTCTTTCTTCGTTCTTTCTCTTCTTTCTTCCTCATTCCTCCCCCCTCCCCTCCCTCCCTCCTCCCCCCTCCCTCCTCCCCTCCCTCCCTCCCTCCCTCCCTCTCCCTCCTTCCTTCCTTCCTTCCTTCCTTCTTCCTTCCTTCCTTCCCTCCCCCTCTCCTCTTCCTTCCTTCCTTCCTCCTTCCTTCCTTCCTCCTTCCTCCTTCCTTCCTTCCTTCCTTCCTTCCTTCCTTCCCCTCCCTCCCCCCTCCCTCGCCCCTCCCGAAAGTGGTGGCTGGATAGATAAAAAACAAATTAAATTGACTAGTTTGTTCTCAGGGAAACACAAATGACAGCCTCAAGCAAGCACAGGCAAATACATACCACCATTTGCTTGATTTTAATATAACTAATCACACAAAATTATCCAAATATGATAATCATATTAAAAGGTGAATTAGAAAGTTTTCTTTGCTTTAAAAAAGCATTTCTTTTTTGGTGTGTGCTGACAGCAGTTCTAGTGTATTTATGTACTATGTATGATTGTGTATTAGGTACTATTTACTATGCACATATGGCTTGCTTTACAAATTGGGTTACATTAAGTCAAGGTATATATTTGAGAAGGGAGAAATTAATGGAGTAGAAGGGGAGAGAGAGGTTTAGGAAATGAGTTCATGGGAGCTGTGCTCACTGTAGAAACTTACCTTCTGTGGTCCCATCCAGTCCCATGATGAGTTTCATTGATCTTATGATTTGCTCTGCTATCGGAGGGCTCATGGATGTAGCATAAACAGCACTATGTGAGTGAACTCGTAAATAATCCACAAGATCCTTTAATGAAAAAGGGAAATCCAAAAAGAAGGTAAATAAATCTCAGTGTTGGGATAAGCATCACATCTTGTTCTAACCCTATCCATCATAGCACAAGACGTTTGATTCTTAAATGTGGTCCATTATTTTTTTAAGATATGGTTTTGGGTTTTATTGCCAATACTATTTCTTTGTTTTTTAAATTAATTAATTATTTTTTTTTTTGGAGAGTGACATTAATAAAATCCAATAAGTTTAAAGTGTACAATTCAACAGTAAGTCGTGTGTGTGTGTGTATGTGTGTGTGTGTGTGTTGCATTGTGTGTTCACCACCCACTCATAGTTAGATTTCTTTCCATTACCACATATTTGACCCCTTTTATCCCTACCTACCTCCCCACTTCCCTCTGGTAATCACTAGTCCACTGTCCGTGTCCATAAGTCTCTGTACAGTTTGTTTGTTGCTTTTAGATTTATATCCTGCATATAAGTGATATCGTGTGGTTTTCGACTTTTTCTGTTTGGCTTATTTCTCTTAATATGATTTTCTTAAGATCTATCCATATTGTTGCAAATGGCAGCATTTCAGCTCTTCTTATAGCTGAATAATATTCCATTATATATGTATACCACATCTTTATCTAATCATCTATTGTAGGACATTTCAGTTGATTTCATGTTCTGCCCACTGTGAATAATGCTGCTGTGAACATTGGTGTGAGTGTATCTTTTTGGATAAATGTTTTAAAGTTTTTTTGATAAACACCCAGTACAGGGATTGCTAAATCATAGATCAATTCTTAGTTTTTGAGAAAACTCCATACTGTTTTCCACAGTGGTCATACAAATTTACAGTCTCATCTGCAGCATTTGAAGGTTCCTTTTTCTCCATGCCCTCTCCCAACATTTGTTATTATTTGTCCTGTTGATGATAGCCATTCTAACAGATGTGAGATGATATCTTATTGTGGTTTTGATTTGCATTTCCCTAATAGCTAGTGAAGTTGAGCATCTTTTCATATATTTCTTGGCCCCTTGTATGTCTTCTTAGAAGAAATGATTCTATTGTTTGTTTTTGGTTGTTATTGAGCTGTGAGTTTTTTGTATATTTTAGATATTATTAAAGGCATTGTTTGCATTTATATTTTCCCATTTGGATGGCTGTCTCTTTGCCTTGTTGACAGTTTCTTTTGCTATACAGAGCTTTTTAGTTTGATATAATCCCATTCATTTATTTTTGCTTTTATTTTCTTTTCTTTTGAGGTCAAATTCATAAAATCCTCTTTAAGTCCAAGGTCCATGAGTTTGGTACCTATGTTTTCTTCTATGCAATTTATTGTTTCGGGTCTTTTATTCAGGTCCTCATTCCAATTTGAGTTAATTTTAATGTGTGGTGCTAGACAACAGTCTATTTTCATTCTTTTGCATGAGGCTTTCCAGTTTTCTCAGCATCATTTATTGAAGAGGATTTCCTTTCTCCATTGTATGTTTTGTCAAAAATTATTTACCCATGTAAATGGAGCTTTACTTCTGGACTCTCGATTCTGTTCCACTGTTCTGTGTGTATATGTTTTGCTGCTAATAACATGCCATTTTGATTACTGTTGCTTTGTGGTATAATTAGGAGAAGGGCAGAGTGATGCCTCCGATCTCGTTCTTTTTTCTCGTAATGGCTTTGGTAATTTGGGGTCTTTTGTGCTTTCATACAAATCTGATGATTTTTTGTTCTATTTCTTTAAAAAATGCTGATAGGATTTTGATGGGGATTGCATTAAATCTGTATAATGCTTTAGGTAATATGGTCATTTTAACTATGTTGATTCTTTCAATCCAAGAATACGGAATATCTTTCCATTTCTTTGTATCTTCTTTGCTTTCTTTTAATAGTGTCTTAGAGTTTTCATTATATAGGTCCTTCACATGTTTAGTTGTATTTATTCCTAGGTATTTTATTCTTTTCGTTGCAATTGCAAAAGGAATTGTTTAATTTTTTTTTCATTTCTTTTTCTAAAAATTCATTATTAGAATGTAAGAATGTTATGGATTTTCGAACATTGATTTTGTATCCTGAAACTTTACTGCATTTTTCTATATTTCTAGTAGTGTTTTGTAGAGTCTTTAGGGTTTTCTACATACAGAATCATATCATCCACAAATAGTGACAGTTTGACTTCTTTGTTTCCTATTTGAATGTCTTTTATTTCTTTCTCTTGACTGATAGCACTCGCTAGGACTTCTAATATTATACTGAATAACAGTGGTGATTGCGGACAGCCTTGTCTTGTTCCTGACCTTAGAGTAAAGGTTTTTAGTTTTTCACCATTAAGTATAATGTTAGCGGAGGTTTTCTCATATATAGCCTTTATTATATTGAGGTACTTTCCTCCTATATCTATTTTATTAAGTTTGATCATAAATGGATGCTGGATCTTGTCAAATGCTTTTTCTGTGTCTATTGATATGATCATATGATTCTTATTCTTTATTTTGTTTGTGTGGTATATCACATTAATCAATTTGCGTATGTCGAACTGTCCCTGTGACCCTAGGATGACGCCCACTTGATCATGGGGTATAATCTTTTTAATGTGTTGTTGTATTCAGTTTGCTAGTATCTTATTTAGGATTTTTGCATCTGTGTTCATGAGAGGTATTGGTCTGTAGTGTGTGTGTTTTCTTGACCAAATTTTGGTATCAGAGTAATATTGGCCTCATAAAATGAGTTAGAAAGTATTGACTCCTTTTTGACTTTTTAAAGAGTTTGAGGAGAATAGGAATTAAATCTTTGAATGTTTGGTAGAATTCACTGGTGAAGCCATCTGATCCTGGACTTTTACTTTTTGGTAGCTTTTTGATGTCAGTTTCCACACTGCTGGTCGGTCTATTTAGATTTTTCAGATCTTCTTGATTCAGTCTAGTAAGGCTGTATATTTCTAAACTTGTCCATTTCTTCTAGGTTATTAAATTTGGTGTTATATAATTTTTCATAGTATTCGTGTGCGATTCTTTGGATATCTGTAGTATTTGTCATAACTTCTCCTTTTTCATACCTGATTTTTTTGTGTCCTTCCTCTTTTTTCTTTAGTGAGTCTAGTCAGAAGTTTGTCAATTTTATAAATCTTCTCAAAGAACCAGCTTTTTGTTGCATTTTTTTTTGTTCTCAATTTCATATAATTCATTCTAATTTTGATTTTTCTTTTTTCTTCTGTTTATTTGAGGCTTCATTTGTTCTTTTTCTAATTTTTTTAAGATGAAGCGTTAGGTTGTTTATTTGAGCTCATTGTTTTTTGAGATAGGCCTGTAATGATATGAACTTTTCCTATTAACTCTTTGCCATGTCCTAAAGTTTTGATATGTTGTATTATCATTCTCATGTGTTTCTACGTTTCTCTTGATCTCTCCTTTTATTTCTTCTATGACCCAGTCGTTCTTCAATAATATGTTGTTTGATCTCCATGTATTTGTGGTTCTTCCCACTTTCTTTTTACAGTCGATCTCCAGCTTCAGAGCATTATGAT
Source organism: Rousettus aegyptiacus (assembly GCF_014176215.1). Classification (NCBI taxonomy): domain Eukaryota; kingdom Metazoa; phylum Chordata; class Mammalia; order Chiroptera; family Pteropodidae; genus Rousettus; species Rousettus aegyptiacus. The sequence goes on along the minus strand of NW_023416287.1, from coordinate 30,568,473 downwards.
CAGAGAATATGGTTTGTATGATTTCAACCCTCTTCTATTTGTTGAGGCTACCTCTGTGTCACAATATGTGGTCAGTTCTTGAGAATGTTCCATGTGCACTAGAGAAGAATGTATAAGCAGCCGTTTTGGGATGAATAGCCCTATCAATGTCAATTATGTCCAGTTAGTCTAATGTGTCATTTAAGAATGTTATTTCCCTATTGACTTTCTGTTCGGATGAGCTGTCCTGTCCATATCTGACAGTGGGGTATTTAGGTCCCCTACTAAGATAGTGCTTTGGTCTGTTTCACCCTTTAGTTCTGCTGGTAATTTATATATTTCGAGGCTCCCTGATTGAGAACATAGATATTAATAAGTCTTATGTCTTTTTGGTGTATGATTCCCTTTATCATTTTGATGGGTCCCTCAGTATCTCTCTTTACTTTTTTTTTATTTTGAAGTCTATTTCATCATACATTAGTACTGCTACTTGTGCTTTTATCTGAATGTCATTTACTTGGATTATTATTTTTCACCCTTTCACTTTGAGTCTATATTTGTTTTTGGAACTTTGTCTTGAAGGCAGCATATGGTTGGGTTTTGTGTTTTGATCCAATCTGGCACTCTGTGCCTTTTTATTGGTGAGTTAAGGTCATTTGCATTAAAGGTGATCATTGAAATATGAGGTTTTCCTATAACAATTTTATTTTTGTTTTCTAGTAGTTCGGTGTTTCCATTGTTTCCTTGTACTTGCATTTCTGCCTGCTATTTTAATTTGGTGGAGTTTTGTGGACTTTTCCTCTGGCCTTTCTTGTTTCACGTTATGTACCTCAGTTCTGGATCTTTGACATGTGGTAACCGTTAATAATATGTAAAAGATTGTTATATATTCACACTAGTCCATTTTCTTCTGTGTGTGCCTTATCTTCATTCCTCATTGTGAATTTAGATCTTTGATTCCTCCCCTTTTCTGTTATTGTTTCAGATTTTCCTTATGTATGCTGAACATTCACTTCCAACTTTCAATAGCAATTCTCTTCTTTTTGTTTAAGCTTCTAATACTTAACAAGGGTTACACTATCCTGCTTCTGTCATCCTGCTAGTCACTTTATACATATATACTTTTGTTATTTAGTTTCAGGTGAGCTGACCCTTTTCAGTATTTCCTGTAGTGCAGGCCTCATAGTGGAGAACTCCCTCAACTTTTATATGTCTGTAAAGGTCTTTATTTCTCCTTCATATCTAAAGGAGAGCTTTGCTGAATACATTATTCTTGGCTGGTAATTCCTTTCATTTAAGAGTTTGAAAATTTGGTTCCATTCCTTTCTTGCTTGTAAGGTTTGTGCTGAGAAGTCCAGAGAGAGTCTAATGGGCTTTCCTTTATAGTTTGTCATCTTCTTTTCCCTAGCTGCCCTGAGAATTTGTTTCCTGTCATTGATTTTTGATAATTTTAATACAATGTGTCTTGGAGAAGGCCTTTTTGAGTTATTCTGTTAGCTTCTTGGTTTCTAAGCTCCAGCTCATTCCTTAGAGTTGGGAAATTCTTGTCAACTATTTATCTCAATATGCTCTCTGATCCATTTTCCCTCTCTTTCCCTTATGGTATACCCATTATTCTTATGTTGCCTTTCTTGATGGTGTCAGCTAGTTCTTATATTTCTCTTTCATTATTTTTCCTTCTTTTGTTTCTTTCTTCTACCTTCTGAATTATTTCTAGATTTTTATCTTCGATATCACCTGATTTTTTTCTTCCATTCTTTCCTCTGGTCAGCTTTATTTCCTAAGGTTGCTATTTCACCCTTCATCTCGTTTAGTGTGTTCTTCACATCCAAAAGTTCTATTTAGTTCCATTTTAGGGTTTCAATCTCTTTGCTAAAAAATTCATTTTACTGGTCTACTTTCTTCTAAATTCTTAAAATTGTTGATCTGAATTATTTTGCATTCAATTCAGTTTTTTCAGAAGTCAATCCTGAATTCTCTGCCATTAAATCACCTATTTCTATATCCTGAAGCTATTTTCTAAATATTTTTCTCCTTCTTTCTGAACTTCCTTGTCATCCTGGTTGTTCATGGTGTTTAATGAACTGTTTCTCCACCTGGGCATTAATAGGAGTGCATTCTGCATGTTTTTTCCCCCAGAAAGAAGACTTATTATATAGGGCCTCTCTCTAGCTTGTTAATAAGGTGTTTATTGTTGTTGTTGCTGTTTTGTTTTGTTTTGTTTTTGTTTTTGTTTTTGTTTTGTTTTTTAATTTCCAGTAGGCGACATCCAAGCCTCTTGGGTCTCTGCTTTGAGGCTGATAATGACTTTTTTTCTCTTTGGTATGTTAAATATTCAAGTCACAATCAGCTACCCTCAGTCTCAGCCTGTCAGTGGTACTGACAGTGAATTTCGTTTTGGTATCGTTTGCACAAATTTCCTTGGGGCTCTGTGGTGCTAGGTTTGGGAGAATATGGAGTGGAGGGAAGGAACACCCTGTGCTGGTGGGTGGGGATGGCTGCTAGTCTCTGCATCTCAGCCTTGTGCTTTGCAACTGCAGCTGTTAAGACATAGCTTATGCTCCTCTGCACTTAGTTCCTGCTCTGCTTTCCGCCCGGATCTCTGGGCTCTACTGCATGGAACTCACTGATCCCTCAGGCAAAGCTGTTCAGGGAACCTGCTCCAAATTATCCCCTTCCCCTGCTCCTGCAAGGAGCTCTAGCTGTGTGAGGTAGCTTCTTTGTTCCTCTCAATCTACTCCTCCTGCTCCACTCCCACGGTTCTGACCTCAGGAAGCTCTTATTCATCAACCGCTCAATCAGGCATGCTTGCATGCAGGCTGGGTGTTATTTGTTGAGTTTTAAATGTTCAGCTTATTGTTATTTCAAGGGGAGAGATCTGGGGACATCCCTCACTCCACCATACTTCTGACGTCACTCCAAATGTGGTCCAATTTTCAATGTGCATCACTAAACTATTTTTTTTTTATCTCTCTACGTAGTTTATCCCTCAAAACTTGGAAGGTATACAGTAAAGTCTGAAAATTTGGAGTTGAGGTCTGTGAGGCTAAACCAGAGAGGTGTGAAAAAAAAAAAGATTTCCCAAACATTTGTTGAGTATTTGGTATGTTTAAACACTGGCTTAGTATTCAGGACTGTCCAAAGAATACAGGATGTAGTTTTTGCCCTTGAGCATATTATATGAACTTGTGCCATTGAAAAGTAATGGCAGGAAAAGTAAGAAGACATACAAATTAGTATATGCAACAGGCTACAAGACTGCAGAAGAAAAAAGAGGGAGTATTGCTAGCTGAAGTAGATAGGGAAGGTTCAAGTGAGAAAGTGAAATGGACTGTCTTGAAGAATGAAAACAAATATTGAACACAAGAAAACTTGGGAGGAGGGAGAGGTGGGAAATTAAACCAGAGTATAGGTTAGGACCAGATAATCTCTGGTTATGCCTTGAGTGCTAGAAAACTATTAGAATTTTTGTGCCACACTCAAATTTGAAGTGAGACCCACCATTGAAAGCTGGTCTTCAGTGGCAGAAATTACTCTTTACCTGCATGCCTGCCTCCTGAGGCATATAAGGTTCCAGGTAAACATACTGAGAACCCAAAAAAGCTCCAATAACCTAATACCACAGTCAGGAGGGCCTCAGAGCTGGCATCTGGAGGTGCTAAGCCCCAGCTGGAAAGATCATCTATCTGCCCACTTGTGCTAGCTCATTGCTTGAGACCTTCAGGGTATTCTGCAGAAAAGATGATGGGTTGATTACAGCTCTCTGGGTTAGCAGTGGGGCCTATAAAGGATCAGGCTCTCTCTTTTCTAGGATAACAAGACAGATTAGAATCCCACTTAGGCACTTTCTCTGATTTTTCCCTCACATAGGTGAACCGGGAGGAACTTAGCTTTGAGCAGGCCCATGTTCTCCTAATCCTCCTTCATTGTCCACATCCGTTCCCACCTCTGGGCATGGGACCATGCCCCACCCTCCGCTTGTCTATCTCTCTTAGGATATGGGTGCCATAATTGTTCAACCATTTTAAACATTCACAGCTCATCTTCCTCAATAAGGTGAGTGGCCTACCTCATGGTTGGTTGGGGATGTGATGCCTCTACCTCGCTCATGAGGGTAACTGGTAGCTCCATTCTGTCTTTCCTGCCTCCTTCAATATGTCCTTCATTTGAAATTCCCTCTTTCATGCATCTTCCTTCCCTGAATTTCTTTCTCTTTCTTTTTATTCATTTCATACTCTTTATTCCTTTTTGTTTGTTCTTTCTTTCCTTCCACCTTCCTTCTACTCCAATTCCTTTCCTCCTCCTTTTAATTTCAAATTTTCCATTTAAAATTTTTTTCTCTACATTTCTATTTTCCTTCTTCCTCTTTCTGCCCCTCCATCCTTCTTTTTTTCCCTTTTTCTTTTTCCTCCCTCTCCCCCATTCTCACCTTCTTTCCTCCTTTCACCTTTCCTTTTATCAAATTTGTACAAAGGACTTGCTCTGTCCTACATTCTGGATGTGGGAGTCCAAGAAGAGAAGAAGGATAGAAAACCTAGTTCTTGGCAGCTATTATCCACCTATATTAAAAGTAAAATTCGGCTTTTGTTTAAGGAATCTCATAAAAAAGTTGGGTGGTTTTTCACTATATTTGAAGAGTATGTGCATGATTATGGTCTGACTTAGGCACTGGCCAAAGGGTATTCAAGAAGTTCACTTCGAAGGATGGCAGATGGGGGTTGGGGCTCAAAGAGAGAGAGGCAGCCATTTTCCAGAGTAGCTGCAGCTGGGCTGTCCTCCACAGCTCCATGTTCAGTGCTCCTCTTTGAGCAGCTGCAAGGTTTTCCTTTGCTGAGAGCTGGTACCTCCCAGCAGGATGCTGGAGAAGCAAACTAGGAGACAGTGGGAGGGGTGCAGGAGAGTGGGTGATGGGGGCTCATATAGACCTGAGTCAGGAAAATGTTGTTTCAGAGAAGTGACCTGGCCTTGCAGAAGGGAGAGACATAGACATGTGCTAAAACTAGGAATGAAGATAGCATTTTAATTAGCAAAGAATGAATAAATAAGGCAATTGGGAGTAGAGGGAGAAGATAGTGTTTCCAAGGAGACTTGATGAGAAATTGTCTTCTTGAGAGGTGGTTTGACCTCAGAGTTATAGGACAGGCTCTGGAATCTGATTGCTTGGGTTCAAACTTTGGTTTCACCACTTACTGATATGTGACCATAGGCAGGTTACTAAAGCTTGCTTGCCTTAGTATTCTTTTCTGAAACATAAGATAATGGTAATACTGATTTCAGAGTCATTATGAGGATTAAATGAGTTAATAATACATGTATAGTGCTTAGAATAGTGTCTGGTACATAGTAAATACCTGTTGCTGTTGGCAATTATTATTAATGGATTGCCAACTCAATCTTCTTAGAACTGGGAGCATGGGGTGAGACAAGGGGACAAAAATATAAAAACAAACTCCTTGGAGTGTCTTTATTCCAGCTCTATCATTTCACAGAGGATACTGTTCTAAGGTTATGTAATGACACATTGGTAGATCTAGATATCAAACCAAAGATTTTTAGAGCAGCATTTCCTCCATCTTTGTTGGCGTTTTGGTCATAGGAGTGAAAGGAAAGGAAAAGAGAGGCATTTTAAAGAAAGAAGTACCTAGATTCAGATTGCATGACTCTGAAGAGATAACATAGCTGATATAGCCATTGATATACCTATGGCTGAAATTCATTGGCTGCTTGAGTCTCTATTTTAAGAACTTTATATGTGTTAAGCATTTTAGTTTCAGAATAATTCTATGAAGTAGGTATATTTTTACTCTATTTCATAGATAGAATCACTGAGTTACAGAAAAGATCAGAAAATTATTCAACCAAAAAGTGGCTGAATCACAAGGATTTGGGTCTAAAGAGTCTGGCTCCAGGGTCCTTACCCTTAGCAACACACTATATTATGTCTCTAGACCAGAGAAGGAAGGACCAGGAGGGTACAGAGAAGACCATCTTCACTTTTATTTAACCCTCTGGTGCTTCTCTTAACCTCCAGAGATTGTACCTCCTTTTGGGAGGAAGGAAGAATTCCTTATATATTCAGTGTTTATAGCACTAAACCACAAATTGAAAAACATTAGTCTCAAATATTTCTGTCTATTGATCTTATTTCTCCAAAGTCTGAAACTTCCTTGAGATCTAGGAATGGAGTTTTATACTTCTCTGAAATCAATAATGGTGGGTACTTAGTTGGGGTCTAGTAAATACTTATTGCCTAATGGAGAACAGAGGGGTTTTACAGATTGAGGAAGGATTGTGGAGTGTCCTTGAAGTATATACGGGGATACCAACCTACATTCTTAGGAAAAAATGTAGCAATATTGTCTTAGTCTTGGGATATTGCTGACAAAGATCAGACAAAGAAACAAAACAAAGCTGCCTTTGATCCCTAACTGGCTCTTCTCAATGTCCCCACCCCAAAACTTCCTTTCCAAATGGAGAAATTTTATAAAGCCAAGATCATGTGCATTCTTAGTTTGAATAAATGCCTCATCAGTGCTACATCACTGCCTTTTAATGTTAAGCTTATCTTGCTCATAATCTTATTTCTATTAGCTGAGTCTACTTTCTATCAAAATCTGAGTATATTGACTCAGATTTTGCTTGTGTGATTTGTAAAGTGGGGTTCTTTGAGAAGCTTCTGCAGACCATCAAGGAAAGCCTTGTTTCCTGGTTTTTTATTCTCTCCTAGCATTCCCTCATTGGGCATCATGAGCCATGGATTAAGAGTTGGCTTTGGTGTTTTGCAAGGAGAGTCTGGATTGTGTCTTCCTTCAAAGTGGGTTAGAGGTCTCCTCAGACCGAGGTTTCCAAGTCCATTTGTAAGTTCAAAATCCTGATTATTTTCTCTACCCAAAGGCCTGGAGTTCAAGGACAAGGGTGCCTTTTCTGAGAAAATCAGACAGGAGACATTTAGAATAAACATCTTGGCATTCATTCCATGACCCCTATTTACTTCAAAGAGCTGTTAAATATGGCCAGGGCTGAGCATATAGGGCACAGCTGGCTTCTGCAAGGGGCCTGCCTTTGTATGACACACAGGCTTCTGGGGCTAATGCTCACCCTAAACTTGGATGCCCTGCCCCACTTCTCTCCTCCAGAATTTCAGCCTTATAACCTATCGGTTATGAAGGCTACCTGTGCTTCATTCATTTGCAAGTCTCTGGTCAGCCTGTGGAGGCTGTGGAAGCCAGTGTTTAGCACCAAGCATTCCAGAGGACTCAGGATCCATTCCTGAGAACAACTTGAACTGCAAAACTGGATTTGCATCTCCTCAGAAACTGGATTCATAAAAATTAAAAAATAAAAAAAGAAACCTAGCCCATCAGCTCAGACATTCTTTAAAGAAGCCATTCATGACATGGAGCTCTGACAGGTGAAGAGAAGTAATTACCTGACGTTTCACTTCAAAAGCCTTGAAAGAACAGAATGCTCTAAGTAAGGTTGTTCACAGATCATCTATAGCAGCTCCAAACTTAAGAGTAAGCAAAATAGCAAAATTTTGCTTTAGAGACTGTTTTAGCAGTTTCTTTGAGGTGGGGAGAAAATGTTGAGGTCAGAGCATTAAACTCCAATAAGCAGAAATGAATTTGTAAGATATTTTGTGCCAGGAAGACTGAGGCCAAGACAAAACCTCTATTCTGTGTGAGAGTGTCTTAGCGCCAAACCAATTTTTTCACCCCTTGTTTGTTTACAAGTATTTTTTCTTATGATGCACCTGGTTGCTAATGCATATTAGTTGATCTTGATTGACTCAATAAAGATTCCTAAAGCCTTCTAGAAACTGTTATTGTTAATATAGTTTTTCTATGCTAACACTGATATTTAAAAAGAGTTAATAGCCAATTAGTTTTATCTTTTTCTAGATTTTTGTACCCAAGTAATAATTTTCAAATTTCAAGATGTACAAAAAAACCCCATGAGCATAGTAAAATTGAAGTTATTAGAGTTTCAGAAACATAAAGTCTTAGAGTGTGTATGTTAAATTTTGGGGGGTCATTTTGTTGCTTTTTTACTCATTGGTTTAAAATCCTAGATATTTTGCAGTAACATCTCCCTCCCCACAATTGAGATATATACTGCAAAATACCCAGGAAAAAAATACGCTGAAACTCTGAAAACTGTACTCTAATTATTTAAATAGGTAAGTGGAAAGATTTTTTTCAAATATGTATCTTTATCAGCTGCCCATTCCTATGTCCTATTAGTTAGAAAGCATAGTATAAAACAAACTCAAAGTGAAAATTCTATACAAATTATTCAGTCTAAGAGAATAAAAACTGCATTAAGTTGAAATCACATAATTTAAAATTAACATAATTTTAAAAATTAAAAGTCCAGAGGAGCAGATACAAAGTTCCATTAACTACTGGGCTTATAAACCTGGAAGGTTTATCTGTGTTTATCAGTCTCACCAAAACTATTCCAGACAGGTGTGTATCTGACAGAGAATGATCCATAGGCCCCTTCTCAAGTGACCTCCTACCTCCTGCTCACCATCCATGTCTTAAAATCTGCCCTGTTTTCTAGGATTTTGCATCTTGCTGTTTCAGGGTAGGAGGTCTCTGTATAGGCTGGTGGATCTCTCTGCCAAACACTCTCCAATTTTTGCTGCCATCTAGTGGTAAATTCAGAGACTGTGGAGTAACATGAGGGAGAAGAGAGGGGAAAGGGAAGGGCGAAGTGGGAGGGGGAGGACAAGGAGGAATGATGCAGTCCTCTGGATCCCAGTATGCACAGAATGAGTATTTTACGACTAAGAAAATGAACAGATCTACACACTTTTTCTGCACCTTGATTAATGTAAATACTAACAATTTTCACAATTGCTCACCCCAAGTGAACAGAAGTTTTGTAGACAAGAGCAAATCACCTTTAAAATGGTCTGACTTCAGAATAGAGAGTGTGAAAGAAAACTATGAGCTGGTCCTTGACTTCAGGGTAGTCACGAGCCTTTGTTTAAAGTGGGTATCAAATGAAGGAACTCTAAGAAAAATGTGACATCTACCAAATTTGACAGTAGTTCAAAGATCTGCTTGCTTCAGTTTATTCAGGTGCCTTTGGTTCAGGAAACAGAGTTACGCTTGGTTACAATTTTTGTAGCTCAGAGCTGCTGCTAAAGTAATCACAAAACCACAAGCTCACAAAGCACTGCAGCCTGAAGAAGGGAGCTCCTATATCTGAGACTCCCTGATCCCCATGGCTTCAACAGTTGAGGAAGGGAACATTTAACTCTGCACTAGATTTAGCTGAATTTTGTAGGATTCTGGGCACTCCCTATGTTTTTAGCGTTACCCAGCTAAATGCCACAGGATGAAAAATAATGTTTCGAGCTCGGAAGAAAGTAGTGCTTATTGAAAGGTAAAGACCATTGAAAACTCTGAACATTTGAAGCATTTTTTGTACCTCACAGCAGGGCAAGTGGCCACAATGAAATCTGTTGTTTTAAATCACAGGGTTTCAATGACTAGACTGTTTTTAGCTTTATTCCTAGTTTGTCTAACTGGCTTACCAGGAGTCTGAGTTCTTGTTTCTGCTGGTCACAATGAGTAAGGAATTGAGAATTTTAGGTAAGCTGTTGCTGCCATGGGCAAGCGCTGGATTTGGGGCCAGCTGCACTTTCCCAGGCAAAGCCAACACCACTGTCATGCACTTTGGAACAGGTGTAGGCCTGTGTGACATAGTTTTCAGGATTTGGATAAAACTATCATATAATGGAGCAGACAACTCTATCTTTTATCCCTCGAATGCAAGCTTGAATATTTCACTTTGTTTTTGTGCTTCCCTCTTCTTTTAAATTTCTTTTAAACATTTATTGGTTTATATTGGCAACTTCCTTAGGGATATTGGCACTATAATTGCATGAATAGCACTTACTTAACAGTCTGATCTCATCAGATCAGAATTTTTAAGGCATATAGATAAGATATTACAAGATGACAAAATTTGATCTCTGTCTTATTCAAAATTGTGAGAGAGAATTGTTCCTCAGAGAAAATCCCTTAAAAGAACATTTCTAATCTTGCTACTATAATTTTGATTAAAACACTTAAAACCCACAACTTGTAGCATAGAGTCCACTTCCTTAATATCTGATATTTGCCCATAGTTGCTATTACCTGCTTTGTGTTTTCACATTACTAAAACCAAGCTACTTACAGTTCTGTAATATCCCCTCATCATTTCTATGGTTTGGTATACAGAAATATAATCCCCCATCATTTTTCTATAAGGCTGACATTCATTCCAGAACTTCTTCTGCACTGTCCTGCAGAGTTAATCATCCCTCTACTTTGCACTCAGTCTTTGCCCGTGAACACCGCTAGTTTTGCCATTTTATTATATTGTGGTTACTCGTCACAGGCTCCTCTACACTGTCAGAGGGTGAGTCCCTTGATGTCCTGGGTGCTACTTGGCCATAAACCCATTGTTGAAGCCACAGCGATCATTCCAGGTGTGGCAAACAGAACCTAAGTGCTCACGGAATCCAGAGAAGCCCTGCAGACTGCATCCCCTGAAATGCCAGGTTTTACATAGTCACAAGGGGTCCCTTCTTACCTTCCTTCCAGCTATGTAACCTCCTGAGGCCCCAAAGCTTTTGGTGAATGTGCCCATTAACACATCGACATCTTGAGGGTCCATTCCAAAGAATTCCACTACACCCCGGCCAGTTGGGCCCAGGGACCCAATGCTGTGAGCTTCATCTACGTAGAGGTAAGCCTTGTATTTCTTCTTTAGAGCCACGATCTGGGGAAGACGCACGATGGAACCCTCCATGCTAGGGTATAAGGAGAAATGCTTGTCACTAGTGCATACTCCCTTGGGAAATTCTGTGTCAGTCTCCCTTTCAATACTTCTCAGACAGTGACCTGACACCTGTAGTCAAGGATGACAGGGACATGTCACTTCTTTCTTCCTAAGGGACATTTTATTTGGTGAGACAACCCTCTCAATCTTATAAGGCTAATCTGGCATTGTTTTACATAAAAAATTAATTTACATTTAGTGGATTTAAGTGCTTTGAGTTGTTATAGCCAATTCCCAAATAAATAGTTAACTCATGGCATTGTTGATCGATTTATCTGTAAAGGTGACTAGTGTAACTAAACTGACCATTATGGGTTTTGGGTACTTTTCTAGTTTTAATTAAATTGCCATATGGTGATCCATCTTTATCAGCCCGCCACTGCCTATTTGGTGGTTTTGTCTGACCTAATGGCAATGCTCAAACTGCAAAACATTAAGAGAAGGAATGAAAAACACACAAAACAACTTTATTTAGAACACATAATATTAATTAAAGTACATTAGAAACTTCCTAAGATCTCTTGTTCAGTAGAGTCGTCCCTGGCCCCTTCATCCTCAAAGAATATGTTCCAAGACCCCCAGTGGACGCCTGAAACCAAGGATAGTACTGAATGCTATATATACTATGTTTTTTCATACACATACATATCTATGATAAAGTTTAATTGATAAATTAGTGCCATAATAGATTAACAATAATAACTAATAATAAATAGAATAATAATAATAATAATATACTGTAATAAAAGTTAAGTGAATATGGTCTGCTCCCTTGGTAACTGATCTGATAACCAGGTAACTAATGGATGGGAGCCTATAGACATCCTGGTGGGATGGACAGGGACAGTATGAGACTTCATCACATTACTCAGAATGGTGCACAATTTAAAACTTATGAATTGTTTATTAATGGAATTTTCCATTCAATACTTTTGTATTGCAGTTAACCATGGGTAACTGAATTGGTGGAAAGGGAAACCTAGATAAAGGGGGCACTACTGTACTCATTGGAAGTCAAGGGTTTATCGAGGCATCTGGTGGTATCCCCTCTTTTGGTTTCTTTAAGGTAATGATTCTCTATCTTGAGTGAGTATCAGAAACCTCTGAATGGTTTATTAAAGCACAGATTGCTGGGCACCATCCCCGGAGTTTCTAATTTGGTAGGTCTGGGGTGGGTTAAGAATATGCATTTCTACCAAACTCGCAGGAGATGATCATACTGCTGGTTTGGGATGATCCTTGGAGAACCACTGCTAGAGATAAACTATTTTGGTTTAGCCCTAAGTGCTTAATTCTTCATGGTATTTTCAATTGCAAAAAAAAAAAAAAAAACAAAAACACTTCAAGTCCTCTAGCAAAGGGAAAAATATGAAGTAAATAAATAAGTAAAATTATAATTTATATTTATATAAATATAAATTATATTTATATTTAAATTCACTGGAACTCAGTGAATTTAAAAGAAATTTTGACTAATCAGTTCTCAGAACACTTTGCAAGTTGTGTCTACACCACACACAGTTTTGACTGCACTGACTGGCCAGTTTTATGAAACACACAATCTCACACCCTCACCACACGAAGAAGTTTGTTTAACAATTCAAATAACCTGTCAATTTAGTTCAAGAACTAATCAACTGATGTAAACATACAGTTGAACTTCTCCCTTCTTCTTAATTAGTTTATTTATTACATTTAATGTTTTCGAAAAAATAAACTTAAGTGTTAGGTCAATTCAGTCAAAATAGTCCAGCTGGTTTTATAGTTATCCAGACCAAGTGGTGTTGGTTTGAAAGGAGTATGACAATCGAGTGTAGCATTTGTGTGTGTGTGTGTGTGTGTGTGTGTGTGTGTGTGTGTGTTTTATAGAACCTTATTTTTTTTAGAGCAGTTTTAGGTTTGCAGCAAAATTGAGCAGAAGGTGCAGAGATTTCTAGTATACTTCATGCCCCACATGTGCACAGCCTCCCCCATTATCAACATCCCCCACCAGAATGGTACATTTGTTTCAATTGATGAGCCTACATTGACACATCATCACCCAAAGTTCATAGTGTACCTTAGGGTTCACTGGGTCTTATGCATTCTGTGAGTTTGGACAAATGTATAATGACATGTGTCCATCATTATATCACACAGACTATTTTCATTGCCCTAAACTCCGCTGTGCTCTGCCTATTCTTTTCTCCCCCCAAATCAGCTCCCAGAAGCTATTGATATTTTTATTGTCTCCATGTTTTGCCTTTTCCAGATTGTAATGTAATTGGAATTATACACTATGTAGCTTTTGTGGATTAGCTTCTTTCACTCAGTAATGTGCATTTATGTTCCCTCCATGTCTTTTCATAGCTCATTTCTTTTTGGTGCTGAATAATATTTCATTGTCTGGATGTGTCACAGTTTATTTATGCATTCATTAACTAAAGGGCATTTTGGTTGCTTCCTTGTTTTGGCAATTATAACAAAGATATTATAAAGAATCTGTGTGGGTTTTTTGTTTGTTTTTGTGAATGTATGTTTTTAATTCCTTTGGGTAAATACCAAGGATGATGGTTGCTGAATTGTATAGTAAGAATGTGTTTCATTTTGTAAGAAATCACCAAACTATCTTTCTAGGTGGCTGTACCACTTTGCATTCTGACCAGCAATGAATAAAAGTTCCTCTTGAGGCACATCCTTGTCAGCATTTATTGTTGTCAGTGATCCAAATTTTAGCCATTTTAATAGAGTATTATGGTATTTTCTTGTTTTAATTCGCATTCATTTATTTTAATTTGCATGTCATATGATGTGGAACATCTTTTTATATGTATATTTTAATCTGTATATCTTCATTGGTGAGGTGTCTGTTAAGGTTTTTGGCCCATTTTTTAATTAGTTTGTTTCCTTTCTTAATGTCAAATTTTAAGAAGTCTTTTATATTTTAGACAACAGTCTTTTATCAGATGTATCTTTTGCAAATATCTTCTCCAAGTATGTGGCTCAACCTCTAATTCTCTTGACATTGTCTTTTGCAAAGCTGAAGTTCTTAATTTTAATCAAGTCCAGCTTATTGCATTTATGCTTTTTATAAGGTCATTCTGAATGACCGTTTTTAGATTTTAATGAAGACCAAATAGAGTCGTCTTCTTTTACATAAGTTTGTGAGTTAATTCCAATATTTTCTTAGATTAATTGCTTATTAAAGGTGTTTTCATTGAGGGGGAGGAGGTACAGCCATCTGGCCACCTAAGCTTAGGTTGTCACCATACCACTTACTAATTGAGGACATGGGCAATTTACATGATGTGTCCCAGTTTCCTTATATGTAAAATAAGCGTGATGATGGGACCTTCCTTATAACGTTTGTATAAGAATGAATAGAAATAATGTCAGTAAAGTATCTGACATATAATGAGCATTTATTGGGTTGTTCTTGCTCTTAGGAGAAGCCTAGGAGGAAATGGTTGTAATGAGCTCTAACTTGAGAAAGTAGGAGCCCCTGGCAGTGCTCTGTGTTGCATCTTCTAGAAAAGAGGCATACGGGTGTCATACATAATAAATGGCTCTCTGCCCTCAAAATTCTAGAATTTTCTTCTCATCTTTGAAATGTTTTAAGTTGGTAAAACAAATATACTAAAAACCTGACATGTCACAAATAACTATTCTTTGTTCTGGAACTGAATTTGGCAGGAGCCAGAGTTAATGTCGAACAGTGTACAGACACTCAGGGCAGCTAATTAGGCATCCTTTGCAGGGGCTGGTCTAGCTGATGTTAGGAGTCTACCCACCTGGTTTGTATTTCTCCCTCTAAGATTAATGACTCTGTGATACTGCTGATTTCTGGAGTTAATGCAGGGCACACATGAGTCCTAGGTAAAACTCAGCTTTTATAAAGAGTTATATTCACTTGCACTGTTTTCATTTTCTATTTGTGGCCCAATTTAAATTGAACCTTATGCTATATGGGATATTGAGTTTGGTGTATGTACAAAAAGGCTATCTACTCTATTCCTATAAATTTCTGTCAAAAAAATGAAAATAGTGTCAAAATGTATAGAAAATAAGAGCAGTGTTTTCTTCTTTCTTCTTGAATAGAAGGTTGTATTTTCTTTTGAATTCAATAGGGGAAAAAAATAACTGAAATACAACTGTAGGTAAAGATAATTCCACAAGTTAACTGAAGTTCTATGCAGGGACTTGACTTATTCTCAAACCAGCAAGCCAGTGAATAATTTCTTTATATCTTTTTTATTACATAATGTATTAGCTAAGTGACAAGACTCATTTTAGAAATCTCCCTCTCACCACCTTCTCCTCCACATGTAAACCATATTATCCACTGGCAGAATTTGGAATTAAACCACTGATTTGCCAATTTACATGGTGGAAAAATCTCTTTGGTGCGCCCAAAGTATAACTCAAGAGAAGAAAAGAAAGTGGAGTAAACAAAAGGAGCTAAGACTAATTAAAAATAGGTAAGCTAGTGTTTTCTTCTTCTTTGTCTTTATTTGTTTAAACCATAGAGAAATAGGTTAGAGGTTACTATTGAAGTTCTCAATCTTTAAATTTACATTATTTTGGGGAGGAGAATTGCTTATATTCTTAGAGAAAATGGCATTCTGAGACTTCAGCATTTGTTTATGGATGTATTTTTTTGAAGGGCTGAATATTATTTCTCGGTTCATTTTATTTTGAGCTGTGCAAGTTTATATCTCAGGTTATTTGGGATACCTCTCTCTCTCTCTCTCTGGTATATTTTTGGGTAATTTTGAGATTTCTCAACCACGATGAGTCAAAAACTAGACTTCTCAGAGACACAAAATTAAAAGAATATGACTTTAAAACAATACTTAAACAAAAATACAAATCAAAATATTAAAATAATACTACTGTATTTTTAAACCAGTGTGCACTTTGGGACCGATTAGATTAGCTGGCTGAAAGAAATACTACCTCTGTTCTCAATTATCCTCTGTAGCCACACTCCTCCTTGTTCGTACATTAAGCCCTCATTTCCTACCTTTTCATAGCTTTCACTTTTCTGTAATTATCTCATAGGAAACATCTTCCTCAATTCCTGTAATGTTAGGGTCATTTGAAAATTGATTTAGGAGTGAGTAACTGAGATACTGTTTCCTTGACCCATTGACTAGAGCATCTAACACTTGTTTCGTCCCTCAAGAAGAAACACTTGAGGGAAATTTCCATTTCACTAATGATAATTGATTCACACAGAGAATGAAGCAAATTCAATCACAGCTGCAATATAAAAGTGCAACTCTGTAAAACTTAGTAGTTGTTTTGTCTGCTCAGTTTAAAAGCGGTGGGAAAACTGGCTAGAGCATTCCTTCAGACGCTAAGACCATCTCTCCCTCCCTAGCTCTTTATGGAGAATTGCACTGTGGGTTGAAGAAAATAAGCAGGATTTTTGTATTCTGATACCAACTACTGGCCACATTCAGCAAGAAGCTGCAGGTTGGCTGCACTATCCAGTTAGGGGCTGCTGGGTGCCCATCAGCAACATCTACTAAAATTGTAAAGGCAAACATTCTGATGTTGAATCACCCAGCCCCCAAGAGCCTTTGAAACTGTGAGACAGCCAAAGGTAGTAGAAAGAATCAATGCAAGTTAGTAATGCTTTGTGAGGATATTGCCAAAGAAACTTACATAAACATGCCAGTCTCCAAGGTGCTTTGCCATATGTGTAGTCATTAGACAGGCAACCTGTGGCCTGACAGCTCACATGAATAGCTCTAGCTCAGACCCTTTCATAATACTACATCTAACTCATTTTTCCCTTTAGCTAGGAGAGGTTAGCCTTTCCCCATCTGTCAGCTTGCTGTGGACCTCGGCATATGCAAATGTCTCTGGTTATTAACATACCTGTAGATGCCCTCCACTATGATGAGAATCTTTTTCCAAGCTCTGCGGGTTCGAGGCTGGCCGTAGATTATAGCATCTCTCAGGAGCTTCTCAAGGCTTTGTATGTCTTTAAATAATACCAAAAAAAAAAAAAAAAAAAAGAGCCATGAGAGAGTTCTTCTTTCTCTCCCCCATCTTATTTTTTGGGGAGGTGTCAGGTTTTTAGGCTTAGGCTGAGACCTAAACTTTCAGAGAGGAACATTGGAATCAGAAAACACCTGGGGAGAGGGAGGGGCCTATGTCTTAGTAAAATTTAATTCTGAGAAAGTGACTAGTTGAGTTTGTGTAGCCGTCAGAATAAACCTCCACCGGAGGCATATGGTTTCATAGGCTCTTAAGGGCTCTCCTCTGCTGCCTTAAAAGGCATTGAAATTCCATATAAAATGCAGCTTTGTCGCCAGGTTAAAATGAACTATGATAGGTATAATTAACCTTTCTAACTGTTTAGACATGAGCACCTTAGAGTTTAGCTGAGTTTGCATAGAGTGACAGCATTGCTTGGTAGTGGTCTCACTTCCTATACTTTGGGACCTCACTTTTGACATCCTCCACTTTCAGTGCTTTCAACGATTTAAATAATGGAATAATTAGCATTTCTGGACACATTAATAATAACTTACAATTATCGAGCCTTATCTGCATTTCTTCTAAGTACATTCTTTGTATTAGCTCATTTTATCCTCTCAATGACCCTACGAAAGAGGTAACTGCATTTTATGGTTAAGGAAACTGAGGCACAGAGAGGTCTGGTAAATTGCCTGAGGTCTATGATCATAAATAGCAGAGCTAGGATTTAAATACATGCAATCTGGTACCATAACCACTACCATTTAATGCCGTAGGTGAGAGCCATTGTCCCTTCTCCTCAATGTCCATTGTAATGTAGAAGAAGGAAGGATGCATGTCTGCTAGATTTTTCTTATTAACTTTTGATGTCAACTATAATCAATGGTGACTTCATTTATCTGCAATCAGATATAGATAACTGGGCTTTGATTGAGGGACCCTTGGGAAAGATTTACCTATCAATGCAGCTATGTGTTTAACCTGCAAAGTCTAGAGAAAAGGGAAAAAAGGCAGAAGTTAACGTGCATGCTTTTTGCTCATTATATTTCTGATATATTTCTTTGCATCCCTTAAGCTTTCACTTTTTGAGGATCTGAAACAGAAGTACTTCAGATCTAGCATCCAGTCTTAACTTGAAAAGATAGAGATGCTACAGGAGTGCTGACTTAACTGTTATTTAATGGTCACCAGGCATTAGAGACCTCATTTAAAATGCTCATAAAGAGACATCTAGCAAAGATAAATCTAAAACAGCACAGTCAATATTGGTTTTAACCACTGTACACAAACCTCTCAAGAGGCAGGTACTGAATAGTTTATCGCTCATCTAGGTTCAAGTTAGCTGAGATTCTTGGTCTTGAGAGCTTCTCAACTTTGTTTTTTAGTCCGCGATCTGTGGTTGGGTCTGTTTTAGGGCTTTCCCTAAAGCTGGGTGAGGGCACTGGCTGGTGCGTTTTACTTTGCCGCACTGCAACCCTGCCAACCTCAATGAAGCCACAAGGTATTTCTTTGATATAGAATTGTGGAAGTATGAACAATATTTTTGAATCGATAAAGTACATTTAAGAAAACCACATTTAGAACAGCACATCGTTTAAAACTTATAAGTTGTTTATTTCTGCAATTTTCCACTTAATATTTTAGATTGTGGTTGATTGAATGTAGCTGAAACTGAGGAAAGTGACACCGTGGATAAGGGGAGACCACTCTAGGTACTTAATGCAATCTCAAAAGGCCCTTTCCGATCTACCTCCTGCCTGTCTTCCTGAAGTAGATTCTCACTTTTGTCCGACACACAGCATCCCAACTCTCCTTTATGTTTTTCCCCTCTCATTTGGAGAACTCCCACTCATCACTCAAGCCCCAACTCAAAGTCTTCTAACCAGTAATATAGATTTTCTTTCTTCTCGATATCCCTGATGACTCATCTATTCTTCTTTTAAGCACTCATCACATTTCTCATTATTTGATTTCATGTCTCTCTTCCTTGGAAGGCAGGGGACCTTATCTAATTCATCCTGATAGTCCTAGTACTAGTACATAGTATGAATACTAAATCTATGTTTGATAATTGAATCAGTTGTCTTTTCGTGCAAAAGAATGTAGACCAGGAAACAGAAAAGAGAATGACACCTTTGGATCTAACCAGGAATTATTAGAAAAGCCTCATTTCTGCAGTAATATTTCTTTAATTAATTGTGTTTTTTACTTTAGAGTCTGTCTTCACAAGATGGAGAGTGTTTTAGTGACACTGTATCATTGACCACTAGATGGCAGCCAAGGGAACAAAAAGGAGCTTTCTTAGAGAATTTCAGGGATAACTCTCATCTGCACGGACATCTTATTTTTGCTTTAGGATGGATTCCTAAAATGTTGAAGGAACCCATGTGATTTGGAAAACCAGCTCCCTTTTCTATAATCTACCACGAGCTTGTTAGTCTCTGAATTGAAGAAAGAGATGATGAGTATAAGTATTCCTGTTTACTATTTTTTCTCTTTGACTTAGAATTTATAAGTTTTTATACAGAAATGACGCATGAAGAGTGTGGTTCCAATGCCATATTAATTTAAAAAACACACGTGAACTAAATTAGCAGTCATTTAAAAATGAATATTCTAAGATTTTGAAAAATCTGTACATGCAGAGATTATTGTATTGTTTATGCAATCATAAAGGTCACAGATATATTATAGGCTTAGTCCAAAGTTAAGTTAAAAGGAAACACCACTAAAGAGAAGAGAATTTTCTCTTCATTTTAAAAATAATAAGCAGGACCTGAAAACAATGGCCATGATGTAGTTTACACATTTTGCAGGTAGAAGTGAGAGGAATCCTAGGCCCTTCTGTGGCAGGGCTTATTGTGTTCAAGGTGAACAGATCCCTGGGGAGAGGCTTTGGTTCAACTTCACAAAACCCCTGATGTCCACATGTTGGGATCTCTGACCAGAGGGAAAACCACATAGAGTCACAGACACTATACAGGAAAAGAAACAACTTCACTTAGCATGGGATTCTGGACCCATGTTAGCATCTGGTAGTTTCTCTCTGGTTCTTAGGGTCTTGCTCTATTATACTACAGTGTGTGGGTTATGGACCCATAGGGTTCAGGGGATTGTGGCTTATGTTCTGTGAGGCTTATGGGATTCTACTGTTTGAGCAAGCCACATGTTAACATCTGCAAAGGATTTTTAAATAATGATACTTATAAAAGCACTTATACTTGCATTACATTAATCCTCATGACACCTCTGAGGAGTGAGGAAGTATGATTAGGTATTTGCTTTTTCAGATAAGTAATCCAATGCCAGAAGCTTTGTAAACAATAATCACAACCCCTTAGAAACAAAACAAAAACAAAAACAAATTCCAAGATTCAAACAAACCAGTTTTTTTGTCAGTGTATAAAGAAAACTCTGAGATTTGGAACTTTAAAGGACAAATTTGACACCATCAAGGCACATATACATAGCACTACTGTACAATGTTGTTATAAAGTTGCAATGACGCACTATGGGCTTTAATTACCACAAATCTGAGAATCGACAATGCTTTAGACATTATTAGTCACATTATAAGTCTGGCTAACCAAGGCACTTCCATTTGGTTTGTGAAGGACTGAAAGGACCCAGCTGAGGTGATGTGTGATGAACATTTAGCTATCAGATAAAAAAGCATGGAGGCCACATGCCAGGGGCTGGTACAAAGCAAGTCCTGGTTTGTCACAGGCATGGCTAACTGGATTACTGAGTTACTAAACATCTGGAATAATACAACTATGCCCTAAAAACTGCAAAACAGGTTTAGGTGACAAATACGCTTTGAGAGCCTGTTGCTAGACCTGTTTTTAAATTCGAAGCCTGATGGTATCAGCGAGCCTCTGGGATCGCAACTGAGCTTTTGTTGAGACATGAGCCTTCGCTCACTGCCCATCCCTCAATGCCCTTTCTCTTCCAGGGTCCCTGGTCGTGTTCGGGCTGAATGTCAACCTCTACTTTCCATACGCTGCTCAGTGTAGTTGGTGGTTCATCCTTTGTCACTGAGTTTAGATACACCCTCTGGTTTTCTACTCCATGGGCTACTTGCCAAAAATATTTTCATGTCTGCACACGATAAGCACTCGACAGCTTTTGCTTAATGGAAAAGATGGTTAGGTGATAAAGAAATGCTACTTGTTATTCTTTCTAATTCTTTGCTCCTCATCTTTTCTCCCATTCTTCTTGTTTCTTTTAAGACACCCAGTTTCATCCTTCAGTATTGAGCCCAAATGTGAAATTATAAGTAATAGGTATTAAATAATTATGGACAATGATAACAAAAAATTATTTTTACTTTTAAGATGGTGGCAGAGGGGACTGCCCCATTATTTAACCTTTAGGGGAAAACATAATTATAATGGCCAACTTTGGCAAGCAAAGCAAATTTTTTCTCAAAGTTACATTTATAGAGTCTCTTGTCCATGAGGTCAATTAGTGCATTTCTGATGATTTGAAAATTTGGTGCTTTAAGCTTCTCAAAGCAGTCTGAACAAATATTTTGGTTTAAGTTTCCTTGATGGCTCTGTAAATATGTGAGCAGTTGTTAGATGGCCCTTGGTAGGTCAAAGAAGCAAATGATCTCTTTGGAAGAGTATAAATGGCAGTTGAGAGCAGAGGACCTAGGCTGGGTTTAAGAATGAGGAAGATGCTAGGGCAGAGCCCATGTACCTTGGGGAGGGGTTCATACCCACAACTTATGACCTTGGGGACATGGAATGAAGGACAAGCAGACCCTAGAACATGGGCACAGAATGCACTCAGGCTCTGAGCCTGATGCAGCATGTAAAGCTTTGATCCTCAGAGAGGGGTCTGTAGAATTAGATGAAGTACTGAAATGAGATCCCTAAGTGTGTGGGGCAATTCAGGAAGGTGAGATGTGATTTAGGGAATAACATGGGAGCTCAGTGCTGAGATCCTGTATCTCAGGTCAGGATGACAGCAAAGTCAACCAGAAAGAATGCTGGCTGCATCTGCTGGACCTAACTTCCCTGACTCAAGGAGAGTGGCATGGGATATGGAGGCTATTAAGTATTGCCTGCATCATTTTACTGTCCAGTGGGAAGCATGAGAGAGAAAAGGTCGAGAAAGGAGGTGAAGTGCATTGTACTTAAAAATAAGGGACTCTGTAGTCAAACCTCCTCCATTTAAATACCAGCTCTGCTTCTTTCTAGCTCTGTCTCTAAGCAAGTCACCTCACCACTTTGTACCTGTTTCTTCATCTATAAAAAAGGACATAATCATAGCAGGTGTATAGTTGTGAGGCTTAAATGAGTTAGCATATGTAAAAAGCTCATTATAACAAGGGTTCAGTACTGTTAGTTATTATTTAAAAAATTAAGAGGCAATAGCTATATTTATTAAAGCAAAAAATCTAGTTTGAGAGCCCAAATTATACCTTGAGATCTAAAAGGCCATGGCTTATAAAATAGTATAAATATTGTTTCTAGGTCTGACCTTCCACTCAAACTATTCTCATGAGTCTACATTGTGCAGATGAGGTGGGGCTCAGAGTTTTCCCACAAACACTGCACTCTTTGTTCTTCCTCCTCTTGCCCTTTAAATGCCTCTAGGTAGAGTCTTGATTCTTCTCTCCTTTTTTTTTTTTCACATTCTTGGCCTGTCCAGCTCGCTGACCTCATAGCAACTCTCCTAGCTGAAAAGACTGTTTCTCCTCTTCAAGGCTAGCTCAAGAAACCCTTTGTGGCTCACTTGAGGATGGAGATAGCCTACAGCCTCACTGCTCCCTGTGTGGTCCCACACCAATGACATCAGCATGGCCTGGAAACTTGTCAGAAATACAGAAGCGCAGGCCCTATCCCACATCTACAGAGTCTGCATTTTAAGAAGATTCTGCCCCCAGTGACTCCTATGTACATTAAAGTTTGAGAAACATTGTTCTAGAATCTAGATTGTATGTATTTACTAGCAAAGCAAGCAGATTCAGGGAAAAAAAAATAACTTAGTTTCAATATATACAAATCTCTAAAAAAAGATGTTGCCCTTTTTTCAGAGAAATAAAACTTACCCAAGGGTTCGAGCTTCTGGCATGCTCAGGGTGTTGATACACTCAGCCCAGGGGATGTGTTTACCAAAGACAGACAAGTGTCCCAAAATTCTAGTGGAGATCAAACTTATTGGTCCCTGATTGGAGGTGATGCCTTAGCTTAGGCTGTGCAATGGGCTGGAGAGTGTTTTGTGTCATCCAATGAGTCATGAAAGCAAAGTAAAGACTGACTATTTTACTAAAGCTTCCCACAGTAGAAAATGCAAGGAGATATTCTTACACAAGGACCTACAGCTCTCTGGTTCCTACATATGGTTTGACAATAGCCAGACTTAGCTAGTGGGTAAAAACGTTAGCAACTTCTTGCAAATACAAGTCATTCTTGGTCCAAGAGCTTACTGCTTCTCCCTCTCTCTCTCTCCCTCTCCCTCTCTCCTTCTCTTCTCTTCCTCTTCTCCCTCTCCTCCTCCTCTTCCACCTTCTTCTTCCACCATCTTCCTCCACCTTCTTCCTCCTCCTCTTCCTCCTCCTCTTCTTCTTTTCTTCTTCTTCTTCTTCTTCTTCTTCTTCTTCTTCTTCTTCTTCTTCTTCTTCTTCTTCTTCTTCTTCTTCTTCTTCTTCTTCTTCTTCTTTTTTCTCTTCTTTCTTCTTCTTACTTCCTCCCCTTCCTCCTCCTCCTTTTCTTCCTCC
Source organism: Rousettus aegyptiacus (assembly GCF_014176215.1). Classification (NCBI taxonomy): domain Eukaryota; kingdom Metazoa; phylum Chordata; class Mammalia; order Chiroptera; family Pteropodidae; genus Rousettus; species Rousettus aegyptiacus. The sequence goes on along the minus strand of NW_023416287.1, from coordinate 30,544,952 downwards.
CCCATCCTCCTGGCTATGGAAGCAAATAGCTTGTGTAGAAAAATCCCTCAACAAACCACAAGTGTAAATTGGTAGATAAATACCCCAGCTTGGCCCTGAGGTGAAATAACACTATGACATGTCTACATTGTTGTCCAGAATTTCCTAGTAAGATTGAGCTCCAGTTGTCTGTTGTGGTAACTTGGTTGACAACATACCCTTTATTGGCCACCTTCTCTTCTCTGTCTCCATTCCCTGCTCATCAGCTGATGCTTCTTGGGCTCACTTCCTAAATAAATGACTTGCACTAAAACCCTTGTCTTAGATATGCTCCAAGGAAAAATGAACCAAAGCAAGAGCAACGGATTTGAGTTTGAATTTTGACTCATTGTTTACTACCTGTGTGACACTGAGTGGGTCATTTAATCACTTTGATGAGTGGTTTTCTCTTAATAAGTGAGGATAATAAGGAGAACTATGAATTTGAGTTTTTGTTAAAATTAAGTGAACTGGTAGTGTTTGGCACCAGTGAATGCTGAATAAATGATAGTTATCATCTCAGTAACTGTCCACATTCACTCTCCAGGAAGACTTAATCGTGGTGATAAAGAATTCTGACACTCAATTTTGAATTTAGCATTGCTAAAAATGCACTTCTGAGTTTCATTGGAAAGAAGCCTTTGAGTGTTCTGATTTTGTTCCCTTCTGAAACTTTTTCTGTGTAGTCTTGTCTGTTCCTTGTTCTGATTTTATGGGAAATAGAGAAAGAGAAATGATGAATAGCTTGAAGTTAGTGGCCCGGCCTGTTCACAAAGGATTCAAAGTTTATTATGATGGTCTGAATAGGTTTAACTTCATTGTGGGCATATTTTTCCCACACAAAAATTGAAAATTCAAGAGTTAAGAATTTTGATTCATTTATAGTTGCTTTAAATAACAATGAGTATTTTCTAGTACTGATCTACATAAAATAGAACCTCCTCTCTACTCCAAAAGCCAAGGGAATATCCTTAAATTATAGACAGAGGATGTGAGGTGGATGAAAGTCTAGGGGAGCAGAACTTGTGTAGAGTTGTATGAAATTCCAGGAACCCGATGTTTAAGAACATTCTGGTTTAGGTGACTATCTTCAAGAACCTGTCTCACAAGTTATTAACTTTTCTCCGGACTGGTTGCCTGTCTCATACACACATAAGAAGACAGCTTTACATCTCTGCAGATCCTTACACAATCTCCACATTATCATTTCAATCTTCACAGATACATATTAAAAATTAAAGCACCATTGTTTACTGAGGTATTTAGTATTATCCTGGGGCTTGCAGAACAGGAAAGAGAGTCAGCATATTATAACTCCATTTAACTCTTTCCCTTCCATATACGTTCTCTTTCCCTCACTTATCAAGTAATAAGTTTGGAGATAAGGAATCTGGAGATACCCCTGCTCGCAAAGGTGGCTATTTTTGTGATGTAAATACAATAGTAGAGAGAGTGTGCTTATTGATAAAAGTCACATTGAGCATTTTGATGAGTGGGAACAGGCTTTGTGTATCTGAGGATGAAAGTGTATTAGCTTCCTATTGATGCTGTAAGAAATTAACACAAACTCAATGTTTTAGAAACAACACAAATTTATTATCTTACAGTTTTGAGTCCAGAAATCTGAAATGGGTCTTACTGGACTAAAATCAAAATATTTTCAGGGTTTCTTTCTTTTCCGGGAGATCTAGTGGAGGATCTATTTCCTCGATTTTTTTCAGCTTCTAGAGGCTCCTGGCATTCCTTGGCTTGCATCTTCAAAGCCAGCAATAGCTGTTAAAGTCTTTCTCACATCACTTTTTTTAAAAAAAATTATTAAATTTATTGGGGTTACATTGGTTAATAAAAATATACAGGTTTCAAGTGAATAATTCTATAATGCATCATCTGCATATGCATTGTGTATTCATCACTCAGTCAAATCTCCTTCCATCACCATGTATTTGATCTTTTTTATCCTCCTTCCTTCCTCCTTTCCCTCTGGTAACCACCATACTATTGTCTATGTCTACGAGTTTTTGTTTGTTGGTTGGTCTTGCTCGTTCGTTGCTTTCAGTTTTATATCTCACATGAATGAGATCATGTGGTTCTCAACTTTTTCCATCTGACTTATTTCACTTGGCATATTTTCGAGATCCATCCATGCTGTAGCAAATGGCAGTATTTCATCTTTTCTTATGACTGAGTAGTATTGCATTGTATATGTGTACCATATCTTCTTTATTCAATCATCTATTAAAGGTCACTTCAGTTGTTTACATGTCTTGACTACCATGAAAAATACTGCAGTAAACATAGGGATACATATATCTTTATGAATAAATGTTTGCCAATCTTTCAGGTAGATACCCAGAAGAAGGATTGCTGGGTCATGTGGTAATTCTATTCTTAATTTTCTGAGAAACCTCCATACTGTTTTCCATAGTGGCTGTACCAATTTACATTCTTATCAGCAGCATATGAGGGTTCCTTTTCCCCCACAACCTCTCCAATGCTTGTTATTATTTGTCTTGTTGATAATAGCCATTCTAACAAGTGTGAGGTAGTATTTCATTTTGGTTTTGATTTGTATTTCTCCAGTAGCTAGTGAAGCCAAGCATTTTTTCATATATCTCTTAGTCATTTGTATGTTTTCTTAAGAGAAGTGTCTGTTCAATTTCTCTGCCCATTTTTTAATTGGATTGTTTGAGTTTTGTTGTTGTTGTTCTTGTCGAGTTTTATGTATTCTTTACATATTTTGAATATTAGGCTTTTATCGGATGTGTTATTTGCTAGTTCTTCTCCTGTTCAGTTGGTTGTCTCTTTGTTTAGTTGATTTCTTTTGTTGTACAGAAGCTTTTTAGTTTGATATAATCCTATTCATTTATTTTTGCTTTTAATCCTCTTGTCTTTGAGGTCAAATTGATAAAATCCTTTCTTAGACCAAGGTCTGTAAGTTTAGCACCTATGTTTTCTTCTATGTATTTTATTGTTTCTGGTATTGAATATGGTCTTTGATCTATTTTGAGTTAGTTTTTGTACATGGTAACAAATAGTGTAGTTTCATTCTTTCGCATATGGCTTTCCAATTTTCCCAGCAAAATTTATTGAAGAGGATTTCTTTGCTCCATTGTATGTTTTTTGGCTCTTTGTTGAAAATGACATGCCATATATCTGTGGGTTTATTTCTGGGCCTTCAATCCTCTTCCATTGGTTTGTGTCTGTTTTCCTGCTAATACCATGCCGTTTTGTTTATTCTTGCTTTATGGTATAATTTTGCCAAAGCCAGAAGTAGCACACTCTCTAATACTCCTCCCTTTTCCACAGTTAAGAACCACTATGATTGTACTGGACCTATGCAGGGCATCTCTTTATCTTAATGTTGGCCGAGTAGCAACCTCAATTCCATCTGTAATCTAATTCTTCTTTGCCACATAATATATATTCACAGGTTCTGGGGATTAGAACATGGATATCTTTGAAGGGGCATTATTTTACCTACCACAGAATTATAATAGAACTTCATGAATTAGATGATAGACTTCTGACCCTTGCTGCACACATTTTTCTATTAGTTGAGAAGGGCAGCGCTTATATGGATAGCTTCAGGCTTCACCACTGAGCAACTGGATGGTCTTGGATAAGTTGTTTAATACCTCTAAGCCTGATTTATAAACTCCTCATTTGTAAACTAGTACCTACTTCTCGATATTTTCCACAAGATTAAAAAATATACATAAAAGAAGGACATTAGCTCAGTATTTGGCACAGAGTAGATTCTCAATAAGTGCTAGTTGCTGCTGTAAAATAACCACAGCTAACCTTTATTATAAAAACATAGATAAGAACTATGACCTATTTTCTGGGAGTACAAAGGGAGGGAATGAAGAATAAATTATTGGATGCTTTAAGAGCTTTGTAAAATAGGAAGATAAAATGAAACTCTTGAAATATAATTTTAGGAAAGAATTAAGATTTTAAATAAAATTTTATTTGCAAAAAATTCCAAACTTAGAAAAATTGCAGGAAAAAGAATACTACAAAGAACACTCATATACCCTTTACCCAGATTCATCTATTAACACTTTATACCATTTTCTTTATCATCCAATTACCTATCATCTATCTATCATTCATCTATCTATCTATCTATCTATCTATCTATCTATCTATCTATCTATCATCTATCTGTATCATTTGTCTGTCTGGCTATCTATGTATCATCTATCCATTTATCTATCATTAATCTATCCATCTATCTCTATGTATATATGTGCATATACACATACACTAACAATTTTTTTCTGAATTTGAACTAAGTTGAATATATCATGGCCCTTACTCCTAAACATTTGAGTGTGTCTTCTCTAAGAATAAGGGCATTCTCTTATATTATTATAGCAGGGGTCAGCAAACTTTTTCTGTACAGAGTCATGTAGCAATATTTTAGACTTTGTGAACCACATATGGTCTCTGTCACACATTCTTCTTTGTTCTTTATACAATCTTTAAAAATGTAACAACTATTCTAGGCTCACAAGCCATAGTTTGTCTCTCCTGGACTGTAGGATGGTTATCCACTTCAGAATATTTCACACTGGTTACTACTCTTATCCAGTATTATCTAACTTACTGCTCATATTCCAGTTTTGTAAATTGGCTTAGTAATGCCCTTTATAGCATTTCCCTGCCTCCTTCTAAAGCCAGTCTAGGATCAGATATTGTACTTAGTCGTCATAGCTCTGCAGTATCCTTAATCTGGACCATCTCCTCAGCTTTTTATTTTTATTTTTATTTTTGTATTTTATATTAACATGGTTAGAGACTACATTCTGCTTTTATTTTTTTAAATAAAACGTTTCTAACTTGGGTTGTTAAATGACAAAATTTAGCATTCTGCTCTGAATACTACATAAGTGATTTTGAGTCCTTCTCAGAGTATCACATATGGAGATATACAATGTTTATCTGCCTCTCATTGATAACAATGGTTGTTACCAGCTGTCCAGATGTTGTCTGATTTCTCCTTGATATAGTTACTATGTTTTCCTTTGGGTGTAATTTCACCGAAATTGTTATCCTGAGGTTGGAATCTGAAGGAGAAGATAGGAAATAGCTACATAAGGTGATATGGGCTGGACCAGGAGAAGCTGGTTGCACTGCTCTGTATCCTTGGATCATTTACTAAGTAGTTGGAATGAATGGAAAGACTCAATCTATAGTTGAACTACAACTGTTTATTCAAATATTTAAAATTAAGTTGTTTTATAGGGCTTTGCTCTAAAAATTTTCCATTACGTTGTTTTGGCTAAATAATTTGTATTTTATGTTAGTGTTTAAACAAAATTATGCACTGATGTGTTCACGTTGTTGGCATCCACTCCATATATCCATAGAGAAGACCAGTATTTTTGACAACTATTTGTGGAACTGGATTGCAAGTGATGATCGTCTCTTCTCTTTATATTTCAGCCTTAGCCAAATAAGAAAAGAAGCACTTCTAGTCATCTCTGCCCCTCTCCTCCCCAACAAGGAGTTGCTAACATGGTGGGTCAGGGCCTGACATTCCTTGGCCATGCTGGCCATGAGAAACTGTCTCAAGAAGCATTAGCCAAACACTATTTCACTTCCTGACCTATGTGCTTATAAGCTCTCAAGTTTCTTGCCTCCATGTAAACCAAGAACAGCTTATCTTCCAACTTGTTCTATTTTGGCTTCTTTGTCAGTGACTGGGTGAGCAAAGTAGTTGGGTGAATGGATTCAGGTTTTGCTGAGACCTTCATTTTAGAATAATCATTCATTCTAGATTCAGGGGAGGAGGAAGCAGGAAGTCACGCTTGGTTGTTGAGTTTCTGCCCCAGCAATGGTGGCCAGGGAAGCTGTATTAGTTATTTATTGGTATGTAACAAATTACCCCTGAATTTAGAGTATTAAAACAATAAACACTTATTATTTCACAGGTTCCATAGATCATGAATTTGGGAATTTTAGAGGTTATTCTGGACACTTGTGAGGCTGCAGTCAAGATGTTGTCTGGAGCTACACTCATCTAAAGGCTTGAATGAGACCAGAGGATCAGTTAAGATGCCCTGCTCCCATGGTTGTTGGCAAGAGGCCTCAGTTCTACTTCATAGGCTGCCTAAATATCTTCACAAGTGATCTGAAAGAGGAGAGTCAGAAGCCATAATGTATTTACATACAATCTAACCTTAAGAGGGACACACCATGTCTTCTATTATATTCTTTGGATCATGTAAACCAATCCTGAGACAATGCAAGTGGGGGCTACACAAGGGCATAAATACTAGGAGATGAGAGATCATGGCCGTCTTGAGGATCACTACCTACGGATCTTAAACTGAAGAATAGGAAACGCTTGGTTAGTGATTAACAAAGCTTTCACTTAGTCTCCTTGTTGGATATGTATGCATGTCTGTCTGTCTATCTATCTATCTATCTATCTATCTATCTATCTATCTATCTATCTCTATCTCTATCTATCTATCTATCTATCTATCTATCTATCTATCTATCTATCTATCTATCATCTATCTATCTATCTAAATTATCATTATCATCATCTTTATAGAACCTCCAATTAGGCTTAATTTTAAACAATAATACATGTGACATAGAGAAGTAGTAAGAGAATTACAATGGGGACAGCTGATCTTTACACTCCATAAGTAGATAGTTTTTTCCACCTGTTGCTGTTTAAAGATTTAGCTTAACTCAAAGCTTGTATCTCTATTTCAATCTCCAGTGGACATATGAAAGGGCTACCAAATACTTTGAGCAAATCCAATTCATCCAGGGAACAGCATGACATGAAGCAAACTGCAGATACCTTTTGTTGCTTTTTTGAGTACATCCAAATTAGCTTATTTATCTTAGCAGCTCTACATTAACCAGCAGAGGCATTACTTTTCAGGCTCTTCTTCAGTAGTTCAGCCCACAGTTAGGCCACACTGGAGGTCTTGTATCTCTTTGCATACTCTAGATTATTCTTCTGTTTGAAATATCTTTTCCTCATCCCTGATTAGAATTATTTTAATCCTTCAAAATCTATGATGAATACTATCCATTTCATGCAATCTCCAAAATGAAATGACCTCTGCATTCTTATCATTCATCATAACGTTTGCTACTGTCCCTTAGTGATACTGGTGATAACAATAATAAGGATAATAATAATCATAACAACACAGCAGGCACAAACAATTCAGTAGTTTCCATTGCCAGGTACCATGCTAAGTAAGCACTTTATGTGTCTCCTCCAACATATCATAAATCTGGCATTGTAGTTATCCTCATTTTGGGAATAAGTAAATTAACATCTAAGATGGTTAAGTAATTTTCTTAGGACAACATGCTAATAAGCTATAGAACAAAAACACAAATGCTTGGGTCAAAGCCTATACTTTAAAAAAATACCAAATCAATGGTTTTAAATTTATATATATTGCATGATAATTATATTTTAGGAAAATTTATTTATAAGGAAATATACATATCTTAAACATATAATTTAATGAGTTTTAATAAAAATGTAAGCTTCACTCCAACTAAAATATCAAACATTTTTACAAACCCAGAAAGTTCTTTTGTACCTCTTCTTACCAATTCCCTCCTGCACAATGAGACACAAGCATTGTTATGATTTCTGTTGCCATAGATCATTTTTGTCTCTTTTAAAATTTGTTATAAACAAACTCATATAATATATCCTCTTTTGTGTCTGGCTTATTTGATTATAATGTTTCTTGAGAGTCATCCACGTTGTATGTATTAATAGTTTATTCCTTTTTTTTATTATAGAGTCATATAAATAAGACACATTTTTCTCCCCATTCTCCTATTAAATTTAGAGCTGTTTCCAGTTTGGGGCTATTATGAGTAGGCTTGCTATGAATATTCTTGTACAAGTCTTTTTGTTAACATACACTTTTATTTAACTTAGAAATTCGGAGGCATGGAATTTTTAGATCATAGTACAGAGATGTGTTTAGCTTTATAAGACTTTGCCAAAGAGTTTTTCAAATAAGTTGTATCATTTTACCTTTCAACAATGGGCGAGAGTACTTGTGGCTCCCTATCTTTGCCAACATTTGGTGCTGTCATCTTTTTTTATTTTAGCTATTCTAGTGGGTGCATTGGCCAAAGCCTGTACTCTTAAGAACTGCCTGTTATTGCTGTGGTCTTTTTATGCTTTAATCCACAATACAGTTATTTTCATACACATCTATTTCTCTTACTAGATTGTAAGCTTTCACATAGCTAAGATGTTACCAAATTATTTTTATAGTTCTCCAAAGGCTTAACACAGTGCCTGAATCAGAAGAGGTGTATTATTATTATTATTATTTTACTTCTTTCTCTGCATTTTTTGACTCCTTTTGCCAACTTTAGACCAGAAGTATAAAAGAGTGCTGGCTATGGTGAGAAGAGTGATGAGAGTTGATATGACAATGTGTATCTGATGATATATTCCAGGGCACACTGAGAAGATCCAGGGTCAACCTAAACTAAAGAAGGATAGAAAACAAGATTCTAGGGTTTATATTCTTCATTGTGAATCAGAATCATATGGGGGAGCACTGAAAAAAAATTCAACTGCCTTGACCTTCAACCTAGATATTTGGAATCTGTTGGTCTTGAGGTGGGTCCAGTCATTGATCTTTCATAGATGTCTTCTAGATGCCTCTATTGTGCAACTAGGAACATGGGCCCTTGTTCTTAGAAGAATGAAGTGAAGAAATGAGAGGTTAACCTTGACTACAATCTGATTCATTTGTTTCATACGGGTAACAACCTGCATATGTCTCTCTCTAGGAATGAGCTTATCTCATTTAACCATATCTATGGATGGAGCTACAGTTGAATAATTGTCAACTATCTTCTTTATCCTTCCCTAAGAAGACAAAAGATTTGATCACTAATCACCTGTTATGCTAAAGATTCAAAAGAGTATTGCAACATTGTTTCTTAGTAAACTCACTTCTTGAAACTCCAAAATATATTTAACTTCAAACATGAATTCCCAAAGCTGTCGAAATAATTTGAATCTATATGTGACAATCGATGATAAATGAAACAGAACTTGAGGAATATAATGTGGTTTATCAGAGACTAACCAAAATTGAGTGTTTGATGCAAAATTAAGAAGTAGAGTCAATGTATTTTGAATTAACATTGACCTGGATGTCATAGTTGAGTTATAGGTGTGAAAGACCTTGCCTGAATGGTGTGAGGGCCTGGTCTTGACTGAACTTGAATCCAGAACATTCATATTCAGACATCTGCTGAAAGAGGGTCAGTAAAGGCATAGCTAGACCTCACCCTACTCAGTAAGAGCAGATTTTTTCATTAGAATAACTCTACAAGTTAAAAAGGAGGTTCACTTTAGAATTCTCTTATGCATCTGCTTTACTTTATATAGGACAATTGTTCTTTAGTTTAAGATTTCTGTGAAGTGGATATAACAGAACTGGAACAATTCTCCCTCAATTCTTTATCAGTTTTCTTCTCACTTCAATCTTTGTTACTTCCTCAGAAGATAGATTGGAGTGCCAAGGAAGATGAACAGATAAAAGTAGAGAGGAAAGGAAAGCAGGAGAGAAAGGTGGTGAGAATAGATAGAAATCAAGTGTATGTTTGCATTTGTGTAGGAGAGGAGAGTTATGATAACAGTAATGATGAATTGGAATCAGAAACTAAACCAGGAGGATCCTTATACATCTTAGTTCAACATCCTTATTCTACAGATGAGAAAACTGAGTACAAGAAAGATTTAAAAGATTTACATAAAGTGATGCAACAAGTTGGGGCAGAACTGGATGATAGAACGCAGGTATTCTCCACCACCTGCTTCTAAGGATTTCTTAATATTTCTCATGCTGTACCATCAAGTCTCTAAGAAGAAATAGCCTCTGCCTCCTCATTACTCCACCACAGAACACAGAGCCTGAAAGGGCTATTCAGTAAAGTTGAATAGACTGTTTTTGTGTACGTGTGTGTGTGTGTGTGTGTGTGTGTGTGTGTGTGTGTGTATGTGTGTGTGAGGGGGAGTGTCTGACCATGTGGTGGGTGGGGATAATGAAAGGAAGTGTTATGCTAAGGAAGAAGATCACTTCTCACCTGACAATAAAATAAAACAAATAAGTCTTCAAATTTCCCAAGGCAAAGTAACAGAAAAAGAAGAGTTATAACACTTCTAACAATTAAATTGTAGTCCTAAGGGATCAGTCATGTCTTCAGAGGTTGTGCTGCAAAACCACTAACAGTGACACTAATGCGTTTGGGTTATACTTAGCAATCTGAGCGTTAAATGCACGTCAACCAAATGTTCTGGGTCAGCAGAGGTTAACAAGCCAGTAGTGAATATAAACATAATTGTGTTTCATTAGGCTAAGTTCCCAGTTTGAAGAGCAAGGATGAAGCCCCATCAATCACTTCCTTCAAGAAGCAAGCTGTACATGTTGAATAAGTACATTGATACTCACTGTTGTGTTTGAAGATCCTTATGGTTGCACCTGAGATTCTGGCCCCAAGCACAAGAGATGCATGGTTTAACTCATCACTTAAAATGAGGCATCCCTGTTCAGAAAATAAACACATAAAGCATAGTTCAATAAATAAAATTAAGTAAAAACAACATGTATGAACAGAAAGATACTTCAACGCTTGAAACACAGATTCCCAAAACCTGTTTCAATTTTAAAAGGCCAAGAGTTAATTAGGTATCTGTACGAATAAAATGTTATCGAGCAAATAACAGATGAAAATGGGTATCATTTTAAGGAATTACATCTTTAATCATTTACATCTGGTTCTCAGCAGAAAAGGTCATTTAAGATCTTGGTTAAGTATCAGCTAGCATCAAAAGGATTTATATTTGAAAGGAAAACTGATATACTTTTGGGTAGGTTGTAGAATTTCTGGGGCTCTTTTATCCCATGCTGAATTATTTGGGACAATTTTAGTGTACTCCATCTGGAAGGCAAAGGTCTTTTTCTGAAGGACATTGCAAATTCTTGTTTTCTGAATTATCATTTACCACTGTATTGATATCCATGTAGATAAAAGCATTACTGCTTTGCAGTTAAAAAATTTGAATTTGCGTTGGAAATGTATGCATGGCAATTCAGTCTGAGGCAAGTGGAAAAAGGGAAATCTAATTTACTGCTTATAAATTACTGTTTGTAAATTTTTTTTGTTTTAATAAAAAAAATTTTAAATTACGAATTGCTCAGCCATACTATGGCAAACTATGGTAGCCATTTGTCTTCCATGGCTACCCAGAGTCTGAGTTGTTCTTTGCATTTTGGAAAGTTCAAACATGACATGTTTAAAGTTTTTGAGGCAGGAACCAGCAAAACTCTCACAATTCTATACTCTAGGCCTGTGTGTATTATAATTTTTTTGGTGAACATTTGAGTTATTTATAAATCTCATGTACTTATTAAGAGCAAAGACATTTTCCTATGAAATCACAATGCAATTATCACACGCAAGAAGTTAAATATTTCTATAATACTATCATCTTATATGCAATTCAAATTCACATTTTCCCAACTGTTCTAATAATATCTCAATGTCTTTTATACATGTTTTCTTTCCTTTTATTGTTTAATGCAGAATCCAATCAAAGATCATACATTACATTTAGTTATCATGAGTCAGATTTTTTTTAAAACATAAAGCTGGTTATGGCATTTGCTTTTACTGAAAATGAACCAATCATCTCCCCATTTTTCCCAGGAAGAATTTCAGACATTCTAACATGATTTATACTGTTAGGCTCTTTGCAAGTTGGCAATTGCCTTCATCTCTGGTCTCTTCTTCATCCACTACCCTATATTGAGGTTCTTTCAAACCTTGTGTTTTACACATGCTACTCCCTCTCCCTTGTTTTAAGAAAATAACTTATTTATCTTAACAGATAAGTAAAAGATTAAGTTCTCATGTCAGCCAATTTGCACAGGCATCACAATCTTTCTCAGGAAAAGTTCAAGGCATCTCTTTTGTCCTTCCCCATGTATGTACATACCCTTTTTGTGATAATCATCCTATTTATTTGGTGTGTTTTTCTCCCACTAGACTCTAAACTACATAAATTTATAAGGCACAGGTCCTTAGTGGATTCTCAATAACTGATTTATTGGATAAATAAAATGAACGAATGACACAAGCAAAATGTTTTGTTTAAATAAATGTTTAATATGTGTTGACTACATTGCCAAATGGTGACTTGGGAGCCTAAAAATTCAATCCATTTTGCTAAACCATCATGAAAAATGAAATTTGACCCACATTTAATCAGCAATTCTATAAGCAGAATATCATGATTAAAGAGATTTGCTTAACAAAGCTGGTACATTTATTTAAAAAGCTAGACACCCAATCAGCTTTTCCTAAGAAAAGGGCCTCTCAGAGTCATAATTCTTAGGGATAATAGAGCAGAAGACAATTATGTTAACAAATTCTCACCTTTCCAACTAGTGCAGGGATATTCATTGAGTTAGTTGCAAATCCCATCCCAAAGACCATGGCCGCTTCTACGTTCAGGAACTTAGCCAGAAGGTCCTCCAACTCTTTATGCTTATTTAAGGTTCCTGCACATGAAATGACAGGATGAGTAAGTTTTCTCTTTTCAACAAATCCAAGATTGAAAAATCAAATTCCAGTAATTACCGATAACCAAAAGATATGTATAAGAATGTGCATAGCAGGTGTATTTGCCATAACCCCAATTTAGAAATAACTCAAATTTCCCTTTATTGTAGAATGGATAAATGCATTATGGGAATATTTTTATAGTGGAATGCAACACAGCAATGAGAAAGAACAAACTATTACCCCATACAACAGCATGAAAAAAATCTCACAAATATATGAATAAGTGAAAGAAGTCAGACACATATATTCATACAGGTTGTATGAATCCATTTATGTAAAGTTTACAAACAGAAAGAACTAACCTACAGTGTTAGAAGTCATCAGGATAGTGGTTTATTTAGTTGGAAGCATGAGGAGAGCTTTGAGATTCTCCAAATGTTTCGTTTCTAGATCTGGATGCTGGTTACATGGGTATTCTTGCTTTACAAAAATCCATGGAGCTGTACACTTATGATTGGTACACTTTTCTATATAAATACTTTATAATGCAATAAAATTTATCCAAAAAAAAAGAAGAAAAGAAAGAAAGCCACAATGCCTCTCTCTCCTTACCCTATATCCCACAAGTAATTAAATTATTACCCCTCACAGGTTCCTCACACTAAATGCAAACAGGTCTCATGACTTTCATAGATACTAATAACTCTAGTTATAACTCATTGAACCTCCAGAATGTGATAGATTTCAAAGCCCACTACTTAGGTTATCTCATTTAATCGTAAGAGTCCAATAATACAGATACTATTGCTTTACAGATAAGAAAACTGAAGTGTAAAGAGATCACAGATAAAAACCAACATATAATGTAGTCCAACTCCAAAGTTCACATTTTTACCACTCTACTACCTATTATATGCTAATTTTCTGACCTCTTTTTATACATAATTCCCTCATGCCTTACTGAGAGCAAACTTTAATGCACCCATATTTTTCTGTTTGCCACCACTCTAACTTCGAGAGCTGCATTGTCCCATGTGGTAGCCACAAGTTACATGTGGTTAGTGCAATAGAGAAACTAAGTTTAAAATTTTATTTAATGATAGTTAATTTAAATTTTAAAACTGAAGCACAAAGTATAAGTTGTTTTCAAAATTTCTAGACTAATTCATTTAAGAAAGCCATTTTAGATAGTTTCCAGTGTTTCCCAAAGTGTGGTAGCCAAAGCAGAAGCATCATTATGTGGGAACTCTTTAGAAATACAAAATCTTGGATGTGGTTCCATAGTGTAGCAGTTAGCACATCTGCTTTACATACAGAAGGTCCTGGGTTCGCACCCAGGCGGAGCCACGGTCCCTGGTCTACAGCCATGCCACCCTGAATAAGTCTGATTTTGTCTGATCTAGGAAGCTTAGTAGTAGTACTTGGATGGGAGACCACCTAGGAAGACCATGTGCTCTAGACATAAATAATAATAATAATTAATAATAATAATAATAATAAATAAAATAAATAATACAAAATCTTGGGTCTTATTCCACATCAGCAGAGTCAGAACCTCTGTGGGTAGTTATGACAACCTGTGTTTTCTTATTTTCTGTGGGTAGGTGATTCTGATGTGAGCTAAAGTTTAAAAACTACTGGTTTAAGCTTGAAAGACAGAGTGAAGAAATAAAATGCAATAAAATTACTGTAATCAAGTAGGTTGAGGAATTAGGATACAATTTTATTTCTGTTTTAACTATCCCGAGAACTTAAACTTTTGAACTTCTCAGTACTGAATCAATGCCTGGATACACAGCAAACCTCCACATAATTTTTTGAATACCTTGAAGGATTATGGAAAGAATATTCGCCTATTCAGACCACCGGACATCCATTATCTAGATCACTTGTCAGCATTACCATTTTGGATCAATACAGAGGCTAAAAATGTGGGACTGATTCCTCTCAAGAATGTACTTTTTACTATAAAACCTCTTAGCTTTTCTTTCTTCTTGGAAACACTCTGGGTATTGCCTAGTTGCATTTTCAGTTTGTAAACTCTAAGACTCTTGAATAAATCTTTATCATTTCTTTCTAGCCGAAACCTCCAGACTCTTTTTGAGTTCATTGGACAAGCTAAAGAATCTACATAGCCTGGGGCAGGGTCTCTCCAGTAGAGTGGATAATATGGTCAGTCTGCTTCTGTGACAATGCCTTGGAAGTGCCACAACCATTTTCATTAGACTGTGCCTTCATTTTAGGCTCCTGTTAACTATTAAGAGAATAATTAACCCAAGAAATAGGAGTTCATTTGGAAAAATTAGGAAATAATACAAAATTAAATTTAACCAGCTTTTTCGATATAGATATTCATGTAAAATATATTTTTAAAATTGGACTCATGATATACCTACTGTTTTATAACTTGTTTTAGTCTCATTTTCCATTTTACAGAGGAGAAAATTGAGGATTAGGAAGGCACATAGCTTATCTGAGGCCCTAGTAGTTAAAAGGAGTAATTAAGATTTGAACCCAAGCAGCCTAATCCAAGAGCTTTAGCTCTCAACCGTGGTGCTTAGCAACTGCATTATAATTTTGTGTGAGTAAATAATAATAATAATAAAATTTTATATTGCTGCTTAGTATACTAAATAAACCTGTTTAATCAATTTCCTATTCTTGGAAACTCACTTCCAATTTTTATTATTATTACTTTTTAATTTTTATTTTTCAATTAGAATTGACATTCAATGTTATTTTATATATGAGTTTCAGGTGTACGGCATAGTGGTCAGACATTTATATAATTTATGAAATAATCACCCCAATTAGTCTTGTATCTACCTGGCACTATATGTAATTAATAGAATATTATTGACTATATTCCCTATGTTGTACTTTACATCCCTGTGACTATTTTGTAGCTACTCCTTTGTACTTTTTAACCCTTTCATCTTTTCAACTAGCCCCTCAGCCCACCCTCCCATCTGGCAATCACCAGTTTGTTCTCTATATCTATGAGTCTGTTTTCCTTTTGCTTCTTTATTTATTTTGTTCCTTAGATTCCACGTATAAATGAAACGATATATTTGTCTTTCTCTGACTTATTTCACTTAGCATAATATTCCATAGGTCCATCCACATTGTCGTAAATAGTAAAATTTCATTTTTATGCCTGAGTAATATTCTGGTGTGTGTGTGTGTGTGTGTGTGTGTACCACCTTTTCTTTATCCAATTGTCTATTGTTGGGCACTTAGGTTGCTTCCATGTTTTGACTATTGTAAATAACACTGAAGTTAACATAGGGGTGCATATGTCTTTTTGAATTAATGTTTTGGATTTCTTTGCATAAAAACTCTGAAGTGCAATTGCTGGATCATAAGGTAGTCCCATATTTAATTTTTTAAGGAACCTCCAAACTGTTTTCCATTGTGGCTGTACCAATTTGCAGTCCCGTTATTAGTCCATGAGGTTTCCCTTTTCTCCACAGCCTCACCAACACTTGTTTGTTGATTTATTGATGACAGCCATTCTGATAGGTGTTAGGTGATATCTCATTGTGGTTTTAATTTGCATTTCTCTGATGATTAGTGACATTGAGCATCTTTTCATATGTCTATTGGCCATCTGTATGTCCTCTTAGGAGAAATGTCTTTTAAGGTCCTTTGCCCATTATTTAATTGGATTTTTTTTTTTTAGTGTTGAGTTGAAGGTTTTTATAAATTTTGAATATTAACCTTTTATCACATGTATCATTAGCAAATATCTTCTCTCACTTAGTAGGTTGTCTTTTCGTCTTATTGATTTTTTTTTCTCTCCAAAATGTTTTTAGTATGATGTAGCCCCATTAGTTTATTTTTTCTTTTGTTTCCCTCTCCTGAGGAGATATGTCAGAAAAAAGTATTACTAAGAGCAATGTCAGAGAGTTTTCTGTCTATGTTTTCTACATTTCAATCTTTAATTCATTTTGTGTTTATTCTTATATATGATGTAAGAATATGGTCCACTTTAATTTTTTTGCCTGTACCTGTCCAATTTTCCTAACACTATTGAATAAGCTGTTTTTACCCAATTGTATATTCTTGCACCCTTTGCCATTGATTAAAAGTCCATATAAGCATGAATTTATTTCTGAGCATTTTTTTTCTGTTCTGTTGACTTATGTGTCTGTTTTTATGTCGGTACAATGCTGTTTTAATTACTATAGTCTTATAATATAGTTTAATGTCAGTCAGCATTATACCTCTATTTTGTTCTTTCTCAGGATTATTCAGTTATTTGGAATCTGTTATGGTTCCACACAGATTATAAAATTATTTGTTCTAGTTGTGTAAAAATGTCATTAGTATTTTGATAGGAATTGCATTGAATCTATAGATTGTTTTGAGTAGTATGGACATTTTAACAATGCTAATTCTTCCTGTACATGAGCACAATGTGTCTCCATTTATTTGTATCTTCTTCATTTTCTTTCTTCAATGACATAATTTTTCAAGTACAAGTATTTTATCTCTTTAGTTAAATTTATTCTTAAGTATTTAAATTTTTTGATGTAATTTTTGTGGGATTATTTTCTTAATTTCCCTTTCTGATAGCTCATTGCTCATCTATAGAAATGCAACTGATTTCTGAATATTACTTTTGTATTCTGCTACTTTATCGAATTGGTTTATCAGTTCTTACAGTTTTTTGGTGGGATCTTTAGGATTCTCTATACATAGTATCATGTCATCTGCAAATAATGACAGTTTTATTATTTCCTTTCTAATTTAGATGCTGGTTATTTACTTTTCTTGTCTGATTGCTGTGGCTAGAACTTCCAATACTATATTGAATAAAAGTGGTGACATTCTTGGTGTGGGCCTATTCGGTTCATCTTCTTTGGGACTCTGTGCTTCCTGGGCTTATATGTCTATTTCCTTCACCAGGTTAGGGAAGTTTTCAGTCATTGTTTCCTCAAATGGATTCTTATTTTCTTGCTTTCTCTCTTCTTTTGGTAATCCTATGATGTAAATGTTGTTACACTTGATATTGTCCCAAAGGTCCCTTAAACTATTTTTATTTTTTAAAATTCTTTTTTTCTTTTTGTCATTCCAATTGGGTGTTTTCTGCTACCTTGTCTTCCAAATCATTGATTCGATCCTCTACTTCATCCCTTTAGTGAATTCTACATTTCAGTTATTGTATTTTTCATATCTATGTAGTTCTTTTTTATGGTTTCTATGTTCTTTTTTGTGCTTATTATCTCCTTGTTGAAGTTCTCACTGAGCTCATCTAATCTCTTAAATTCATTGAGCATCCTTGTAACCAGTGTTTTAAACTCTGTATCTAGTAGGTTCCTCGTCTCCATTTCATTTAGTTATTTTTCTGAAGTTTTCTCCTATTCTTTCCTTGAGGATGTGTTTCTTTGTTTTTTTCATTTGTCTGTCTCTCTATGTAGGTCTTACTGAGTAGCCCACAGCTACCTGGTAGGAGTTACAAAGCTACCATGTTTGGTTATGACCTGAGACGGACCTGAGATGGACCTGAGATGGAGGGGTATGTGGGAGGTATGTGGGAGAGGCCTTGTGGTGAACTGAGTGACTACCACCACTACTGAGCTTGAGGCAGCTCAGCAAAAGGTATAGGTCTGAGGCTGCCTGTCGATTGCCTGTAAGGCTCAAAAGCTGAATGAGCCTTGGGGGTACCAGAGTTGAATGAGGCAGGGTCTCAGAGAGCTACCAGGGTGAGGCAAGTGGAGTTTCTCAGGTTGGTGCAGGTTCAGATTTGTTGGCAGTGCTGAGTCCATGGCCACTCGCAAAAATTTCAGCTCACAACAAGGCCAGCTGCTACTCATCTTGGGCCAACAGAACCCCAAGATTTGTTCAGGAAAAACTACAGCTAGGGCTAGGGCTGGTTGCCCACCACCAAAAGTGTCTCCTGAGGTGCTAGGGCAGAGGCCTGTTGATTGCTGCCAGAAAAAACCTCCTGCTGAGAGTGTGGGGTGGAGCTGGTTGCCCAGTAATCACCCAAAATTGCCACAGGGTAAGTTGCAAGTTGGATGGGGCAGGGTCTCAGGGAGTCATGGGGTGGAACAAGCAGATCTCACCAGTGTAGGTTTAGTTTTGGCTCTGTTGGGGAAGGCTTACCACAGGCAAAATGGCACTCACCTGCAGGTTGCAGAGGAGGAGGGCTCAACAAAGGGACAATGGTGGCTGTCCCTCCAGCTTTTTCCCTGAGCCACACAACTCAGTCTTTCCCTGTATGTCTCTAGCACCTCCTGAGCTGCTGTCCTGATAGAGCTCAGGGTGAGTGCCTGCATGTGAATATATCTGTGTGTGGGCCCTTTAAGGGTACATCTGGATTTCTAGCTGCCTTCCATATCATCCGGACAGCCAGAATCCCCACTGATTTTCCCAGTCAGATTTTGTGGGAACTCCCCTTTTTGGTCCTGGCACACTGGTCTGGGGAGCCTGGTGAAGGGCGGAGGTCCCTCGCTCCTCCTTGTGAGAAGGGCCTCCGCAGTTGAGATATCCCTCCTGTTGTTTAACCACCACAGGTGGGTGTGGGACCAGCCCATTTTGCATCTCTGCCCCTCCTATCAGTCTTGATGTAGTCTCTTTATATCTCCAGTTATAGAAGTTCTGTTCAGCTAGTCTTCAGGTCATTCTCCAGGTTGACTGTTTCATAATTTAATTGCAATTTTAATGTGACCATGGGAGGAGGCATATACAATGATTACTTACCCCACCATCTTGACTGGAAACTCTTTGTTATTTTTAAACACATTGTAATGATTATTCTTGATCATGCATCTTTGATTACTTATTCCAATTTCTAAGGCAAAATTTCTCAGAATGGAAATGCTAAGTTAAATGACTTTCCGTTGATACATTTTCAAACAACCTTCCAATTTACTCTATCAATAGTCTGTAAGGATGCCCTTTTATTCACTCCTTTGAAACTATGGAATATTGTTATTTTTTAACTTTTGCTAATTAGATGAAAAATGGTGACTCTTGTCTCAATCACTCTTTGATTATTAATGAAGCAGAGTGTTTCCCACAGGCTCATTGGCCACTACATTTTTTTTTTCTTAATTGCTCATTTGTATACTGAATCTAACTTTTAATGTAAAATTTAATTACACTATAGCATACATATAGAAAAGGAAAGAAATTATAAGTTTAGAGCTCTATGAAATTTCATAAAGTGAATACAGACATATAACTGCATTAAGTTAAGAAACAATATGCATAGCATCTAGGAAGTCTCTTTGTGCTCCTCTGGTCACCATCCACCTCCTTCCAAAGGTGACTACTATTCTGTGCATTCTCAATAGGGGTATTATTGCTCTAAAAGTTGAAAATTGGTTCTTGGAAGGGGAAATATCTTACTCTATTTATGTATAAAGCACAGATATCCATGTACAACATAAACAGATATACAGTGTATCTATGGTATTAAAATACCATTGGGAGGGAGTGATAATTTAAGAAAGGTTGAGAAAGATCATACTATTTTGAATGTGCAGTTTTGCCTGCTTTGATCTTTGTCAAAATCTTGGTCCACTTCTCAAGTTGGGCTGATACATTTCTTTTGATCTGTAAGTCTTTACACATTAAGAATTTTAACATTTTATCATAAATATTGGGGATAACTTTTCCTAATTTTGTTCTTAGACTTTTAATTTTGGTGACTGTTTTATGTATAGAAATTTAAATGTTTCCTTTTTTATTAAATTTTCTGGGAGTGCTTTCTCTGGTTTCCCAGGACATTAGGACACAGTAGACTACCACACAGGTCAGAGTTGAGGAATCTCAAGGGCAAACAGTTGTGGCTAGCAGTTGGGTTGGGAGCAAGCTGGCTTTACTACAACAGGGAATAGTGCTTGTTTTTCCATGGACTAGGGTGGCAAGTCTGGTATGAGTCATTTAAAATGCATCCCTTCCTCCTAAGAGGGCATTCTGCCAAGCTGACGTAAGTTCTGCTGGAAAAGACTGGAGGTCATTATGGGTTATAGAACTGAGGAGTGATCATAAGTGACAAGCTAGAAAAGAGGTTGCTATGGTCTGAATGTGTTCCCCATCAATTAATATGTTGAAAACCTAATGCCCCAAGTGATGGTATTAGAATGTAGGGCCTTTGGGAGGTTAGTAGGTCATGGGAATAAAGCCCTCATTAATAGGATTAGTACCCTTATAAAAGAGGTCCCAGAGAGCTAACCCATCCCTTCCACATTGTGAGAATACCATGAGAAGTTTGCAACACAGAAAGTGCCCTTACCCAACCATACTGGCACCTTGACTTAAACTTTCAGGCTCTAGAACAGTGAGACATAAACTTTTGTTCTTTACAAGCCAATCAGTCTGTGGTATTTTGTTTTAACAACCTAAATAGACTAAGACAGAGGCATCACTCACATCAAGGGAGCTACAATCCGACATCTGTAGCAGGGCACTTACCAAGGAACTCACACAAGTGCATTTAGTATTTGAATTGCCCAAGTAGTTTTATTCTGTTCATTTGTTCAGTCATTCATCAATTCAGTTATTCATTCAATTTATATAGTTATTTTTGGTGATGGTTGTTCTTGTTTTTCACATTTCAATTCCAAATGCATTTGTAATTTACCTAGTGAAATTTGTAGGTATAACTGACCTAGGTGTAAAGTGTGAGATAGAACTCTAACTTATTTCTTTATATGATCATTCAGTTATTACAACACTAATTATGATCCTTTTCCAACTGATTTGAAATATTATTCTTATTATATACAAAATAAGGTGCCATGTTGTATCTGTCTCTGGAATTTCAGTTTAGATCCCTCTCACCCTGTCCATTCATGTCATTGGGATTGTGTTCAATTTACATATTCATTTAGGGAAATATTGATAGAATTATAGTACCAAGTCATTCCCTTCTAGGATATGGCATCTCTGTTTTTTATAATCTTCTTGTAAGTCTTTTATAAAAGTTTTATAGTTTGTTTCAAATAGGTTCTAAACATTTTCAAAATAATTTATGCATTAGGTGATTGCTCTTTTTGCTTATATTTATTAATAAATATAATTTTTCCAAGTATATCTTCACTGATTATTGATTATTGATGTTACTACACAAATTTAAAAATTTGATCCTTATTGAATGGAATGGAGGTCTTTATTTAATTCTTCATTGAATGTTTATTATTTTTAATAAATTTTTGATTGTTTATATATGCAAAATGGAAGTGTTCTAAAACTCTCTTGTTCAGCTCCCCTTCATCTCTGTGGTGGCCCCAATGAAAGTTCCTTTAGGCGTCCCCTTTACTCCTCATGGATCACACTTGAAAACCAGAGCTATGAACAGTCAGATCAGCTACAGATAATGGTTAGTTTACCTCTTCTCTTACTTACTTATACTTCTTATTCATTGACTTCAAAAGTGAATGAATAATTATGTTGTTTAGTATACTTCCAAGGGTTATTAAAAGTGATGGTAAAACACATCTTTATCTTTTTTTCTGACTTTAAAGTGAAAGCTTTTAATGTTTCATTATGAAGCATAGTACAGTCTGTGTTTAAAGTAGATTTTTAAAATTCTATTCAGGAATCTCTTATTTTTATTCTGTTAAAAGTTTTATAAGGCATGGATATTGAATTTTATAATTGCAATATCAAGATAATCATGTGTTTTCTTCTCAACTCTTTCAAAGTTATAAATTGTCTGTGAGGAGTAAAGCAGACCTCTGAAGGGGCTCTTATTGGGGCCACCACAGAGATGAAGGGAAGCTGAGCAAGAGAGTTTTAGACCACTTTCATTTTGCATATATAAATAATCAAAAATTTATTAAAAATAATAAACATTCAGTAAAGAATTAAATAAAGATCTGTGCTCAATAAGGACAAAATTTTTAAATTTGTGCAGTAACTGACTAGAATGACTTGATCATGATATTCTGTTATTTAAATATACCGCAGGTTTCACAGTGCCTATTTCTTTCTTTTTTCTTTTTTCATGTTTCTCACTGTCTCTTTGATCAGGTTTTTATCCAAAATTAGCCATCCAAAGTGATTTGACCTTTGCAGAACAGACAAATTTTTGTTTATGCCACAGTCTGCTTTTCTTCTATGGTAGGTTTCTTTCCGCCATTGTCCTCATTAGAGATGATGCGAGGTCCCCTACACTGGATACGATGATGATTTCTCATTTTGCCTTTACCAGCTCTCATTCACTGCGAAGCATAAATCTTTTTGATATCATTCCAGGCCTTAAGTTTCTTAAGAAGCAAAACAGCCTCCTTGGTCAGCTTTATCTTCAACCATCAAAGGAAGTTCAGGAACTTCCTCAATATGAAGACCTTTAGATAGAACCAGTACCAGTAAGACCAAGGCAGCCAGGGCAGAGCAGAGGGCATATTGTTTGTGTGTTGTATTTACTCTGCAGTGCCAGTGGCGCCAGGTTTTTGTTGGTGCAAACATGTATACCCCATAACACATATCACCAAAAACATCCTGGCCAGAATGATAACTCTTATTGCCTTCAATTCTGAGAATTTGAGCCATACCTCTGCCAATACCCCATGACTCAGCACTGGTTTGATGACCTGCTAATTTACTGTTAGCACTGGGCTATTTTTTTTTTTGCACAAGTTAGTATGAAAAAGTTTACAATAGCTGATTAAATGGGAGCCTTGAACATAGTAGGCAAAGTGACATTTTGCCAGATGATTCTCCCTTTTCTGAGTACACCAATACCAGTGGATGAGCACATGCCACGGTAGGGAGAAGAGATGGCTGCCCTCCTCTCAGTCTGGTGGCTCCCACAGAACAAGAGCCAATTTCTTAAATAATTTTTTGTAAGTAATATTGCCTAATCATTTTCCTTTTATTAAATACTTTTTTTTTGTCAAATTTCGAGATTATAGAGTTGTAGCTCAGTGATTGCCAACTCTGGTTGCTCATCAGAATCACCTATAGTGACTTATTAGAACAGAGATGCCTCAACCTAATAAAAATTACTATTCTCTAGTTCATAGGTTTCTGTTTTTATCTTTGATAATTCAATACTTTTGCTTCCTTTTTTCCTTAATGCACTGGTTGTTTAGTTTATTAGCTCAATTTTTCTTCTTTAGGTAAGAATATATATATACTGCTTTGAATACACAAGTAGTTGGGTCCTGTGGTCCTCTCATAATTGTCAGTTTCTAAATATGTAATTGTTATTTTTTTTCCCTCTTGATTCAGGGGTCTCTTAGGAGAGGGCTTAAAACCTTCAAGTAATTTAAAAAAATGTTGGGTTCTAATTTTGTTATTAATTTTAAGCTTTATTTTACTGTGATCCAAGAATACAATGACCTATGTAGATTTCACTTTTCAGAATTTAATGAGATTTTCTTTGTGGCATACTATATATATAGTACATTTTTGTGAAAATTCAATAACTTTAAAGAGATGAAGTATTTTGATAATATGTTTTAAGTTTTAGTATTCAATATGTAAATATTAAGTTAAACTCAAGAATTACATTGTTAATGTTGTATATCTTTATATGCTTATTTTCTTGACTTTTCTGTTTTAAGGACTAGGAGGTTCTTGACAGTTGCTTATCACTATTTCATTTTTTAATTTTTCTTGCTCTTTCTAATCAGCCTGTGGAATGTTAAATTGATCTACATGATTTCAAACCCTCCCCTACATGCATTATCCTATTAATTTCCAATTGTATAGAAAAATAAACAGCTATATATGTTTCTACTGTGTTATTTGATGCATAAAGGATATAAGAGTTGTATCTATCTCCATTATGCAATTATGTATTTACCAAAGATGTTACATATGGTACATAATTAAAAGGAGACTGCCCAAATCAGGGAGCATTCTAACAAAAAACAATATGAGTATAGTAAATATAAATTTAAAATATTTCAAATACTTGATCATAACTCCAAATCACCATTCCTCTCTGCCTCCTATTTAAGATATAAAAACTGTACAGCTCTTTTAGCCTGTAGAAAGTTAAATTGGCCCACAAGGGAATCGAAGCCTCCTTTAATTCTGAATTCCACTGTTTTTCAGTTGTACACAAAAATGGACAACAGCACATCATTTCACATCTTAAAAATAGCATTTACAATTCTTTATATATCTGTCTAAAAATGTATTATTTACAGTTGTATTTTGGGCTTAGTTTGAACATTGGCAGATTTGGCAAACAACCTTATTCTTGGACTCCTTCTTTGCTGCTCCTTCCACTAAATCGACCTCCCTGTTAGGCACTGAGGTATATTTGGGTGGTGGTTGCAGGAGGGAGTTGAGAACCAGGTGCCTGGCTAAGACCTATCTTTCTACTTTAATCCTTTGAAAGAACTTAAATTTAGTTGTGTTTATTTTTAATTATAGCACATAATTGAGTTTATTTTTTTATTTTTATTTTTATTATTTTGTCAAACCTTAGTCCTTTTCTTTCAATAGGAAAGTATGTTCAAGTTACATATTCTTGGTCAAAGTAATATGTGTGGTCTTCTATCTTTTTATTATGTTTCAAATACTTCTTCTTGATTTTCTTTTTTGTTCAATTTTTCTATTTTGTAATATAATTTCTATATTCTTTTCCCTATAGGACTTTAGAAACTACTTTCAAAAGCTCTAGAAAGTATTTTTAAGTCATCAAACATTCTTAAACTTTTACTTTTGGTTCCTCAAGAAGCAATTTGATTACTAAAAATTGTTAACCCTCTATATTCCCAAATTTTTACAGTTAATTCATTGACACTACCAAACATTTTTCTTAAGACTATGTAGCATATGTTTTCCAAAAATTACTTGTATTTCTTGAAATAAATGACATTCAAAATTATTCTACTAATTATTTCACGCTATGTTAAGGTTACTATTTATGTTGAAGAATAGTTTTAGATGTACCCTGTTTACTTATTTATTTTAGTTTGCTGTGTCCTTGTTTTTAGTCCTTCTAACTGCCTAAAATTACTGTGGGTAGCTTCTATTTTGCTCTCTGAGTGTTTACTTGAAAACAGTTAAAATATTCTTTCTAGATCTTGAGCTTCAGAGCTCAATGAAGCAGGTAAACATAAAATGCCCAGCAACTCAGAATAGTGAGTAGGTGGAGAAAGAATTTAGGCTGTAGGCCATCCAAATTAGGATCTTCACCTCTCCCTGGTTTCTCTGGACTTGTCGAGGCTGCAGAATTTCACATTTAGCTTCCGCTGGAAGCAAACCTTTGCCTTTGTCAAGCTTCCTCCCTTCAGCTTCTGCTGGCTGTGATTCGGGAGTGTTCTGTCTCAGTGATTTGGGAGTCATCACCTTTAGAAATGTGTTTTCTGTCTAGTTAACAGTCTTGGTATTGGGTGCCGCTGGTACAAAAGGAAACATCCCCAAAAGTTACTGACACCATGTCTCTTATGAACTGGGAATCTTTTTCCAGTCTCTGCCCCATTGCCAAATGGAGCATTGTGGACACCCAGATCTTCTATGTGGAGCAGAATCTTCTTTGTGCACCCTGCTTATATCTTCAGCCCTCAATTATCAAAACGAAAATAAGTAAGATGTCTTTTTAAAAAAATTGGGCAGCCTCTTATAAATGCAAGAGCTTTAACTAAGTATTTACTGAATATATGGATGTAAAAATTATTTTGTTCAATTTGAGTTATTTATGGCACAGGTCTGAATAATTATGTGTTTTTAAAGCCCTTCTGCCAGCTAGTTATCTACGAGGTGCCTCAATTTTCATTAATCACTCAATTTTTATTAATGGTAAATCTCTTTTTTAGCAGATTTACCTCTGATTCTTAGGACTGAAAATGACTTGGTGGACCCTGCATATATTATTCTGAATGGGAAACTGCCATAGTAGAAATTGCTGCTCTACACTGGGAGTTAGGATGGTTGCATGCGCACTTAGTCACTATGATCCTTAGTTTCCTCCTCTAGAAGATGGGAATAACATCACCTGTGCTACCTACTATAGCACATGATTTTTGTGAGAAATAAATGAGATAAATAAGAAAACAATGTGCCAAGAATAACAAAGAACTCATAGGAGGAAGTTTGCATCATTCTTTCTCCCCAGACAGGAGAGGAGTAGTGGTTTCCTTCTCACAGATTTCACTCTTCTGAGTAAGAGAGAATATTTCAGCAAAAAATAAAAATAAAAAAGAACTAAATAAGCAGTCTGTTTCACCTTGCCTATTCATTCCCTCATCATTCATTCATTCATTCATTCAACGTAACAGTCAAGGGGCTAATTTCTTCCTTCATGATACTTATGTTTAAGCATTAGAGGCAGGCAATACACAAACACAAAAGCAAGATTAGTAATGGACATCATTCAGAAAAACTCCAAATGAGAAGTTGTTTGATGGGCATAAAGTTTCAGTTATGCAAGATGAATAAGTTCTAGAGGTCTACTGTACAACATAGTGCTTATAGTTAACAATACTGTATTGTGCACTTAACATTTTTTTTAAAGGTAGATCTCATTTTAAGTGTTCTTACCATGAAAAGGTGGGGAAACTTTCTGAGATAATGGATAATTTTATTACCTTGATTGTCATGCTGGTTTCACGAGTGTATATACATGTCCAAACTCACCAAATTGTATATGTTAAATAAGTACAATTTTTTTGAATATCAATTATACCTCAATAAAACTCTTTTAAAAAAAGTGGGAGAAAGGACCTAAAAAAGGGCCAGATGATAGAGACACAATAGCTGCTATTTAGATAATAATGATCAGGAAAGATCCATTTTTATTTATTCCAATGAATTAAAATCTGCAATTAATAAACCGCTTTTAAGAATATAATGTTTGAAATTTCCCCAAAGATTTTAATCTATCTTTTCCTGTTTTGCATTTTATAATAGGTTTTTGAGGCACGAAGTCTAGATATGCCCTAGATTTGAGAAGTAGTCATGAGGAAGCCGAGACCCGCTGGACAAAATTTCAAAATAATGAATATATACATACCCATTTCATGTCTGGTACTGGCCACACCTACGCCATATGACTCTAAAACATCCTTCACTGTCCTCATAGATTCATCATACCTGGCTGCCAGGCCAAGAAAGTTATAGGAGCCCATGTTGATGACATCTTTGATGATCCTTCCAGTAAACCTGCAGAGAGGTCAAGTGAGCACACAAAGGGCTTTGTCATTTAATATCATTCTAGTGCCTCATAAAAGACTCTTACAAAAAGATCTTGGATCTGGTCCAAGTCATATATTTTCTTTTTGACAACAAAATGGTTTGCCGTAAGGGGAGTGTATCCCCATAATGAAACTGGGTGGAGTATTAGAAAAAGGTATACCAAGCCATGACATCTATGTTCCGGTTTAAATTCCATCAAGAACCTTTTAAACGAGAAACAGCCACAGCCATCACTGTCTCCTTCAGCAAGAAGTAGGAGGGTATAATTTATCGAAAAAGCCGACAATGACTCTTCTTGGCTTTCTTTGTATCCTGTACCTTCTGACACAGATCTCACTTAAATTGCAATATAAACAAGCCACCCTTAGCAACTTAATTACTGTGACTTCCCCCACTGGCTTATGATGGCTTGCAAAAGACTGAATGATAGGAGACTAAATTTTTCCATGCTTTAGTTGTTCAGGTCTGTAATCTGGTGCCCAGGCTAGGATTTCCCTGAAAAGTTTTTTGTCCAAGCGAGCCCCTCCAGATGAATGCCTCACCTAAATGTCCAGTTGTAGTCATCTGATACCCTCTCCATCACATCGAACAGAGCTCCTGGGACACTGCAAATGGTCCGGTTCCAGTTGTCTCTGATCCTCATGTAAAGGTTCCGTGTGTAAAAATTCTCGAAGTTTTGATACAGTGGCACAAAATCCTGTATAACAGAGGCAGAAGTTAATGTTTAGTCACTTTTTGTATTTCATTCGCAATTGAAGGCTAGGAGAAGACCTGGAAGAGCCATGCAAATATTCCATCTCCAAATATTTTTTGAGTTAGGGTCCCTGGGTAAGGGAACAGGTGGGACCCATAACTAACTCAGTGAGGCCTCCATCCCCAAAGAACTTACATTTCAGTGGGGTAAGTAAAAAAATGTGGCAAATAAATATAACAAAGATGACAGCACAATACAAGTCTCAAAGTAGAGGTGGAGACAGTAAATCCCTGCAGATTCTATCTGAAAGATAACAATAAGTGTCCAAAGCAGTTTAGTTGGAAAAAGTTGGTTAAATGATAATTTGGTTTTAACTTTTTAAAACATGAATACCTTCACTCATTGTGTTATCGAAAACGTGAATGAACTTGAAATTTGTACCTGTTGGCAAATCTGTTGGCAGGTGTCATAATAGCCGAGGGCCTAGAAACTGAGTTGAGTTAATGGAGGCACTTGGCTTCTATCATGATTGAAATAATGGCACTGGTTTGATCTATAAAATGTAATTCATGCCTGAGGGGTTTGCAATCCAGCCAAAGCTCAAAGCAAGACATCTAACGTTGTTACCTAACTCCTAAGAGTTAGTATAAAGCATAAAATGCAAAACATTGGATTATGCCAAGTTCTTTGGGCATTTATAAGACTAGAACCAGAGGCAGAGATTCATCTTTCTGGAGGAATCAAGGTGGCTTCAAGTAGGAGGGATGCTGAAAGTAGAATGAGATCGCTATGGGTAGGGATGCTTGAAGAGGGCACTCAGGATGAAGGAATCTTTATGATGGAAACGTAGGATATATTTAAAAAGAATGAGTAATATTAAAGCTCTTGCAGGACATTTGGTCATGTACCAAAACATTGATGAAGATATTTGGTCCACACCAATTCATCTACCGTACCCCACGTGCCATTCCTAACTAAGCTACTGAGGTGAAAAGGGTTATTTTTAGCAATACGACATGATAAGAGTTTTAATGTATGCAACCCCTAAGCCAAAAGTCGAAATAGATATTATTGGCTATTTGAATCTGATGACCTTTTCTAAGCATGGTTGTTTTGGTTAAAACCAAATATCAAGAACAGTTAGCATGGACCAATTATCTCCATGGACATTTTGTACAAGACAAACTGTATGTTAACTGAATAAAACTAAGTTGGATCTTGTTAGCCTTTCCTCAGAATGTATAAAGGCTCCCACCTCACCAAAGTTAAATCCAAGGTCTTGACTGGTCTGGCTCCCTGTTACCTCTCTGATCTTATCTCCTACGATTGCCTGTGGTGTAGGTGAGGCTATAATGTCTGCTGGGCACCGAAAGTAGGATCTGTAAGTGTCCAAATTAGGAACTTACTCATTATCTTGGAGGCAATGGGGAGCCACTGAATAATTGAGAGTAAGCTTTCTCATTCTCCTTCCCATCCTTTGATTTCATTGTTCTCCTTCTCCTTGTGAAACAAAGCTGATTTCCTAAGAGAATTAGAAGAACCATAGAGAAGTGTTTTGTGTAAGACCTACTCGTGCTATGGATTTGGCCCAGTCATCTCCTGAGCTGGCTCATTCCAGAGGAAAAGAGTCTGCAAGTTTTGATGACTGGTGACTGCATCCAAGGCACAGTCTTTTTTGTAGCTTTACTTACCATCTGGTTTTCAGTGACAATGGCATCATTTCTAGGGAGAAATTGTGATTATCTATACGAAAGAATGTTCATCATCACATACTGGGACTATCTATTACATGCAAATTTGAAGAATGATTTGGCTACTCTACTGGTTACATTTATAAGTTGAAAATCTCATACCAAGTGCATTTTCTCTCAAATAGCTAAATATTCTGATATAGGTTTTGTTATGTTTTAAAGCTACAATTATACATTTTTATGTGCAAGTAGGAAAATGAACGTATTTTTGAGAGAAAGGAGATTGTGTAATTCCGGAAAAATATTTTTTCAAATATTTCCTCTTTGATTTAATAACATTTTTTCAGACTATTTACTGGTCAATAGAATACTCTATATCACCAAAAATTATATCACTCTATTTCTATTTTTTTTTATTTGAAATACATCATATAAACTCATCCTATCAAAAAAAAAAAAGAGAGAGAGAGAGAGACAAGTAGGTCTGCAAATAGTTTTTCTGGATTCTGAATGAAATTATAGCTTTAAATTTTATAAGAAATCTTACTCAGGAAAAGAGTTAACAATTGGTTTAGGAGAAAACTTAACAGCAGATTTAGAAAAACAAATATTTTTATAGAAAAGAACCAAAAAATTATGTCTATATTCATAAAACAAAATTAATATCAGACATGGAACCACAAGATGTACAAGATACCAGGGCAGAGTAGACATTGAAATCATAGGGTTCAAATACCCATTTGACATGTGAGAAAAATCAGACAACAAAGTGAGTGACTTGAATTCAGGTCAATCTCCTGCTTCATCCACTCTCCTAGTAGTCACTTCAGAGGGAACTTAGGCTAGCACATACCTTAGCCTGTCTAGGCTTCCATATAAAACACCAATGATAGCAAAAAACATGGAAAACTAGGGCCAAATGATAGCCAGACCATCGAGGAGTGTCCACTCGTCATAAGGAACTTGGCATTGACTTAAGAAAACAACCAGGAGCTTCCCATCATTGATGCTTCATAAAGATGTGCCTTCATGATACCCTGAGAGGGGAAGTGCTCAACCTTTCTGGCTCCTGGCTCAGAGAGCCAAATTTTTTACCTATGAGGAAACCAGCAGCTAGCTCTTAATTGAGATACATGCTTGTAAGGCAGGTTACAGAGATTCTAACTAATTCTGCAGGATCAGAGAAGACTTTCTGTTAGAGAATGACCTTCACATTCAAAAGGAATTTTTATTAATTAGGTATTTGAAACTTTTCTGTAAAATAGATGAGCAAGCTTTTTAACCACACAGAGCCATTATTTTGTGGATGATGTGAGTGCTAACTCAGATCTGAAAATCAAACTTGGCAGTCTATATGTTTTTGAGAGGGAAAATTAAGCTTGAAAACATACTTAGAATTCAAGATCTGGTCCAGAAAAGAACTACCTTGCTTAAAAGGTGCATCCTTCTCCTCTTCCTCTGCACTTCTGAGGCTTCCTACCTCTGCATGGGTGTATTTTCACCTCACCCCATTCCTTTGAGCATCAGTGAGGTTTCTTCAGGAACAGTCAACACCTTCAATAGGTCAGTGTCCTCTAGTCTCAGTAAGCCTCCCACAGCATTTTAGCTATACCAGAAAATGACACTGTACTAGATATTGCAAAACAGAAGCATTGTAATAGGATAGCATTCCAATAGCATTGCACTGTCTTTCTATCTGTAGATTTAACTTGTCACTTAGCCTATTTACTCTTTATTCTTCTTCCTGACACAAATGACTAGATGGATACAATCACTCTAGGGGTAGGGTGTGAGGAATTGAGCAAAACCTAAAAATGCAGCTACAAAAACAGCTGTTTCTTCTGCAATATTACAATATTCTTTTTTCCACTTTTAAACTTATAGCATACTTTATAATTTTCTAAGTGTTACAGATATTTTTATCCAAGTTTTATAGACAAGTCAATAGGTAGAAACTTTTAGTGGAAAAATTGAGAATTGTACTTCATTGTAAAACCAACGCTCTTTTCAATAAATCATGTTGCAGGGCCAAGTGTTTATAAAGAAGTGAAGAGAACAGCCTATTGTGAAAAATACCACCGGATTTGGAAGTGTCCCTCTTCTTATTTGATTTCAGTTCAGGCCCATTCAGTAGCAAATAGAATTATGGATTTGTAAAGAGAGAATGAATCATTATCAAACACTAGTTATTCATTTGTCCTTACATTGACACTTCTGTTCTCACCTAATATTTAATTTTATATCATTATTTCCTTTTTAGAAACAGCTGTTGTTCTCAAAATAATAATAAAATACATTCATGGGTTTTTGTTATTGTCGTTGTTGTTGAAAAGGGTAACTTTATTATAAACAGTTCTTTGAAGTATAAGAAACACAAAGTAAAATAGCTAAATTTAATTTTTCTTATTAAGAAATTAGAGGGTGGTTGAATAAAGATAGCATACTTGTTGCTTATATGTATCTCACCACTCATCTAAAAGTCCTGTGAAGTGACCAAAAATAGATGTAAAAGCAAATTTAAAAACAAAATAAATTTGGCTACCAGTCAAGATGGCAAAGTAAGTAAATACTGTGCTGGCTTCCTCCACGACCACTTCAAAATCACAATTAAACTACACTGAGAATCGCCTGAAATCTAGCTGAACAGAAGTTCTATAACAAAGGATATACAGGAGAAGCCATCTCAAGCCTGGTAGGAGGGGCAGAGACACAGAATGAGATGGTCCCACATCCAAGTGTGGCGGTTAAAGATCACAAGGGCTATCTCAGCTGTGGAAGTACACCCTAAAGAGCAAGGGATCCTCAGCCCACATCAGCTTCCCTACCCTAGGGTTCTAGTGCTGGGGACAGAAGTCTGCATAACTTCTATCTGTAAAAACCAGCAGAGACTGTGTCCAAATGAAACAGAGGGCAACTGGAGTTTCAGGTGTTCCTCTTAAAGGGCCTGCACACAAACTTACTTGCTGATGGACTCATTCACTCTGAACTCCAGCACTGGAGCTTGAAATGTGCCAGGGACATATGTGCAAGATTGAATTGACTGGCTTCATTCAGAGCAAGGGCTGGGGGAGCAGCTTTCTCTCAGATAGAAGTGCTGGCAGAAGCCATTGTTCCTTTGCTAGGCCCTCCTACAGTCACCATATCTGAGTCTCCATCAACCTAGCCAATCTAATTGGTCCCTTTCTAGTGATTCCTTGAGACCTTGCCCCACCCAACTTGCAGGCCCACCCAAGCCACTTTTAGTGGCTTTTCCATATGAATGGCCTGTATTGGCTCATGTTATGGGATTTCCTAAAATCTATCAAAGGTTCACCAACCCCTAACAAGCTGGCCTTGGTGTGTCCCCTACCTCTTGCTAAACAGCCCCAAGCCCAGCACTAGTGCCAGCTGGCCTCAGTTTGTAGCTTAGTCTCTCCCAGGCACTTCCAAGTCCAGCACAAATGGTAACCATTTGCAGATCATTTTGTAGCTCATGCCAGAAGGCTTCAGGCAGGACAAAAACAGTGGCCGAATTGGGCCTGCACCAGAGCCCTTCGCAAGAGGCCCTGAACCAACACAACCATCCACCTCTACAAATGAAACACCCAAAGGACAGACTCAGCAGTCACCAGAGCTTTGCTAAAGAAAATCCTTCTCCATAGGGTCAGCCCCTGTACAATATCTCCTCCACTATAGTCATGACCAGTTCTCACAACCAATCATCCCAAGGGTCAATCCCTCCCATTGATGCGCCAACCATAATCAAGGCTCAATTACAACAAAAGAGCATACACAGTCTACACAAGGGCACATCTGGAGCAACCAGCTCAGGTGACCAGGGAGACTGTGCCACTGGGCCCCATAAGACACCTACTATAGAAGGCCGCTCTACAAAGACTGGGAGATTTAGTATCTCTACCTAAAACATAGAAACAAACACAGGGAGGCAGCCAAAATAAGGAGACAAAGAAACATGTCCCAAATGAAAGATCAGAACAAAGCTCCAGAAAAAGAACTAAACAAAATGGATACAAGCAATCTACCAGATGCAAAGTTGAAAACATTGGTTATAAGAATGCTCAATTAACTTAGGAGAAGAGTAGATAAACTCAGTGAGAACTTTAACAAAGAGATAGAAAATATTAAAATGGAGATAGAAAACATTAAAAAAGAACCAATCATGAATGAAGAATGCAATAACTGAAATGAAGAATACCTTAGGAGGATACCAACAGTAGATTAGATAAGGCAAGGGATCAAATCAGCAATTTAGAAGATAGACATAATGCCTGATGGTCTGAGGTGAAGTTGAGGTGATGATGCTAGTGCTGGGGAGCAGCTGCAAATACTGATGAAGCTTTGTTCAACTTGCCTGCCACTCACTTCCTGTGTAGCCCAGTTCCTAACAGGCCACGGACCAGTACCAGTCCACAGCCCAGGGTTGGGAACCCCTGGTTTAAGGGGCTTATAGGATAATATAAATCAAAACAACATTCACATCATAGGGATACTAGAAGGAGAGGATAGAAATCAAGGGATTAAAAATCTATTTGAAGAAATAATGATGGAAAACTTCCCTAACCTGGTGAAAAAAAATAGACATACAAGCCTAGGGAGCACATAGTCCCAAACAAGATGAATCCAAAGAGGCCCACACCAGGATACATCCTAATGAAAATGTCAAAGGTTAAAGACAAAGATAGAGTCTTAAAAGTAGCAATAAAAAAGTAGTTGGTTACCTACAAAAGAACTCTCATTAGATCGTCAGTTGTTTTTTCAACAGAAACTTTGCAACCAGAAGAGATTGGCATAAAATATTCAAGGTGATGAAAAGCAAGGATCTACGACCAAGATTACTCCACTCAGCAAAACTATCATTTAGAATCAAAGGACAAATAAAGAGCTTCCCAAACAAGAAAAAGCTGGAGGCGTTCATTAACACCAAACCAGCATTATAAAACACGTTAAAGGGACTTCTTTAAGGAGAAGAAAAAAAAATTTTAAATAGGAATAATAAAATGGCAATAACTACATATCTATCAACAGGTGAAGGTAAATGGATTAAATGCTCCAATTACAATACATAGGGTAGCTGAATGGGTAAGAAAACAGGACCCTTACATATGCTGCCAACAAGAGACTCAATTCAGATTGAAAGACACACATAGATTGAAAGTAAAGGGATGGGAAAAGATATTTTAGGAAATTTAAAATAAAGACTCTGGAGTAAAAATACTTTTAGCAGACAAAATACTTTAAAACAAAGTTATAACAGGAAACAACGAAGGATCCAGTAATCCCACTTTGGAGTATTTATCTGAAGAAACTCATAAGACTACTTCGAAGGGACATGTACATCCATATGTTTACTGCAGTATCACTTACCATAACCTAAATATGGAGGCAACCTGGGTGTCCATCAATGGATGAATGGATGAAGAAAAGGTGGCACATATGTACTATTACTCAGTCATAAAAAATTAAAATCTTGCCATTTACAACAATTGATGGACTTAGAGGTTGTTGTGCTAAGTACAATAAGTCAGATAAAGACAAATACTATATAATTTTACTTTATGTGGAACTTAAGAAACAAAATAAATGAACAAACAAAATGGAAACAAACTCATAGATACAAAGAACATTTTGATGGTTGCCAGATGGAAAGGGGATTAGGAGGGTGGATGAAAGGGGGGTGGCATTAAGAAGTACAAACTGGTAGTTACAGAATAGTCATGGGGATATAAAGTATAGCATAAGTATAGCATAGTTCATACAGTCAATAATATTGTATGAACTATGTATGGGTACTAGGTTTATCAAGGTGGTCACTTAGTATCTTGTATAACTGTCTAATCACTATGTTGTACACCCAAAACTAATATAATATTGCATGCTAACTGTAAAAAAATAAAATTGCAATATAAAAACAAAATAAAATTTAAAATGCCTAGAAAGACAATCAAGTATCCTTAATGAGTCAGAAATATTGAAGGATCACAAAAAGTAGAACATAAATAAGATCTGATTAATGGAGATACAAGACCATAAAAAATCATAGGTCTGAAACATTTGCAGAGAAGACTGGTGTGGACATAAACTACCTATAGGGGAGTTTCAAGCTGAGAGTCAATACCGGCAAGAAGTTGATACCAAGGTGAATAGCTAGAAAGCTAGATCTCTTTTATTAGGTTAAAGGGTCAGAAGCGGCAATATTGTCCATAGAACAAAGCATGTCGTAGGCAACAAGAGATGAACAAAAGAGCAGTACTCCAATGTAGAGAAGTGGGGAGCCCACACAGCTAGAACACAAGCCACTGGTCCTGGCAACTCATTTTATTCCTCTTCTATAATCGCCCAAGATAGGTGAATATGTGGGCAAGTAAGCCTTCCTAAATAAAAAATAAGCATGATGCAAAGTGTCACTACTATTTAAGGAAAACTAGCATAACAAGATGCACCAAATCAATGAGCAGAATTAACATCTAGTAAAAAGACTTAATAGAGCAAACAGAAAAAGAATTATATGTGCATAACATCTTTAGAGAGATGCAACAAAATAATGTATCCTTGAAAAAGATGAAATACTTAAAAGTATAATGAACACAGCTGAAAAGTAAATTAATAAACTAGAATAGCAAATTGACTAATTTTTCTAGGCCATAATGAGACAGGACAGAGAAAAGAAAATATGAAGGAAAAGTCAAGAGATTCAAAGAACAGATTCAGATAAGAAGGTCCAAAATCTCCCTAATGGGAGTTACAAGATTAAAAGGAGGAAGAGAAGGAGGAGAAGTGGAAGCTGAGGAAAAGCAGGTGAAGGAAGAGAAAGAGGAGGGAGAAAATTCCAGAAAGGAAAAAAACGTTTGAATCCTAAGATGTTAATAAGCTATCAGGTACTGAATGGAGCAAACAAGTAAAAAACTCATACCAGGATACATCCTGGTTACATTTCAGATCTCCAAGGATAAGGAAAAAAAATCTTAAATTTTTCAGAAAAAAGGGAGAAAGGCAGTTTGTATACAAGGGAATAAGAGATTGCTCAGACTTTTACTAGGTAGCAGTGGTTTAAAAGATTGTGAAAGAAAGTTATTTTGAACTTAAAACCCTGTACTCAGCCAAGCCAACAATCAAATGAGAAGCCAAATAAAAATATTTTAATATACAAAAAGAATCATGAGTTTAACCTCCACAGGCATTTTCTGTAATAACTGAGCATGCACCTCAACAAAAATAATGAAATAACTAAGGAAGAAGACAAGAGATGCCAGAAAAAATAGTGAGTTAAGACACTAATGGAATATGATTTGGTCCAAGTAATTTTATATATGTAATATAAAGAAACATAAATTAAAAATATAAAGAAATATCAACCTGGAGAATTGGTATGTGGGAGAAAGAAAGTGAAACTTTATTGAATTCTCCCGTCTAGAAGAAGACTCTAGTTACTGAATAGTGATATCTAAATTCTAAATATATGTGTTAAATATTCAAAGAGGACTATTAAAAAGTAGTAGGGAAAATACTGTCTACAACTTCCTAACAACAAAAAGGAAGGAAAAAATGCAGAACAAAGAAAACTCAATCAAAAGTACTAAAGGTATGAAAGGAGAAATAATTAAAATAGAAAATAAGTGAACAACAGAAAATATGAATGTAAAATATAAAAATGGCCAAAATAAGTTTAAACACACAAGTAATTAAAATATTAGGTTCAACCCTATGGAATTGCCAATGATTGACTGTTTTTGACCTATATAAACAATTTTACTTGGTTCAAGTAACTGTATTTTAATTATATATTATTAAAATATAGAAGTTTTCACATTTGTTTTAAAAATAAATCTATATGCATTTTCTGAAAATGATGAAGACTGAAAATAAATAAATGACTCTTGGCAAAAGATAAATGTATAAATATTACTATTGGGGAAAATAGAGTACAAGGTAAGTGCATGATAAATGGAAAAATCCACTGAGAACTATAAGAACTATGGACTTTTAAATATCTGCCAATTACATCAAAATACATTTAAAAAAAAGAAGAAGAAAAACCTAACAAATCCACAGTCTCAGTGGAAGGCATTAACACACATTTCTCAGAAATTATAAGCTTGAATAGACAAAAAATAAGTAAGCCTAGATTCAAGTAGCATAATTAACAAATTTGTTGTAATGGACCTAAAAAAACAATATATAGTTTTTCACAGTACTCATGGAAAATTATAAGAAATTGCAATACAACTATCTAAGAAGCTAACAACTAAGGAGAGACTTCATTAAGGTGGTAACATTTGAAATTAATATGAAAATATTAATAGCTTTTCGATATGCCATCAATAACTAATTAGAATGTGGGATAGGAAAAAAGACTGCATTCAAATATCCCCATAATAAAAAATAAAATTGTACCCAAGTAATGATTTTTATGAGTAAATTATAAGAGAAAATGATAGAATTTTAGAATAAAGAGAATTATAAAATTTTATTTAAAAACATAAGAAATAAATGGAGAAACACATCATAGTTCTGAATGAGAAGACTAAATATTAAGATGTCAAGTTTTCCATAAGTTGACCTATACCTATAAATTTAGTATGCACATCGATGTTCATTGCAGCATTATTCACAGTGGCCAAGACATAGAAACAACCGAAATGCCCTTTGACAGATGATTGGATAAAGAAAATGTGGTACATATTATACAATGGAAAATTATTCAGCCATAAGAAAAGTTGAAATATTGCCATTTGCGACAACATTGATAGATCTTGAGATTATCTTGCTAAGCAAAATAAGTCAGACAGAAAAAGATGAGAACCATATGGTTTCACTTGTAGGTATAATGTAAAACTGAACGCAACAAATGAACAAGATAAACAAACAAGAACTCATAGACACAGACAACAGTTTACTGGTTACAAAAGAGAAAGAGGATAAGGAAGGGATATAAGGTTAAAGAGGGTCAAATATATGGTGATTGAAGGAAGTGTAATTGGTTGATGAATACACAATGCAGTACGTTTATGACATATTACCGAATTGTATACTTGTAATCTATATAATTTTATTAACCAGTTACCCCAATAAATATAATAATTTTTTTAAATTTAACGTTTTGCTAATTAAAATGGCAACTGTTTCTTTTCTTAAAATTCAATACCTGATAATTCTAAAGCGTACACAGGAAAAAATCTTTCAAAATTGCAAAAACTTATGTATTTACCTAAAAATTAGACAAACAGATAAATACTTCAAATCAGTAAATAAAGAAAATTAATGATAATTGAGACAATTTTAAAATTTCTTTTAAAAAGAGTCTTCCAATATCACACAACAAATAGGAATAAGTTTCAGATTGATTTGTGGATTAAATATGTAAATAAACAAACCAATCATGAAAATAATGAATGAAATTTTAGGAAAATTTGTTATAAATTTAAGATAAAAAATTGCTTCCTAAACATAATTGACTCCCCCTCCTCAAAGGAAAACAATAACAACAAAAATAACAACAACAAAGAAAACATAAAAGAAATGTTTGATACATATGACTTAAAATTTAAAATGTATGTATGGCTAAATATAATAGAGAAAAAAAATTAAAAGCCAAGAAACAGAATTAGAAAAATATTTAAAATACATTTAACATACAAATTATTTATATAAGTATATATAGAAAGCATTCTAAATCAGTAAGGAGAAAATTTAATAAAATTTTGAGCAGAGGATATGAATAGGCAGTTCAAGAGGAATAAGTATAAATGACCAATAATCATATGAAAAGAAGCTCAATCTCATTATTAATCAAGAAAAAACAAATTAAGATAAGAACAAAAATATATTTACCTATCAGATTGACAAAAATAAAAAAATATATGTTGATAATATCAACATATCAAGTGCTATTAAGGAAACAAGCACTCTCAGGTACTGCTGACTAGAGTTTAGATAGGTAACCTTTTTTGAAAGGCAAATTTACCAATCTCTCAGAAGTTAAAATATACATTTCTTGGACTCAGAAATTTAATTCTAGAAAGTATCCTCAAATAAGTACATATGCTGTTCATTAAATAAGTATTTACAATACTAAAAATGTGGGAATATAAAGGAATAATCATATATCTGTATTATGTAACACAATATGCAATTATTAAAAGGAATGAGGTAGTCCTATACTGGTGTGTAAATATCCAGAAATAAAGTTAGGTTAAAAAAAAAGCAAGTTACACAGTATATATGATATGATCTCTTAAGTTAAGGAAAAGGCAGAGTAAGCGCAAATGAACATATGTGTAATTAAGGTCACAAAAAGACAGAAAAGATGCACAAAAAGATTACTTTTACTCATTATTTCCAAAATAAAAAAGACACGACTTTGAGGATGGTCTCTTCATTAGGGCTTGTTATATATTCCTCGCGTTGGCTTAGTACTAGTTGGTATATACATTAACAAAGCTCTACCTTAACAAAATCAGTCAACCCTGCTTACTTTTGTAGATTCCTTTTTGCTAAGGGAACCAGTGAGGTCTATATTATACAAAAAGAATTTAATAAAATGATTTGACTATCATTTTAATGATACACCAGAAAATAGCTGTGCATACATATTGTATGCACATATGCATATATTTATTTAGATATTTGAATATTTATACTCAAATGAATGTTGACCTGAGTGTTTACTGTGGGGAGGCTGTGATCTGATTTTACCAATGGCCTTATTTTACATTATATTTCTAGAATTTGATTTTGGAATTGTTTTCCCAACCTACAGCACATGCTCTTTGGCTAGATGCAATTGTGAAAAATATCAATCCTTTGTAAGGATCCATTTGCTTTTTGGAAGCAGCTAGGAAGTATTTGGAAGTGAGCCTAGTTGGGGAGATTGGATATTTCACTGGTCAGTGATTCCTACTGCATTTAAAGCTATTGATTTCTTAGTGACATTTAAGTCAAGAAAGTGAGGAAGTGAATTGTGCTGATACTTAAGGGAAGACCGTTCCAGGAAGAGGGTAAAATAAGAAAAATCCCTGAGGTAGGTACATGTGGGCAGTTCTTGAGAAAGAGTGAAGGGGTGCAGGTGTTTGAGGCACAGTGAGAGAGCCAAGAAGCAGAGGAGATGAAGGTAGATATGTAAGAAGGGGCTGAGTTCCATAGAGCCTTCGCTAGCTGGCTCTTACTCTGAGTGAGAAGAGAAGACATTATAGGATTTTGCCTAGAGATGCCAAGTGACCTGACTTAAGTTTTAAAGGGATCCTGTTGGTTGGTAGTTGAGAAGAGACTATGGGATTCAAAGGTGAAAGCAGGGTACAACTGGGCAAGAGAAGATGGTTGTTTGGACAAAGCTGTTAGCAGCAGGGGTGGTAAAAAATAGTTGAAAAATAAATTCATTTTGAACACAGAACTAGTAGTATTTGGGGACAGATGTGAGAAAAGAGTCAGGGACGACTTTAAGTTTTTTGGCCAGAATATATGGACTGATGGAGTTGCCATTTACTGAGATGGGAAAGACTAAGAGGAATAAGTTTAAGGGAAAACTCAAGTACACAGCTTTGGACATGTTAACCACGAGTGATTGCTGATGAATGGGATCCACTGTATAGGTGGAAAGCTGGCCTAGATAAGAGACCAGGCATCTACTCCATGGTCATGAGAGGTATGGA
This sequence comes from Rousettus aegyptiacus, assembly GCF_014176215.1. NCBI lineage: Eukaryota > Metazoa > Chordata > Mammalia > Chiroptera > Pteropodidae > Rousettus > Rousettus aegyptiacus. Next base: position 30,503,196 of record NW_023416287.1, on the reverse strand, counting down.
GAGGCGACGTGTGTGAGCACAGGTGCAGATAGGTGGTGGCTGGAGAAGTGTATGGAAGTTCTGACTTTTTCTATTTCCAAAATGAAATAGGAAGCAAGATTATTAGCTGAAAGTCAAGAAGTGTTGGAAGTTGGGAAGAAAAGGAGAAAGTATGAAATAATCATCTAGAAGAGCTGCGGATTAAATGCACTAAGGTAATGTAATGTGATTGGCAGAAGGCCATCTCAAAGCTAGTGATCCTAAATTTAAAGGAAGACTCATCAGTATGGTGGGTGAATCCAGTTGAAGGTGTATAAAGGTCCATGAAATTTAAGCTGGATAGGAGAAGGAAAAAGCAGGATGGGGGAGTATGGAAGAATGAAAGAGCTTAAAATTAAGGAGTCATGGCCTCCAGGAACAGGGAGCGGTAAGAGATAGTATTAATGAGGTGACTTTTTAAAAATACCTAAGCATGAGACCCAAACGTGATAAGAAGGTTGGCATTTTCAATCCTACCTCTCAACTTCCATGGAGAGGAGCAGAAGTTTAAATCAATTGCCATTGGCCAAAGATTTAATCAATCATGACTATGTAATTAAACATTCATAAAACCTCAAAAGGATGGGGTTCCTTTACACTGCTAGTGAGATTGCAAATTGGTACAGCCACTATGGAAAACAGTATGGAGTTTCCTCAAAAAGCTAAGAATTGATCTACCATATGATCCAGCAATCCCTCTACTGGGTATTTACTCCAAAGACTTGAAAACCCATATCCAAAAAGATATTTGCACACTGATGTTAGTAGCAGCTTCATTCACAGTGGCCAGGACATTGAAGCAACCAAAGTGTCCTACGATAGATGATTGGCTAAAGAAGCTGTGGCACAAATATACAATGGAATGTTACTCAGCCATAGGAAGACATGAAATACTGCCATTTGCAACAATATGGATGAACCTTGAGATGATCATGCTAATCGAAATAAAACAGACAGAAAAAGTTGAATACCACATGATATCACTTAAGTATGGGATATAAACCTAAAAGCAACAAATGAACAGGACAAATAAACAGAGACTCATGGTCATGGACAATAATCTAGTGGTTAACAGAGGGTAAGGGGGAGGTAACAGAAAGAAATCTAACTATGGGAAGGGAACACAGAGTATAAACATATATATGCCTCACTGTTAAAATATACAGCTGAAACTTATTGGATTTTGTTTATCAATGTCACCATAAAAATTAATTAATTAATTTTTAAAAAGGGTAGGGTTCAAAAAACTTATGGGATAGTGAACACATGAATGTGCCAAGAGAGTAGTGTACTGGAGAGAGCATGGAAGCTCCATGCCCCATCCCGTATACCTTGCCCTATACATCTCTTCAATTTGGCTGTTCCTGAGTTATATACTTTTATAGTAAACTAGTGATCTAGAGGGTAAAACATTTCTCTGAGTTCTGTGAGCTACTCTGGCAAATTAACCAAACCCGAGAAGGAGATCTGGAACATTCTGATTTATAGCTAGTCAGTTAGAAATACAAGTAACAATTGTGACTTGTAACTGGAGTCTGAAGTCCAAGGAAAGGATTATCAGAACCTTCAATCTATAGCCAGTCAGAAACACAAGTTAAGCTGGTGACTGGCATCTGAAGCATGAGAGAGAGAGAGAGAGAGAGAGAGAGAGAGACAGAGAGAGAGTGTTGGGCAGGGGGCTAGAGGGGTAGGGTGTGTCAGTCTTGTAGAACTGAATCTTTAACCTATTGAATCTGATTCTATCTCTGGGTAGATAGTGTCAGAATTGAGTTGAATTATTGGAGACCCTACTGGTGTCCAAGAATTGCTTGTTGGTGTTAGGGTTCACCATCATATTGAAATTTAGTCTCAGAACACTATTTACACCTGAACACAGGTCATAACTGAACTTCACATTGAGAACCTCTAGAATAGCAATGCTGCTTACAATTTAATGTGTGGCCACATCACTTGAGGATCATAATAAACTGAAGATTCTGCTTCAGAAGTTCTGGACTTGGCCTGAAATTCTATATTTCTAATAAGTGCTCATTTGATAATGGTAAGAATCAACGTGTGGTCCTTGGACCAGCAGCACTGGCACCACCTGTGAGCTTGTTAGAGATGCAGAATCTTGGCCCCACCCCAAAACTATTAAAGGAGAATCTGCATGATCTCCAGAGCATTTGTATGCACAGAAAAGTTTGAGATGCATTGCTCTAAAACATTGATTTCCAACTTGGGTCATACATGAGAATCACCTGGGAAGCTTTCATAAGCTCCATCAACTAGGATGCAGGATAAACCAATTAAATTAGAATACCTGTGGGTAAGGCCCAGGTATAAGTTGCTCTTAAAGCTTCTAAAGTGATTCCAACATGTAGACAAGACTGAGAAGCATTGTTCTGATATTACCGCCCTACAAGCTGCTGGCTAAAATATTAAGTTCCCAGGGAAGCCTCAATGAAGCTTTCTGAGTTTGGAACCACCCAAGTCCAAACAGGAAGACCAGTGCTTAAACCATCTGTTTGCTTTGGACAAAACCATATTACACATCCAGCGGCCTTAGTGTAACCCATCCTTCAAGTTATTTGGAAGAAAGTCTCTAGGTGAATCTTGCTGTTGCATCAGATGCAAAATTTAATGCAAAAGAGCAAGTTTTAATTCATGCAAATATCTGGAGATGTGTCTTAAATTTTTCTACAGCTACAACTTGATCAATCCACTTTCTTTTATGTAGGAGCAAAAGTTCTGGGGATGTGCCAGAAATGTCTGGGGTTTACTTGTAGGGGCACTGGAAACTATCTGGATCTAATGTGAATGTGAAATTGCAATTGAAATATTTTATAACAGACTTGTGCTATCTGGAGTGGGTCTTGCTGACCCCATTACCAAACCATAAGAACTGAAAAATGTGACTTTGCATGTAGTTTTTAAAGCCTCCAATGATGTTTGACATTCATCTGATTATATTTACTGACGTCCACTTCTGGGTTTTGTGAAGTTGGACCATTACATCATTGAGGAAGTAATTTATCTATAAGTTTTTAATAAACTGTGATTCAACTCTAAAGTTGCCTTTGATTAAAAAATGATATATATGTCCCCAAAATTAAGATTTAAAAGGAGGATATAAGAAAAATATTTAAACTTTATATCTGTATTGCCTTTTTCCTTGCCAATGTCTTCTGACTGTTAGTGGAGTCTATGGAAGGTTCCAGGTGCCCCAGGCCTCTAGTGTTTTTAGTGCTCTCTTAGAGGGAGATTTTGTTTTTTCTACTTTTTAAATTTAATTTATACTAAGTGAATCAGAAATCAAGAGATTCCGAAAAAGAGGATAATCACAGCTTTCATGTTTTGGAATCAATTTCAGTGAGTTTGGGCTAGAAATCAAAAAGAAGAAAAAGCAAAAAGAGTTTCTAAATTTGGGGCAACACAGGTTTGAATGGATGGTCTGGTATGACAGAAGTCTTCTCAGTGAGAGAAAATAGGAAAACTGGATTAATAAATACTTATATTTGATTAAGAAAAAAGAAGTGAAGAGATGGACATGTTCATTAGTTTGACTGTAGCAATTATTTCACTATGTATATAAAAATATGTTGTACAACTGTAATATATACAATTTTGTTAAAAATAAGATAAAATTTTAAATGAACATAGAGTTAAAGAGAGTAATCATAAATAAGAATATCCATTTATGATATTTAAAAAACATAGTCACTCTTGTCTACACCTTCATGAATGTGCTCTTCTGTGGTATCAACAATGGTTGGTTTGTCTTATAGGGCAATCTATTATGCATTACCAGTGATCACCTTTCACAATAGAGTAATTCTAATTTCTGCTAAAAAGAACTACGGGTTATTGAAAAGCAGCACATTCCATGTTTCCAGAAAAAGACTTCAAGATGTCCCTCCCATAGCTTAGTAATACAGAGCAAGGATATTCTCAGAAACATGGGGCTGGGTACAGTATTAAAAGAATAAAGATCAGTCTGAAGATAGAGTGTAGTGATTGAATCCCATAAAAAAAATGTTTGCAGCTATTGCAATTTATTAGAACCTATCACCTGGAAAGGCTCTAAATCTCTAAATGGGCTCAAAAGGAAGGAACACATCATTTAAAGGGTGCCATATAAAAGGAATATCTACTAGGGTGGGTCAATTGACTGATCTCTACTTCACAGAGATCAAACAGGAAAGACATAACTTATTTTGTAGATAAATAAAAGGCACTGATTTATCAAATAGAAGGTCTTCCCCACTGGGAAGTAGTTCCAGCAGTTCTTATAGCAGTGGTGACAGGTGTTGCAGTACAGGCCCTGAGCTGAGAGTGTTGTGTTGGGGGCTGACAGCTCAATGAAGGTTGCTGCCCAGCTCAAGACCACATTCTCCTCTGGTGGCAGCTCTCATCTATCATTATTGAAAGCTCAACTCCCTTGCCTCAGTTCTTCTAAAGGGTACATAATCTAGAGAATTCCCTCAATGGGAGCCACCGATGCCTTTGCTAGAACTGTATTACAATTCATCTGCCCTATCTTGACCCCAGAAGCACACCTCAATAATCTTCCTGCCCTCAACCCTCCATCTTAGAGTCCACATTGTTAAAAACCAACTTGCATATATATCAATATGTTTGCTTGAAATATAAGACATGCTTTAGAAAAAGCAAAATGACTAGCCCCATTGGGTTGATAGAGTAAAAATATTGAAACAGGTTAGAAAATAGATGGTTGATCTGAAGCTTAAGCCAGTCATGACATGCCACACCTGACAAATTTATATTTGACTCACCCTTTGTTCCAACAGATATTCTGGAGCGGGCTGATTTATGATACATGCTACTTACACTTGGGGCGAAGGCAGATTGGAGATAAGAGCTTCTAGAAAACAAGCTGGTGTCAAGGAGGAGCTGTGGAGATCCTTGTGAGCATGCCCAAGAGAAACTCGATTTCTCTTCCCAATTTCCCAGTTTCATTATCATCTCTGCTAGGACTGGAAAACTTGTATAACTGCTTCTAAAGCCTTTACCATTCAAAAACCTTCGTATCCTCAAAACTGTGTTTGTAGGCATCTTTTTGCCTAAATAAGACCATTTCATTGTGATAGGTATGCCACTATCATCTACCTGTCTGAGCAAAGTAGAAATTAGGGATTACTCTGGTTTCTTCCCTCTTATTTCCTATGCACTCAGCCACCAAGACTTGTTGATTCTACCTCCCAAATATTTCTAAAATTCATTCTCTTTTCTTCATTTCATCTATCTCTTTCCAAGTTCAAGCCCAAATGACCTCTTTCTCAAACTATTATATGTCCTTTCTATTGCCATTTTGCTTCTAGTCTAGAATTGGAATTCCATCTCTAACATCTATTATTTTTGTTCTCTTCTCACCCTTTCTCTTTTTTTTTTGTTCTGACCTTCCTTGGAAGATCTCATCTACTTCTGTGGCATTGATTAATGTTGATCTGCTTAAGATATACTGAAGATGTCACAATGTCCAAGACTTTTCTCCAGAGGTCTAGAGCTCTATATCTAGCTGCCAATTCAAAAAATGAATTGATCGCTTTCCCCTTCTAACTAGGTCTTCCTCCATGACACCACTTTCTTTCTACCCAGTGGTCCAAGTCACAAACCTGGATATGGTCTTTGATTTGTCCATCTCTGTAATTCCTCATCAAACCAATCATCCCTATCTTCTTAAACATCTCTTGGTCTTATCGCTTATCACCATCCCTGTTATCATTACCTTGGTTTCAGTCCAAGTTCTGACCAAGATTTTTTTAACCTGAATTTCTGCATCAGCCTTCTAAGGTTTCTCTTGCAATCTTTTTTTTCAAAAGGTAGTGAACATGATATTTTTAATCTGCAAATGTGCATTCCTCTGCCTGAAATCCTTCAATGCCTCCTCATTATTCTTATAATAAATATCAATGTCTTATAAAAAGCCATTATAGTCTTGCCTCTACTTGCCTTTCAAACAATCCTCCCCACATACTCCCACTCTTGCTCACAACACTCCAGTCATTGGAATTCCCTGATTCCTTGAATGTACAATGCTTTCTCTTACTTCTGAGCCATTTCTCACGATGTTTCCTCTCCCCAAAGATTCCTTCAGTCCTATCTTGCCCCACCCTTTGCCTTACTACTTACTCTTCAGACTTCAGATCTCAATTTAACTTTCTCTTCCTACCAAAAACTTTCAGTGAAAACCAAGTTCAGGTTAGATATTTCTGTTCTTCACATCCTTGATGTTCTCTAATTACCTCAATGGTATGTCTTATCAAATTCAATTGCAATTGCTTTTTTTTTTTTGATTAGCTTCCTGAAGACAAGAACTATATCTGCTTTTGTTATTCTTTATCTCTGAATTAGAGATACAAAATACATGCTTAAAAAATTTGACTTGTTTAATGAGTTAATGAATGCCTTGATTCAAGCAGTAACCTCTTCTAAGAAAGTTTTCCTTTGCGCCCTTGCTCACTAGGCAAATTTTGATCACCATTCAAGACCCAGCACCATGCTTTCCTGAATTTCTAAGAGAATCACAGGGCACAGATCCCAGTCTCCCACATTACCTTTCTCCCCATGACCACTTTTTTTTTCACATATTTTGCTCATGAGTCTATTTTTGCAAACCAAACTTCAAATTTTCTAATGGTAGAAACTGTTTTCTATGTATATTAGCACCCATTACTCAGTATAAAGCATGTGCTTAAATACTTGCTAAATAATAGGAGAGACTGTAACAATAAAACTTGGCCTGATTTTTTCCTGAACATGATACATTTGACTTAAGGCATTTCTAAAAGAAATGTTCCACATGATTGGTTCATGGATGAACCACTGTAATAAGTGTTTATTTTACCATGGATACTGATTGCTAAGTTATAGGATTTGAGGTTCTTTAATTACATTGAAATTCATGCCTCACCTACCTTCTTCGCTTGGATGTGTTTAAAACTTCATCATGTCAAATGATTCATGCCCACACTCATAGCATTCCAAAGCAATTTTTAGAAAAAAGATTTTTATGGCATCATGAAACCAGTTGAGAAACAAGGTAACAAAATGCAGGCTCTTTGCATACCTCTGAATATTTTTCAGGTTATTTTGTTATCTCTATGTGAAAAGAAGATGATGTAGACTCTTACAGGTTAATTGTTGAAAGTATCACGATAAGTGCTTCTAAATCGAAGGTGATTTTGTAGTCCATGAGATATTTGGTAATGTCTGGAGGCATTTTCAATTGTCACGAATGTGTGGGAGAGTGCTAATGGCATCTAGTGGGTAGAGGCCAGAAATGCTGTTAAAAATTCTATGATGCACAGGGCAGCCTCCCATACCAAAGAGTTATCCAGTCCAAAATATCAATAGTACCAAACAAAGCTGAAAAGCTCTGATCTAGATGAAATAAAAATTGTACATTTCATTCAGATATACTTTTCTATTCTAGGATACTTATCTTACAACTAGAAAGACAGAGTACAGTCCCATTTATGTGCCTTGCTCTTATATTATGATTTTTTAAATATTTAAAATAGAATTTTAATCTTTTTCATGGGGTCGTTATAAAAATTAAGTATGGTAATGTATGAGAAAAATTTTAGTTCAGTATTGAGAAATAGTAGTTACTCAGTAAATATTCGTAAACAACAAGTCCATGAACAAACAAGGGAGGAGTCTTAGGAGGTGAAGATAAATAGAATTTATCCTGAGGATTTTCTGAGCTCTTCACTCTTTTTAGAATCCATATATACATCAACACTTATGAAAAAGAGCACTTTAGAAAAGAATAGCATTGACAAAGATCCAGGGAGATGCACATACGTACTTTTTGTTCTTCTCGCTCTGTGGCTGCATTGCATTTTTCTATTCCCCAGCTTCTCAAAAAGTCTCTGAGATAGCCAAATAGAGTTCCAATTCCATATCCCATATAAGTGAAGACTATAACGTGAAGAGGTGCTTCCTCAAAGGATTCAACAATTGGCTTATCGTAAAAATGTGGCTTCCCATTTTGCTGAAAACACAAAATAAAATCAAAGATTAGCACTCTCCAATTGCAATAAAATATGATATTTAAAATTTTGGACTTTTGACCTTTTAGATTTCAAAGAACATATTTAAGATTATAAAAGTTGCTTGAAGAAAATTGGAAATTGATCAATGAAGAGGGTAATCAGAAATGTAAATTTATTTTACAAACCCCTGATGAAATAATTGACTCAAGTAAAAATTCTCAACAGGTTCTAAGTCCATTAACTAAACAGCTAATGAGGAATGGGATTTTTGCAAGATACCAAAATATCACTCATAGGTTACTACGTAATCACAAACCTGAGGTTAATACCTTAACTAGGTGATCAAATTTTATCGTAAATGTTGGAAAAACCAGCCACTCTATGCTCTTATCATGATGTAACAGTCAATATACTAATGAAACATTTAAGCTGAATTTAGTTAATTCACTTCCATTTCACAAGAATTAACAGGATAAAAGAATAGGTAAATCACTTCATGAGGAAACAAACAGATAATCCACAATATGTAATATTCTGATTGACAACTGGCATGGTTTTTAAAAGCAAAAATAAATAAATAGGACTACATCAAACTAAAAGCTTCTGCACAGCAGAAGAAATGATCAGCAAAATGTAAAGGCAACTTGTGAATAGGAGAAAACATTTGCAAACCATATATCTGGTAAGGGATTAATATCCAAACCATAAAAGAAACTCATATAAGTTAAAAAAAAATAATAACCCAATTGAAAAAAGAACAAAGGACCTAAACAGACAGACATTTTCCCAAAGAAGGCATACAAATGGCCAACAGATATATGAAAAGGTGCTCAACATTACTAAGTATCAGGGAAATGCAAATCAAAATTTCATTGATAATGTAATTGTGAATAAGAAGATATCACCTCACACCTGTTGGGATGGCTGTCATCAAAAAACAAAGAGATAGCAAGTGTAGAGAAAAGAGAACCTTAGTACACAATTGGTGGGACTATAAAATTGGTACAACCATTATGGAAAACAGTATGAAGTTTCCACAAAAAATTAAAAAATAAAAATTATATATATATATATATATATATGTATATCTCCATAGGACATTAAATCTATAGTATATGTCCATAGGACATTAAATAAGTACCTTGAAGGATATCTGCACTCCCATGTTTAGTGCAGCATTATTCACAATAGTCAAGATACAGAAACAATCTAAGTGTCATTTAATGCATGAATGAATAAAGAAAATGTTACATACACACAAGAATATTATTCAGCCATAAAGAAGAAGGAAAACCTGTCATTTGCAACAACATGGATGAACCTGTAAGACATTATGCTAAATGAATTAAGCCAGACACAGAACAACAAATACTGTATGATTTCACTTATATGTAGAATCGAAAAAAAGCTGAACTTAGAAACAGAGACTAGAATGGCGATGGGGAAATAATGAGGTATCAGTCAAAAAGTACAAAACTACAATAATAAGGTGAATAAGTTTTGGGTATCTATGTACAGTGTGGCGACTGTAGTTAATGTAATACGGTACAGAAATTTGCTAAACCAGTAGATCTAAAGTTTTCTCACTACACACACAATTTTTTAACTAAGTAAAGCGATGGATATGTTCATTAGTTTGATTGTGGTAATAATTTCACAACATATACTTTGATAAAATTACATTGTACACTTCAAACATACAATTTTATTTGTCAATTATACCTGAGTTAAGCAGGAAAAAAAAAGATAAGAGTGGGGGAGAAGACTTAAAAGACACAATCAAATGCAGTGTATGTTCTTTCATTGAAACTTTTGTTTTTGTTAAAAAAAAAACTAGTAAAATACATATTTTGAGCAATTGTGAAAATCCAAATGTGAACTGGAAATATATCTTACTGAAGAATTATAAATTTTGTTAGGAGTGACAGTATTAAAGTTACGCGGAAGAATGTTTTAATCTTTGTAGATGCATACCAAACTATGAAGGGGGATGGTAAAGCATTATGACAACTGCAATTTTCTTTCAAATGGTCCTTCAAAAATAAAATATAGACATAAAACAATTCTTGAAAAATGTTAATAACTGTTACATCTAGATGAACATTATAGATACGTGTTAAATAATTTTTTTTAACTTTTCTGTGTTTTTGAAATTTTTTATAATAAAATACTACAGTATTTTCCTCTTTTATTTTAGATGTCAACATTCCAGGGGAAAATAGACTTTTAGTACCAAACCATTCTAATTCCTGTTTAATTAATTTGTACATAGTAGCTCAATCAGTGCTGGCTCAATGGATTAGTGAATAAGCTATTCCTAATGCTACTGCTTAAGATTTAGCCTTTAATAAGTATTTATACCTTAATTCATTATTTCATTTAACAACATTTCTTATGGATCATCTCACTGGAAAATGGGGAATCTATTTTGACTGTTTAGAATATATAACTTTTAGAGATTTACAGGAAATTGAAATCAGCAAATGTTTGCTGATATTTAATGTATTATCTTATGCATATATTTAGAATGCTGTGTTATATAAAATTATGTTAATAGAAATACTGGTTTTGCCACTAACATAGTCTTTGTCAACACAAGCACTGTTTTATTCTACCATCACAGTTTCCTAGAGCTTATTACCTTTATTTCCTCCACATTGTTGAGATGAAGTATTTTTAGAACCTCTATGACTTAGTCACCAAGCCACAAAATATATGACAATCAAAAAAAAAAAAAAAACTCTGTAGTAGGTACTTTTGATGTTGACATTACTTGTTTTTAAAACAATTTTTAAAAAGCCTTTTTACAATGACATCTAACACTTGAGTTATTAAGTCAAAACCCTACAAATTATTATTAATCTTATTAAAATTCCTTGCTTCCTTATTTATCAATTATATTTATTATTTATTATTTATCCATTATATCTAGACACCCCAGACTAACATTGATGAATGTGGCTCTTTTCTAATAAGTCATCCCCAAACACTATGTGGTGTTCTGGAATAATAAAAATGAGACAGCATTGCTTAATATGAGGTCTTAAAGAAAAGATGAAAGAAGGATTATAACAAATGAATCATGTTTGGGAATATAGAGCATTTACTGAGTGCCTACAATGAACCAGCAATGAGCTAGGTTCTGGAGCTTGAAAGAGGACCTGGTTCCTGCTCCTGACTTCTTGACCTCCTTCTCACTATGTCCTCTCACCAGTCCTATGGGTCTGATGGATGGCTCGTCTTTCTATTCTAGTGCCAACCTTTGGCTCCCCTCCTTGGCTCTGTTCTACACTTGACCTTTGGATTGCATCTGTCTCCAGCATTCCAGGTGATATCTACCTCCTGATTTCTTCCATATCATGGAGACACACAATTGGCTTCCTTCCTTCCTGGATTTGTCCTGATTTTAAGAAAAGGGACACAGATTCTCATGAAGGAAGATTTGATGAAATTTTGTGATTAGTTAGGTATGGTGTAAAGGAAGAAGAAAATGAAAAGTATCTTCTGAAGCATTATAGTATTGTTTGTAAGAAACAGGAAATTAGGAGGGCTGCTTATGCAGAGGAAGACAGTGAGTATGTATGGGACATGCCTAAGTTGGAGATGATAATTGTTCATAGAAGTGGGACTCTTTGCCAGGCAGTTAGGAATGCAGGAAAAAAGAAAGGCACTGGTTGAAGTAGAAGATCTAGGAGTCCACTACTATAAGGCAAAGTTTAAGCTATGGTTAAAAGTGAATGTGAAAAAGGACAAATTATAAAAAGAGAAGAGGAGTGGGCTTGGGACAGGATTTTGGGACCCATTGCTTTTAAGTTCACCACAGAAGAAGACACATGAGTGAAGGGGACCCAATGTGGGTGACTTCAGGAACCTGATTTAGCCTGCTTACAAATTAATTCCTTAGGGTGACTTAGAGCAGGGGTCCCCAACCTGTAAGCTGTGAACAAGTACTGGTCTGTGGCCAATTAGGAACTGGGCCACACAGCAGCAGGTGAGCAGTAGGCAAGCAAGAGAAGCTTCATCTGTTTTTGCAACCACTCCGCAGTGCTAGCATCACCGCCTCAGCCCCACCTCAGATCATCAGGTATTAGATTCTCATAGGAGCACCCGTCTCTGGTGCCAAAAAGGTTGGGGACTGATGACTTAAAGGATGGCTGAGCTGTGTGGGCACATGTGAAGAGATAAACTACCAGGACATTCAAAGCTATCCTGTGAGGATCAGCAGGTTTTCTCTTTTTCTTTCCCTAGCTCCACATCCATTTCTGAGCTCCGTATGTGGCCAAAACAAGCAGAGCACTTCCCCTGAAATCCATGAGAACTTTCTGCTTAACTTATCTCTGAGGCAAACCTACACTGTACATAACAGACTGTCTACCTAGATGCAAATAAAACTCTCAGTTGAGTGCACAGTCTGGGCCCGTGAAACTGTGTGTGTGTGTGTGTGTGTGTGTGTGTGTGTGTGTGTGTGTGATTTGTTCTCTAAAATAGTTAAAACACAAAGGAGAAATTTTCAACAATGTCCATCAGCCCAAACCAATATCTACCTTACTCTTTCTCTTATAACTTTATTTTTAATTTAATTTATGTAATGTTATTTGGCAGAGAGAAAATGAGATACCTTTATGAAGAACAAAGTTATCTGGAAATATACAGGTCTTACTAAAATAGATGGAAAGTGACTCATTTACTACATACTTTTATTTAAAATTGAAATCAGCACACCCCATGAGAAGAGTTTCTAACTGAGGTTAGAAGGTTATTTTGAAATATGAGAATTTGCCCTATCAAAGTAAATGTAGTATAAAATTTTGTTTAATAAGTTCTCTGACCAAGGCTAACACAGCATGGGAAGCTGTAATATATTTTCTTTCCTTGTTCTACCTTTTCTTTCACAGCCTTGAAAATGAATAGATCCTGAGTCACCTTTTTCAGATGTTTGGTCATTTGGGACACAGTGACACCCTAGGGCTGGTTTACTTCCTGTATGCCTGTCACATCTGGAAATAAACAGGATGTTGAGCATGCTGGTAAAACCCACTTTTACAGACAATTATTCTTCTCTTTAAATTAACAGGTCTTTTACTGGACGCCATTTTGCACTGTCCTAGGATAATATTAAGGGGGATATGAAATCAATAAATATGGTCCCTTTCTCTCAGAGTCAATAGGATAATAGTATGTGGAAGTATGGGAGGGAAGTGAGTGTAAATGACTGTAACATAGGGTAAAAAGTAAATATCATAAGGGTGACACAAATGGGGAACATATCACATTAGGTGATCATTTCTGGCTTCCTGAAAAAAGTAGAGTTTGATCTCAGTCTTGATGGTACATAGAATATAAAGTTGGAGACCATTCGCACAGGAGTGAGACTGCCTGGGTTCAAATATAAGCACGTTCATTTGCTAACTATATAAATGGAGCTAATATGGGTTGTTTTGAAAATTAATTGGAATACTATATGCAAAGTACCTGTGACAGACTAAGCACTTATTAAATGTCATAACTTTAATTAAATCTGAATAGAGATGATGGATGAAACTGTTAGAATGGATGGTGCTGCTTTTAAAGAAATATTAGGAAAAGAAGAGAAAAAAAAGTATAGGGCCTTAGCCAATTCTTACACATAGGAAAAAATGGGAAATGGGGTCCACTAGGAAATAGCAAGTATGAGGGAAAGAAGTGGGAGGTTAAGAGGAAAGAGTGGTGATGGTGGTTGAGATACCAAAGTTAAGAAACAATATTGTAAATGGGAACTCTCATAAGAAAATTTGAGCAAGTGATGTTAGACTCCCTCCTTACAACATACACAAAAATTAACTCAAAATAGATCATAGACCTAAATGTAAAAGCTAAAATTGTAAAACCCCCAGAAGAAAATATAGGAGTAAATGTTTGTGAACTTGGTTAGGCAAAACCTTTTTAGATATGACACCAAAAACACAAATGACAAAAATAAAACAGTTAAGTTGTACTTCATCAAATTTAAAAGATTTTATGCTTCAGAGGATATTATTAAGAAAATGAACCGACAACAATAGAATTGGATAAAATATTTGCAAATCACATATCCAATAAGGGCCTAGTATCTAGAATATGTAAAGAACATTTACAGCTCAATAATAAAAAGACAAATAACTCATTTAAAAAATGTGCAAAGGCTCTGAGTAAACATTTGTCCAAATATATACAAATGTCCAATAAGCCATCAGAGAAATGTAAATTAAAATCATAATGAGATGCTGCTTCACACTCAGTGGGATAAATATAATAAAAAGGTGGATAATAACAAGTGTTATCAGAGATGTGAAGAAATTGTGATTCTCACACTGTAGTTCCTCTAAATGTTATACATAGAGTTACCATATGACCCAGAAACTCTCCTAGGTGTATAACCAAAGGAAATGCAAACACATGTCTACACAAAAATTTGTACTCAAACATCCATAGCAGGTAAAAAGTGGAAACAACCTAGAATTTTATTAACTAATTAATAAATAAAATATAGCATAACCACACAATGGATTATTATTTGACATAAAAAATGGAGAATATACTGACAAATGCTCTAACATGAAAGAACCTTGAAAACATTATATTAAGTCAAAGAAGCCACTCACGATAGACCAGGAACTGTATAGTTCCATTTATATGTTTCCAGGATAGCACTGTGGTCCTTGATAACAGTGTTGAGTCACTGATCAACCAATCCAGGGACCATTCAATTCTATACTCTTCCCAACTCTAGGCTTTTTATTATGTAACAATAACAAAAACTTTTTTTTAATCTACCTATATTTGAGTCTTCTATTACTTCCAGCTGAAAGGATCCCATCAGTTCAGTTCTCATCTCCAATCAAGGGAGTAACAAAAATTGTAGAATAGATGAGAGGCTAGTGGAGGAGGGCTGGACTAATACTAATACTTAGTATTAATATTAATACTAATACTAAGTACACATGATATACTTATTTCAATTGTTTTATGTTAGCAATGAGTCTTCTCTGCTTGGCAATATACATGCTTTACTGCTTGCATGCATATATATATATATATATATATATATATATATATATATATATACACACACATATATATATATATAAAATCAGGTAAAATTTAAAGTAGGTCTTTCTTCAGCAGAATTCTCCACTTCTACTCTAAAACACTTGTGTGTCTTATTGATTCCAAAATTGCCATTTTTTTCTCTTCTAAAATACTTTGAAATGTTATTAGACATGATTGAAGTCATATGAATAATGCTGAACTGAAGCTCGTGAAAGTAGAATGATACAAGAATAATTAGAGTACACAGTTCTATCTTATTTGGAAGGGTCTTACATTTGTCTAGGGATTTTAAGAAATGAGTATTTTAACCACATTTTAAGCTTATGTCATGTGTTTAGAAAATGCTTTATAAAACATATATCTTGTTCTAGTCTAACTCAGGTCATCTTGTCACAAATAGAGGAGTCATTTTGGTTTAGAATGTGTCATTTGATTCTATATGTATACAGTCACATTCAGTTACATAAACACATTCCCGATGATTTTGTTTATAATTTTTAAGACTCTTGGTGTTATTAGTCATTAACTTATCAGCAGCCTCTGGGATAAGATGTTCTACAGGATAAAATATGGTGGAAACCTGCTCCCTAGGAGACCCAAACAGGATAGTTGGAGTAGAAGAAACAGTTGCTCAGCCAGCTCCAGTTGTTCAGATCATTGAGATATGTTACTGTCTTAAAACTTCAGTATCTAGTCTATCTAAAAGATTTTGTTATTGTTTTCTTATTTCAACAGTAGAGCAATCCTTATCGAATGCCTGTGTCACCAAATTTTCTGCCAGGAGACAGGATGTGTCCACAGACAGACTATAGTTTGATTGATGGTACCACAGAGGGATGTTCAGGGTACTGTGGGAAGTGGGAGGAAGATACATTTGACAGCCTCTGAAATAGGTAGGGAGCTTTCATGAATAATGAGGCAGTTGACCAAAGGCTGGAAATATAAGGACTGGAAGAATAAGGGAAGTAGAAATGCACTGAGAGAAATGTTCCCCAGAAAGAATTGAGAGCATAAGGAGAGATGTTCATTAACCTTTCTCCTCAACCATGGCAATCACCTCTTGGATGATCTCTTTGCTATATCATTACTACCCAAATCTGCAGGTGCTAGGTAATTTTATCTCTAGCTCTAACATCCAAGTGTCATTTATAATAGTATCTCCACAGTGCTTCCTAGATATGGACTTCAACAAAAAGGGTTTGGAAAAGGCTACACTCCTTGGGTGTTCACAGTATACAAAATCTAGAATGCAACAGCCAGGGGAGACATCTTTGTTGTTCATTATTGTAACCCCCATTGTCAGCACACAGCTTCACATGGTAAGTACTGAATAAATATTTGCTAATTAAATTAGCGTATTGAATGCTATTGAAAACCACTTAACTTTGAGGAACTCAGCATGTGTCAAATGTGTTTTTCACCTTTTCTATAAATTTGCCTATGCCATGACAAAACTCTCTTTGGGAAGTTGGCTTTCAGCACAAAGTTTCTTAGCCTAGAAGACAATGACTTGCCTATAAGTCCTCTGATTTCCTGCCTTCCATTTGTTACCTAAACAACATCAGATTGCTTTCATTTCACACTCTGATTTTTGTCCCCTCCAAACCTTTCCTCATGCTGCCACTCTTCTATAATTTCTTCAGTTTTCATTCATTTTCCCTACTGTCCTCTGATGCCAACTCTCCTTCATCTTCATTCCACATTAGTATATTCTTTGCCTGCTAATATCCACTGTTTAGGACCCAGTTCTGGCTTCACTTCCTAAAAACATCCAGGCTAGATGTTCTCACAGCATAACACCATCATTACATTTACCATGTTAAATTGCAATAATATTTTTAAAAGACAAGTCATTTAACAAAAAGGACAGAAAATAAAGGAGCTTTCATTATCTTTCATTTAGGCCTTTCAAATATTTCAAATATTTTAACCTTCTTGTCCAGTGTGTCAAAGACTGACTATTCACCAAACCCATTTTCCTTCCCTCTTCCTCATAGCTAGCTACATTTCCCACATCTTTAGCAAACAAATGTGGCCATGTGACTAAGTTCTGACCAATGTGAAATGGGTAGAAGTGAAATGTGTCACTTCCATGCCTGGCCCGAAAAAGCCTCTCTCATGATCCATCTCTTTCTCTCTTTCCCTCATTGCTATCTGAATGCTGATGGTCAAGGTGACCTTGAAACTCATCTTAAAGATTTCGGCGCTTTTGTTAGTCTGGTTCCTAAATAACTCTGTGGAGCAGAGTCCTCACCACCTTCCCCTTCCACTTCCTACCACTGCCAATTAGACTTAATATGAGTGAGAAATAAACTTCTATTGTATAATGCCTTTGAGATATGGTGGCTCATTTATTCTGACATCTAGTATCACCTTAATGAATATATACTATAAAAATTTGTTGAAATTCTTTCATGTTAATCCTCACTTAGAAACATTTGAAATAAATCTGAGAACCATGTTAACTTCCCAAAGAAATGTATGTATCAGACCAATCTCAGTTGACAAAAATTCAGATTTAAATCTGGGGAAGTTTATGTCAGAAAATTAACTGAATCAAAGATCAATTTTTGATTTATTGAACATCTCTATGTGTTGGGCAGTGCATGATGGGAAAAATTACATTATAAATTTTAGGCTTAGCTGATTGCAAAAGTCAGAGACAGAGACATATTATAAACATGAAGCCTTTAAAAGGGAACCAGTTCATTATATAATAGCGAGTCCAACTGATATGAGACATCACTTGTAAGATTCTTAATCTTTTAGCAGGAAATGATGTGAGACATCTCTTGCAGAGTTCTTAATCTTTTTAGTAAACCTAGTTAAGTTTTCTTCTCTTCTTTCTTTGGGAAAAAGGCCCTCTCCCTCAAATCCTGATAATTGCCCCAAAACTGGTGACTCAGGTCCTCTGGCAATTGATAAGGAGTCATTGGAGCCCACTGTTAGCAGAAATAGTGTTAGGCCAGATAGGACCCTTAGAGCCTGAGAGGGGAGAGGACTTTAGGCCAAAGGTCTTTTTTTACTCTTTAAGAAATATATTAACCAAGCCTGTTTCCCTTTACTTGCTTAATAGGCAAATCAATAATAGAAATTAAGAGATATATGATTTAAGTAACAAGTTTGTATCTTCTTTTCCTTGTCTAGGGACTGAGGAGGCACTTCAGCAGGAAACCCAAGACCCCACCCTAACTAAGGCAGTAAGGGAAAGAGCTCCATGAAACCCCAATAGACAGGAACAAGGGCCCTTCTCAGCAGGAAGCAGATATGAAAAAGAGACCTCCCATCCATACTAATAATAAGGTGTTGATGGCTCTTAGCAAAGAGTTAGGCAGGAAAGTTAGTTAGGGGGTTTTGGGTCTGCCTGCAAAGACACTGAGGTCATCCTATCCTAGAAGAGGTCTACCCTAATCCGTGCACAATTAAGCAAGCCAGAAGGCATTTTTAGGCTAAAAGTAACTTCCACAAAGACACAAGTAAGCAGAGAATTAGCTACCAGTTTAATCCAGTCACTCAAACCCGTGCAATGAAGACCCAACGACCTTCAACTCACCTGAGCCTCATTATGCCATCATTATAATATGATGCATATGCTCATAAATTCATTAATATCATTATAACAGAATGAATTCTGAGAACAAACATGCGCAGGAAGCAAATGATGAATCACTGAGTCCTGTCAAACTGAATCGTCAATCAAGGAGGCCCACCCCTCTAAGAAAAGTAACCAGACATAGCAAATAGAGATAAAAACCCCAAAGGCTTCATTACCAGGTCTTTTGAGCCACATGTCTCTTGCTCAGGCCCACTTCCATGTCTGGAACTGTACCTTCCCTTCTTAATAAAGCTTTCCTTTTCTACTGTATTTTGGTGTCTTGCTCAATTCTTTGTTCGAGACATCAAGAACCTGCACAATGCACCAGGAGAGGCCCCCGCTCTCTGGTAGGATAACCTTTTCTTTCTATTTATAAACAATTTTATTTCTTGAGAGGTTAAGTTGGTGTCTCATTGTCTTGGCTTTCCCATTCACCACCTGAGAAGTTGTATAATAAGTCAGGGCAGCCCATGAAGAGAGACACAGGCTTCCATAGGATACATCCAGATTTGGAAGAAGAGAATTAACAGAAAGGCCAATATTGTTCGGAGGAGTCTAAACAGAGTCTCTAGCAGAGTGCCCAATCACTATCTGCTGTATGAGTGAATAAATTAATAATGAATGAGAGAGACAGTCACAATTGGGGAAGGTTGGGAGACGAAGTAAGGGCCTTGCAGGCCAGGAAGACAAGCATTAGTTCTTGTTAGTGGGTAGAAACAAGAAGACCAGCACCAAACATGGACCTCTGGCTGGACCTCATGTGTTATCTACTTGGAAATGGCATATATAAATCCCACTAGAATTGAATAGCCTTCTATAGCAGGGTAAACCAGATTTTCTGTCTCAGACAACAGTGAAAAAAGGTGTACCATCATTGAGATACCCCTTATCAGAACTACAGGAGGAATGCAGGGCAGAGAGATTTGTAGGATCCTAGGATCCTACCTAAAATGACAGCTGGGATGTAGGCTCTAAAGTCAATTAGATATAAATCAACTTTGGAACAAAGTGGCTGTCCTTCACCATCCTTCAGTGCTTTCATTCTTCTGATCTTATTTGCAACCAGCTGCTCACTAGAGGATCACAGCACTTGTATTAAATTATTCTAATAAACCAACGAAAACAATACATCAGTGGTTTAATATCACTGAGAATAATTACCATCTACTATTTTCTTGATCAGTTATAATGTGCCATACAAAAACAGTGCTTATCTCTAAGGTGTTCAAAGCTTTTGTGGTCATGATCTTATTTATTTACATAATATTCCTAAGAGATATATAGTGAAGAGCTGTAACAGAATTAGAATTGTCATCATTTAATAAAAGAGACACATGTCATTAAGCAACTTCCACAAGGTTATAAAACAAGAAAAGTCAGGACTAAGTTGAATTTCTCAACTCCACAACATCAGCATTAAAGCAAAAAAACTTGAAATTAGATCTGTGAAACATGACAGTACAGAACATATTTCGCAAATGAAATAGCCAGGAGGCTGAATCTTTCTCTTTTCCAGGTGGGTACTGGCAGCAACAAACACTTTCTGGAAAGGCTGACTACCACATGCCTGGACCTATGCTGAATACTGGAAGGATCATTCAAGTAGTCTCTCTTATAGCTCCCATCCTCCTGGAGGTCATGAGCTAATGAAGAGATAAAATGTGCATACAAAAATAGAACATTTTAGGACCAAAAAGCAAGAAGTATCCAGGGCAACATCTAATCAAGTATGTAACAGTGGTAAAAAACAAATAAGAAGTCTGATAAGTCATTCCATATTTATACATTCGTTCATTTATGCATGCACTTGCTCTGCACCAGCTGCTATGGTAGGTCCAGGTGACATAGTGGTGATCCAGAGGGACACAGCCCCTGTCTTCATAACACTCATGTTCTATATGTATGCTGTCCAATACAATAATAACTAGCTACACATAACTATTTACATTTAAACTTAAATAATTAAAATGAAATACATTTAGAGATTTAGAGCCTCAATTGCACTAGGCACATCTCAAGTGCTTATAACCATATGTGGCTGATGGCTACATTACTGGACGGGACATACATACAGCATTTCTATCATCACAGGAGTTTCTCTTGTTCTGAGTTCAGCGAATTGTGGTCCATAGTCCAGAAGTGGCCCATCACTTACTTTTGTAAATAAAGTTTTATTGGAACACAGCTACACTCATTTGTTTATGTATTGTCTTTAGCTTCTTTTGCACTGTAATGGCAGAGTTCAATAGTTGTGACAGACACTGTAGGGCCCACTAAATATATTTACTATCTTGTTCTTTATAGAAAAAGTTTGCTAATGCCTGAACTAGGTGGTGGTACAGATGCAGAACGAACACTTACAATAAAGGAAATAATGAATAAGTAAGGGTGCTATGGAACAGAGAGGTTGGAGATCTGACGTAGCTCACAAAAAAGGGAAAGGCTTCTCTAAGGAAGGTGGTATTTAAAATGATATTGGAATAATCAGTAGGAGTTTGCCAGGTACAGTGTTCCTGGCAAAAGGAAGAGCCTGAGGATCTGTGGGAAGCAGGTGAGGGAGATTTGGCTGTGAGGGATCGTGAAGGAACAGGCATGCCCGAATGTCAGTTCCAGGAGGACAACTCCATCCATGTTATCCATTGCTTATACTCCAGTGCCTAAATGGCATCTGATATACAGTAGGTATTGAAAAAATATTTGAAGAATGAATGATTAGGTTATGCAGAACTCATAAGCCGAGTTTAGGTTTTTAGTTCTTATCCCGATAAGGAACTGTTGAGTTTTAAGCAAATGAAGGCTTAAAAACATGATCAGATATACATTTTCAGAAGGGCCCTTGCAAGGCTGTGTGGTGAATGAGTCTTCTGGGAGCCCCACATTGTGACTCACAATGATTCATGGTTTTATGGTTTGCAATTTTAAAATCTGTACTATATCCATTATAGAATAAGATTTGATGAAGCAAACTGGTTCAGTTGATTCTGAAATTTTGAACCAACAACCAAAAAACAAAATAAAAAAAAGAGTCTTCTAAACTGCATGACAATGAACCAACAACAGAGTCATGCTTTGACATATGGTGTGCACCATGGCCTTTCTTTCCCATGCCAGGCAGCCAATGAGTCATAGGTAAGTTTTAACAAGGGTGGAGCTCCTGGAAGCATACAAATGGTTCTGAGAGTCATTTGGCTAAGCTCAGAGGGTTGAACTTGGATAACAAACAATAATTTTTCTCTTTGAATCAAATTGATATAACTTCTTGTACCTCAGTAATGCTGAACTTTCTTAGCCCCACCCCAAACTTCTTTTCCCCTGAAGTTAGACCAAACAGTGCCTTCCATTCAACAACATGAAGAAACAGAAAGCTTTCCTGCTCTGAAAGAGAGAAACTGGCCAAGAATTCAGTTGTTGTTCCTTCTATCTGTGTATATTAGGATTTGGCTCATGTTTGCTCATACATATTCTCCTTGCTTCTCTCCCTCCAACTTTTCTCTGCTTGCCACTCTACAAAACCACGAACATTTTATGCATGTCAGGAACAGCCTAGGAGCCTATAACTTGGTTTATCTTTTGCTTGCCTTTAAGACAGAACGTATCCTTAAAGAGATAATGCTTTTGTGGCTAAAATCTTTTGTTTTCATAAAAGGCAGCACATGCCATTCTTTTTTCTATAAAAAGTTTGTTTTTGCTTCTTGGAAAAATAAGCATCCTGTCTCCAAACAATCATTTCATCAAGAACAGGACATCACTACAATTTATTTCTTTGCTCCAAAAAATATGATAATATCCATGGTTATAGTAACATGATTATTTTTTTCTTATTTTGTGGCATATAACATAGAAAAAAAATAACTTCTTCCAGGGCAAGGCTAATCCTGACTAGTTTTTTACCTGTTCTCTTGAATCAACCAGCCTAGCTGATCCAGGAATTTCTTTAGCCATCATAGTTTCTGACCTCTAAATAATGGGTGGGTGCAGGGGTGCAGGCGTTAGTAATGGTCAATATAAAGACTGATACTACACTTAACAAAAGGAAACTAATATTTGAAACCTGTTTATTTCAATTTTTGAATCATTTTCTCAGGTCATCATGTGGAGTACTTCTGTTTTTCAGTCTATAGGTACCTGATTCTGTGATCTTGCAAAGAACTGATAAACAGGAAGCATGGCCCCTTAGAGAAAATCCCAGCCTGTCTTACATAAACTAACAAACCAATCTTGAGGTATATACATCAGTTGTAGGATTTTCCCAGGTGTGCCAAATTATTTTCATGGGTTGGCTAACTGTTAATGCCAAGGGCTCCTACATTCTCCTACATTCATTTTTGGTTCTGTGAAAGGCAGTGTTGTTTAGAAGTGCTAGAAACTGGTGGTGGACAGAGGTGTCTTGCCCTGGATTGGCCATTTTGAGATCCTGGGAAACTGATGGCACCTATTTAATTCTCAGTTGCCTATTGATAAATGTGTCACTAGGATCTGAAAAACAAGATAACATGCTTCTCTGAGATCTGAGATCAGTTCTGCCATTATTACTCATGTGTGTGAGATCTGGAGCCTAGTTTCTTTAGTACTAACTATCAGAGTAAGTAACTGAGAAACATGCTAAGTTGCAAGACCCCAAGTGTTCAATAGTGTTAATGCCTCCAGCAAGCTCAGCAAAGGAACTAAGAAGTGAATTGACTCATGTTCCCCTGAGAGGTCTGAAAGCAAGCATTCATGATGTCATGTGTTTGAAAATGGAGTTGAGGCTGATCAAGGGCTCAAAAGGTGATTCTGAGGAATATCCATGCTTTATAACATTAGAAGAACAAAGAGAAATGATTTTCAGAAAAAGATTTATTAAAAGTTGTGCTATCTGATATGTCATATGAAATTGCTTTGCTACTTGGTTATAGAAATCTAAGAGAAAAAGCGTTTTTCAAGGCTTTTAGAATCTCACAGATTAAAAAAAAAAAAAAGTAAAACTGACCTCCAAAGCTGCTCTTCTGAGCAAGTGTAATAAACAAAATAGCACCATTTTTTTTTCTTGCCATGAATTAAACTGCTAAAGGACAGAGGTCCTGATTTTTTCAGGACCTCTTATAAGAAGCAATTAATGGGGTTGCATGCACTAAATAAGGGCTTGATAGATTCTACTGCAGCCAGTCCTTTAAGACATTCTTGAAATTAGTCAGAATGTCTGGGATTGTTGTCCAGTTCTGTCCCTATCCATGTGGCTTTGGTCTCATTATATTTCTGAGTCTTGGTTTTTAAATCCTTAAATTGGGTAAGTAGCAGTTGTTCTGTCTACTTCACAACAATGCTGTGAGTGTATAATGAGATCCTTGATATAAGTATCATTGATAGAAGAATCATTGTCATCGATGCTGAAAATTAAAGGGGCAAATAATTGGTTAAATTTTAAAGAAATCATCACCTTAATTTTGGGTTCCCTAGAAGCAGACCCTAAGTAAAGTGTGCAAATGCAAATTGTTTATTCAGAGGGTGATCCGAGGAAGTATTGTTAGAGGAGGGGGAATGTGACAGAAAAAGATAAGAAACCAGTGAAAGCTGTGCTGTCAATCCCTTTCATACTGTGGGAAACTGGAGCTCACTTACGCTGGGGACTCTGGGAAACATTGTGGAACATTCTTCAGAGTTATGCACCTGAAGGATGAAAGAGTGGCGGTATTTATCCTGTCACTCCATCAATGCTTGAGGGCTGCTCCTGGGGGTGTTGATTCTCAGGCATTTCTTGTCTGCTTCACAGGAGGGCACAACAGGCTTTGGGAGACCAGAGAAAGTCCTCAGGCAAAGGATCTAGGAGCTGGTCTTTGAAAGGAAGCTTTGGACACAGAAATGGTAAAAGCAGAAAGGGAAAGTGAACACGGCACCAACAGGATCTACTGCTGTCATCATGATTTCATAACTACCTTTATACCTAATCTTCACCTCTATTTTATTATTCTCTAATATTCAAATTGTTTTCATTTGAAGACTTATTGGTCTTTTACTCAAGTATTTCTGTCACTGTGTGTTAAAGACAGTGATAATATGCAGACCAATATGCATCCTCTCATTGTACTCTGGCACTGTTTCTTCAAAGAAAGCGTAAGGATGGAAATAAGGCAGATTCCCTAAAGGTCAACATTAACAAAGCTCACATTATGGAGAATTTCCTTTTGTCCTTGGCACTGTTCAAAGTCTTTGCATGCACTACCATAGTTATCATTTACAGCAACCCTATTGGGTAGGCACTATGATTATCTTCAATTCCCAAATGGGAACCGAGGCACAAAGAGATTATGCCACTTACCCAAGGTCCCAGAGCTACCGACACAAGCTGGAATTCAAGCCTAGGCAGTACCTAAATAAGCCCTATCCCTAATTTCTGTGATGATTCAATTTATTAGGACAGCATGACTGTGGGGTTTGGCAAAAGGTTATGTGACGCTGGGAGTCAAAAAATTCTGGTTCCAGTACTTCCAGCCATATGGGTGATTGACATCTTAGAACTTTAGATTTATATGTGAAATTTGAAAGCTTATTGTTGATTAACAATAATATTTCAAAAAGCACAAATACATAGTAGGTTCCCACATGTGGTAGCAATCATTAACTCTAACTAATCTTTATTTCTCTGACATGGTGCTTTAAGATAGGAAAAAGAAGAAAAAGAAAGAAAGAAAGAAAGAAAGAAAGAAAGAAAGAAAGAAAGAAAGAAAGAAAGGAAGGAAGGAAGGAAGGAAGGAAGGAAGGAAGGAAGGAAGGAAGGAAGGAAGGAAGGAAGAAGAAAGTTCTCTGCATAAGGTTAAAAAAAAAAAAGCAGGAAAGGAGATGCCTTTATTCCTTACATGAGACACATGTAATTTTGTGATATCAATTTTGAAATTAAGGCTAAAGAATTTGCAATAGCAAATACCACATTGAGTCATCAAATATGTTGTCCTTGCAGTTTACTTTAAGAACTTGGATGTTTCAAAAAAAAAAAAAAAAAAGGGCATCTCAAAAAGGGCTTTAGTCTGAGTACCAAGAGACTAGGGAGAGATTTCATGTTGGTGTGACTGTGGAGGCAGGTACTTAGCTTTACTGAGCCCTATTTCTCCAGGGGTAAGAAGACAGGGGATGAAGTGGAATTGTAAGAATTTCTAAACTAACTCCCCTTCCTGTTAGTTGGATTATATGACAAACGAAAGAAAAAAAGAAAGAAAGAAAGAAAGAAAGAAAGAAAGAGAGGAAGGAAAGAAAGAGAGGAAGGAAGGAAGGAAGGAAGGAAGGAAGGAAGGAAGGAAGGAAGGAAGGAGAGAAGAAAAAAGAAAAGAAAGAAAAGAAAAGAAAAGAAAAGAAAAGAAAAGAAAAGAAAAGAAAAGAAAAGAAAAGAAAAGAAAAGAAAAGAAAAGAAAAGAAATGTCTCTCAATCCCTTTGGAATTAAATGTGTAAAGAAGAGAATATCTCTAGTGAGTCAGCTTTCTGTTAGACCCTTCCTTTACCTCATTAAATGCCAATTTACATATTATTCAGTTCTTTTGTTCAGAGATTAAACTCTCCAATGTTAAATAAACGTTTTTATAACATCTTTCTACAGTCAAAACTATTTTATTAAACCCTCTCCAATAAGAACAATCAAAAAGTCTTGTAGGTCAAAATTCATTGAATGATATACTTTAGATTCATGCACTTCATTATATGTAACTTTTGCCTCAAAGGAAAGAAAAAAATAACTATAAACAAATATTAAACTCTGGTTAATGATAGGCTTGTGAAAGAGTTTAGGGGCAAGGTGTATTGATGATTCTATAATTTTCTTTGAAATGCATAAAGCATATGGATTAATGGATGAAGGATGGATAGGTAGATAGATATGTGATTCTACAGTAAAATATTAACTGTAGAATCCAGGTGGTAGGCATATGAATATTTATTATAAAATTCTATTTTGTAAGTTTGCAGTAAGATGTTTGAGGAAATGCATTTTTTTCCTCCTAGTGATAAAAACACAGACACTAGGGCCAGATTGCACTACTAAGTAGAGATTTAAGTGGAGGCTTAATCTTAGGCAAATTTACCTAACTTTGTATGATCTGTTGCCTCATTTAAATGATAGGAATGGTAATAGTATTAAACTCCTAAGGACGTTGCAAGGCTCAAATAAATTAGTATTTGTAGAGTTCTTTGCATGCAGTATGAGGCAACATTTTGTTAAATGAAATTGTTAAAATCATTTCATATACAGGGTCATTGGTGGGAACACAGATTGTACTGACTTTTGGACATTTAACCCTGACAATGCAGAATTTTATTAAAATCCAATGACAGCATATATACCCTAAGGTATTAGTTATTTTCTCCCTAATTCAGAATATTTCATCTCCTGCTAAGAGGTAACAAAATTATTAGGATGAATCAATAATATTTAATATCTATTTTCATTTCCTTCAAAAAGTTTCACTTGCTTAAAGCATGTTTCTTGGCCCCAGGCTTGGAATATACATAATATCTGGATATCAGTATAAATAGTTCACTCTTGGTTAGATTGTAAACTGGAGCAGCCACTATGGAAAACAATATTGTTCTTCGAAAAGTTACAAATAAAACTACCATATGACCCAGCAATTCTACTTTTGGATATTTGAAGAAGACAAAACACTAATTCAAAAAGATATACTACTATATGCATTGCAGCATTATCTACAATAACTAAGATATAGAAGCAACCTAGGTATCCGTCGATAGATGGATAAGAATGAGGCATATATATAATGGAATATTATTCACAAATAAAAAAGAATGAAAGATTGTCATTTACAACAACATGAATGGATCGAGAGGGTATCATGCTAAGTAAAATTAAGTCAGATAGAAAAGCATGTAGCTACCTAGTCATACAAAATACCCCAATGATTTAGTGATTATTAAAAGAAGGATGGTGAATGTTCTCCAACAAAGGTTAAGAAATCTGTAAATTAATTAATGAGGTTATACACTTTAATGTCTACAAACAAGCTTCTATATGAGTATGGCCTTTTTAGTCTTTTAAAGAACTAGGCATGTGAATAGCAAATGGCAATTTAAATAACAAGCAAAACAAGCTGAAATGAGAGTTCTTACAAACAATAGATTGGTAAAAACAGATGGTTTTTATTCATTCCACAAATATTATAAGCACCTACCTACTATGTACAGGCTTGGCCTAGGTGCTGATGATTCAGCAGTGGATAAGGTAGAAATCCCTGCCCACGTGGCTCTCACATAGAAAATAAATTGGTGCCTGAGTGTGTGTGCCCATGTGTGCACACGTAGATGGTGTTAAGTACTAAAGAAAACAAGCATGAAAGAGGCAGGAAGTGAGGAGGTTTGCAATTTTAGATAGAAATTACCTCTCATTGAGGAGATAACATCTGAGTAAGGGAGGGAGGGCACAGGCATGTCCTGTTTTTCAGCCATCTGGGAAATGCAAATAGGAGAGGAAGTGCACATGTCCCCAGGTAAAAGGATACATGGTTACTTGCTCCAGTGTGACTGGAATATAGTGAGCTCTGAGCAAAGAAGCACAGAATGAGTCAGAGAAGACCAAGTCATGTGTGTGATGGGTCTTCTGGCTATTGTTAAGATTTTGGCTTTTACTCTGAGTGAAACAGGAGTCATGGGATGGATTTGGGCAAAAGAGTGACATCTTGATTTCATTTCAACAAGATCAGATCATTCTGGCTGCTGTGTTGAGAACACTTTTTTTCTGATGGTGGTTGAGGGGAAGGCAAGGGTGAAAGTAGGGTATGTTGATTTAAAAATATGTCCATAAATTTTCTGATACTCTTCCCAGTGAGAGATGAGATAGTTTTTTCCTCTTGAACCTGATGGGGGTTCTTTGTGACTACTGCAACCTACAGAGTAAGGTGGAAGTGAAGCTGACTTCTGATGTCAGGTTGTAAAAGGCCACAAGACTTCTCCTTTATTTACTAGACAACTCTTCTGGAGTCTTTCCTGCTGGAAAGGCCATGCAGAAATCCAATCCACCATCTGGGCTTGTCCTGTTTTTCACCCATCCCAGCCTGGATGCCAGACATGGGAGTGAGGAAGCCGTCTTCTAGACAGATTCTCCTGGCCCAGCTGTTCCAGGCCCAGTTAACTGACTCATCACAGCTGAGGCCCCAGATATCAGAACAGGGAAGAGCTGTTCCTCCTACATCTATTTCTGAATTTCTGACCAGCAGAATCTGTGAGCATAATAAAATAGTTGTTGTTTTATGCCACCTTGTATTAGGAGGTTTTGTTATTCAGCAATACATAACTGGCACTCAGGGAGATGAAATGAAGCTCTTGCAACAATCCAGATGAGACATAATGGTGGCTGAGACCAGAGTGGTTGCTGTGGGAGAGCTGAGAAGTGGTCAGATTCTGGACATACTGTGAAGGTAGGATCTTGAGTTTGCAAACTGATTGAATGTAGAGTGAAAAAGATAAATCATGAACGATGCCCAGGTTTTTGGTTTGAGCCACTGGAAGGATAGAGTTGTCATTTACTGAGATTGGAAATACTATAAGGGGAGACAGTTTGGAGACAGAGGGAGAAAGTATCAAGAGTTCAGTTTTGGACGTGATTAGATATGCAGTTAGAAAAGAGAGAAGGTACAAAGACTGAGCCTTGGGGTCATCCCATTGTTTAAAGGTGAAAGAGATGGAGAGGAACCAGGAAAAGAAACTCCAAAGGAACAGCTAATAATATAGAAGGATTCTATTCTGGAAGCCAAGATAAGGTGCTTTAAGGAAGAGGTAGTGATCACTCATGTCGAATGCTGCTGACGGGCCAAGTATAATGAAAACCGAGAAGCCATCACTGGACAAGGGAAGTGGAGGGTTTAAGACTATCATTTATTGAGTACCCATTATATGCCAGGCACTATACTTAATACTCATAAAAGAAGTTGAAGAGAAAGAGAAAACTGCAGGCTAATTTTAATAGATAACAGCTATCATTTACTGAGTATCTACTAAATATCTGAGAGTTATGTGAGCCTTACTTCTATGATCTCAGTTCATTTTTATAATTGCTTTGTGAGATTATGGATTAGAGACATGAAGTTATCTGCCCAGTGTGACACAGTTAGTAAGGGGCAGAGCTAGGTCTCAAACCCAGTCCTATCTGATGTTGAAGCGAGTTGTCTTACTGCTATCATTCTTCCTTAAACGGCTCTTTGTGAAATCCTGAGGGGTGCTGGGGTGAGAAAAGCCACCAGGAAAAAAAAAATATCTTTCTGGAGAGTTCATTTTTACTCAAGGTTTTAAGGGAGGACATAAAAGTAGCTTTATAGTAAAAGAAATGTGAATGTATTATAGAGTAGAATGCAAAATTCTAAAATAAATTTTTAAATAAATGAACAACACATGTGGGTACTTATTGCCTGAGTTGCTTAGGGTTATGTGTGGTTTTCTCTTCTTGGTGAATCAATTTATGAATACCTTACCCTAGCTTCTCTGGAGAGGTTGATTTGCTGGTTTTTCTGGTTAGGTTGTGAGAACAGAAGTAGCCTAATTGATAACGGCATTCCAAAGCTAAGATTGTTAACCTGGGGATCTGAGAAAATCCTAATATATGAACTCTCGACATGGAAAATTTTATGATTATAGACGTATTCATTTTTCTAAAAAGTATCTATCAGATCTTCAAAGGAACTTTGACTTCCAAAAGGCTAAGCCCACATGGCAGAGAAAGGTCAAATAGAACTTGTGGTTAACAGAATAATTATGGTTTGCACATAACCTTTTTCTTCATCAATTTTTGAAGGCCCAGTATATACCATATCTAGAGAACAATAATGGTGATCAAACTTTATGAGTGCATTGTCTAACAAAAATTTTGTGTGTCATTTCCTATGGAATTTGAAAGATAAAGGTTGACTGGTAAAATATTGTCGGTTCTATGACATTTTGACAAACATGTTGACAAGTAATATTTGAAGCCAGGGAAATCTAGTATATGTGGTCTGTCATAATTGTTCCTCAAACTTGCACATTCCAGGATTAAGTGTTCATGTAACTCAGGAAAATGAAAATGTAAGACTCATCTATTGCTTTTTAAAAATATAAAGTAAGTCAAAATTAAGAGGAGCCAAATTCTCTGAATCATTCTTTCTAAATGTATATGAGAAAACAGCACTCTGTTTATAACTTCTTATTTTTCTCACCCTATATACCTATAGTTCAGAGAGTACAGATATGTGGCTGGTAGCAATATTTACTTGAAATTTACACTATTTTAATTTTTAAAGATTAGATGCCAATACTTAAAAATCAGGAGATTCTCTTCCCCACTCACTATAGTTGGATTTCCAGCTTCTTTGGAAAATCCTAAGATCTGTCAACATAGGACCTGTTCTACCTCATGGTGACAAAAGCTTTGTTTAGGTAATCCTATTCTTACCACTTCCTACTGCTCCATACCAGGCCCTGCTACCCTTCTGGGCATTTGCAATCTCTACCTCTACTTGTAATCATATAATCTTCAATGTGGCAAAACTATTGAGTGGAGCAGGATACAAATGGCATTGTGATGCTTAAAGTAGATTGTGGAGAACAATTTTGAATACTTCTGAGAGTTACTCTTATAGTGTTTTTGTCCCCGCCCCCTCCCCAAATGTCAAATCTATATTGTAAATGACCTGGCTAACATCTCTATTTTTAGTAGGGCGGCAACAGCTCCTCTCACATGAATTTACAGGTGGTATACTTTAGAATTCCAGTCAAACTATATTAGTTCAGGCCAACTGAGACAAAGGAGACAACATTTACTAAAAAGATTAAATTCAGTGTATTCCAAAATAAATGTAGCAGAATCTTTGCAAGTATTTAGGTTAACCTCAGTCCACCTCTAACAGTGGAAACTTTAGCAAATGGATACTGCTATTAAACCCATTTGGCAAACAGATGTAATTAATAGATATTAAATATACTTTAAAATATCTGTTCTTTTAATTAAGAAAACATCTGCACCTGAACATACACTCTCCTGAGCCAACTATTTCTTCATAGATAATGCAACAAATTATAGGCCTTCTCAGGTTGAATAATTACACCTCAGATTTAGCAGCATTCAAATGATTGTGCTTTTGCATTAGTAATATTTGAATGCATTGTATTTGGCTATACCAGTCAGATGCTCTTCTTAAGCACATAGTCTATGCTAAAACACAAAACAAAGTAAAAGCATAGCTTAGGGAAAGGCATCTTTTCCACAAATTGAAAGCAAATGGCCAAAACAAACTCTTCCTTCAAAATATAAATGTCAGCACTGACAATAGGTATGATGATGTTGCAGAATGACTTTTCTAGACATTTTAAAGGAATAGAATATCCATGTATTCACTTATGTATTGCTGCTTAAGAAACCAATACCACACTTAAAACAACAATCATTTGTTAGGTCAAGAATCTGTAATTTGGACAGAGTTCATCAGGGTTTACTAATTTATACACCAAGAAATATCAGTTAGAACAGATAGACCCTGACCTGGAAGATCCACTTCAAAGACAGTTCTCTTATACAGTTTATAATCTGGTGCTGCATCTCAGCTAGAAGTACAGCAAAGATCCTTGGTTTCTCTCTACTTGGACTTCTTCTCTGGGCTGCTTGGGCTTTCCTCTAGCATGATGGCTGGGTTCTAAGAGTGAATGTTCTAAGAGGACTGAGTTCAAGCTATATGGTTTCTTGCAAATTTAATCCCCAAAGTCCTTCTCAGATTCTGTCTTCTGTCACATTGTATAGGTCACCTTTCAATGAGAAACATACCAAATAATTTGCAACTATTTTTCATCTACTTTATCACTTTCCAAAACTATCACTATTACCAGGAAATTCTGTGCTAAGTGAACTGCTTATTTAGGGTGGCCATCTGCCCTTGAAGAAAGCTTTCGAAAGGCATCTTATCTCTAGAACTCTGTCTGAGCCTCAGTGTGAGTCCACATGACTCAGAGTTACATGGAGGAAAGAAAAAGAGGGGAAGAGACGTGAGAAAAGGAAAGGAATAAACTAGAATC
Source organism: Rousettus aegyptiacus (assembly GCF_014176215.1). NCBI lineage: Eukaryota > Metazoa > Chordata > Mammalia > Chiroptera > Pteropodidae > Rousettus > Rousettus aegyptiacus. The sequence goes on along the minus strand of NW_023416287.1, from coordinate 30,470,504 downwards.
AGTTTCCATGAGAAAAAAGGAAAGTCTATTTTCTTAGGTTGTATCTATAAAGTACAAAATTAAGTTGAAACTTAGTTGGAATAATCTAGTCATTTTGATGGGTTCAATAATAATAGTAAGGCTAATAAATAACTTTGTTGGTAGCTGCTCCAAAGCTTTTAGTTTATAAATTCTTCTAAAAATTGGTGAGATTATTGGCGTCTATTTCAATCAGTGTGCAACCTAGATGAGCCCCAAAGACACTAATATTTACAAAGCCCTGTCGGGTAGTTACCACTCTGCACAATTAAACTGTCAATCATGGTTCTCATTTTCCAGAATTTTAACCCATAACAAAAAAGCAGGTGTACCAGCAGATTGCAGGTCTCGAGAGGATGCAGAAAGGTGTAAAGAACAGGAAGGCTAGCTTCAGTGGTTATAGAACTAGAAAAGACTTCCATGATTACCTTTTTTTACCTTTCCCCTTCATCTAGCATCTTCTGAGTATCACATCAGCCATGGCACTACCTCTCACCCTAAGCTAAAGTCTCACCAAATTGAGAGAAATTTCTCAAATACCCTGCATTCTCCCAGAGTTTGCACTCTTTCCTCTTCATTCCTAGAGAGCTTCCCATGTCCTTCACCTAGCAACTCCATCTCTGGAGCTCTTTTCCTTTTTTCCCCCTCATTTTGCTCCCAAAAATAAACTCCCCATTTACTTTGCCATTTCAAATGTATCAAGATTCATTTTGAGTCCTACCTGCTTTATAAAGCCATCACTGACCACTCCAACCTGTGGGGTTCTAGAAAGTAGTACAAAAGAAACTGAATTTGGAGTAACATGGATGTGGGTTCAAATCTTGACTATGCCACTTGTGATTCTATACAAGTTCCTTAATCTCTTGTTTCCTTATCTATAAAATGGGCACAATACTATACCACTTCATGAGGCTGTTATGAGGGCACAGTTGACTTCTACATGATATACTTAGCTTGGTCTTGACATGTAATACAACACTGATAAATGTTTTTTCCCATCCACTCTGCACTTCTGGTATTTAATATCTGAGACCCATTTGTCTTCAAATCATATCTGCCTTGTGATAGCTCAGCTCTTATATTTGCATATTATTTAACTTTAATTTATTATTTAATTTTAATATAAACTTTCTCCTAATAGCTAAATTATAAAGTTTTTAATATATCTTTATATGTTCCAAGGATAACAGATTCTTAAAAAATATTGGTGCATGAATGAACAATAGAATGAACAACTACCTCTTAGGGCCCAGTATAGGACTCTTTGTAATATTACAACATTCAGGATCAAGAACTCACTGAATTAGAATAATTCTACCTCCAAACATTTTATTTTCTAGGAAAGAAATGCTTAGGAAAAAGATCAACAATTTTCCTTCATCCTATAGGATTAATTAAAAAGAAGAAATTGTGACTCCTTCTCATGAAAAGATACCTCTGAGGAAATGCAATATTAAAAGCACTGAAGACACAACAACTACCTTCTTAACTTCAGGCTTTCCTAATAAAATTGTATGGCCAGGTGAAAAATAATAAGTGGAGATAAAAGAGCAATTAAGTAAATAATAGTTGCAAATTAATTAGGTGGGGATTAAGTTAATGAATAGGAAATTATAGAAAATATCAAATTTGGATTAAGACACTAAGGGCCCTTCTGTCTGTTATGAGGATATGCTCATGAGGAGGGAGAACAAACCCTTTAGGACAATAATATTCTGTTACTGACTGAGGCTCCATTAGTCAGAAGTAAGAGGTAGGATGTCATATTAGAAGTGAACAAAGAAATGGGCTTAATCAGTGATGAAAACTAATCAGCAGTGCATCCTCAGGTCATGTGAGATTTAAGGAGGAAAAACAAACAGACAACAGTTGAGTTCCAAAAAAGGCCCAGAAAGGACCTCTAGAAAGTTTGGAAAGAATGGAAAATGGAAAGAATCTGGTTCTCTTCCCAGTCTTGAGGTCAGGAAGTTGAACCTGGACTCTGTACTAGAGTACTGAAACCAGGCTATGTTAGAACAAAGAAAAGGAGAGTTCCGGAGAAATTGTCTAACAGTACTTGTTAAATTGTATTTTATGCTCGATAACCCCACGTCAACAGAATCTTACAAGTTCCCCCAGTATATACAAGAGACAAATGTGCTGCTGCATGGTTGCATATAAGCGGAAAGAGAAAGGATGGAGGGATCTTCAAAGGAGATGGTAGGATTTTAGATGCTGCTTCATAGGACCCTAGGCCTGGCAAACCGTGTTTGGAAAACTACTGGCCAGGACATCTGTAAGCCTTTATGGAGTGCTTGCTTATCAATTATCAAGGTTTTTGGTTAAGACCCAGTTTGATAAAGGGTCTCAAGGCAAAATAGCCTAAAACTAAAAAACAAGAACTGAAGAGAACTTTGTCCATATCATGGAGGGGAAATCTAGTCCTTTCTTCTCAACTATACCAAGATCTCAGCAGTGCTTACTCTTTATGGAAAATATTTCTAAAGCAATAATCAAGTCTCTCAGTGGTTGCAAATCCCAACTTAGTAACACGTAAATATATCTGAGCCAACAGGTTCTGGATGGTCCTTCAAAAAGAACTGTCAGGAAAGGTAACAGGACCCCTGATATTTCTTGCTGCTCTCAGGAAAGTCTCAGTGTCCAAGGTTACTTACAGTTTGTGGGAGCACTTAGTAATGAATCTTCAGGATCCTAGCTTTTGTCTTAGAAATGATTGTAACCATGTAGCTAAATTTTTAACCTTAGACACTAGAAGATGCTTATAAAACCAAGATAAAATAAGAAGAGAGAAGAATGGCTTTAATGACCTCTCTACCCAAATGAGAGTCCTCAGGATCAGAACAATCCAGAGGGTGAGTAGGTGAATGGTCAGTCTTACAGGCATTTCAGGGACAAGGAGTGTCTTTTGTGACAGCTGTCTGAATCAACACAATGACAAATAGATGTTGCAAATTATCATGATTGCCCTCATGACTGTTTTCTCTTTATACTGCACTAGGTTTCAGATACTGAGCTGGGAGAAGCTAGGCCCGAGATTTCAGGGAGACACTTCTAAGGTCAGGGTAATGCCTATGTTAAGAGGAGACCATAACCTATTTATATACAACCTAGGCTCCAGAGTACCTCCCTACACTCTGCCCCTTTACTTCTTCCAACTGGATGCACAAATTTAATGTACTGAGTGGTGAATTGGCCCCCAGCCAGCCCAACCTGTTCTATGATCTTAGAACAATCAGACCTGTCTCCTGGGTGGATGCTGGTTCTCTGGGAATGGATGAGTGATGGAGGACTATGTAAGTTCCCTGCCCAGCTTCTCATTTCCCAACAGTGAAGCTACCTGTTTGGCTATGCTAATATGCTTCTTCTCTACTTAGAGCAAAGAGCCAAGGCATTATGTGGGAAGTGGGAAACTGTTTTTTTTCCAGGTATCTTACAGAGCCCAGCTCCCTCTTTGAATAAGCTGATAACTTTTCTTGATTTTCTCCTCCTCCTCAGTATATCACCATCAAACATTCTGCCACAACAGAAGCAAAAAAAAAAAAAAAAAGTATCAAATAGGAAAACAAAGGCTGTATGGTTCATGTGGGCAGAATGTAACAATAAGCCACATTTTCTGAACTGTCTTCCAAAGGAATGCTGTGATGTCAAGTTTCAAAGAAAGACTCTGGCCCAAAATCAAGCTGTAAGCTATGATAATGCTCCACTAAACACCAAAAATAATCCACCTTTTATCCAGAGAAGCATTTATCGTGTACCAAGGGAAAATGCCATCCATACCACATAATCTCAGCGACTTTCAGTTTACTTTCACTTCCTCTTTTTTTTTTTTTTTATAAAGCATGATGAATGCAGGCTGTTATGATTTCTTGATGGACTGAAATTTAGCTGAAAAGTTTGAGCCTTCACAAGTCTGCCCCAGAAATGCTTGAGAGAAAACAAAAGTCTAGTGTGTATGTTTGTATTTTCTGTTTAAAGGTCTTGGGACTGTGTGTGCCCTCTCTTGCACAGAGAAGAAATTTTCTCCTTAACCCACATCTAAACTGTTTGGTAGCCAAGCATTTGAAATTAGCTGAAGTGAAGAATCAAAACACATAACACCTCATAAAAAAGAATTTTCAGTGAAGACAGCTTCAAACAGTTTTACAAAGAAAGTTTGAAATGTTCTGGTCAGAGTCAGGAAGGGATTGCTTCTTACCTGCGCTTCTTTCACTATCCCATTCTTTGTGCAGTTCCCACTTGGCGAGCCGTCAGTCTGTTTTTTGTGACTGTGAAGATGCCCATTACAAACAGCACCACCTCCAGAATTAGCCATTTGTGCGAAATGATGGAACCCAGCAGATTTTCCTCCAGAAGTTCTTGGCACGTTTCAGTTTTGAAGTTGGTGAGGGGATAGGATTAGCACTTTAGGCTGAATCCTTGGAGGAATCCTACCAATCAAGATTTTCCAGAAGAAGAGCAACAGTCTATCTTTTGGGGAGATCTGTGAAACTAAAAACAAACTGTTACCATTCCACTCCTCAATTAAGAATGTGGCTTCCACGGCAGCAAACTAGATCCTGAAACTACAAAGAAGGTTGCCCATGCTGGCTCACTTATGGACTGAGGAAATCAGGAGACTGCAAAACCCGGTGGCCAACTGTGAGAGGGCGGACTGGGAGGAGGAAAACCTTTTAAAGACACATGCACACACACATACACACATACACAGAACACACTTACGTGGAGTCTTCTATGTAGGTACAGTCAGTTCAGAATTTATGTCTATTCCCCAGCCCTCCCTCTGGCATCTAATTACATTTTTGGTTGTAAATCAAGTGCAAAGTCAACATTTTTTTTTGCTGTAAAATAACATTTAGAAGTCATTGCCAGGAGCTAGAGGGAGGAAAGAATGGGAAGTTACTGTTTAATGAGCACAGTTTCAGCTGAAGAAGAGAGAAAAAGTTTGGCAATAGATGATGGTGATGGTTGCACAACAATATGAATGTACTAAATACCACCGAACTGTACACTTAAAAATGGATAAAATGATGAATTTTATGTGATGCATATTTTCCTATAATACAAAAATGATGAAGAAAAATAATATTTAGACTCCATCTGATGTCGAACCTGCCTAATGTTTAACCTAATGTTAAAACCAGTGATATGATTAGAGGTGCTAACTCATCAAAAGTTCCTGTAAGACAGAAGTTTGGGAGACAGAATACTTGGTTTCTCATGACTGCATTACTTTGTCACATGACCTAGGGGAAACCATTTTCTCTCTTTATGCTTTAGTTTCTCTACCTGTAAAATGAGAAAAAAAAACACATTTTTTTGTGGGCTAATGTCTGATGAGGTGGTAAAAAAGTAAAACTGTGACTTGGCTTTTTTACTGACACAGGTGTTGTGAGACAGATGGTGACTGCAGTGTCCCAGTCATGAACACCTCTGGTTTACTTATTAATTCATTCTCTAAATGCACTAGTCATCAAAGGTCTGCTACCTCCTATTACCATCCAATGGCACTGTGGTGATATGATTGTCAGACAGTGTCAATCATTTATAGCCCGTTAGGTTCTTCCAAGCCTACCCTCATGGTTCTTATAAATCAAGACTTCTTTAACATCAGGCACTTAGAAAAACAAAAACAAAAACATTTATTGGGCCAATGGATAAAAACAAAGAAAAAAGGAAAACAAAAAGACAAAAATGGCTGCTGTTGTCAAAGCCTCACTTCCTGGTTCTCAGCTTTGGTCAGGGTTTGTTTCCCCTCCAGAAGAGGTGCCTTACAGAGGACATGATGATCATGCTTCTCCTAACCATGATTTGCATGTGAGCATTGCCATTTTTTCCATCCCATGGAGAGCTGAAGGAATAAGGTCTTGGGCCAAATAACAGGATGAAGTTAATGCCAAGAATACCCATTCCTTTATGTCTCAAGTTCAGAATTTTTATTGTATCTTCCCAACCATTGTCATCAGAGTAGAACTAGATTTTTACTGGTCTTTCATGGCTAGTACACCTGGTGTTGGGAGCTAAACCTGTATTGTTGACTTATTTTCTTCTAGACTTATGCAAAAGAGAGATGGAAAGGTAAGATGGAGAACTGGTAACTATTGGCCTGACTGCTTCAACTTAGAAAAACAAGTTGAAGACACTGCTATTTTGGGTGAGCTATACTGACCTGCAGAAAGTTATTTTTTAATAAAGATTTTGAGATAAATCAAACTAAATTCTGAACATTAGATACTTCTATCCTTCCTGCTTTTCTTCTCTTCTGTTTTCTTCCCTTACCTCTGTTAAATTTCTCCTTATCCCCTTTTTCTAATTTTCCCCCTCCTCCTCTTTTTCTTCTCATTTTTTTTTTTACAAGGGGAAAAAAGTTATATATATACACACACATATATATAGAGTGTGTGTGTGTGTGTGTGTGTGTATACTCTCAAAAGACAACTGAAATCTGCTTCACTTTTCTTTTTCCCAATTCCAATTGCCAAGGTTAGACTTTCAGGAAAAATCTACCACATGTTCTCGCTCTTCAAATTTTCCACTGTACTTGTTATATTAGAATATGTGAATTGTTGTGTGCACAGAATTGTCTTACCACACCAACCATTCACCATCAGATACTGTATATATGTATAATCAATCATTTTATATCATCTCTAGTGAGAATAAGCATGGAGGTCAGTTTGAGTGAGTGGTAGCTTTGAGTGTAAGAATATTGATTGCTTATAGTCTGAATGTTTGTCCTCCCCCAAACCCTCCACCAAATTCATATTTTGAAATCCTGACTCCCAAAGCAATGATATTAGAATGTAATTAGGTTGTGAAGGTGGAGCCCTCATGAGGGGATTGGTGCTCTTCTAAAAGAGGCCCAAGAAACTCCCTTGCTCCTTTAGCCATGTGAGGTTACAGCAAAAAGACACTGTCTAGAAAGCAAGTCTTCCCCAGACACCATCTCTTCTGATGCCTTGATCATGAACATCTCAGCCTTCAGAACTGTGAGGGATAAATTTCTGTTGCTTATTAGCGACTCAGTTTATGATATTTTGTTACAGCAACCCAAAACGGCTAAGACATCAATCAACACTAAAACACAGGCTAAATACTGAGAATGATTTGTTGTCTTTGAATAATCTTATGTATTTCAGATCAATCAGTAAACCTAACAAATGTCTGAATAACTATTGTGTACTAGTTTATTTGCTAAGCCCTTCAATATAACAATGAACAAGATACAGGCAATCTTCACGCTCAAAAAGCTAAGAGTTAGCAGCACCTGCATATCTTCTACTAAAGATCTCTCATTATTGAAGATAAAAATAAGCCTATTCATTAATGTATTAAGGACAAATAACAAATTATTTAATGAAGGCCTCTTGGTATCCCCTGAAGAGACATTTTGCCCAGATACTAGAATCTAGGGATAGGCAAGAAAAATAAGTTTCGGGGCTTGGTAATGTGTTCTACAAAAGCTCTGGGAATCACTTGGAGGTGGAAAGTTGACAGAAAAGGGAAAAATGAGCAAAGAAAATAGTCAGAATTTTATAGTATCTAGAAACCTATTCAGTAAATCAATTTTTACCTCCTTAATAAGGCACAATGATGCTGCAAAAACTGAGGTTCCAATAGTTAAGTGACTTTTCCAAAGCCACAGAAAATGTGGCAGAAGAACATGGATCAAGAAGAAAACACAGAAACTGTTATGATTTGGGAAATTGCATTGAATTGGCCATGCCAAGTAATAAAAATATTTTATTTTGCTTTCCTGATCCATTAAAATCCTGTCATCTATTAAACAGAAGCAAAAAATCTACCGACATCTCAAAATCTATTGGGATTTGATAGTCTGTGATTCCTCTCCAGGGAAGTATTTAAGTTTCCTAAAAAGTTCAGTGTGGAAAATTCTCAGTGTAGAGATAATTCAGTTTAAAAAACTTTCTCATCAATAGGTTGTAAACCAGAGGAGGCCAGATACCAACATTACAGGTGTCAGATGTCAAGTTTCTTTCTTTCTTTCTTTCAAAATATGGGCTAATAGTATGGTAATGCTATTTTAAGTTAGGAAAAAAACTGTTATCTATGGCTATGATTTCAAGGTCAGCAAAAGTATACTATTTCTTCTTTTATTCATGATATAATCTTCCAGGAAGTAGTGTCCTGGAAGTTCTTGTAGCAGCAATTACCTGCAGAATACCCCTGAGCAAAGAATGGGGTTTCACCCTCCCTCTGTATGTCAAAACTCTTTGCCTATGAAACTGAACATGTCTTTTTAGAAAGTTTAGGATTCACACTTTCAAAATAGAGAGTGAAATACTAAGAAGTACTCAAAAGCCACTATTATCAACCTGCAACTTCAGATGTTTGGGGATGAGCTTCTCCAAGCAACCATATTTTGGAAACAGCTCCCTGATTTTGTTAACCCAAAAAAACATTTTTGTTTCTGTCAAATGAGTTTCTTTGTTTCCTTGGGGCGTAATTTATACAAAGCAATAATGCTTTATTTATGTATTTTTAAAAACAAATTGACAACCTAGTTAAGCTCCATCTATAAATCTTGTTATAAATTCTGTATGAAAAAATAACAATTATTTTCATAATTATTAATCGATCAATATTTGGTTAATTAAAGTTGAGTAGGCTAAGTTCTCTTTAAAGAAAACAATGCCATTTATAAACTTAGTTAATGCATTGCCTTAAAACATTTAAAACTTAATTAATTAAATGCCTTTAAATTTTAAAACACAAAAACACTTGAATATATTTTCTTTTCTTTTAAGCCCTTGAAATGGCTACTGGGGAAACTTCTAGCCTTAATAAGCCAAACCTTGCCAAGCACAAAACTGACCCACATAAATTTAATAAATTTAAATAATTTATACAGTAAATCAAATTCTCCTTAATATCTCAATGCTATCTATAAACTAGTTAATATTCTGTTATATGTTTTCATTTAAATTTACAACACTACTATGTGAAAGTACCTTAAATATTATAGATTTTTCAGTTTATTTGCAAAGATAGACTACTCCTAAATTTAATACACAAATATTAATACTATGGACTTGATTTTTTATCACCTCTCTATTAACTTCAATATTTCCAAGACTGACAATACAATTACATAACTCTAAGGAAAAGTATATTCTCTAGGTTGAAGTACTGATACATTGGTGTAGCCTGTCTCTCGCTTTGCTAGACAGTTCATTTGGACTCCTAAGTGTGACTGGGTCATTTTATAGCTCTTATGGGAAGGGCACAGTTAAAAAGCCAAGTGAGTTCTAGACACTTGTAGGGTAAACCCATCCTGGAGTGGAGTGATCCTGGAGGTACATCCTGAGGTGATTGTAATGCCCTAGAATGGAGAAATTTCCAAGCTTCCAAGGGGCTGGTGTCTGAGCCTTTCTGATATTAACAATAAGAGGATCAATATTGTGGATTCTGATATTAATAATGAGAAGTTCAGCGTTGCGTCTGCTGAGGGCTGAATCTCTCTAAGCATATCATAAATATAGCATACATAAATCATAAACCCACAACTCAGCTGTGCAAAAAAAAAGAAAATAGAGAATGACAATATTGCTGGTCATTGACATAAACTACTGAATATTTTGTCATTATTCCCTCCTGCCTTCTTTGGCTCTAGTGAATTTCTCTCTGCTTTTCTTGTTCCACGTGGGAAAGCAAGAGAATCATTTTGCTCCCTCCATGCCAGGCTAGGATTCAGGGATCTCTACAAGTCTTCCTATGGCCCCATCCATCCAGGCTCTATGCAGCTGTTCTCTCTGCAGGGACTTCCCTCCTCCAAGAGGCATTGCCTGGGGAGCAGGTTAAATTCCTCCCACTGCCACCCACCTATGCCTCTCCTCCTATTACTTCCCTTCTGACTCCCTTCTTCCCAGCCTGGAAGCATCTCTCTCCTAGTCTCTGAGAATCTTTTTCTCCTCAAAACTGAGACTATCACTCAATGGGAGTCTTTTGTGTTTCCCTAAGGTCTTCACTTTTGTTTGGAAAACAAAAATTCAGAGAAGATTATTTGTATTCTGTTCTCTCTCCTGATTTGATGAGAGTAGAGCAGCTTGATGGCTAGGATGAGGGGTGCAGAAGAGAGTAATAATGACTATCAGTTACTATATTAGAATAATATTCTACAACAATAATTCACCTATCTACCTATCTATCCTTGCAACATATTAACACACAACACAAAGAAACAAATGTATTTGTCCCACCACTTGAAATGAATGTGAGCATAGGCATTTCAAATTGTTTCCATTCAGCTACATATACACATACACTACTGAGTTATACGGTTGATAAATTTATAAGAAAAAAAATTGTCCAAGACTCGGAAATGGGCAAAAGAAATTGAGAAGTTGTCCTTTCAGTGGAGTGCAGCACATAGTCTGGTGAACTCTCGGGGGATCATCTGATTCTATGAGAGTATGTGCCTTTTGATTGATTTTCTGTTGATTATTTCACAGTTCTGTAGGAATAGAAGTTAATGTGTACAAAACCAATAGCGATGCTAATGATTCTTGTGGTTAGCTATGCAAATAAATTTTGACTGGCAGAAATATAATTGATTTCTGCTGATTTGACAAGATAAACCTAAACATTATAGTTCATTGCCTTTGAGGACACTATCCAGTTTTTTATATATTAGAAAATTCATTTTTGCATTCCTGCCTCTATATGTATCTATCTACAGCTATCTATTCTTTAAATTTTCCTTTGACCCTGACTTCCCTGACTTAATATATTACTGTTGGTTAATTAATTAAAAAGTTGAATAAAACTTATATGTGTTCATTTTATATTTGTTTGAAAGTTAAGCTTTTTACTGTTTTGAAAATTATACCATAGTCATTTGTAGCATAAACTGTTTCTTTGGCATCTAAACTGCTATTCTAATCTTATTCTTGTTTCATCAACATTCGAAATAGTTTCTCAGTGTTTTTCTACATTTCATTTAGTTTTCACAGTAATTTTCACAATAACAAGCAATAAAATGTACTTTTTATACATTTAAAACTGAGATTTAAAAATTGATTTGTTTAATTGTAGGTCCCAGGTAATTAAAAAGTACTCTGCAACACAGCTGAGTTTTCAATAATTATTGAGTTTACTTCAAATCCATTTACCTTGTGTTATCCTAAACCATTTTAAAGTCAAAATTGCTCAGGACCACATAGTCCTATAAAATTAAAGTATTGAAAGACCTGAAGTTCCTCATTTTAAAACTTTTTAAGAAAAAGAAAACTGTTAACTTTGGAGATTTCAAGCGACATTTGGTAAGAAATCAAACTGGCCAGCCAATTACTTTGGAATCCCTATTTCATACAGGGTGGCCTATAAAATGTTAGAGAATGAATGTCAGTTGCATCAAGAAATATAAGATATTTGAGCAACTAACATTCAACAATGCACTTGTGAAAGCGAAGCATGGGCATGTAAAATTTTTAAGTATTCCTAAACTTAAAAAAATCTAAGTATCATTTTTCAGGAAAAAAATAGATGAGAGAGACATCACAATCAATTAGTAATTGGTGATCAAATAAATTATTCTTTTCCTTAGTGGAAATAGAAAAGCATAAAAGATAATATTTTATATCAGCTTGGTATTCAGGTTCAAAATTCAGTCTCTCTTGTTTTTTCCCCTTGTTCTCTCCTCTTCAAACCACATTAAAGATGTGATTCAAAGTTGAATGGTACCAGTATTGGGGTACGTCATATAATGTATATAAGAATTCTTGTTTTATTCAGACTGTCTTGTCTTCACTGATTTTATTTTCCAGCACTGGACTCATGATTCATGATATTTTGTGGAGTCTGTAAATATTGCCTCTTGAATTTCCAGACAGAGAAATGTCAAATGAATAGATCGAACAGCAGGACCAGCTACCCAATTTGCAGGCCTAGTACAAGAAAAGAATATGGACCCTTCGTTTAAACAAGAAGTAGAACATTACCAGCACCCTAGAATCTTCCTCTTGCCTCCTCCACTTATAACTTGCCCAGGAGTAACCATTATCCCTATTTCTAACAATACAGATTAGCTCAGCCTCTTTTTGACTTTATGTTAATGAAACCATACAGAATATACTTTTTTTTTGGTATGTCTGGCTTCTTTTGCTCAACATTATAATTGTGAGATTTTTCTATATCCTTGTATGTAACTATAATTTGTTTATTCTTATTGCCAGATAACATTTATTGTATTGAATCTTAAAGTTGTAACTACTGATGTCATAGTAAGTTCCCCCAGAATTTTCCTCTTACATGAACACACATAGGCACATAGATACACAGACACAGGCACACACACACACAAAACTCACACACATAAACAAACACACACACACATGGTGATGAATTCAGTCTATTCCGAATGGAGGTGGGGAAGCCAGGGTTGTGTATTAACTGGTTTTTGACCTTTGAATAGAGTGTCGGTTTCCCAGAAACCATGGTGTGTTAAATCACCAGAAAATATTGGTTGACACATTTAATCACATTGTCTTCTTTTCCAAGTGGTTATTTTTTAATTCCTGTGAGTGAGCTGGTGCAGGAAACGTTAGCTGGTGACATACCAAATTTATCTATATTCAACCTGTTCTTCCAGTTCTAGGAACCTGACAATTTTTCCTCACTGTTTTCAACTAATTGGTTTCTTGTTCTTGCTAAGTTAGAGCAATGATGAGCATGACAAAATCACACATACATAATGATCTAGGGAAAAATTCACAGAAATAAACCACAAGGAACATGCACACCAATTACGCCTTAGCTTATTTTGAATGTAAGGGTATGCCATCAAATATTTTCTTCTGTTTTTGAAATTTCCAAGACCAAGCTTTATTGTTTTTATTTAACAGTGTCACTAATATGTAATTCACATACAATACAGTTTACTCATTTATAAGGTACAATTCAATGGTTTACACCAAACTGAGTTGTGCAATCATCACCACGATAAATTTTAAAACATTTCATTACTCTAAAAGGAAACCACATACCCATTAGCAGTCACTCCTCATTTTCCCTTAATTTCTCCTCCTCCCTTCCCTTCATTTGCCTGAGCTAGACAACCACTAACCTACTTTTTGTTTCTTAGTTTAACCATTTTACATTTTTGAACATTTTATATAAATGGAATCATATGTTTTGTATTCTTTTGTGAAAGGCTTCCTTCACAACTTCATTTTTTTAATGTGGCTGACTAACATTTCATTATATAGATATACTACATTTTGTTTATCCTTTCATTAGTTAATTGATTGCTTCTACTTTTGGGTTATTATGAATAATGCTTCTATGAACATTTGCATACAAGTTTTATGTGGAAATGTGTTTTTATTTCTCTTGGATAAGTATATAAGAATTGTTAGACTATGTGTTAACTTTATGTTTAACATTTGAGGAACTACCTGACTATTCTCCAAAGTAGCTGCACCATTTTACATTGTAACCAGCAATATATGAGGGTCCCAATTTTTGCATATCCTCATTAACAATTGCAATTATCAGTCTTTTTGATTATAGCTATTCTAGTAGGTATGAGGTAGTATCTCATTGTGGTTTTGATTTTAATTTCCTTGATAGTTAATGATATTGAGCATCTTTCCATGTGTTTATTGATTATGTCTATGTCTTCTTTGAAAAATGTTTATTAAAATTCTTTGCCCTTTTTTAACTTTTTTTTGTCTTAACATTATTATTAAGTTGTAAAAATTTTTCACATATTCTAGATACAAGTGTCTTTCATATATATGATTTGCAGTATATCCTCCTATGTTTTAGGTTGTCTTTTTACTTTCTTGATGGTCTTTTTTGAAGCACAAAAGTTTTTAATTTTGATGAAGTCTCATTTATCTGTTTTTTATTTTTCACTTTCTGCTTTTGGTGTCATTAAACTTTATTCTTAAATAAGATTTCGAAGCATTTTTGCATTGTTAATGCTTAAAATTTAATCGTATTGTTTTCCTGTAATGTGATATGTTTACTATCATTTTAGGAAAGAATTTCTAGTGGCAAACTAGTTGATGATTTTCTCTATATATTTTGGAAATGTTGAATTCTTATGTGTTGCCTAGTGCTGGCTTGAATAAAAAAACTTAAACAGACTTTTATTTTTCTAACAAGGAAAATAAGGGGCACCAGGAGATGAATGAACTTGAATAAACCACAAGATAAAAATGTTTCATGGCTAATTGGCATCTGGTTTTCTTGACAGCCAAGATGAGAAGATCCTAAGACAATCTAAACATTGTGGGAAGCTAGCTGATAGAGCAAGATGAGCTCAGTTCTGTTTAGGATGTTCTAAACTAGGTGGAAGATACGTATCTAACACAGAAAGCAATTTATAAGTGTTCTATTTAATTTTTAGAGTAACTAGTTTAATGCTCTTCAAGTAAATCCTTAATAAATATTTATGTAATTAGCTCAAAGATAATATAGAATCAGAAACTAAATTTGGTGATATGGACTATAATCATGGTATAACTTTAGATAAGTCACTTTAACTTTCTGTGCTTATGTTTATTCATCTGTAAGTGGGGACAATATTAATGCTTAGCTCAAAAAATTATAATGAAGGGGAAATGAGACACTGCATACGCAAGTGTGCATGTAAGTGTCAAGACTCACAATAGCTGTGAATGCAAGAATGGAGGCAACAGGTAGGAGTGGTTCAGACATGGGGTTTGGAATTAAACAGAACTAGATGAAAATTTAGTATCTGTGTGCTCTTGGACACATCTCTAAAACCTACTTTATGAGACAATTGTGTGGAATATTTTAAATGTGATAATATATGCAAAGGACTGAACATAGGAGGGTATTTTAGATGAAAGAAGCAATAGGTATAAAGCACAAAAGTACATACTTCTCCTAGGATGAGAGTATGTGTTGGGAGGTAAAAAAGTAGGGCTGAAGACACCTTAAGGAAGGACTAAAAATAGAGTTAGATGACTTGAACCAGTCCCTTTGGGAATCCACTAAGGACTTTAATCAACAGCTATTTTGGCTAATGCTTATTTCAGGCTAGAGAGAAAGTGACCTGCTATGTTGGAAAAATCACTGTTATAGTAAACTGGAGGCCTGGGTTTAGTTGCAGCTCTACCACTCGTTAGCCAGCTGTGTGCCTTGGACCCATCATTTAATCTCTCTGGACTTTCTCACTAGGTAAGTTCTTCACTAGGTAAGTTCATTTTTGAGAATAAATAAACTCCAAGTTGATAGGTCTGGTTTTCCCAATGGTGTCACTGTCAAACTGCTGTCAAAGTTTAGAAAACAAAGAATTTTTGATCATCTAGGACTTGGGGAAACTTTCTAACACCCATAGACTTGGTGTTTTGATACATCTTTGATGGTTTGTAGCAAAATATATGAGCATATATAGATATTCAATTCCGGTTCAAAGTGGCGCTTGGAAAAACGTTCCAGATTATTTATGTGTCTCTGCGATGTGACAGGCATTCCCATGAAATTCTCAAAATGCATTTCTTGAAAATTTATTGATGTATAACTCGCACAGGGAAAAGTGCTGAAGTGTCCTGCTCTCCTAGTTTTCACAAACTGAATTCATACAACTAATTAGCTCCCAAATCAAGAATCAGAACCTAACCAGGGCCACAGAAGTCCACTTGCTCTTTCTTCCAGTCATTATCTCCCCCAGGGATAACCATTGTTTCAAATATCATACTTCTAAAATGTCAAAAAACTCATTAAAACTAAAGATTGTTTGGTCTTTATTTAGAGATCTTTACATGTCATTCAGAAGTCTAATCCCTTGCTTGTGCCCGCATGAATGGGTACCACACTTTTGGAAATTAATTTGACATGACATTTCAAGATCTGTTAACATATTTATTCTACTCTGTTCTTGGTAGTTTATCCAAGGAAAATTTATTTTAAAAGAGTGATTTATATTCATGAATATTTTCATTTCACAGTTATCTGTAATTATTAAATGAAAAAGTAACTCATATGTTAGACAATAGGTAAATCATTAATTAGTTTATTGATACTAACCATGAATCATTAAGCAGCTGTTACATGGGCAGACTCCATAACAAGAAAAATATTTATCTTGAAAAGTCTAGTAAAAAAAAATTGAAAGCGCAAAATTGCATTATACTAAAACAATACCTTGCTAAAATTCAAATGCATATGAACAAGAACTAAAAAATATTTATGGAGGGATGTTGGTTATTTTCTATATCTGTTATGTTATAAGATTGTTATTGTAATAAAAATATGAAGGGCAAGATAAAAACAATAAACTTTTCTATTTAAAATCAACATTTTATAAAGAACAGTTAGGACTTTTAGAATACAAAGAAACAAAACATTGCAAACCTATTTTTTTTTTTTAATGTAAAAGTCATCTGACAGCTATGAGAATGACAAAAATGTTCAAGTACAAGAATGGGGCAGGGCAGAAAGTTGGACCACTATCCAGTTGTAACTGCTGGTGTTCCCCAATCTCAATACTGTTTACATCATTTAAAGTTGCTTTTTTGGAGGGGCAGGACATTTATCAGCTTTGTCCCCAGGAACCACCTGCTTTGTAGTGACAGGTTGGATAAGAGCTCTTAGTTTTCCACCAAGTGTAGTATCAGAGTCATAAAGAGAAACACTTCTTGGATTCATAGAAATTGGGTGTCTGGTCCCCAGTGTCTATCACAGGCAGTGGCCCTAAGATTCACATGCTCCTCTTGCCAAAAGATTGTCTGATCAATGACCTCATGAAGTCAGCCAAGGGGGTTGATGAAGCATTATTGAGGTGCCAGAGAAATCATTACCTATGGGCACAAATTTGTTTTTTTTTTTCCCTTAATCTACATTCTTTTGTCAGTGTTTACTATTCAGGTGAGAAAACTCTGACATGTGATTTCTGCCTCTTTACCTTCCAAACCATAGTGAACAAACTTCTGTTGTGTACTACACTGAGTTATGAAGTACCCGAATTACAGAAAAAGTGGAGTTATTACCTCATATCTCAGGGAATATTTGACCCAAAACTCCTGTCCCACCAAATATCCTATACAGACTATTGTTAACTAATGATAAGGTTTTGTTCTCAAGGTTATTTATAATTTGCTTTGGAATTTAGCATTACAATATTTTAGGTTGTGAGAGGGAGTCATCCTAGAAGGGCTCATTACTTAATTTTTTGTGTGTGTGGTAAGAACTGATAAGATGATATCTACTCTCAACAAATGTTTAGTGAAAAAGGTGAAGAAATTAAGAAGTACAAATTGGTAATTACAAAATAGTTATGGGGATGTGAAGTACAGCGTAGGGAATATAGTCAATAATATTATAATAACTACATATAGGTGGGTACTAGATTAATCAGGGGATCAGTTCTTAAATTATATAAATGGCTAACCATTATACATACACTTGGAACTAATATAAAATAATATTGAATAGAAACTAATTAAAAAATAAAAATTAAAAATATATAAAATAAAATGTCATTAAATGTATATTGGAAATAAATAAATAAATGACATTTTAAAAAATTTAAGTGTACAGTACAGTATCTTAACTATAAACACAATGTTGTACAGCATCATATATAAACAAAACTTTATTCACATTGAACTATTCCTTGTTTCCTACTTCACCTGGCAGCCATCATTCTACTTTCTGTTTCTTTGAGTTTCACTGTCTTAGAGTCCTCATGTAAGTGAAATCATGCAACATTTATTTGTTTTTCTGAAATTAGTTTATTTCACTTAGCATAAAGTCTTCAAGTTTCATCCATGTTGTTGCAGATAGCAGGATTTCCCTTTTTTTTTTTATGGCTGAATCTATTTTATTGTATGTATAGATTACATTTTCTTTATCTATTTCTTTACTATTTTAAACAATGCCTCAATGAACACAAGGATGCATAAATCTCTTTAATACCCTAATATTAATTCTTTTGGATAAATACCCAGAAATAAGATTATTGGATTGTATGATAATTCTATTTTTAATATTTTGAAGAAGATTCATACTGTTTTCCATGGCAGTTTTACCATTTTGTATTGCCACCAACAATACAAAGTGTATAAGGATTCTAATTACTCTGTATCCTTGTCAATGCTTACCTTTTTGGGTGATGGCTATCTAACAGGTGTCCTCATCTTGAGCACTGAAATCTCGTAAAATGATCTAGATCTCTCATAGAAATATTTTGGTATGTATACCAGTGTGACATATTTTTCTGTGGGAGATGAAGTACTGGGACTGCTTATTATTCCATCTTACTTATATTACCAAGATGTTTACAGTGCTCATGTAATTTTTTTTTAAACGAGGCTAATTGTAATAAAATAGAAATATATCTGTATATTATTTTCTACTTTATGTGATGATATCTTATGACAATTCTTTGAGGGAGAGAAAGACATATATTTTATTATTTTTTATGAATAAACAAGTTACATCCAAGAAAGTTAAGCTAATTGCCCAAGATCTCACCCTGTGAATGAAGGTGCAGTACAAGAAGCAATCTCCCCTACTCAATGTCACATGGGAAAAGGGATGACACTTTTGAACACTAATCAGTTGTTAATTCTATGCACCTAAGGGCCAGAACCTCCCTAGTTTAGTAATTCCTTCGGTGTCCTGAATTAGAGCAAGAGGTTGTGGCATTCCACACCTAAACTCCCTGTTTCTTGTTCATATGCGTGAGTTGTTTGTAGTTTGTATTAGAAACTGCCTGAATAAGCACATTTACCAAGGGAAAAAAATAAATGGGAATATATATGTGGTATTTATTCAACCTGAATAATAGAGTGAAGAAATAGAATTGGGTATCTATGGTCAAGCTGCTAAATTATTAAAATAAGGTAAACTGAGATATGAGAACATTTTGCCAAGCACCACTTTGCCTTGACTAGTCTGGGGACTTAAACTACCGAACTTTTCAGTCTTACATTAATACCTGGATGCAAATCAGGTCATTGTGCATTACTGACTAAGCATACATCAGACTCTCAGATGACCATTTGAATTATATCAAGAAGAAATTATGCCATTATCTGGACCACTGGACACCTAAAGATCATCATCTTAGAACAATTCAAGTGCCAAGAGTGAAGAACTAATTTTTCTCAAGAATGTATTTTTTACTATAAGAAACCTTAGTTTTACTTTCTCTTTCAGAACACTTCTATGTTTTGCCAAGCTGTGTTTCCAGTTCATAAACCCCAAGACCCTTGAATAAATGTTTGTCATTTATTTTCTTGCAAAACCTCTTGACTATTTTTGAATCTGTTGGACACCATAGCATCCCAACGCCCATATTTTTCTAATAATACTCTGTTAAATGTTCAACTGTTCAATCTGGTTATGTCTTTCCAATATAAGAGACATTGCTATATCGGCTTCGAAAAATTTATTTGAAGTCCTCTGATTTTAATATTTAAAAAAACTCTCCAGGCTTTCTTCCCTTGATACTAAATTTGCATTCACTGGGACTCTTATTATTAGCACCTTCATAAATAATGTCAGACCTGAGTGACCTTATTTAAATCTTAAGTGTTCTGATTACCATTGCCCCAATTATCATTATCCTAAATGTAGCATGGAGCTGTGAGTATTCTTGGGCAATCATTTAACTTCTTTGAGATGATTCTTTTTTCTTTTGCTGATTGTACTGAACCCTATGGAAGACACACAATAAATATTCAACAAATGTGTGCTAAATGAATGAAAGAACTTTGGCTTCTTCATCTGTGAAGTAAGGAGATCAGAGTAGCCTATTATGGGCTCTCATCCAGCTCAAATATTTGAAGAGTCTTTCAAGTCTATATCATCGGAGCTGCCTACGGTACTGGGACATATGTTGTGTAAACAAGAGGGACATGACAGCACCCTGCAATTCATTTTCCACTTTAAGCAGAGGATATTAATATGCACATATATTTAAGGTTATAGAATGAAGACAAGGTCATTATACACAGAATAGACTTCAGGATAACAAGTTTTCTTTTGAAAAGTAGACAGATATTTTCAGAACGTTCATTAAGAAAAATAATAAAAAGATAATGATTTTTTTTAGGTTTTAACACAACCAAAAATTAGATTCTCCCATCATACATTAAAAGAATCAGCACCACTTTATCCAATCACCTTTGAGATGGATAGGCTGGTGTCTTGGACTATTCTATATAAACTTTCAATGAGAAAAAAATATAAGAATGTATTAGGGAGCTAGTTCTCATTTGAGAGACTTATATCCAATGTGGGACAAGCTACAAAGCTTTAGAGGTAGACCAATATAGGCTGGAATTCTGGAACCAGTATGCTCTTTACTAACTTTGAGCTCTTAGCCTTTCTGAGACTCATTTCCTGATTTGTATTACATACAATAAATATATTATTTCTTTTATGTTTCCAGATTTTAGGACACTTTACTGTATAGTTTTTCAACTACGAATTAAATCCATTGTTTTAAATTTAATGCCTATTATCTGAATGAAACTGAAATATGATTTTAAAGTAAGTTTATTATATGATTTCCACCTTTTCAGATATCCTATATATGAAAAAATTTTCTATTTATGAAAATGAAATGCATATTAATGGGCAATAAAATATTGTCCTTAAAGAGAGAACATAATCCCCAGAAACTGACCCAGAAACACTCTCAGAAACTGTGGGCGTTAAATCTTCCCTAAACTAGAAACCAGGATATTGATAGTAAATTGCAAAGGACCAAAGATAAACAAGATTAATAATAATTGGTGTTGGAAGGAAGATACTTATACCAACACCAAGTGCTCAAAACTACCAAGGCCCAGAAAGTTATGTATGTGACTTCTGCAGGAAGAGTACATCTGGCTAACGGCAGAGCTGGGGTAAGAGCCCTTTTCTCCTAACCCTAAGTACAATGCTCTTTTCACAAGACTATGCCTATTCTATGAAACTCTAAAAAAGAATAATTTAAATATTCACCCGTACTCTTAAATGAATATGCAAATTTTGTGTGTCTAGTAGAAATAACTCTGGGATGGACCTACTGCTGAATGCTTGATTTCCCGAAGTTGCAAGGAGAAGTTCAATGCCACGAATAACAAAAAGAAGAAGCTGTGATCATGTACTGGTTTTGGCTTGAATTCAAGAAGCTAGTTTGAGTCAGAGCTAGCTCATTAGGGCTGGTAGGCAGGGCCACTGCAGCTGAGATAAGATTTGTCCTAATGAAACCTTCTGGGGAGTGCCTCCTACCATTTCCTGTGCTGTTTATATTTTTGAATTGTGCAATCCCATAAACTATGCTAAATCCTTTCTTGTGATGTAGTCAGGTGGATGCCACACATCCAGAATTCTTCTTAAGAAAACAAAATTATGAAGACAGAAGCTCAGTACTTTTAGGAGAAAGACTGGTTCCCTTTTAAACTTTTTTTAAAATTATTTTTCCTTTGGCTATGGTATTCTTAGTCATGTACCCAAGTCATGTACCCAAGAATCTCATCTTCCAGTTTATATATAATTCTAATATACCTCATAAGAGCACTTAAGTTTGGGTGAATAAATGTCTATTTTCCTGTTGTCTAACATGGTAGCCACTACTCACAAGTGGCTAATTTTAAATTTTAAACAATTAAGTGAAAGTAAAAATTCTTTAATGATACAAGTCACATTTCAAGTGTTTAACAGCCTCACGTGGCTAGTGGCTTCCATGTTGGCCAGAGGAGAAATGAAACATTTCCATCATCACAGAAAGTTCTACTGAGCAGCATTGGTCTATTTGGTAGAGATTAAAGAAGTAAGGTTTATAATTTGCTAGATTTATATGGGATATGCTGAATGACTCTGCCAAGTGAAATAATTAAAATGTTGGGTGGAATATTTTTTAAAATTTAAGTGCCTCAGGGAGCTGGTATTAAAAAGAAAAGACAAGAAAAAGAAAAAAAGAATCTGCAGTCTTCAAACTGAAGTAGAGGCAGGAACCCGGTGAGTTAGGTTAAGTGTCATAGCTGGAACTTCACCAGAAATTTCTAAAAACTTGGTGAATTTGAGCTCTGATTTGGCTTTATGAAAAAGAGGGCACAGGAAGC
Source organism: Rousettus aegyptiacus (assembly GCF_014176215.1). NCBI lineage: Eukaryota > Metazoa > Chordata > Mammalia > Chiroptera > Pteropodidae > Rousettus > Rousettus aegyptiacus. Next base: position 30,448,437 of record NW_023416287.1, on the reverse strand, counting down.
AAACTTAGGGCCTCCCCACAGTGGAAGTCCATTAGAATATCTCCTTATAATTATGGGATTCTTAAAGGTTCCTAGTGGTAAGGTGAACTAAAATGAAACTTCACCCTGCAAATAAATAGATAGATAGATAGATAGATAGATAGATAGATAGATAGATAGATAGATAAATCTTGTCTTTTCTGATGTTGGTACTGAATAGAATAAAATAATCACCCCGTGTAAAATTAGGCAACCATAAGCCAGATCTTACATGGATTTTAGTTCTGGAGAATTTCAATTAAATAATTTAAGGGACACCATTTTGATAATACTCTTCTGCAGATGAAAATGCATATTCTTTCTGCAAAACCTCAAATTCAATCTCACATTTAAAAGCTCCCACAGACAAAATTTCAGATAGAATGGCAAGAGGCACTCTCCACAGTCAAAAAAATCACAACTCTCAAGGAAGTGATGCACCAAATTATTGTAATAATAGAAATACAAATTAAAATAAAAATTACACTTCATTGCATGCTACCAGTTTGATAAGATTTAAAATATTTGAAGATATCAAATGATTATTAAGATGTAGAGGAACTAGAACATTTATTCACTGTTGACTTAGGTGTAATGGTATGCTTTTGGAAACCAGTTTAACATCAAATATGGCATTGAATCTACACACTTATGTAAAACAATAATCCATTTCAGTTGTGCATCCATGTAACAAAACATGCACAAGAATGTTCACAGCATCATGATTCACAATAGCCAAAAACTAAAGATAACCTAATTTTCATAAAAGTAGACTGAATCAATAAATTGTAATGTACTCTAGCAGTAAAAATAAATAAATGACAGCTATATGACTTAACATAAATGAACCTCAAAAACATAATATTGGAAGACACAAGTCTTAGAATGACATTTATAACATACTTCTATGTAAGTTCAAAACCAAGCAAAACAAAGTTATATGTTGTATATAATTATATATAAATGCCATATATCTAATATAAGTATGTTAGAGATGCAAACATAGATGGTAAAATTTTAAAAACTTAAAAAATAATTAGCACAATTCAAAATCAGCAATGAGAGAGGTATGTTATATGGAAAAACCATTCAGGGAACCTTCTAGAATACCATGTCTTCAATATCTTAAATTGGGGGATGAAAACACAAGTATGTCTTTAAAAAGTAAATATCTTGTAAATTTGATCTATTAAATAATAGTAAAATTTCTAAATTAAATAAAATACTAGAACTATCTAGGTAATAAGTGGCAGTGCTGGAATTGTAACTCATTTCTACAAGGTCATTGGCTTCTTCCACAAAATTCCTTGGCATGTATTCTAAGAAGCAGCTTTCTCTCCTCACCTTTTTCTTAGTCATCAATAATCCTTAATATATTCTCTATCTTCAAGAAATCTGTGGATATATCTTGTCCTATAAGTATAATCTCACTTCCTGTTCTTTTAATTTTTAGTATAATACAATCTCTCTCTCTCTCTCTCTCTCTCTCTCTCTCTCTCTCTCTCTCTCTCTCTCTCCCCCAGTCTTCCTCTCAGTATTCCTAAATGATACAGAGATAACCAGGGCACACAAGAGAACTTAAAGACACTCAATAATTTAAGAGGATATTATATCCCAAAAGCAAGATATTATATCCATAAAGCAAGAACTAACACAAAGCATACACTATGAAGTAGAAAGAATAAAATAATCTTCTTAGTTAAAAAAAGGGAAAAAATAAAATAATTCTCAAAATGTGGAGCAACAAGTAAAGGATATGCAATATTTCAGAGAAATAGTAAGAGACATGCAGAATCTATCCAAGAGGTCCAAAAGCCAGCAAAAATAGTAGTGCCAGAAAGAGAACAGAGGAAATAGAGGGGTCTAAGTGATCTCTGAAACACTGTGAGGATATATTTTAAATCTGAAGGGGAACAGAATTCTTTAAAAAGAGAAGATTCACATATAGATCCTGATTATATGATGTCAGATTAGGAGAACACTAAGTGAATAAAAGACATTTTGGCAACAGAATTATCATTGGAAACCTTAGATACTAGAAAAATAATAAAACAAAGCTTTCATATTTTTGAAAAAAAATAATTTTGCTTCCTTTCTTTCCCTTTCCTTTTTTCTCCTTCTCTCCATCCAGCAGTTTATTTACTTATTCATCCATCTATCCATCCATCTATCTATCCACCCACCATCCATCTATCCATCCATCCATCCGTCCATCCATCCATGTTAACTCCTCATTCCTGAATTTTCCTCTGTAATCCATATATTTTCTTATACATTTCCTAAGATATTTCCTTAGAGTAGTTGCTATGTACATTACAAACAGATACGTCAAGTTTTTTCTCCTAAATATGAACAATATTCTTAACTTTTCTAATATGGCATTTTTCACATCTTATATTAGGATTTTATCCCTCATGATTTGTTTTTATCAAAATGAATACTTATAACACACATCATTCTGAAACTTTCTCTTTTCATTTAACATGAAAACATTACACAGTGTCTTTATGGATCTAATTCACTCTGCTTACTGGCTGTCTAATAGTCCGCTGTAGACATTTACCACTATGTATTCAATGACTTGACCATTAAGAGTCATTCCATTTATTTCCAGTAACCAAGTTCTAGTCTCTTAGAGTAGTAGAAGCCTAGAGAATTAACAAGTATCCAGAATGGGGAGTGAAGGAGGCCCAAATTATCATAATGTATTTCCAGAGTTAGCACCCCATTACTCTTTGTATCTGTATCTGATTTCTATGCAGAACTACACCTGCTTATCACTGGAAAATACATCTCCAGGTACAATCTTATCTTTCCTTCTTGAGAGAGGTACTTGGGTTATACATGGGGTTATATTTTCATTCTCAAATGGATTTTCAACTACTCTCAACTCACCTTTGCTCCCCTCGCCAGTCACCTGAATGGCAGATTCTACAGATTTCTATCTTGCTTTTAAACAGGAAATATAATTTCTAACTCCCAAAACATAATCTTAAGTATATACTTCTTAGAGCTTATCTGGATGAGAGATGATAAACAGTAATTTAATTATACTTTTTAAAGTAATTACATAAAGCTATATTCTGCCTTTTTTATGTGAGTTCTATCTACCCAACAGGTAGAAGGACACACTTTAGTAAGTATTATATTATTTCTCCCTGTGAGTAATAAATGCAGCAAATTGTTTTACTTCTAAAGCAAATTTTATGAGCCATGAACTTAATTGAAAAATTATTCTTTAAAAAAGTTCATAATGAATACTTTTAAATATATACATATGATATTTGAGCATCATACCGGTTTATTCTACAACAGAATTTTAGTTATTTTTAAAATTTTTTTAACATTTATTTTTTTTAACATTTTATTGATCTTCCCCCTTCCTCTTCCCCCTTCCTTCTGATAACCATTAATCCATTGTCCATGTCCATGAGTTTCTGTTTGTTTGTCCTGTTCCTTTGTTGCTTTTCAGGTTATATCCCACATATCATGTGATTTTCAACCTTTTATGTCTGGCTTATTTTACTTAGTATGATGATGTCAAGGTCCATCCATGTTGTTGCAAAAGGCAGTATTTCATCACTTCTTATGGCTGAGTAATATTCCATTGCATATATGTAGCACAGCGTCTTTAGCTAATCATCTATCATAGGACACTTTGATTGCTTCCATGTCCTGGCCACTGTGAATAATGGTGCTATGAATATTGGTGTGAAAATATCTTTTTGGGTATGAGTTTTCAAGTCTTTTGGGTAAATCCCAGTAGAGGGATTGCTGGATCACGTGGTAGATCAATTATTTGATTTTTGAGAAATGTCCATACTGCTTTCCATAACAGCTGTACTAATTTGCAGTCCCATCAGCAGTGTATGAGGGTTCCTATTCCTCCGCATCCTCTCCAACATTTGTTATTACTTGTCCTATTGATTACAGCCATTCTAACAGGTGTGAGATGGTATCTCATTGTGGTTTTGATTTGCATTTCACTAATAGCTAGTGATGTTGAGCATCTTTTCAAATATTTGTTGGCCATTTGTATGCTCTTTAGAGAGAAGAATCTGTTCAGGTCCTCTGCCCATTTTTTGATTGGATTGTTTGTTCTTTAGTTGTTATTGAGTCGTCTGAGTTCTTTGTATAGTTTGGATATTAGGCTCCCATTGGAGGCGTTGCTTGAAAATATATTTTTCCATTCAGATTATTGTCTCTTTATCTTGTTGGTGGTTTCTTTTGCCAAGCAGAAGCTTTTTAGTTTGATGTAGTTCCATTCATTTATTTTTGTTTTTACTTCCCTTGCTTTTGAGGTAAAATTCATAAAATTCTCTTTAAGTCCAAGGTCCTTGAGCTTTGTTCCTATGTTATCTTCTATGCATTTTATTGTTTCAGGTATTATATTCAGGTCCTTAATCCATTTTGAGTTAATTTTGGTGTCTGGTGCTAGACAACAGTTTAATTTCATTCTTTTGCAGGTGGCTTTCAGTTTTCCCAGCACCATTTATTGAAGAGGATTTCCTTCCTTCACTGTATGTTTTTGGCTTCTTTGTCAAAAGTTATTTGCCCATATAAATATGGGTTTACTTCTAAACTCTTGATTCTGTTCCACTGGTCCGTGTGTCTGTTTCTCTGCCAATACCATGCTGTTTTGATTACTGTCACTTTGTAATATAATTTGAAGTCAGGCAGAGTGATGCCTCCAGACTCGTTTCCCCCGCCCGCCCCCCCCCCCCCCCGGCTGGCTTTGGTGATTCAGGGTCTTTTGTGCTTTTATACAAGCCTGATGATATTTTTATTCTATTTCTTTAAAAAATGCCAGTATAATGCTTTAGGTAATATGGTCATTTGAGCTATATTGATTCTTCCAATCCAAGAACACAGAATATCTTTCCATTTCTTTGTATCTTCTTGGATTTCTTTTAATAGGAGTTTGTATTTTTCATTACATAGGTCCTTTACTGTTTAATTAGATTTATTCCCATGTATTTTATTCTTTTTGTTGCAATTGTAAAAGGAATTATTTTCTTCCACTTCTTTTTCGGACACTTCGTTATAGTATAGGAATGCTATGGATTTTTGAACATTGATTTTATATCCAGACACTTTACTGCATGTGCTTATTGTTTCTAGTAGTTTCTTGTGGAGTCTTTAGGGTTTTTTATATAGAGAATCATGTCATCTGAAAATACTGACAGTTTGACTTCTTTGTTTCCTATTTGGATGCATCTTATATCTTTCTCTTGCCTGATTGCACTCGCTAGGACCTCCAATGTTATATCGAATAACAGTGAGAATAGTGGACAGACTCATCTTATTCCCGATCTTAGAGGGAAGGTTTTTAGTTTTTCACCATTAGGTATAATGTTGGCTGAGGGTTCGTCATATATGGCCTTTATTATGTTAAGATACTTTCCTTCGGTACCGATTTTATTAAGTGTTTTGATTACAAATGGATGCTGTATCTTGTCGAAGGCTTTTTCTGCATTTACTGATATGATCATATGATTCTTATTTTTTAATTTGTTTATGTGATGTATCACGTTAATCGTTTTGCATATATTGAACCATCCCTGTGCCTCTGGTATGAAGCCCACTTAATTGTGGAGTATAATCTTCTTAATATGTTTCTGTATTCGGTTCAATAATATCTTACTTAGATTTTAGCATCATGTTTATGAGACATATTGGTCTATAGTTTTCTTTTTTTGTGTTCTCTTTACCAGGTTTTGGTATCAGGATGATATTGGCCTCATAAAATGAGTTGGGAAGTGCCTTTGCATTTGATTTTTTGGACAAGTTTGAGGAGAATAGGTATTAAATTTTCTTCTAATGTTTGGTAGAATTCACTTGTGAAGCCATCTAGTCCTGGACTTTACTTTTTGGTAGGTTTTTGATGGTTGTTTCAATTTCCATACTGCTAATTGGTCTATTTATATTTTCCAGTTCTTCTTTATTCAGTCTAGGAAGGTGATATCTTTCTAAGTACTTGTCCATTTCTCCTAGGTTATTAAATTTGGTCTTATATACTTTTCCATAATATTTTTATATGATCCTTTATATTTCTGCAGTGTCTATTTCATCCCTGATTTTATTTGTGTATTTTCTCTTTTCTCTTTAGTGAGTCTAGCTAGGGGTTGGTCAATTAATTAACCTTCTCAAAGAACCAGCTGTTTGTTGCATTTAATTTTTCTATTTGTTGTTGTTGTTGTTGTTGTTGTTGTTGTTGTTGTTGATTTGTTTTCAATATCATTTATTTCTGTTCTAATTTTGATTTTTTCCTTCTGCTAACTTTAGGTCTCATTTGTTCTTCCTTTTCTAGTTTTTAAAGGTGAAGCGTTAGGTTGTTTATTTGGGCTCATTCTTGTTTTTGGAGATAGGCCTGTAATGAACTTTCCTCTTTTGGTTGCTTTTGCCATGTTTCAAGTTTTGATATGTTGCACTATCATTATCATTCGTTTCTATGTATCTCTTGATTTCTCTTTTTATTCCTTCTTTGACACAGTTATGCTTCTGTAGTATGTTTTAATCTCCATATACTTGTGGTTCTTTCCACTTTCTTTTTACAGTTGATCTCTATTTTCAAAGCATTATGATCGAGAATATGGTAGGTATGATTTCAACCCTCTTCTATTTGTTGAGGCTATCTCCGTGTTCCCGTATGTGGTCTATTCTTGAAAATGTTCCATGTGCACTAGAGAAGAAAGTATAAGCAGCTGTGTATGTGAATTATGTCCAATTGGTCTAATGTACCATTTAAAGATGTTATTTCCTTATTGATTATCTGTTTGGATGATCTGTCCATATCCAACAGTGGGGTATTTAGGTCCCCTAAAACAATAGTATTTGGTCTGTTTCTCCCTTTAGTTCTGTTAGTAATTGCTTTACATATTTCTAGGCTCCCTGATTGGGAGCGTAGATATTAATAGGTGTTATGTCCTCTTGGTGCATGATTCTCTTTATCATTATGAAGTGTCCCTCAGTATCTTTTTTTATCTTTTGTTATTTGAGGTCTATTTCATCTGATATTAGTTCCACTACTCTCACTTTTCTCTGAATGCCATTTGCTTGAAATACCATTTTGTACTCTTTCGCTTTGAGTCTATATTGGAGCTGAGATGTGTCCCCTGGAGGCAGCATATGGTTGGATTTTGTTTTTTTGATTCAATTTGCAACCCTATGACTTTTTATTGGTGAGTTCAGTCCATTTAGGGTGATTATTGAAATATGAGTTGTTCTTATAGCCATTTTATCCTTTGCTTTCTGGTAGCTAGGTGTTTTCATTGCTTTCTTTCCCTTGTGTTTATTTTTTTATTTATTTTGGTTGTTTTTTGTGGGTTTTCCCTCTGCTTCCCCTTGTTTTATGGTATATACTTTAGTTCTGAATCTTTGGCGTGTGGTTACCATTATGAATATGTACAGGATAGTCATATATACATAGTCATCCCTTTTCTTCTGCACCTGCCTTATCTCCATTTCCCTTTGTGAATTTGGATCTTTGAATCCTGCCCTTTTCAGTCATTGTTGTCTCTATTTGTCCCTATGTATGCTGAACGTTCATTACTATCTTGCTATAGAAAATCACTTTTTTATTTTAAGTTTATAATGCCCTGTTTCTAGTAAGAGTTGCAATCCTCTGCTTTTATCAGCCTGCTAGTCACCTTACTCCTAAATATATAGATGATATAAATATAGATATAGATATAGATATAGATATAGATATAGATATAGATATAGATATAGATATAGATATATTTGTCATTTTATTTTATGTGAGCTGACCCCTTTCTGTGTTTTTTTTGTAGTGAAGTCCTCGTAATGGAAGATTCTCTCAATTTTTGTATGTCTGGAAAGGACTTTATTTCTTCTTCATATCTAAAGGAGCACTTAGCTGGATTCATTATTCTTGGATGGTAGTTCCTTGCATTTAATAGTTTGAATATTTGATTCCATTCCTTTCTGGATTGTAAGGTTTGTGTTGAGAAGTCAGACGATAATCTAATGGGATTTCCCTTATAGGTTACCATCTTCTTTATACATTACTCTGGCTGCTCTGAAAATTCTGTCTTTGTCATTGATTTTTGATAATTTTAATACAGTATGCCTTGGTGAAGGCCTTTTTGGGTTGAGATAATTGGTTGTTCTGTCGACCTCTTAAATTCCAAGCTCCAGCTCCTTCTTTAGATTTGGGGAATTCTCCTCAACTATTTGTCTGAAAATGCTTTCTAGTCCTTGTTCCTTTTCCTCGCCTTCGATAATGCCCATTAATCTTATGTTTCCTTTCCTGATGGTATCAGCTAGTTCTTATATTTCTCTTTCATTATTTTTCATTCTTTGCTTTCTCTCTTCTTCCTTCTGATTTATTTCTAGATTTCTGTCTTTGATATCACTGATCCTTTCCTCCATTTGGTTGACTTTATTTCCCAAGCTTGCTATTTCATTTTTCAACTCTTGCAGTGTGCTCTTTATTTCCAGCAGATCTATTTGGTTCCTTTTGAGGGTTTCAATCTCATTCTCCTCATCTAGTTGTTTTTCAGTTCCTGAAATTGTTGATATGATTCATTTCGGATCTCACTGAGGTTTTTCAGAAGTATCATCCTGAATTTTCTGTCATTTAAGTTGTATATTTCTACATCTGTAAGCTTATTTTCTGGAGATTTTTCTTTTTCTTTCTGAGATGTCGTGTCATTTTGATTGTTCATGGTGTTTAATGGACTATTTCTCTTCCTGCGCAGTAATGGAAGTGTGTTCTGCTTTTTTTATTCTAGAAAGAAGATTTATTATATAATGGTCCCTAGCCTGTTACAAAAAAGAAGGTTTTCTTTTGGTTTCCAATATGTGGCATTTAAGCCTCTTGGATTTCTGCTTTATATAAAGTCTTAGTAATGTCCTTTTTTACATATATATATATATATAGATATTTAATCATACTTGCTACTCTCAGTCTCAGTTCTTGTCAGTGTTAGTGACAGTTTTGGTAGAATTTGCTCAGATTCTCCTGGAACCCTGCATTGATCAGGTCTTAGAGGATATAGGGGGAGGAGCCCTCTCGGCAGGAGGCTGCAGACTGTGGCTCAGCCTCGGTTTTGCAACCGCAGCTGATAAAAATCAACTGCTGTTTCTCTGCCATCCCCACTTTTCTGCTGTCTTCTTTTCTTTGCCTTCTACCCTGATGACTGGGCACTGCTGTCAACTGCATAGAGCTCACAGTACTTCTAGGCAGGGCTGTTCATGGAAGTCACCACACCTTCTCCTCTCCTCCTCCTTCTCCCACAGGGAGCTCTGGCTGTGAGAGGCAGCTTCTTTGTTTTTCCCAGTCCACCGACTGACACCCGGGGGGTTTGGACCTGTAGTAGCTCTTATACACAGATCCCAGCCTCAGATGTGCTGGTGTGCAGTTTGGGTGTTTTGTTGTTGTTGAGTTTTAGATGTTCAGCTTATTGTTGTTTCAAGGGGAGAGATCTGGGATGTCTCTCACTCCACCATGTTTAATCCAATCTCCTCAAGATTTTAGTTATTTTAATTACAGATTTCTTTAAACACACCAGTGCTTTATCTTTTCCAACTGACTTCTCAGAATTTTTGTCCATAATTTAGCATTTGAGATAATGGCTAATATTTAAGCATTAATTTTATAACTTTCATTATTTTTAACAAAAATGATTAATTTTAAGAAATCTAAGCATATTATTTTACCTTTATTATAAATTTTTATTGATTTTATCACTCGCTTCTAGGTCTTTTTCAGCCATTATTTCTGCCATTTTATTTTGATTGATTCCTCAAGGTAATGTTTAATTTGTTAGGTTTTGTTTTCAGGAAGATTGAGAGGATGCTACATTTTCAGGACTGTAGAATTTTTTTTTAATGCAGATATTACTTAACATAAAATACAGAAGTGTCATATGTTAAGATTGATGAGTTTTTGACAACTGTATGTGTAACCATCAAAAATAATATGCAGAACATTTGTACTCTCCAGAAAGTTCTCTCATGCACCTTTACATTCCATTCATCCTTCACTTCCCTCTCCAATACCCACTATTTGATTTGTATTGCTATATATAAATCTGCATTAGTTCATTCTTTTTTATTGCTAAGTAGTGTTTCATTATATGAATGTACTGCAATTTGTTTATCTAATTTTTTGTTGATGGACATTTGAGCTATTTCTAGTTTTTCAATATTTTGAGTTAGGATGCTAGAAATATTCTTATACAAATGTTTTTGGGGAGAAATATTTTAATTCTTCTTGGGTAGTATCTAGGTGTAAAATTGCCAGGTTACAAAGGACAGTTAAACTTTATAAGAAACCACCAAACTCTGAAAAGTGATTGTTCCACTTTATGCTCCTGCCAGCAGTGTACGAAGATTCCAGTTGCTCCACATTCTTGCTAGTATTTGCTCTTACAGTGCATCCATGATAGATGTAATAGTTACCTGGTTGTTATACTTTTTATTTTTACTTTTTAATTTTCTCCTACTCTAATTGATTCTACACAGTTCTCTAAGGCTCACTGTCCTAAGGCTCAATCTAGTGAAATAATACTCAGTTCAAATTCTTTCAATGGTGTCTCAGTCACAACATTAGCCTGACATTGAAGGTTTTCTGTTATTTGACCCTTGCTTAAATTTCTAATTTTATCTCCCAATCTCTAATACATAAATTCCAAACAACTTATATTTCAGCCAAACTAGCTGTTGTCGGCTGTTTCCCAAACTTGTAGATGATTTCTTATTTCTCTGCTTTTCTTTGTGCTGTTCATCCTCCAATTCTTTCCTCATATCTCTCATCTCTATATAACCTGCCCATTGCCCAAGACTCAGCTTAAATTGTAACTTTTCTACTCCCCCAAACATGAAACTGAACTTTAGAATCCCTTTAGAATTTGATTTTTGATTTTGTTCTAAGATGTTTCACTTTTACCTTTTATTTCAGTTCAATTCCTGTGTGGCTTTAGGTTCCTTTTTACTTGCAAGTTAGTTTGAAGATGAAGATATATTCCATTTCTTTTTTGTTCACAGTGAGCTCTCAATAACTCTTCACTGAAGGAATGAATAAGCTGAATTGTAAGTAGAAATGGTGAGTGCTTTTTATGACCCATAGTGGCCACTCCTCTTAATTGAATTTTCTCTAGTTATTCATAGAGGTTATCGAATTTACTTACCATATATTATTTGTATAAAAAGTAGCAGAAGTGGTAAATTATGGGATTTAGAATCAGATTAACCCTTGTTTCTGTTCCATTTATTAACCGTGGGACAGTGAATAGTCAATAATACTTTATGAGCTTAAAATTTCCTAACTTATCAAGTAAGGATGATACTACTTCATTGCCTTGTGATAATTCGATTGAATGAAGTACTCAAAACATATTAGAATTTTCTTATTTTCTTGAATATATCATACTGATTCACAAATCAACTTTAAATTCACATTAATAATTGTTATCTATGTAAAATTTAAACGATGTTGAAGAAAACCTTCACTATGGCCTCATAAGGGCAACACTGAACCAAACCTAAGAACAAAGTGACATATCCACCTTTTCGAAAAAGAGCTGCAAACTGCTGGGGCCAGGTCCTGCCCCAGGTACAGTGGAGCTTCAAGGAAAGTAATGGAGTGGGAAATGGAAAACCTTTGTTTTAACCCCACCATACTGAGACTTAATGAACTGGCCAAGAATGTATTTAAAATAGTAAAATTTTCACAAATTATCCTTGCAAGTCAACGGTAGAGCGATACACAAAGCTTAAAAGATTTCACAGTGATAAGTTACTAGGATAGTATACATTTTTAATATTGATTTACTGAGAATATATTCCCGTGTGGTTTTTTGTAGGTTTTTTTTTATCAGTTTTTTTTTTTTTATCTCGTGAAGCAGATCCTGCAAGCTGACTCCCCAGTAACCTTGATCATAGAGCTCCATTTTGCTCAAATCTGAAGCAATATAATGTTTCAGGGGATAGGTCTAACCAATGCCTACCTATCATAGTGTCTCCACTCCTTTTGCTGGTGACCTTTTCAAGAACAGGCTGGCCAGTGAGTTGTAAGTTATATCTGCTGGGAGATGTCTCAAAGAGATTATTTCTACCCTCATAAAAATCTATGAGGAAAAAAAAAGGAGCTCCCACATTTTTTCTTTCCCTTATTTGTTGTACGGCAAGAATGTGATTCTTAGAGCTACGTCAGGCATCTCATACCCATGAGATTCTGTTGACACAATGGAGAGGACAAGATGCAAGTTGGGAAAGCCATTTTTATCCTCAAAGGCATCACCTAACTACTGGGCCAGACTTGAATTCTCCTTCATGCACCTCACCGGATGCAAGTACGTGATTTCCTCTCTGAGCTGGACAGGGCACCTGTGTCCTGTCCTGGTACAGAAAATTCCAGCTCCCTCTCAGTTTGGGGAACAGCAGGGGGAAGGAAAGGTGACTCTTGCAGACACTGTGTAAACTGCTGTTAGCAGAGGTGCCTTGAAGTGACTAGACCTCAAGGCAATCAATTGTTATCTATTTAGTGTCCGCAATCCAAAGATTATTTATCCATTCAGAGCCATAAAGGCCGTAGGACCCATTCATGAAGAGCTACCAGGGCGAGTGGCTGCTGTGGTCACTGTACTTGATCCCGAGGGTCTTGAAGATCTCAAAGTTCCTCCTGATGAGAGAGAAAAAAGAAAACTTATTCTGAGGTCCAGGAACATACTGAGATGACTAAGCTTGGGCTGACATCTTGTGGTCGAATATGAAATAGGTGTTTCATTAAGAAATAAATCCCACGGACTGGCAAATGGGTGGGTAGAGAGGTGTCCTGAGAATAAAAACTTTGAAGACCAATTTATTATTTTTTTAATTGTATGACTGTATGATGATATTCTTTATTTGCACTTAAAAGACATCTGTGAGAAAATGATATTTATAATAATTTGACTAATTCTGAGCCCAAACAATTATTGGAATATGAAGGGTCCCCTTTCCTTTACTATTTGGTGATTTGTAATCTGAGTGACCTGTGGATGCTGTCAGACATTTCTGAGAACCCCAAGAGTGCTAGAATATTCCTCAAGCTCACCTGTGCCCCTCCGCCCTTCCTGCTCCAGGCTCGAGCTTAGCCCCCTTCCCATCTCTCTCCTTCTACAGGTCCCTGTAGTTACTCTCACTGTTCTGGTTTGCCAGACTGTAGACAAAGATGATCCCTCCAGTTGATGCAGGACAGGGCAAATTCTCCAAGTCAGGGGAGACCAAGCCCTGCACTGAGAGGAGAAGAGGGTTCTTTGATGGAGAGTGTGGAAAGAATTCAACACACACGCCAGAGTTGGAGGCAAAAGGAAAGTTTATTAGAAAAGGGGCAACACTCCACAGACAGTGTGGTCTCCTCTCAGAGAGTGAGAGGGACAGTGAGAGAGGGATGGTGAGAGACAGAGTAAAGGCACTGAGAGGGGCCCTGAGTGTTCAGGGAACTCAGTTTATGTGTCATTCTTTAGTTCCATTTCCTTTGATATGGACATACAGTGAGGAAGAGGAAGAGTATGTAGCTGTGAAAAGGTAAGAATATGTAGAATGGAAGGTCTACTGGCAGTTTCCAGCCTTTGATCCATAGGTTCCTGATGGTGTTAAGACCATAGGGAATGACTCTTGGTTCTTGGTTCTTCTTTGTAAGTGTGGAGAGTGGTTGTTAGTAATTACAGCAGAAATCTTCCTTTGTTATGAAGGGGTCCTCCTGGCCTGACTGCAGGGCTGACCAGAAGATTGCAGTCTCTGATTGTGGCTTGATTAACATTTTTAATTCTCTTGCCTCCTCCCTACATTATAGTCATACCTTACAAAAGGGCCATGATTTTAACAGACTTTCCTGACACATGAGAATAACATTAAGGAACAGCCTTGCACACAAGAAAACTTAAAAATAAACTTCCAATTCTATTTTCCTAGAATTTATTAGTTGCTTTTCCCTTTAATTTCTCCACTAGCCATAGTTCCTAGCATAATGCCATGTATTAGGGCGTGTACTTTGCCCCGAGAAGAATTCAATTTTTTAATGTCCTCCAGAATGAAAGCCCCAGAATCCTGCCTCTGGTTTTTGCCTGAGGAGGCAAATCATAAATCCCCATCGTATTAGCTCTACAGTGATGAGCCTGCCCACAATCATGCCTATCTCGTTTTTTAAAAAGAATATTTTGAAGCATTTGAATTTAGATTGTGTTGCCAGTGTTCAGAGTTTTCCAAAGAATAATAAGCCCCTGTTTTGATATACATTTCATAACAAAAGTGGCTCAGAAAGATGGTTCTTCTCAAAACCAAGGGGGTCTATCTCAATCCTTACTTTTAACTTTTACCTTCAGAGTTACTTGAAAGATGTGTTTTAAAATATAAGGGTTTTGTTTGTTTGATTGTTTTAATTTATTTTAACATTTTTTTTAAATTTTTTTCCTCTTTCCCTCTCTTCCCCTGGTAACCACTAGTCTATAGTACATGTCCATGAGTCTCTGTTTGTCCTGTTCATTTGTTGCTTTTAGGTTTATATACCACATGTAAATGATATCATGTGATTTGCATGTGATTTGCATGATATCACTTTCTATGGCAGGGGACATTCTAAGCTCTGGATCATGCCTCTGCGGACAATCTATTGCTAAGTTATAGGGCAAGGAAAGGTGAAGCCGGGGTCTCTGTGAGGCCTCTATTAAGAGAGTTCCAACTGGGTCCTTTTTTTCAATCAGAAGGTTACTGTCCTAGGAGATAATATTGAAGAAAGCAAAGCCTGAAGATTATTGCTTTGAATATCAAAGTTTGCTTTAAGGAGGGAGAAAAAGGAGATGCAGATGAAGGAACATATCAGTTGCTGAGTTCTCATCCCTGGTAATATAACTGCCTTTTCTAAGTTCATACTGATAGCTTGGGGGTATTCCAAGAGTGCTGAGGCTATGGTCTGCTTCCCTGGGCATACTGGATAGAATCTGTAGGTTTTGAAGAAAAGCACTGCACATGACCACTTCCAGCCTGGAGTGGGCAATGGTGCTCCTGCAGGTGTCAGTGACTGATACGGGGGGTGATGGGTGATCATGTGTCAAATCCCTTTCAAGACCTAGTTCTCATTTATGACCCTGGGAGAAGAAAACTTCACGGCAGTGAAAGCCATAAAATGTACTTAAGCACAAGAATATGGCTTGAAATTGGATGTCTCCAAGCTGTCCTCAGCTCCTTTGTATCATGGATGGGAACCAGAAGCTCCCACATGACCCTTAAGAGGAGCACGGTCATTGTGGTGGAGAAATAAGTGCCATCTTGGAATGATCTGGACCAGGATCATGACCACATATTGGAAGGGATTTAGAGTACCATCCAGAGGTGAGGTGCTGATGGGAGCCCAGTCAGCAGTGACAGCACCTGAACACTGTTCAGCTGTGTATTACCTGAGGGACACAGATGCTAGCAGCTGTTGACAGCAAGGTGAGCATTGACTCTTGTCCCAGAATAGTGTGAACTCTGAATGCAGAACTGAGACCATTCTGCCTCCAAATTATGAGAATATTCTGCTCCATACTCTCCATATTTACATGCTCTTTTGCTGAAAGTAGAGAAAAAAGGGGTACAATCTGACAGATTGAGTATTTTACATAATGTACAATTTTATGCAGTTTAAAATATTGAATCAGACTGAAGTTACCAGGTTGGAAAATATCAATTACCCCACTCTAGATTTAGTAATAGGAAGATGGCAAGGCGAGGTGGGGGGCAGAGGGAGGGTTGCAATTCTGGGGTGCTGATAATATTCTATTTCTTGATCTAATGCTTACTCCATGGGTGTGTTTACTTTGTGAAAATGTGTGCAGCTGTACACTTAAAATATTTGCACATTTGTTATGTATGTTATTCTTCAACAAAAAAAAAAATCTTGCTTGAAAATTTGAATGCCCCTAAACTTCTATGTACGTTCACAAGGACACTTATACATGACCCAGCAGGTGACACTTGTGAGAAGCAAAAAGTCAATTTTAGAAAAATAAAGATACCACCCTTCTCCATACATTCGAGCTCAGTGTGAGCAAATACGTGAACTCACTTTATAAAGAAAGTGAATAAAAAATCCACGCACCTGGAAGACTCCATAGGTACAGTGGCAGCGATGCCATAAGAACAAACTCAGGCTAGTTCTGCATTTAATACTGTCTAGAGTAATAAGTTATCTAGAATTAATTTCAGGTGACAGAAATTAAAGAAGAGATTTAATCATCACATCTTCACACTGTCATTATAGATACTTTAGTAATTGAAACTCATTTCTTATATATCATTGTTATCTTGATATAGCTTTAGAAACATCATGTATGTTCCTATGTCCTTGGAGGTCTTAAATAAACTTTAACTAAAATCATCCCCAAACTGGCAGTAGCTGTATAATAGAGCAAGGTATAGAAGAAAAGGGAAAAGAAAGAGAAGAAAATGGATCAAGTCCATACCTCTTGGTAGTTTTAAGGTAATCCACATAATCTCTCAGACTTCTATCTCATCAGCAAGATGATCCTCATATCTGACCACCATAGCCTTGTGAGAATGAAGGAAATGCTGTGCATTGCAGTCCTCTTCAACTCAATTTACAACATGCCTCTTGCTGATTGCGGATGTCTTGAGAAATGAAAGACAAAACATACTTGTGCTCTGTAATTTTTGTGGTAACTTCATCTTTCCAGTGCTTTGGTACCTTACTAGAAGGTCTAAAGCAAGCAGTGTTGGCAGTTTTCAATTTAAATTGGTCTTCAATTAATGGTGCTTAATAATTGGCCACACAAAGTGATGTATCTATAAAATAGCTTGTGTCACAAGGAATTTAACTGCTCTGTGAGGTATAATACAAACCAGGAGGGAGATAATCCTTTTCTTATCTTAGCCCTGCAGATTTGTAGCTGACACTGCTGGTACCTACCCAGTTCCCTCCCTGCCACCACTTCAGTGCATATTTAAGATTCTAATTACCAACCCATGTGTCATTGTGCTAAGGGGCTTTTTTAGTGACTGATGCTGGCTCTTCCTGCTCATGGAAGGTGCTAGAAGTGTCAAAGAATTAATGCCCCTCAAAGTAGCACTCAATCAATATCTCAGCTCCATTGCCCCTGGAGAGCATTTAACACAAAAGTGTGTGTTCTCCAATGACTCTCAGAACTCTCCAATGGAATTGAGTTTCAGTTACTCCAGTGATTACTGGCCTGATATCATCATGGGGTGATTTCTCTTCTTCGTCTCAATTCTCCACTGCCCTACTCATTTTCCTTTTGCATTTCAGATATACTAATTGCATCAAATCTTTGTCTTAGCATCTGCCTCTGGGAGATTTTAAACTAAGAAAATGATCAATAATATTGACTCCAATTTTTGACTTTTGAATTTATTGCCTCATTGTGTTACCCCCCCCTACCTCTCTACTACTCTACTATCCATGCTCTAGCCCATGGATCAAAGATTATAAGACTGAATTAGGAATGGGATATTGATTTATTTTGGTATATCTAGCAAGCTTTTTAAAATTAATCATTGTTTAGTATCATCTGGGTCGCTTCTCTTCTTCAAAATCCTGATTTTTTTTTTTTTGAGTTCAGTACAACCTCAAAGGAAAAAAACTTTAGAATGTGTTAAAGATTACAAAGATGTGTTTCCTTAAGGAAAACAGATTTTCTTACATCTCCTGATGGACATGCTGATTTATCAGGGAAAAATTAAATATTTTAATAGATGAGATTCATTCTACTGACCAGTTCTTTTGTCTCTTCCATCAATCTTTCTCCCCTGTCTTTTCTTCTTTTATATCTTCACATTCCTTCCCTAATCTTTTCTCTTTCCATGGAACCAAACTTCTCACTATACTATAAAAAAAGAAATATCAGATGACTCCACCAGAAACCTGTCTTAGGACAAATACATTCATACAGATAATGGCATGCCTTGCAAGATCTTTTTTCTTAATAGTAAGTTAATTTAAAAGACATTCGCTTATCAGTAGTTTATGAACTGAAGTCTTGCTAATTACTATATCGATTAGTGGGCCAGGGTCTCTGGGAGTCATGTGTTACATTCTGAGATTTCTGATTCCTTAGGACAGCTTAGCACAGACCTCTTAGTGGAGAATAGACACACTGTGGCTTAATCAAGACACAGATAAAGAATAGTATTGTTTTTAAAAGAACCTCTTTATTTAAATTTGAATATCATGGCAGACTACATCTACCTTCAGGTAGTTTTATGGGAGAATAAGAAATGGCTTACAATAACGAAATAGCCCAGAAACCAAACCCTACATAACTGAGAGTCTACCATGAAATATGTTTTATTTGTTCCAGACACAAGGAAGAGAAGACATTTTGACCCTGAGCCAAGGGGATTTGGCCAATAACAGCAACACTGAAAATGGCCCTCTCTTTATAACTTGAATGTTAGGAAAATATATTTATTTCTTTCATTTTTTCTACTAGACAATCCAGATTGATGTTTAAAGAACTTAGAGTTTTTTAAAAAAATGGGTAGGACTGAGAAACAAGAAGGAAGCTTCTGTTATTACTGTCGATGTTTTCTCTGGAATTGTAGAATCAGAAAGGGCAGTTCATGGCCTCATAAAGCTTCTTCTGTAAAATTCAATAGGAAACCAGAATTTTCAGAGGTTTGAAATGCTCTCTTTAAGGATTCCGAGGTACCGTTTTGTGGAGGTGATAGTATCTCTAGGTTTTCTGCGAGAAAAGGAGTTTGCCATAAAAACATAGGGTGTGTGACTAAAATATAGTTTGTTCTGTTGCTGTGAGCATATCCTAACTTTTGGCTTGAACTTTATTTCTTTGCAAAACAAGTTTTACACTTTTATTCAGTGAAGTGTGTTTGCATAGCTCTGTTACAAATAGCTAGTTTCTGAATCTGTTGAACACCAAGGGACCCTTGATTACGAGGAAATCAGCAGTCCCTGTGGTGAGAACCCCGCTTCCACACTGTGGGAATTTTCCATTTGGTGAGATTTTAAAGTCTCTATGTGCTTAAAGTGTTAGTATAACTCTGTGTGTGTGTGTGTGTGTGTGTGTGTGTGTGTGTAAAATGCCATTTCCCATGAGTTCCATTAGCTGGAAAGTTTTATCTTTATCTGCTTTGACCATAGTTTAAAGATTTTTAATCTCCTGTGTTGATAATTTGAGTATATCTTTCCATCAAAAACACATAATATACATTCTTTTCTTTTTGGAAGATGTAAGAAAAATTAATCAATTTGGGGGAAAAGTGAATATTTTAAGTTTTTTAATAAAAGGTATTAATTTTCTCTGTGCTATTTAAATCATTCACAACTACAAAGAGTAGATGGAGGTGATTAAGACACATCACTTACTGTAAAGTTATAATGTTCATTCTGTGAAAGAATTGTAAGTTAGAATTGAGACTTTTCAATGCTCTAATTTTTAGTTCAGATTTTCCCTTTAGTTTTCAATAAGCCTATGAGAATTGGGAAAATGAAAACTCTGTTGGTGTATTCACCCTTTGAATAGGTGTGTGCTGGACAATCAGTACCATTGGACTCTCTTAGGGACATTTTACTGTGTTCTCTGTTATCTCCTTATTCACCCACACTCTTAAGACAGAATTTACTTTGATCTCTCTGTCTCATATGAGTTATTAACACAAATGCACATGAATATATGTTATTTATCCCTATAAAGATTTTCAAACCCAGTTTTGAAAGTCTGACATTATTAAGTGCTGCAAGAATATACACCAATAAGAACTTATATATGCCTCTAATGGCAATGGAAGTTGTTATAATACTTTGAAGGATTCCCTCCTCTACTTGGTAAAATTGAAAAGTTGCATATCATATGACTTACCAATTGCCTTACTTATGTTTTCTGTATCCATAAAAGGAGGATAAAAATGATCTCTTTCATAGGGCTGATGTAGGTATAAAATAATTTAATATATATAAAATACTTAGAGGTTACATTTTTAGTTCTCAGTGAGTTGCAGAGTTTATTTTTAGTAGTATCAATGTTATTACTATTAGATATCACTCCAAGGAAACTGTTGCATATGTCCACAAGGAAAAATGTATATGTATGTTCAAAAAATATTGTTTGTAAGAGTAAAAAAAAAATGTTTTTGAAAAAAACCTAAATAATCGAAAATGGAATGGATAAAAATGTCATGCTATATTTATACAATGGAATATTATACAACAGTGCATGTGTTGTTAACCTAAAAATAAAAAGTTCTTTCCAAGTGAGAGGCAAACAAACATCTATTTGAAATCAATAAAAATAGCTAAATATTAATTCAGACAAAAGCCCAAATAATGTTTTGATTAGCAAACAAAAGCAATGGATATTTGTGAGAAAGGGAAGGGGAGCAATTTCATCAATAGAAGGAAGGCATTTCTATTGGTGCAGATAAGATAACAGAGTGATGTTAATTCTAAATAATGTTTTAAGTTTTCAGTCCAGTATTCATCAGTCCAGTAGTCATAATGACTGCTTTCTTGTTTGCAAACAGTTCTTTTGCAAGGCACAAGTTTACTCAGGACCAGTTCAAAATTTATTTCACCCTTTTTAAAAAACATTCCATGGTTTGAAGTATAAGGTGTGCAAGGCAGTTCCTCTGGCATAGAAGCTCTAGCTTCATTTAAAAGTGGCTTCGTTTATATTATTGTTTATATATAGTTAAAACTCAAAAATATAATACCGATTGAAGAAAAAGGATTTGTAGAAAAATATCTAAATTATGATACCAGTTACATGTAGGTTATGAGCATTTAGACAACACTGTATATTTTTAAGGATAACTATATATGTAGAAAAGTATAAAGAAATACATGGGGATAATAGTCCCCAACATTTAGAGAGTTGTTACATCTAATAGGGAGAATGAGTTCTGTGATCAGGGATGAAACCACTAGAGCTTCAGTTGGATTGATAATGTTTCATTTATTAAGTTGTGTAGTATACAAATGAGTTTGTCATATCATTCTTTGTCTTTCAGAAAATATTAAATATTGCACAACAAAATTTAAAAAGTGACATATGGCAAGAGTAAAAAATAAATAGCATGTTCATGAACCAGGTTTTCATATATTTATTGAGAAAAAAATTATTTGCTAAGGTGGCCCTTCAACTTGAATATATGTTTTATATAATGAAGTTTTGATTTAATTTGAATCCTTGCAAAGGAACTGAAGACAAGTAAAGTCCAGATGCACTGTGAAAATTTATGTACCAAGTAATTACTAATGGAAACTCATAGGGTTAATGATATGGAAACAGTTTACTTGAAGTTAACTACACCAACGGAATGGAAATTAGACTGCAGTGAACCTTGTCATTTTGATTTTTTATTGTGTCCCACCCAAAACTGCCCCCACCATGCCACAGTGCAGGTATTTAGCATAATTCATTGTCCATTTATGTCTGAACTCTTTTTATGCTGTGGTCTGGATGCCCATCACTGAAGGTCTATGACAGTATTTTCTTTAACATTTAAAGTTTTTAGAGGGCTAGGGTTCAACAGAAAGTACCATCATAGCCCACTCATTCATACCAACAGACATTTAATGAGTGACTACTGTGTACCAAGCACTGTACTACACAGTGGTTTAACTCCTGCCAATTGCAACTTTATTAAACTACCCTAGTAAGAGATGCTGTCTTGATCAGGATAAAAAGATAAAAGGGTAATAATGCACTGAAAAGAGTAGTAACAGTCTGAGAGACATTCGTTTGATACTAAAAGCTTGGTTTTTCTGCCCTTACCAGCTCTACATTAATCCCCAAGTATTTGTGTCTTCTGTATTTTTAAATGTTTTCCCCAAAGCCTGGAGCCTTTACAATAATATATAATATAGATAATATAGATAACAATTACCATCCACAATTAATATTAAAAAATATAAGGGCACACTTAGTAATAAAGAGTAAGAAACAGTTTTCACTGAGATCAACTTCTATTTCCACTCTGCATTAGCTTACAAGACTGATTTTAAAAGCAGTCTTAGACACCATGACTTAACTATTCAAGCCCATAAAATCCTTAGGAGTTAACATGGAGCTTGTTGAAAGAGCATTTTGAACATATGATGAGCTCTGCCAGCACTGAGGCCTCATCACATAACCGCAAGTGGGGTTTCTGAAGTGGAAAGTTGCCTTTGGAAAATCTCTGCAGTCATGGAAATGCTTGCTCGTTTGTCTTCCCACATTACCTCAAATCCCCCTTAGTAAGCATGTCAGTAGAAAGGGAAGATTTTGGAAAATAAAAATGCGGTAATTGTAGCAGATCAGGGCTGCAAACTTTCTGTAAAGTGTCAGATAGCAAATAGAATTGAGGGCTGCAAACTTTCTGTAAAGTGTCAGATAGCAAATAGAATTGGTTTTGCAGGTCATATGATTTCTGCGACAACTACTGGACTTGACCACTGCAAAGTGAAAACATTCATAGACAGTACACAAATGAATGTGTATGGCTGTGTTCCAATAAAAGTTTATCTTCATTAAAAAAACAGGACCAGATCTGGCCTGTCACCAGTGGTTACTAACCACAAATCTAATTGGAATCTTTTTTTTTTTTTTTTAATAAAAAGGAACACTAATGTGCCAACAAGGCCGATGTTATTAGTATGGTCTAGAGGAAGTTAAGACTAAAAGAGCAAGAAACAAAATGAGATAGAACACAGTAGCATACTAAAATTAAAAATATATATATGCACACATTACAACACTACACATTTTATATGAAATCACACAAAATAAAAGACATTAAATACATAAATGATTTCTTTTGGAAGAAGTTTGAAAAAGAGGGATTGAGAAATTGTAATCAATAGATAAAAGAAGAAAATACATTTCAAGAGATCAATGATTACACTGTGCTTTGAATGCAACTTATGACTAACTCAATCTCCTGCTGCTGAGTTTCCCGCAGGAAAAGACATACTCAAAATTAAACAACACAAACTTTCATTTTGATTTGAACCCAAAGAAAGGCAGCCGTGTAAAAAGACTTCTTGGATGTAGAAGATCGTGACTTATGACTATAATATGACATAGTCTCACTGTATAACTCAAATACTGAAAAAAATCTAAGCACAGGGAAATTTGCCATAGTATGATTTATACGAGCTATGAAAATGAATTAAATATCACTTCTAGAAGCTCCCCATCTTTGGGGAGAACATAATGCCTAAATAAGTGTTATTCATGATGAGGTCTGTGGACCACTGCTGAAGCTACAGATCTGGGATAAAACAAATACAGCAATTGAGGGCAAACGTTTAGAAACTTTCATAGCAATTTGGGCCACCACATTTAAGGGGACTTCTCATACTAAAACCAGGTGTAGACCAAATTGGAAGATGTCAAACTTGTGATGAGATGCAAATAGCATTAGGGCCATGTTTGGGAATAATTAACCAGATTAAGGAGTTTGCAATAGATAGTAAATCAAATACCATTTTCTTCATCGAGTCTTATTATAAAAAAGAAAAATCAAGTTGAACTAAACAGTGTGCTCAGAAAAACAGTAACACATATGAATTTCATAAAGGGTGATCATTCAAGATTATTTTCTTTTGTAGGTGATGATGTGGAAACTGATCATAAGCAACTGTTAATGTGTGTGGAGGTACATGGTTGACAGGAAAGTTGGGTGGAGAATGAACTGTGTAATGAACTCTGTTTTTCTGCAAGTTAAGCAAGCAGTTTGATTCTGACTTTAAGGACAGAATTAAACAGCCTAGCTAATTTGTCTAATACTCTGGGTATTTCAATGATCTTAATACTGCCTTGCAAGGAAAAAAAATTAACATGTCTTTCTGCAGCAGATAAGATCAAAGGCAAAAGCCCAAGTAAGAAAGAAATAAGGAAGAACAGGGTTTTCATGGACTAGTTCCATTACTTAACAATTATAAGAGAACTTCACCACAGGAATCTGTCACACAGATGGAGCTTCTCCTGGTTCCTCCCCTATGTCTTTTCTCATTTAGTTTTAGTGCTGGTCCCTGGGACACAGGAACATTGAGCGTCCCTCCGCCATGCAACCATCTGCAAACCTTCATCTAAGCTCCTAAGACCCCTATCTCCTATTTGTCCCATTGCTGTTGCCCTGATCCCTCAGTTTTGAGCCCCTGAACTCAGAGTCTCACCTCTTCGTGTTCAATCTCCCACCTGCCTCACCTTTTCCCCAAGGCTAGACCCCTCACATTGAGACTCCCTTTCTCCCTGAATCTGCTCATCACATCTGCACATCAGGGCTGTCAACTCTCGAGAAGCCGACAAGATTGGTAGTGGGGTGGACACAGTAGGAGTAGCTAAGGCAGTTGAGGCAGGTTTACTGTCACCATGGAAACCCCAGCAGAGTGTGCTGGAAGGTGTTCCAAAGGGGTGGGGTCGAATGTTTAGGGCAGGGTCAGAACTGCCCAGCAGCTACAAGTCTCTTGACTCAGACCTTGCACTTCTGGGTAGCCCTTCTGCTTAGCTTCTCAGACCCAGCTCCCCCCTATATTCTCAGAATGAGCCCCAATTATTGGCTCCTGAAAACTTGGGATATCTTGCCGCACAGTGAGCAGGTGGACGTGAGATGCATGAGAGGGAAGCAAGAGCCAGGAGACAAGGAATGTTGTTGGGGATCTCTGGACCAGGGATAGCTCAAAAGGGCTTCCTGGAATGGAATCATGAGTTGGGGAAGGAAGCATGAAGTCACAGGGTCTTATTGTGACATTTGGAGCAGGGCCGGGGATTGGTCAGCTAGGCAAAGTGGGTGATAAAAGGCCGGTTTTCAGGTCTTTAGTCCAGTAGAGAGAGGCCAGGCACAAAGGGATGAGGCTCAGCTCCTGCTCCTCCTCCAGCCCCTTCACCATGATCTCCTTCTCATGGAACTCTCCCACTGACCCCCTCTCACTAGCATCTTCTCCTGGGTCTCAGGCTTAGACTATAGTCTATAGCTTCACTCCTACTCTCTTCTCAAGCTTCTCTTCTTGGTTTTCTGCTGCCCCTGCCTTGCACTCAGTTTTGCACCGGTCCCTCTATCCAGCATCCTTGGCTTCCTAGTTGATCCTCCCCTATGTCTCCTGTCAACCTAGGGCCCTCAGAGCAGCTTTGAAGTCTAGATGACTGTGATGGGATGACCAGTTAAGTTTTTTGGATCACTATGCAGGTGAGAAATGTGTCTTATCAGTTTGAAGACTTAAAATTTCATAGCAAGGTCGTTTTGCTTATAAGGCAGAGGAAGGCATAATTCACCTAGGACCAGTGTGTGAGTATACCAAAAAGACACTATGTTTGTAAATTTCTTCAAAGGTTGCAAAATCTTTGGAGGCAGACCTCAAATGACATAGTTTATCCTGGTGAATCCCCCTGCCCCCCGACTCCCTCAGGAGGTTGAAGAACCTTCAAGTCAAGAAAGTGTCTTGCTGGCGACTGTACTAGGAGAAACTACTGACATGCCAACTTAAAAAATCAGAAACTGGCTATACAAATGAAGCCTCTCTGAAGTTAGCAGAGCCCAATATAGATAAGGGACATTGCTCCTAAGAGGAAAACAGTGGCCACTGGAATATGCACAGATGTTTTATAGTGGAAAAGTTCTAGACACACAATTACTATTTTATTTCTGATACATCTGTTCTTTATAAAGAGAAGCTAAGAAGTTTTTTCAAAAACAGACTAAGATAAGTAATATCTGAAGAGAAACCCAAGTAATTTTTAACAGTACCATATTACAATATTTTTATAAGAATTTTGCATGGTGCTTCAAAAATTACATAAAAAAGAAAAGGGAAATAACAGTATCAGAAGATATCAAAAAATCAATGACAAATTTCAAGAATTAGAGAAAGTACACAAAACAGTCATTCTATAAATTCCACATCAGTACTCTTACTAGAGAGCCCATGTAGTTTTAATTATAGCCTGGGCTGCAGAAAAAGATTTTCAAGCAGAAAGAATGAAAGTGGCCATGGGAGGGAGGTCCTTAGAAAATGAACCATCAGATAGCTCCTCTTCTATGGCCAACTCCAAAAACATATGTTCACCAAATGGTTTCACAAAAAGAGCATGGCAGCCAACGGAGCTCTTTGAATGAACCCAAGAAGCCTTCTAGGGTGGGAAGTGATGTTTTTCATACTGGCACCTCTGACATCAAGTTTTTCCTATATATGCCAGCATGATCTCATCAATCAGAGGAAGCCCACCCGTGTGTAGTTAGTCTAGATCTTGTCCTTACCTGTAGGAACCTGATGGCCTTCCAATCCACCTCAGCATCCTGTTAGGCCATACCCTTACACTTCCATTCCTGGATTTTTACATTGAGAAAGAGAAAAGCAGCCCCAGATAACTGGGAACTGGTCTGGTACTGTCAGTTATTTTGTAGTGTTGCCAGGAGCTGGCCTGGTACTCACAGCTGGATAGTGGTGGTCTCATACTGAACACAAACAGATTATGAACATTTGTGCCACTCTGTGGTCCGGATGGATCAAAAGAAAACAAGACCACTCTGAGGTCATATAGAATATAAACAAAAGCATAAAGTTTGCTCAAACCACAAAAATGCCATTTTTCTCTCCTGGTTGGAATATGAATAACTTCTGTGTTTTGTTTGTTTGTTTGTTTGTTTGTTTCTTTTTACCAATCACAGTTTTAGCTTCACTGTCCTATCACTTTCTGGATAAGATTTTTTAACATACCTAATCATGTAGTCATCACCACTTCCTAACAGCGTCTAATACAGAGCAAAGCCCTGCTTCCTTGAAACCTCTCCAGAAATAACTCACATGAGTCTAACTCCTATAAGTCTTTTCTAATACCTTATTGCTATGATGGCTCATAATTCCTTGTGGTGTGTGTTTCAATTATTTGAATAGATTGGTAAGCCTGACTTGTTAAACTACAGGTGTTTCCCTTAGGCTTTTTGAACATAAGGCATCGACAGAAATGGAAGCTCACCAAGGTTTATTGCCTTGGACTGGAATCTGACTCAGAAAGAATGTAATATGAGATCTTTTGTATATCTAACTGTTGGGATATCAACTTGCCCATAGCTGGGTAGAAAGTTAATAAACAATAAGCACCAATATTTAATACAGCTGTTTTTTGTTTGTTTGTTTGTTTTTCTAATTTTAAAATACTCTCGTTCTTTTTCTTAATCTGATCAGATTTGTATTGTTTCTCACTGAATTTATTTTTTGGCCTAACACGAGCTTCCATGATCCTTCCCTCTCTGGTGTCTTGTGTATTTATAAGAAGAAATTCCTTTAGGAAAAAGACTTGCATAGGCCTGATAAAAAATATTAACTAAGCTTTAGAGACCTGTAGGACAACATCAAGTTAACCTACATATGTGTACTGGAAAAGAAAAAATAGAGAGAAAAAGAGGAAGAAATATTGGCTAAAAACTAAAACGATATGAGAAAAAAATATTAACCTACACACCCAAAAAGCTCAACAAACTCCAAGTAAAATAAATATAAAGAATAAATACTTAACTGCTGAAAGCCAAAAACAGAAGATCTTGAAAGCCACAAGAAAACAAACAAACAAACAAACCTCATCATGTACAGGGGAGCAGCGGTGCCTTAATGAATGACTTCTCATCAGAAATAATGGAGGCCAAAGGCAATTGAATCACAGAAGTGTTAACAGAAAAACAACAGCAACAAAACTTATCAACTGCAACAAAACTTATCAACCAATAACTTTATACCTAGCATCAGCATTCAAAAAATGAAGGCAAAATAGACATTCTTAGATAAATAAGGACTGAGAATTGATTGCTACCAGATTGGCCTGGTAAGAAATACAAAAGAAATTCTTTCAGGCTAAAAGCAAATGATGTCAGACAGTACTCAAAATCAAAAGAAGAAATGAAGAGCAGCAAGAATAGCTAGTATGTAGATAGATACATAGTTAGGCATAGAGGTATATTTCTTCCTAATGTCTTCAAAAACAATAATGCACTGCATTATTATGATAATTATATATGTCAATGTAATATCAATGATAATAATAGCACAAAGAGAAGAAATGGAGCTACATTAGAGCAAATTTTTATATTTTAATAGAATTAAGATAATATTAATCAGAAGTAGACTATGATAAGAATCATGTTTTAAACCCTAGAGCAGTCACCTAAAATAACACAAAAGTAGTAAAAGAAAACCACAGGAATTAAAATGTTAGATGAAAAATTCGACACCAAAGAAAGCAATTGATAGGTATGAAGAATAAGAATTACAGGGCATATACAGAAAACGGGAAAAATGTCAGACTTAAATGCAAACGTATCACATTTTATATCACATTAAAACAATAAATGTGAATGGTCTAAATACCCTAATCATAAGGTAAAGAATGTCAGGATATAAAAGCATGATTGGACTACAAGAGATACACCTTAAATTTAAAGACAAAAAGAGACTGAAAATGAAAAAAAAAATGCAAATAGTAACCATAAGAAGGATGGAATGGCTCTATTGGATACAATAGATATTAAGATAAGAAATATTATTATAGACCAAAAAGGACATTTCAATGATAAAAATGTAATACACTAGGAAGATATAACAATTATAAATGTATACATACCTAATAATAGAGTATTATAATACACAAAGCAAACACATAGAACTGAAGAGAACAATGGAAATTCAATAGCTATAGTTTGAGAATTCAATAACCCATTCTAAATAATTAGTAGAAAAACTAAATGGAAAACTAACACAAATATATTGAAGGACTGAGCAACAGTGTCAACCAACTTGACTTTACTGAGATATATGCAAATTTCTTCAAGTGCACATGTAACTTTCTCCAGATATACCATATGCAAAGTCACAAACTAACATTAAATTTAAAATAATCTAAATCATACAAAATATATTCTCCAACTAAAACAATTAAATTGGAAATCAGCAGAAAGAAATCTCTAAATATTTAGAAATTAACAGCTGAGCAACTCTCAGGTCAAAAGAATAAGTCATAAAGGAAGTTAGAAAATATTTTGTACTACATGAAAATGAAAATCTAACATCAAAATTTATGGGATGCAGCTGATTAGAGTTTCAACATCTACATCAGGAAAGAATCAAGGTCTTAAAATTGTTTCTGGAGCAAAGAGGTCTTTCTGCCTGCATGCATCTAAGTCCAATAAGATATATGCAGGTTTTGCAGCAAAGAAAGTATAGGTTTACTTTAGAGAGCTTCAAGTCCCAGAGACACAGGTGAGCTACCACTCAAAGACCTGGCCTCCTAGGTGTCTCGAGGGGGTAAATTATATAGGGGGAAATCCTTAGTCACAGAAACTAAGGGAGTTGGGGTCAATGAGAGCTACTAATTGGATGAGGCTGGGGTAATTGATTATCATGTCCGATTTTGGAATCATCCATGGCGTCATCCCCTGCAGTCTCATTGCTGGTGGGGCCATTCCACCATGATGGGTCTGAGGCTGAAGCATACCTAAAGCCAAGATGTTATCCTTAGTTTAACCAATACTTGTTCTCGTGATCAAGAGACCTGAAACTTTATTCTTAAAAGACTTGGTACTGCCTAGAACATTATGTCCTAAGGCTTAATGATTAAGGGAATAAACTTGCAGAGGTGGTAGAATAAGGGTAGAAAAAACAAGTGAATCAAAATGCCATTACACTAGGCGAATCCTGTTTAAATCAGAAAATTTATCTTACAGAAATGCAGTCTGTGTGAGGTTGCAAAATCCTTTGCAATTTCATGGTATGCAAATTATACCTCAATAAGGATGTTAAAATGTGAAAAGAAAAAAGAAAAGTTATTAAGTGGTGTTCTTTTAGGGACACTTAAGCATATTTTACATAATAAGCCTTTGTTATTATAATTTTGAACTAAGAAGCAATGGCATTTGGTCGAAGGTAAAAGTGACTTTTGGGATGGTTTAGTGCTTAAAAATCAATTTGCCATATAAACATAATGCCAGGAAAGTATTTTTGTGTGTTAAAGACCACAGTGACATGTCCCATTATTTAAACTTCATAAATTTCCTATTTTAGATTTATGAATTATGTAAGTTAGTTAACTACTGTTTACATAACTGGTTTAAAATTAAGACATAAATATAAACTTAGATGTACATATATACATAATTAAATGATAATTGAAATGACAATGATGGATGTCTTTTTAAAGGTTCTGATTTTATTAAATTTTTACCAAATCGTTATCATAAAGATTTAATATATTAACTAAATTGTAACTTTCCAATTCTTATCTAACTTTAAGATCTTAGACAGATTGTTGTGGTGTGTTCAAATCTAAGACCCACGGAGCCAATCGAGATGAATTATGAGCCTTCATTAGCCAGCCGGCGACTGACTCTCTACCACGCAGGGTTAGAGGAGATCAGCCCCAGGTCTTTGAGGCAGTTTTATAAAACCTCGGACTACAAAGAGAGAGTAAGGAAATTACAGAAAGCAGGAGTTAACCGTTAATGTCCTTTACAAAGATAAACGTATCTGGAGAATTGCTAGATCAAACATAGGCTGGTAGACAGTCTTGTTATCTGTATCTTAGAATGTTGTGCCTCTTCCTGGGACTTTGGTACCTCGAGGAATCACCTCCTTGTTACTGATTTACTGGGAAGTCTTCACTCTCACAATTTCAAAAGAAGCAGCTCACAAAGCCCAAAACTACATTAAACAAGTAAGCAGTTTACAGAAAGCAGAAGTCAACCATTAACGCAATACAAATACATCACCTCGTACTACACTCTGGGTAATAAGTGAGCAGATTACAGAAGCAGATACTGGCCATCTTCATATCCTATACAATACATTTCTTAAACCCACACGCAAGCAAGTAGGACAACTTCTGGTATCTAAAAATATTTCTTTCCTGTAGCTGACTTAGCTAGTTGGCTCACTTTGAAGATTTTCCACCCTTAACAAGATGAGTCAGTTCATTAACGTTTTGAAAGGCTGAAATGTTTCTAGGTAAAAAACAGACACAAAACACTTATTAATAACCATATTTTTATCATTTTAAATTGCAATAGATATAACAACAAAATATGCAATTATCTTTGGATGCCACTTATCTTGTCCAAAGTATATAAATAAAAATAAATGTGTATGTATTTATATTTGTGTACATCCATCCACTTCGATTGTAAAAATGTAAGTGTTTAGGTAGAAAAAATAGTGAAACAATTCTAGTTTTCTTTGTTTTCTAGTTCTTTGTGTCTAGTAAAGGAATTTGGTTATTTTGATTAAAGATGATTTTAATATAACTATATAAGATGTGTTAGAGAAATACAAATATGCATAAAAGGAAATATAAATGATTTAATACTTAAGAAATTTCTAAGTTTTTTCATAGAATGTATTTAATATAATGTATACATTGTTTAATATACTAATGTTAATTTTATTTTAAAGCTCTAGGTAAAAGCTTAAATAATTACCTATTTATATATCTGTGCATGCCAAAATATATACATGTTAAAGTTTAATAACAAATTCTATACTCAAATTTATTACATAAATAATGTAAAACAAAATTTAAATAAATGATTGAGCTATTTTATGCTTTTATTATGGAGTTTCCTTTTGTAACTTATTCTGTTAAACCTCAGTGCATTTTTTACATTTCCATCAGTTTTTTAAAAATTCTTTGTTTTTTCCCTTAATTTAATTTTTTATTACGAATATCATTTATTGTGATGTTACAATATCTAAAACTATTTCTGACTTTAGATAGCTATGATTTATATTTTGTTTTCTGCATTTATCGGTCTTTATTTTGCTTTTCCAAAATTCAGAATAATAATTTTTTTTTTTCCCTAGAGGGCAAAAGAAATTAGGAATAATTAGATTTGTTAAAATTCTTCAGGTTTTAATCAATCAGAATTATAATGAGAGGCTTAGTCCTTTAACCTCAGTATTTAAAAGCAAACCAGAGAGGGGGATTCAAGATGGTGTAGAAGGTAGTGGCTGTGCACGCCTCCTCTGGTGACCACAACACAATTATAACAAAACTATAGAGCAACCAGTATTTAGAGTTGCCAGAGGTCTGACTAAACAGAAGCACAACTAGGTCACCTCAAATAACAGGTCACCTCAAAAAGGTAGGAGAAGCAGAGAAGCGAGATGTCTTGGTCCCACAACCACACCACTTATTCTTTCTACTTCAAAGGCTCCATCTATTGCTGCATCACTCTAAATCTAACCACTTTCCTTTATCTACCTAAAGGAAAAAAAAAAACAATCACCTAACATCATTTTGGGAACTATGACCAGTATGGACCTTCTAGATGAGATAACTCTGATTTTATTGTGGCTTTATACAATTCATACTTAAAAAGAAAACCTAAAAATTATGAAGCTAGGTATGCTTTAGAAGCTTGAATTTACCCTTGAAATATAAGCTTTGTTGAGAAATTAAATATTTCCAAATGGTTAAATTGATTGCTCTCAACCAGAACTGTCAGCTGACAAAAGTAAAGAAGTAAATATTTATACTGATAGTACATATAATTTTAGGTTATTTCATGACTTTGAAATATTTTAGGAACAAAGAAATATCCTGACCACTACAGGAGAGTGAATTAGAGACAATTAGAATTGAGAAGTTTTGCTTTTACCCAGAGTTATATTAAGGAAAGTAGAGTTTTGTAAAAAGCTTCATGATATTATCTACAAGAGCACAGGGGTATTGCCCAGGATGTTTCTGATCTTATCTCACCTCCTGATGACACAAAAAGACTGTAACAGTGGGACATAAATATGGTTGAGGTTATTTCTTCTGGAAAGTGATGGCAATAGTGATAGAGGGAAATATTGCCTGATTTTACATTTTTGTCTTAGAGAATCCAAACATATCTCTGCAGTAGCAAGGACACATATTTCACTGGTGCTATTATTAAGAACTCTGTAAATTTTACTTTTTACTCAGAAACTTTATTTTATTATTTATAAAGCTCACTCAGGAAAAACAAATAACTAATAAAATTCTAAAACTGTAATAATCGAAACTTTCAAAAACTCAAACTTTCTAAAGCCTTATTTTCATTAGCCTTCATGACAATAGGATCAGTCTCTTCTAGGGCCCAGATATTATTTTGTGTATTAACAACAGGATGCCTCATGATTTTGAGAATGATTTTGATTCTAGATTCTACTCTGTTATAAGTTTATGTGAGTAAACACTTCTGACTTTGTCACCAACAGCTACAAACAATTTCTAAAACAGCCATTAAAGCTGCTGCATGATTTGAGACCTGAAGATTTGGTCTTCTGAAAAAAGCATCAGAGAAAAACTTCCCTTAACTCTCAATGGGAATAGACTCTATCAAATATTGTTAATGAATGACATAGTAAAATTCCAAAGTGTTGGTCCTTAGACTTATGTTTCCCAACTTAAAAGACTTAAGTCATTTCCTCCTATCTACTGGATGTCTACTCCATCAAGAAACCTGGCACTGAAGGTTCTTAGGAATTTTCCAGATGTTTTTGAGTACAGAAATGGATTGCTTTCACTAAAAATTTCAGAATAAGATAAATTTTATGATTCTTTAGCACCTTTTCCC
The DNA here is from genome assembly GCF_014176215.1 of Rousettus aegyptiacus. Classification (NCBI taxonomy): domain Eukaryota; kingdom Metazoa; phylum Chordata; class Mammalia; order Chiroptera; family Pteropodidae; genus Rousettus; species Rousettus aegyptiacus. Next base: position 30,414,876 of record NW_023416287.1, on the reverse strand, counting down.
TTTCCCTTCTCTAATACTCATCAAATCATGCCCAGTGTTATACTTTGACAACATCTTAATGTGATCTTTCTGATCTTTATGTTGTTACTTTTGTCACTCACCCCCACCCCCAATGCCATGGGCTTCTGCCACTTAAGGAAAAAAACAAAACACATTGGAATATTTTTCTCATACCATAACTTCTGGACACAAATTTAATCACTGTTTCTTTAAACACTCAAGGTAAATTTTCTTGTACATATTTTTTTACTACATAAATTTCTCTCACATAACGGATCCCCAATTTAGTCTGATAAAAATTGAACCTTAACCTATGTTAACAAAATGATTCTGCTAAAGCCATTACAACCTTCTCAGAAAAATCCTCGCCCACTGGGGACTAATGTTGGACTCAGGGTAGCCCAATAATCATATATACTCCAGGCAGCTTTGCTAGAACTTTTTAATTCCTTAAGGGATAATATATTTGGTCAATACTATTGCAAAAATAACATTTATAATCTAAATCAATTCATGCTCCCCTGGAACCTACTGCTTATGTGGTCATCAGGCTTATCTTGAAAACAAGAATAATTTAGTGTGCATTGTTGACCTCATGTTAATCCTGAATATTCAGAAAGATCATTAGAGACTTTCAGATATTTAAAACTACTACCCCTCCAGTGAATCATGTGTCCATGAACAAAAACTATCTAGGAACCTTCAGAAATAAGGAAGCAGAATCTACTTAACAAAGATCCCACAGGAATAACTGACGTATCCATGCATACTACGTGAGTGGCAAGTCCCATCATAGGGATAACGGAATTGGAAAAGTTACATTAAGTCCAAAACTTAACTCTGACCTTAGCAGGTGTTATGAATGGGGCAGTTACTTTTATGGAAAACCAATGAACTAGTATAAATTTATTAGCTAGACTTAATGTCAATAATCACAAAGATATTAATTTTCTCTTAACTAACCACTGCAAACATGTCTTGCTTCACTTACATAGTCTAGGCAAGTAAAATAGTCTGTGACTAGGCTCAAAGAAAAAGGTACCCAGCTCTCTACAACCAACCCTATTGAATTCCAAGACATATTTTCTTATCTTGGTTTTGCAATTTAAGTCCCTGTTTGCCAGCCTGTTACAAAAACTAGTAACATTTTTGTTTCTGGTAACTGCCTGATATACTCTATCCAGAGTCTTAAATGCTACTGGGCAGCCATTGCCATGTCAGATCATTCAACAGCTCACTCTGAAACAAGTAGCAGAAGAGACTAACTCTAGTTCCCCTACCGGCAGCATGCTATGGACAAGCACCTGTTTAGGAATAGCTTGGCACCATTGAAGGTCATTGTTTTAAGTCTTGAAGCCTAACTCTGGCCTTGATCAAAAGAGGGTACTGAATAAGAAAGAAAAAGCCCCTGACATTATGGAACTGGCCTGGAACTATCTGTTAGCCTTTATTGTCGCCAGTAGATCTGGTCCTCAGAGGTAGGCTGTAATGTTCTTTTGTTGAGGATAAACAATTTCACAGATCACCAGCATTAGAGAGGGTCATACTGTGGCGGAACAAAACAAAAAGAGAATCACTCCATAGATATGTCTGAATGCAGACAGAAGCATGAACATTGTCCAAACCACTAAATATGCCTTTTGATTGTATATTTCTTTGTGAATGACTTATATATATGACTTCTCCCTCTTTTTCTTCAGGTAGTTTTATGGTTGTTTTTTTTTTTTTTTTTAATCTAGACAAGAAAAATGAAGTGGAGGAGAGGGCAAGAGAAAACAGATTAGGATTAAAATTGTTATAGCAGAAATTTTAAAAAATAATCAGCTCTTGACATAAAATACAGAATCCCTTCACCCTTCTCACAAGGTAAGCATCTCAAAACTCAGAACTTGTTGGTCTAGAAAATATTTTCTAACTTTGAAAGAATTTTATCAATATTCTTTCACAGTAGAAAAGATGCCCTTTCTGCTTATGGCCACTAGGATAGGGGACAGATAATCTACAATGAAGAAAGAAAAGCTCAGCTGAAAGAGTTTATGCCCTAGAATAGGATGTGTAACAAAGGAAAATTTGAAGACTATTGTTTCAAGGTCTAAAAGATGGAGGTAAAAGAAAGGGAAGATGAAAGAAGAGTAATTGGTTAGATGTCTGAGACCTCTTCCTGAGCTCATGGGATCTAGTGGCGGCGTCAGCTTTTCTTGAGCTCATTCAGCTGAATGTGCAACATCCAAATAACCCTGGGGTTGGGCATGCTTCTGGGAGCACATAGATGGAGGCCACAAGCTTCTATTTCTGCATGCAGCCATTGCCATCATGGCATTAAACAATGGTGCTGCTGCAGGGGCAGAAGAGCAGAGAAGGGGAGATAGGTATATCAGGTCTTCCTTCTTAGACCAGCAACTGCATCTCAGAATGTTCTTGTCCCAAGTTATGGTGGTTCCATTTAAGAAATTTTCATGGTGCAGTCTTGTTAGGAGGGAGAGCTTGAGTTGGATACAACATGGATGGGACCCAAGTGTTTCTATCTTCATTACACTCCTCCCCAAAGATAAATAGTTGACAGAATAGTAGAGGATACAACTAGAAGGTGTCACTGTGGTTGGGCAAAGAGGTTCTGTCTTGGAAAGCTGAAAAGACCACATGAGCCAGAATCATGTGAGAATCATTCAATTTTCTTGAGAGAGACAGGTTTATAGCACCTTCATGGGGCCCAGTCAGCAGGGATGACTAATGAGCACTGCTTAATTATGCTGGCCACAGATGTCAGCAACTGATGACAGTTGGGTGACTTCTGTCTCAGAGACCACCGCCAATGACTTTGAATACAGTTATGAAAGTATCACTCCCTAATATATTGACCAAGGAGTACCAGGGGAGCTTCTGAGGTATTAGTCATGTTCTATTTTGCTGATCTGGATACAGGTTGTATAAGTATGTTTAACTTGAGGAAATTCACTCAAATCTACATTTGTGATTTGTATATATTTATGTATGTACATTATACTTAAAAAAAGATAACTTAAAAAATCTGTAGAAGTCACCTATACTCTACCCCACAAAATGAGATACTACACACACACATGCACACACACACATACACCAGCAATTTGTGAGAAATAAAGTCAATTAGAGAGAGATTAAAAGTGCATCATTTTTTTCTGCACATTTGAGATTAGGGTGAGCAGAAGTGTGACTTTACTTCCTGAGCTTATGCTAAAAAAGTGGAACAAAAATAAGTGAAATTGGAAAACTTCCAAAATATGAGGCAGTGACATCATTCAAACTGGCTTGATGTTTAATTTTAGACCAGTATCACCCAAAGTTCTCTAGATTAAATTTCAGGCTGTAGCAGTTTAAGAACAGATTTAGGCATTGTTGCATCTGCATTTATAGATGGACTATTTCTTGAAACAAATTTCATATATTTTTGTATTTATTTTTGTATATTTTTGGAAACATCACATAATTTATTATATTTTTACACGTGTTAAGCCAGCTTTAGCTATAATCTTCCCTGAATCTAACCTGAACATTTCCTGACATAGGCTAAAATTCAGCAAGGTATACTGGAAAGCATTTGCATCTACAGCAAGGAGGATGAGTGTTGGAGTCTGCTCTGTTCCAACTTGGTATTCAGAGTACCTTAGGTAAATCATATAACTTCTTGGTTTGAGCTATGTAATTCTGACTTTAACTATATGATGTGAGGTCAATTTTCACAGGTTAAAGTCAAAGTCCTCTACAGGACTGTCTTCACTTCAGACACCAGCCCAAACTCAGGGATTCTTAGGTCACTCACACTTCTGACCAACTTGTCTCCTAAGGTCTATAATTTGCTCAGAACTCAGGAAAGGGCTATAATTATGATTAATTACAGTTGTATTACAAAGGATACAAATGAGGAACAGCCAAATGAAGATATGCACAGGATGATATCTGGGAAGGTCCTAAATGTGAAGGTTGTACCTTCAACCGGGGAATCTCTTGAAATTCAGATGGCCAAATTTTTTATTGGAATTTCGTTATGTAAGCATGATTGATTGAATCACTGGCCCCATGACCAAACCCAGTTCAGCTTCTCTTCCCTCCCAAAAGGTTGGGATAATATTATGTCACCCTCTAATAACATGGTTAGACTTTCCAGAATGGCTAACCACCTCCTGAAACTATCCAGAGGTCTACCATGAGTCAACTCAATTAGCATAAACTCACCTTGGGCCCAAGGGGCTCTCACCATGACCAACAAAGATTCCTATTACTCAAGAAATTCCAAGGGTTTAGGAGCTCCCTCTCAGGAACAGGGGCAAAGACCAGCCAAATTCTTGATCATGTAATAGGCTGTTTGCCCACATAACATTAATGTGAGAATTCTATGAGATGAGATATTGCAGAACACGTGACACCTCTTCATGGTTCTAGATCCATCTTGAGAAATGAAGACGAAGCATGCTCTCCTTGCTCCCTCTCTCTTCCTTTTGTCACTCCACATTGGTCCCCTACATTTGTTTTCTTCCAGACCTTCCCCCACCTCTCGTGTATACCTTAAAAAGAAGACCAGCTTTAGATAGCTTCTCCTGGCATCAGCCACAGGGTTAACATAGTTTTGCATAAAAACACACCTAATATCTTTACTTCATCCTAAATTATTTTAAAAGACATTTGTCTCTGAGGAAATAGTTCAAGCACTGCTAGTTAGAATATTATTTAGAAGTTGTTGGGTGTTCTGAGAACATGAGTTACAGCTGTAAGTCTTGAGTAACTTAAAAGGCTTCAGACATAAATTCCCTAATAGAAAATAGGTACAACCTGGCTTGATCAAGATTTAGATGGAGACAAATATCTTTTAAAAGACCATAGTGATTTTCTTGTTTGCTTTGAAAATGATGGCAGATTCTATCTACTTTCAGGTGGCTTTATTTGAGAATAATAGATAAATATGTTTTAATAGATAAATATGTTATATGTTATAATAGATAAATATGTTTTCAATAATCAATAGGCTACCATGAAACATGTTTACTTTGCTTCAGAAAAGAGGGAGGAAAGACGTTCTTTCCTTCCCTGTGTCTAAGTGGTTTTACATGTAACAGTGACACCAACCCTGGGTTTCTCTTTCACCTGTAATGCCAGGACATAATATTGATTTCTCTCAGTATTTTTTATTGTATAATCCAGGTTGATATTTTAAGAACTCAGGCTGTTTCAAAAAACAGGACTGGGAGACAAAGCAAAGGAGATACTTTGATTTCTGTTGGTGCTTTTTGCTGGAGTGGCAAGATCAGAGGAGGTGGCTGATAGCTAGTAAAAATTCTTAAATGAAATTTAATAGGGACCTAGAATTTTTTGAGCTGTGTAATTTCCCCTTTGCAAATTAGGGTATAACGTTTTATGGAGGTGATAGTACTTGAAGTTTTTCTGTGGGGAAAGGAGCTTTTTATAAAAACATAGGATATGTGACTAAAATACTATTTATTTTGTTGTTAGAGTCTATCTTAACTTTGCATGGCCTGAATTTGTTTTTTAGTAAAGCAAGGCTATTGTTTTATCCAGTTAAGCATGTTTCATAGCTCTCTTACAAAAAAAATGCCCAAATTTCTGCAATTTTCTCAACACAGAAGGCCTTTATATGAGGAAGGAATCTGTAAGAGCTGTGGTGAGAAGCCCACTTTCCACACTATGGGAATTTTCCAGTTGGTACTACTTGAAAGTCCTCGTGGGCCTAAAGGGTTAATACTAATGAACTAGTGAGAACTGACATCTTCCAAGGTCCAGTGAGTTATAAAGTTTTCTTTTTGGGGGTGTGGGGGATAGGGATGGTGTGATTTGTACTGAAGACTTTTAATCTTTTTGGGTTCATGGTGTGGGTATGTTTTCCCATTGATCAAGCATACATAATAAATGTATTTCCTTCCTAGAGGAGACAAAAGAAAATGAATAAATGCTGGTGAGAAGTGATAACTTTAGATTAAAAAGAGCATTATTGATTTACTCTGTGCTATATGAATTATTCATAACAAAAAGGAGAAAGCAGAGGGGCTTAGGGACACAATATTTATTGGAGAGTTGTAATGTTAAAAGTATGGAAGAATTGAGAGTTAGAGATAAAGGACTTTTCTATTTAGATATTCCTCTGTAGTCTTTGACAGCCAAACGAGCACTGGATAAAGAAGAATTGACATGTGTACGGCTCTATTGCTTAGATGAGTGTGTGTAAGACTATCAATTAAGCTTAATGTTTCAGTTAGGGTTGTTTTACTAAGTTTTCAACTTCTAACTTCTTTGACTGCTTCCCTTTTCTCTCTCCTAAAATGTACTTGACTTTACTCTGATTTCTCTCTCTATCTCTAAGAATCTCTCTATATTTTCTCTCTCATAACCTTTCTTGACCTATAGTCCAAATATACTCTTTACATTATCAATCTCTATGTATGTATTTGAAGACAAATTTTAAATCTGATAGTACCAAAATCTGATGAGAATGTAAAGCAACAAAAACTTTTATATATATCTGATGGAAATATAATTTTTTACAATTTGGTAATATTTTATGTTAGAAAATATGTATTCTACAATTCATTAACCCCCCTCCAATGTTTTTCTTATCAGTAAAATGAAGTTAATAATGTATCTCCTTCATCGAATTCTTAGGATTAAATGAGTTAGTAACTATAAAACAAATGGACTAATAATACAAGTTAGCTCTCATTATCATTAGTAGTAGTTCTTTCGGTAATGGTAATAATATCTTTATTATTATTGTCTGCTATCTACCATAGAATATTTGCACATATCCCCAAGGAGACCTATAACACCATTGTTTATAATAGCAAACAAATTTTAAAAAAAGAAAACAACTTGCTTATCAAAAAAAGAATGAATAAATAAATCATATTCATATAAAGGAACACTATACAGTCAGAACATGTATCAACAGGGTTAAATCTCAAAAATATATCAATATATCATTGATTAAAAAACATTCTTTAGAAAACAAAGTATAATACCAGTTATACTTAGGCTAAAATATGCAAGCAATACTGTACAAACTTTAAAAGGGATAATTATAAATATTTTAAAAGCTTAAAGAAGATATGCAAATAATAATCCCCAAATTCAGGATTGTTGATATCTCTAATGGGGAAAGAGGAGTCTATAATCAGAAATGGGGATTTCAGTTGGATGGTTGTTTTCTTTCTTACATTGGTGTTCAGAGTAACATTTTTTATATTTTTTGTCTTATCTTAAATATTGTCCCCAAAATAAATTAGCAAAGAGAACCAGAAAAGAACAAATAACATATCAGTGAGTCAGGTGTTTATGTATTTTCTGTGAATAATAGTTATTTGTTAACTTAGTAAGAAGACCCTGTAAAATGAATGTCAGAAGTGTTCATATAAAGAAGTCTGTATAGAGCTTGAGTTTCTGCTGAGATCAGAAAGAAACCACACACTGTTGAAATTCTCACAGTCATCATTCACGAGTGAATATCCAGAGTTACAGGAGGCAGGGTAGTTGACCTGAGAACCAGGAAGTGATTAGCATTGTCAGTTCAAGTGAGGTGAACTGCTTTGTCTATCCTGAATTTCACAAATCTTATTGTTCTTCTGTGGCCCAGAGGCTGGTTTTATCCGTTTATATCTGAACTATTTTTGCACTGTTGTTGGGATGCCTTTTATCATGACCATATCACCCTTTTCTCTCATGTTTATACTTCTAGAGGGTGGTGTTCTGTCTGAAGCACATATCAGAGCCCACTCATTTATTTAACGAAGATTAATTAAGAATCTGTTAAGTGCCAAACATTGCTAGATCTGACTCAACTTTTTAAATTGGGTGTTTGATAAATGACTTTGAATCTATCTTTCTGAATGTTAACTACTCAAGTAAGAGATGTTGTTTAGGTGAACCAGAAAGATGCAAATGCTTTGACGAAACTCCTTCTGATGCTTCAAGTCCTCCATCCTCATCAGGTCCTTCTTAAACCCCAAATTGGTGCCTGGTATGTTTCTAAAAGGTCCTCCAAAGCCCAAAGTTCTGTTTATTATTCTAAAGTTACCAACAGTTATTATTTAAAATGTAATATTAAATTTTTAGTAGAAAAAGTAAGAAAATTTTCTGAGATCAACTTATTTTCCCCCTTAGCATCAGTCTTAGGGCTGATTTGAAAACAAATTTAAAGTCTTACATGCTATTACTTAATAGTTCTAACCCATAATCCAGAAGAGTGGATTTGAGGCCATGCTGCATGCTGAAGTCTTTCAAATGACTGAACAGATTCTGCCATCACATGACAGCGGTGGGTTTTGTGAGGTGGAAATTTGCCTTCAGAAGATCTCTGCAGTAATGGGGATTTCTACAGACACAGTGTGTGGTGATTTGTTTGTTTGTTTTTTCCAATCAGCTTATTTCTAGATTCTATCCTTGGCACAGCATCAGTGCCCTTTTATTTGCATTTACCCACAGAGCATATGATAATAATAATTATTATTATTATTATATTTTTTACTATAATAAGATTAAATCGATTATTGTCATTGTCATTTGCCAGACTCTGTATTAAGCACTTTAAGTTATTTTAGCTCAATCAGCCTAAGACCACCAGGGACAAGTTTCTAGTCCTACTAAGTCAAATTACTGAGTCATCACAATGAGAAAGGACACACACTGGAGAAAGTGCAGTGCATCTTATCAAAGAAATGAGAACATACAGTTATTGTAGGATTTTGGAGTAAGATGACTTTAGGCGAAATTAAAACAAAGCAGTATTTTGATGGTTTCAAAGCAAAGCACCTTTAGGGCTACTGGAAGCAGAGACATATCTGCCTTGTTCTGTGTATAAGGGGTCAGCATTAAATATAGACACAAAGGGAACCTAGAGTCCTTTTTCTTTGAAACAGTAAAGTAGATGTGAAACAGTATTGCAAGCAGCCCCTTATTTGAAGGTTCATACATGAATTGTAAGTCCAGGCTGTTTTCTGTATCAAAGTGACTTAGATTCTCCAGATAAGAGTAGGACACTTTGTGGGGAGCCCCCAGGAGCAGAAACTAGCTTGGCTGACTGCCAGCAAGGAAATGGGACCTTAGTCCTACAGCTGCAAGGAACTAAATTCAACCAACAACCAGAATGAACTTCGGAAACACTCCTTCCCAGAGCCTCCAGTAAGGAGCACTACAGGCCAACATTCAGGTGTTGTTAAAGCCCAAAGGGATGGCCTTTAACAATACCTGAGAAGTGTCCCAGTGGTTTGTTTCTAGCTCCCCTCATTTCACTTGCTCTAGGGCTAACACAAACTTCTTGAGCTTTGAGGGAGTAGAACATCCCCCTCTCTGTGTATGCGTGTTCTTTTTCTCTATATCTGGGTCTGCCTTTGGGTTTGGTCTCTTCCCAGTGCTGGGAATGTCTGGTTGACATTATGCTGTGCATGGCCTGCTATAATGTGCCAATATCAGACCTGCCTACACTTGCACTAATCATAAGATTCTTTTCATTCTTCTCCCATATCTGGAGACTCAGGGATCTATCCGCTCCCCATCATATGCACACAGCAACCAATGGCCTTTTTGTTGGCCTCTTCCAAATGATGTGGTGAACCTGCTCTTTGGAGACTGAAAGAACCACCCTGAGACAACGCAATAGGGAACACAAGGCCCTTAGTGGAAATGAGCTCAGTAACAGGCTTCTCTGCCCCGTCTGCTCAGGGCAGCCACTGCAGTAGGCAGATAGGCAGGGTGGGATCAGAACTCAAATTTTCTCTGAGCTTTGTTTCTGGCAGAAAATTCCCAAATTTTCTCTGAGCTTTGCTTCTGGTGTCCCAAATTTTCTCTGAGCTTTGCTTCTGGCAGAAAATTCCCACACTTAACCCCAAGCAGCTGCCTGCAAATTGGCCTTCAAAGCTCTCCTTTGTGGCTCAGAAAAAGAACCACACATTGCAAATAAACCTGGGACAGGCGTTCAATTATCCCTGTGCCCTTTCTATTGCACCAGTTGCTCCAGAGTGACAGGAGTCCCTCTGCAGCCACAGAAGGCAGCCCTAGTCCTGATTGCTCTACTTGGAGGGACAGATTGCCAGTTGAGCAATGGAATTTTTTTTTTTTAAATATTTACTTTTCAGGCTATCTTTAATGGCTTTTATCCTTATTCCAGGTCATGAAAGTGAATACTTGATTTTTTAAGTATGGAGAAAGGAACATGGAGGCCCCTTGTAAATACCAGACATGTATACTGGACCTTTGAAGATTCATTCATTCATTCCTTCATTCCTACAAAAAATGTTCATTGAGAGTATACTGTGTGACAGGAACTCCTCTATGCACATTTTGTTATTCATCAGTGAGTAAAACAAAGACCCTGCCCTCCTAGTGCTGACGTTTTGGCCCTTAGGTGTATTGAGACATTCAGAAAGAAATACTGCCCATTGATTGCCACAACCACACCCTTAGGGCTACTGGAAGCAGAGACATATCTGCTTTGTTCTGAGTTCAGCATCCATTTGTTCTCAGCATGGTACAGCACTAGCATCTCCAGTAGCTCACAACCCTAGAGTCAGCCACCAGCTGATTGCAACTTCATGAGACATCCTGAGACAGAACTACTCATATGAGATGTTCCAAAATTCCTGGCCCACAGAAACCATCAGAGATAATTAATGATTATTTTTGTTCAAGCCACAAAGATTTAGGGTGACTTGATATATAGCAATTAATAACTAATACAGAAATTGGCACAGTCAATAATCACTATAGTCTTTACTAATTAGTTTATAACCTATTTCTGTTGAATGTCTAAAATTTTTTGTAAAAAAAAATACTATCAAACTTATTGTAAATTTGGTATGTGTCAGGCACTGTCCTAACCACATTGCTGAATCAACTAATTTAGTTGTCGCAACAACCCCATAATATCAAAGTGAAATATGTATAAAAGGAATCTAAGAGAGGTGGGGTGACTTTCTTAGTGTCACATAGCTACTAAATGGTAGATTAGGAGTTAAAAAATTAAGTACATGAATTACTCCATCATGTCCAAAATCACACAAGGTAACACAGAATCATCTTTTGAACAGTGCAAGGACTTCTTAACAAAAATGGGATTTGTAAACAAGAATGTTTAATTACAAGTACTACAACTCGAGAAGGAGAAATCGACATCAGTGTTCTTTATCTTGGAGACATTTTCAATAAAATAAAAATGAAATCACCCAGGAATTTTGTCCAGGATCTGTTTTACAAATGGATGTTTGCATATTTTTAATGGATAAAACTAGCTCCATATTCAATATGCTGGTGTAAAGAATAAGCTTGTGCAATTCAGAAATTATTACTCAACATGCTTAATAACTATAAATATTTGTCATTGGGACCAAAAATTATTCAGTATAATCCTTTTCTCATTTAATTCTCCCAACAATTTTAGGAGAATCCTCTTATTGATCTAATTTTATAGATGAGGTTAAGTAGCTTACCCAAGATCCTGGAGCTAGGCAGTGACTGAGCTGGATTAAACCAAAACCCGAGAGATGCCTAATTCTAAAAGTACTGTCCTCGCCCTCCCCTTCCGAGTGGTAGAAAATAGCTGACCGCACCAACACTCTATGTTTGTAAATTATAAATTAACTTTTCTCACTTACTTGGGGGCTGTTTGAATGATTTTTATATCATGGAAGGAAGCAGAGAGGAGAAAGGAAGGAAAGGAAAGAACAGGACAGAAAGAAAATGGAAAGTAAACGTGCAAGGGACAGGAAAGGAAAGGAAGGAAAGGAAAGGAAGGAAAGGAAGAAAAGACAGAAAGAAAGAGCGCGCGAGCGAGAGACCTCCGCCCTTCCACCCGCCAGTCCGCCCGCAGCTCCACAGCACGCCTACTCACAACACGCCCCCCCCCACCGCCCCCCAGACCGCCCGAACGAAAGATCCCTCCGCCTACCCCACGAAGACCTACGACTAACAGACAAGAAAGAAGAAAGAAAGAAAGAAAGAAAGAAAGAAAGAAAGAAAAAAAGTAAGTTTCAGGCAGATACTTTATTCCTGTTGCTAATAAGTTTGGTCTTTTAAGACCTTAAAAAGGAAACAAATTTACTTTTTACACTTTTGTTTCCCTGCCTAGAATTCTCTTCATTAACCTTACCTCAACCAACTCCCTATCTCTCCAGTTCTTTTTCACCTTTGTTAAAGAGTCAGTACCTCTGGGGACCTTTCCTGACCCCTCCACATAGCACCGACCTCTTTTTACTTTTAGTGCCATATATATATTACATTATTACATATATGTAATATATATATATATATATACACACATATATATCTGTACAATATCGGGATAGCCCATTTTTGTTGACCTTCTATACCACTGACTTGGGAACTGCCTGAAGATATACACTGTCTGATTCATTCTTGTTTTTCTGGTAAATAGTTCTGTTTCTAGTACATAATAAATGCCCAGAATATGTTGTAGAGTAAGGGAATAAAGGTGAGTTTTTAAATAAAAGGGATTTTGTGTTATATGGCTTTGTATTTCCATTGCTTAACTGTGTCTGGTGTATAGCAAGTGCTCAAAATGTTTGCTAAATGAACTGCTTCAACAGATTAGAGGTTTTAGCTAGAGTCTTAAGAAGTAGCAGTTTTATAAAAAACTATAAGCTTAAGTATCCCCCAAATGGACATATTTCTTTTAAAGCAGCTTTAAGAAATAAAATGTCCTGCATTCTTCAGGGAATAGAGATATTTTTATTTTATGCTTAATGAGGGATAAGATGTACTTTTGACTTTTTCCCTTTTTAAAGCCAATACATTCACCTACAACATTGGTCTACAAGTTATTTGGAAATGAAATTAAGCTTAGAGCTATATCTCTAATTCTCTGGCCTCTATATCATGTTGAAAGAATATAATTTGGATTTTCATATTTTTATACACACAGATACAGTAAAAACTCCTGAGACTGAAGATCTATCTCTGTAAGTGGAAGGACGAGAAAGACCAAAGACAGTAGCTGGCCACTTCAGTCGGGCAATTAATAGTTTATTAAGGAGAACTTACATAAGAAGTACTTCTTGGGTGGTGACAAGACAATATGGTATCCTCCATATGACTGGCAAGCATTAAAGAATTATACAAAACAGGGCAGGATGAGAAGGGATGCCAGTGCATGACCCATCCCAGATAAGGTAAAATGCCTTATATACTTGCCTGGAGCAAGGCAACAGCCTATTCCAGGTGGGGTATTAGGGACAGATCCATATAGTATCTGAGGAGATTATAGGAAACAATCTCTGTTCTGGCCCTGATCTAGCTCACAGGTCTGGCAGTGGTCATGTTATGAAGCTATGTCTCTTTCATATCATGTTCAAGCTCCCGGGTTGTTGGAGGGTGAGTATGATAAGGAGATAGCCATGCAAGCCAGGGGGAATATGTTTACTCAGCTTCATTTCTATGATGAATCGGGTGGTACCAGATCATCCAAGAAACGATGCTCTTCTATAGCCACAAGGCCAGGGAGTCATCACATTGACCAGTCCTCTTGTTTGGTAATTAAGGGAAAGGAAATGCAAGAAGGTGAAGTTTCTTGCCTATAGTTACATGGATAGTGGCAGAATTAGAACTAGACACAAGTTCTCTAAAATCTAAGTGTTATTCTCACTAGTGCTGTCCATAAACTATTGAATAAGTTTACTACAGACTTCTTACGCATAATGCTGTGCTTCTCTCCCCTACTTTTTTCTGATATCAGGTAACAAGCTCTATATAACCAGGGCTCAGCACATCATGGGTCTAGAACAACAGACGAAGTTTGCTATCACCTCCAAGCATTTCACACAGGAAAAGAAGGTTTCCTGGGCTCCTGCTTTTCTGCTATTAAGGAATTTTCTCATGTTCACCATGGCCAAATTCTAGCTTAATCATAATCGATACTAAACATAATCATGTGGCTATAACTAGATATTGCCTATCCTAAAGGAAAAGCTGATACTATCAGACAAAGGGCAAAATGAATGCTCTAGAAACTTCTACTTTAAAAATATTGGGAGTCCATGTTTAAATAAGACTTCCAGGTGTCAAATCTGCTCTTTTGCCATTCTTCGTTCAGGGTACAGTTTCTTTTCTGATTTTCAATGAGTGCACATTGTCCCTTTAATTCTTCCCAAGTTCTCTATCTGTTAAGGTTCTCTGATGGCAAAATTGGTTACAGAAACCAACTCTAGCTAACTGAAGAGGAAGTGATTTTGGAAGGTTCACGGGGCCTCCTAAGGCAGGTGGAGATTGTGAGATGTTAGCAAGAGCAGTGTGGTCAGGGGACTGCCCTGGGACATATGATCCCTCATATCTCTGTTTAAGGGTCACACTCTAAGCTGAGATTGTCTGGAAGACTTGGCTTGAGTTACTTGATTCAAGTGAGTGATTTTAGCTCAGATTAGCAGGGCTCTGATCATAATCCATCTTAGCTTGAGTTCCCCAAAAAGCAAAACATGGGACAAGGATTCAAGTACAAGTATTATATTTGGGAGGTGATCCCAGGAGGCAGCTGGAGGGCAGTGGGAAAGTAAGAGAGGAAAGGGAAGAGAGTCACACTGGGCACCTGGGCTTAATCCCACAAAGAAGCTCGGGAAATTTGTGTGTAACCCACACTGCAGGAACTTAAGTGCAATTCCACCTGAGGAATGGGGAGCAGGGATTTATGTCCATTGGATCTCATCTGTGATTGCTTGACAGCTTTTGTGGGGAGGTGGTAGGAGTCCATCCTTAGGCACTTCCGGAATGCCACAAGTAGGAGTAGAATGGTCTCAGGAAAGAAAAGCAGAGGCTAGCAGCTGACAGCCAAGCAGTCTTACACTAACATGGTATATTAGTTTCCTATTAATTTCTACTATTTTTCTATTAATTTTCTGATTACCACAAACTTAGAGGCCAAAGAATACAAATTTATATACTAGAGGTTAGAAACATAAAATCAAGGTGATGAAGGACTGTATCATTTTGGGGGGGCTTCAAGGAAGGATCCATTTCCTTGCCCATTCTAGCTTCTAGCAGGCACCTACATTACTGGGGTCATGATCCTTTCCCCTATCTTCAAAGCTAGCAGAGTAGCATCATTTCTCTTTGACTCCACCTCCATCTTCTGCTGTTCTCATGTGGCTTCCTCCTCCTCTACCTTTGAGCCACCTGTTTTTCCTCTTATAAGGAAACTTGTGATTATATTGGGTCACCAAAATAATCCAGGAGAATCTTCTCATCTCAAGGCCCTCAACTTAATTACATTTGCTAATTCCTTGTCTGCCTGTGTAAGGTAACACATTCACAGGGTCCAGGTATTAGGACATGGACATCTTTGAGGCACTGTTATTCAGCCTACCACACAGAGTAAGGCCTCAGGCTGCAACCTTTATCCAGGGAAAATGGGGGATGTGGGGAAGGGGACATAGACACTGAATGGCCAAGGAAACACTCATACGTTCTATAGAAAACTTTTTCTCCTTTTTTCTTAGAAGTTGTCCTCCTTGTTCTCTCTATCTGGTTTAAAAGTAAGTTAATAAAAGATCAATAAAACCAAGAACCGGTTCTTTGAAAAGACAAACAAAATTGATAAACTTTTAATCAGACCCATCAAGAAAAAATAAAGAGAGGATCCAAATAAATAAAATCGAAATGAAAGAAGAGGGATAACAAGTGACTCCACAGAAATACAAAGGATTGTAAAAAAAAAATAGTATGAGCAATTATATTCCAACAAATGAGACAATCTGGAAGAAATCAATGTATTTCTAGACACATACAATCTTCCAAGACTGAGTCATAAAGAAACTGAAAATCTCAATTGACCAATTACAACTAGTGAAATCAAATCAGTAATCAAAAAAAAAAAAAAAAAAAAGTCCTGGACTAGATAGCTTCATAGATGAATTTTACCAAACATTCAAAGAATAATTAACACCTATTCTGAAACTATTCCAAAAACTTCAAGAAAAGGGAAGCATCCTAAACTCATTCTATGAGGCCATCATTTCCCTGATTCCAAAACCAGACAAAAATATTACAAAAAAAAAAAAAAGAAAATTATAAGCCGATACCCCTGACAAATATACATGTAAAAATCCTGAACAATATATTAGCAAACTGACTTCAGCAACATATTACACTATGATCAAGTTGGATTTATTATAGAGATGCAAGGTTGGCTCAATATCCACCAATCAATTAATGTGATACACCACATTAGGAAATTGAAAGATAAAAATCATATTATCATATTAATAGATGCACAAAAGTGTTTAATAAAATCCAGCATCGATTTATGATAAAAAGTCTCAGCAGAGTGGGAATAAAGGGTACATACTTCAACATAATAAAGGCCATATATGAGAAACCCACACCTAGCATCATACTCAATGAAGAAAACCTAAAAGTATTTTCCTTAAGATCAGGAACAAGACAAGGATGTCCACTTGCAACACTTTTATTCAATAAAGTATTGGAAGTCCTAGCCACAAAAAATCAGACAATAAAGAGAAATAAAAGACATTCAAATTGGTAAGGAACAATAAAACTATCAGTATTTTCAGATGGCATGATACTATACAGAAAGAACCCTAAAGATTCCACTAAAAAAACTGTTAGAATTGATAAATGAATTCAAGGTATAAAATTAAGATTCAAAAATTGGTTGCATTTTTACATCGATAATGAACTATCAGAAAGAGAAATTAGGAAAATAATCTAATTGACAATTGTATATAAAAAATATATATATAAACTAGAAATAAATTTAACCAAGGAGGTAAAAAAAACCTATACTTGGAAAATTATAACTCATCGAAGAGAGAAATTGAAGAGGATATGAATAAATGAAAACATGCACCATGATCATGGATAGGAAGAATTAACAATGTTAAAATGTCCATACTACCCAAAACAATCTATAGATTCATTGCCTCCATCAAAAAACCAATGACTTTTTTTTTTTTACAGAACTAGAATAAATAATCCTAAAATTTATATGGAACCATAAAAGACTCCCAGTAGCCAGGGCAATCTCGAGAAAGAAAAACAAAGTTGGAGATATCACACTACCTGAAATCAAATTATACTACAAGTCTATAGTAATCAAAACAACATGTTACAGGCATAAAAACAGACACATAGATCAATGGAACAGAAGAGAGTGCCCAGAAATAAACCCACGTCTATATGGTCTTTTAATTTATGACAAAGGAGGCAGGAATATACAGCGGAGTAAAGACAGCCTGAAAACCATATTGGGCAAACAGGACAGATACATGCGAAAAAATGAAACTAGACCACCTTCTTACACCATATACAAAAACAAATTCGAAATGGAATAAAGACTTAAATGTAAGAATGGAAACCATAAAACTCCTAGAAGAAAACATAGGCAGTAAACTCTGAATAAAAACTCTGATATATCTTTTTGGGCAAGAGAAACAAAAGTAAAAATAAACAAATGGTACTATATTGAACTAAAAAGTTTTTTTCACTATAAAGGAAACCATCAATGATATTAAAAGAACCTACTGAGTAAGAGAAGATACTTGCCAATGATACATTAAATAGGGGTTAAAATCCAAAATTTATATATATATATATATATAAAGCTCTTACAATTCAGCACCAAAAAAAACCCCAATCAAATTAAATAAAAAACAGGCAGAGGACTTGAATAGACATTTCTCCAAAGAAGATGTACAGATGGCCAATAGACATGAAAAGATGCTCAACATCACTAATCATCAGAGAAATGCAAATTAAAACCACAATGAGATATCACCTCATACCTGTCAGAACGGCTATCATCAATAAACCAAAAAACAACAAGTATTGGCAAGGTTGTAGAGAAAAGGGAACCCTCATGCATTGTTAGTGGGATTGCAAATTGGTACAGCCGCTATATAAAAGTTTGGAGGTTCCTCAAAAAGTTAAAACTAAAACTATCTTATGACCCAAGAATTGTACTTCTGAGTATTTATTCAAAGAAAACCAAAACTTTGATTCAAAAATATATATGTTGGCATATAGGGAACTCATATGTTTACTGCAGCGCTATTTATAATAGCCAAGATATGGAAGGAGCCTAGGTGCCCCTCAATAGACAGTTGGACAAAAAATAAGTGGTACGTACATACTATGGAATATTACTCAGCCATAAAATTGGAATCTTACCATTTGCAACAACATGGATGGACCTAGAAGGTATTGTTCTAAGTAAAATAAGTCAGACAGAGAAAGACAAATACCATAAAATTTCACTTATATATGGAATCTAAGGATGAAAATAAATGAAGAAAGAAAATGAAAACAGATTTATAGATACAGAGGACAAACTGGTGACTAATAGATTGAGGGGCAGGTTGGGAGGCTGAGTGCAAAAGTACAGCATAGGGAATATAGTCGATAATATTGTGATAACTATGTGTAATGCCAGGTGGCTACTATACTAATTGGGGGGTGTCACTTTGTAAATTATATAAATGTCTAACCACTGTGATGTACACCTGAAATAAACATAAAATAATATTGAATATTAATTCTAATTGAAAAATTTTTAAATGAAAAAAATTTAAATATAATAAAAAAATGAAAACAAAGTCAGACAAAGAAAAGTAAAAGACTGAATTTTTTTGATCCCAGAATTGTCAGATCAAAATTCTGGAATATCGGTTTAGAGCCATGCTACCCTGAACTAGCCAAATCCCGACTGATCTCGGAAGCTAATCAAGGTTTGGCCTCGTTAGTGCTTGGATGGGAGACCACCTAGGAAGACCAGGTGCTATAGGTGTAAAATATGAAAATAAAAAAATAAGGGATTGTAAGCTGACAAGGTCTTTGCAATTTGTGAGGTTAACCAAGGGTTACCTCAAAAAAAAAAAAAAAATTCTGGAATGTGAGATCCACTAAAGGCCCAGCAGCATTCTTACACTGATTCCCACTCAGCTGGGAGCAGTTCAAATTGCTTATATCCTCCTTGCCTCATCCAAGTCACTTTCCACTGAGAGCTTATTTGCACTTACTTCAACCATTAGCTCCATACTGACAACTTGAGTCCCAGATCGAGTGCCAGGCACACACATGGCACAGCAAATACACAGTGTATTCGCTGAAAGAAAGAAGAGAGGAAGATGTAGATAATGATGAAGGCTGTTTGTGTGCACACATGCATGTGAATGTGCATGTGTATGTGTGTATGTGCACCTGTCTATGTGTGTGCATTCACATTCAACTCCTCTGATGTCAGGGTAAAGTCTAAACATAAACCAAGACATGTGGCTAGCCTTGAGTCTTGAAGCAGAAGTGAGGGGCACTAAAATTTTATTTTGGGTCAACCCTAGGCAAAAATAATGAATCTCCTTTTAAGCTTCTCCCATGCTGCTGACATACCGATTGCTGAGGGAGGGAAGGTAGAGTCTGGGAGCCCCAGCAGCTGACCCATCCTGAAATTTGGTGCAAATCCAGCTCCTAGCCTGAGGCAGGAGCAGACCCTGATTGGAGAAGATGCTGACACATCTTGGTGGTGTGATGATGGGCCTCTCCCTGAAGGCCTGATATTCCCTGAGAGCCTGAGTTTCAGGGCAAAGCTATCATCCTGGGTTACTCCAGGAACAAATTGTAAGAATCATTTTTTTTCCCAAATGCCCTTTCTTTAACAGAGTTCCCACATGGCCAGAGAAAGGAAAAACCTCAATCGATTCCATTGTTTCTGGTGTCAAGTTCCTAAGCCCCTTGGAGGCTTCCATACCACACTTCCCAAACTCCTCATTTTGTGAATGCCACCATAAATCACTCTCCAAACCTGACCAGAGCAATTTTATTCATATTTAGGGAGCTAAATAGAATACCTTATGTTGTGTTTTATTTATAAGTAGAAAGCTGTGCTGTCCAAATACTAAATTTTGGCTAATGATACTTTCTTCTAAATATAAAATTCTGGGTCAGGGAAAAACCCACAATCCTCTTCCCACAGAGAAACTACTGTTGCTGACCATTTTTGTAGTCTTGGCTCTAAGCTAATACATAGAAAAACCTTCTGAAGGATGAATGATTAAAACTAAAAGGTATTTTTTACTTACATTTTAAATGGGAAATACATTGTTCTTATTGCTAGGACTCCCATGAGATTTCATGAATGTCAGCTAGACCTTTAACTTTCAGGTTTGCTCTGGTCATTTGACTAATGGAAAACTAAAAAGAAGATGAAGATTTGTGTCATTTTCCCAACTCCACACAGTGGGCTGAGTGCAGAGTCTGTGTGTAAACCAAGAAACTGTGTCATTGAGTAATTTTAAAAAACAGCTTGACAATGCTTGGCCAAACAAATGGCCTGGCAGAAGAGCCACTTTATCTCAATGCAAGGACATCCCCACCCCCTTTAGTCTTTGAGAAATACAAGCAGAGGTGTTAGTGAGGAAGAGAGCCCTGTGTGGAGTCTCTGGACTCACTGCCCATCTCAGCCAGCTGACCCTAAAATCCCCTAAAATTATTTCCATTCTCTGTGGGGTGAGGCTGCATCCACCCTCAACTTTCCCACTTACCACATTTGCAAAAATTTAAGTGCATTCGAAGGTGCTTGAGTTTGAAACTCCATAGAGTGGGATGAAGGTCACAGAAGAGTGTGGAATCTGAAGCATTGCCCTGTTCCCTGGCAGCCTCCAGAAAAAACATTGCAGCCAAGCCACGAGGTGTACAATGCTGCCCCTTTGATGACTCCTGCTGCCCCGGGGAGAAAGTAAGAGTCCTTCCTGTGCCTCAAGAGACTCTGAAGAAACCTGTGCAATTCTGTTTTTTAACTCCCATCACACTTAACCTGCTTTGTCAATGTCTACCGTGTCTACTTGTTTATAAGCACTAGGAAGAAAGGGACCATGTTTTTCTCATTCACAGTTTTATCCTCGGGGCTCAGCAGAGTTCCTGACACAGAGCAGAGCAGTCATTGTTCGCTGAGAGTGTGAATGGTATCGAATGACTTCTTCAGTTGATTGGAGTAGTAGACAAATTCCTGAAGTCAGGAGGATTTGAGGAACCTCAGATCACAGGCCTGCATCAGACCATAATTTTGTGGAAAGGGACTAAACTTAAAAGGCTCTTGCTGTGCTAATTGTGTGTCTATAGCCAATCAGAGAGAAAATGGTTTAACGTGTCTTAAAGAAACATAGAGGCTGAAGTTTCTTTCTGGTTGATTTATCTAAGTCCATGTGGTAGAAATGTCCACCACCCGTCCTCAGATCTGGGTGAAAATGGGTCTAGTTTTTTTCCTTTTCTTGGAATAGAGTTATGTCTAATCTCCTTCTTGGGTGGGCTGGGCTCAAGTCAGGTAATATTGTTCCCCATAGAGTTAAAGAGCAGCTGCTGCAAACCATTAAGATTATCGAGTGACAGCTCATACACCCACTGCCTCTCACCTTTGCAGGTGCCCATCTGCCCGCAAACAGCTATGCTCAAACTCTAAACTATTTGTGTTATGATCTACTTCAGATATTCTTAGGGAAGCAGAAGCAGCCTATGACACCCAGGATCCATTAGATGGCTGTATTGCCTTTATTTTCAATAATACACATTTCTTCTTCCCCTGCAGAGAGCTCTGCAGCTCCCAGGAGGGAAGGAGTCTCCTGACTGTGTCAAACAAACACCCCCCCCCCCAAAAAAAAAAAAAACCAGAGGAAGGCTTTCTGGAGCACTATGTTGTTCGGATTTCAACACACTTCTTGGTCAAGGAAGGCAAAGATATGCTGGAATCTTCCTCTGGAACACAGCTGGAGCCAAGCTTGTTGGCTTCCAGAATATGCAGAGATAGCAAGGTCTGATGCAGACACACGGGGCTAGTTGTCAGGAGATCCTGTTTTTGGCCTACCTCTGAAATTACCTGGAGAGAGTGAGATTGTATTATGTGCCCACAGTTCCTCCTTCTGTCTCCACCCTTGTCATGGTTCACTAGGGGTGGGTTATCCTTCTTCCCCTCTTTGCCGTGGGCTCGGTCAGGTTACTTCATTTGGCCAGTGGAAGGTGGATGTGACAGGATGCTATTTATAAGCTGATGCTCAAACGGTCCTCACTGCTCACTGCCCTTCTGCTTTTGTCAGCATCGTGAGATGAACTTACCCTGGAGGCTGCTAGAACCTCCAGAAAAGACAAGTCCTCCAGGACTACTATGCAACTTGCAAGTTTGTGAGCAAAAAACAAATATTTGTTGTTGTGAGCCACCGAGTTTTGAGGTTGTTTGGTACTAGGCATTCAACAGTATCTGGTTACTATAAAAACTTTCAAGTTCCTTAATTTTACTTGGATTTAGCTTTTGTTTGTTTGGTTGGTTGGTCTGAAGTATGATTTATATGCAATCAAATGAACAGATCTTACTATTCCTTACTGTATTTAGTAAACTTTGCCATGTTATATACACTGTCACCCCAAACAAGCTATTAAACATTTTTCATCACTCCAGCAAGTCCCTGCTACACCAGCAATTCTACCTCCTCTACTCAAGAGGCAACCATTTTCTGATTTCATGACTATAATTGAGTTTTGCCTGTTCTAGAGTTTCATACAGTATAGTCTCTTTGTGTCTTGGCTTTTTTTGATCAACATAATGTTTTTTGAAGATTTATTCATGTTGCGTGTATAAGTAGTTTGTTCTTTTTATTGCTGACTAGTATTTCATTATATGGATAGTCCACAATTTGTTTCTACACTTGCCTGGTAATAAACAATTAGGATGTTTCCAGATTTTGGCTATTGTGAATAAAGCTGCTTTGTGTGAACAAGTTTTCATTTCTCCTTTGTAGATAGCTGGAAATAAAATTACTGGGTTATAGGGCAAATTGCCTTCAAAATTGGTCAAACCATTTTACCTTTGATTAACAATGTATTATGCACATGCTTGGCAACATTTAATGTTTCCAGTCTTTAATTTTAGCCCTTCCAGTGGATGTGTAGTGGCATCTAATCATGGTTTTAATTTTTATTCTCCTAATGAGTAATAGTGATAAGCATATTTTCACATGCTTATTGGCAATTACTATATCTTTTTTTATGTATCTGTTTCAAAATTTTTCTGTTTTTAAATTGGATTTTTTTTATCTTGTTATTGAGTTGTAAGAATTCTTTATATGTTCTGGATGCAAGTCCTTATCAGACATATGCATTGCAGATATTTTCTCCTAGATTGCTCTATCAATTACAGAGAGCTGAATGTTGAAATATCTGACTATTATTATTAATTTGTCTATTTCTTCCTTCAGTTACTTTAGTTTTACTTTGTGTGTTTTGAAGTTTTCTAATTCAGTGCATCACTTATTTAGGAGTGTTTATGTCTTCCAGATAAATTTCTTCTTTTATCTCTGTAAAATGTCCCTTTTTTTAAATCTCTTACATTACTTTCTGTCTTGAACTTTACTTTGTCTGATATTAATATAATCATCCTAGTTTTTATTTGCCTATTGTTTACATGTTAGATTCTACTTTTTACTTTCAACCAATTTGTATCTTTATATTTAAAGGAGTCTCTTTACACAGGAAATAGCTGGGTCTTCCTTTTTTGTCCTGTCAAGTACTGTCATTCAATTGTGATGTTTTGGGTCTGCTTAAACTTGAAATAACTGTTTTATTTAAGTGGGGTTATATCTACCATTTGATATTTATGTTTATTTTCTATCTGTCCCATCTGTGCATCTTTTCTTCATTTCTCCTTTCCTGCCTTCTTGAGGGTGAATCAAGTATTTTTTTTTTCACTATTCCATTTTATTTCATCTCTGAATTTTTCTTAATTATATATCTTTAAGTCTCTTTTTCTAGTGGTTAACTTGGATTATAATAAACATTTAAAAATGCTCATAATCTACTTTTACACATTGTATTTTTTTCACACATACTGTAAGAGTTTGTAACATTACAGTTAAATTTACTCTCCTCCTGCCCTCTATTCTCTCGTCATCATTTATTCTTATCATTATATAATATAAATCCTACAAGATACTTTTATTTTTGTTTTAATCAATAGGTTTTTAAGAAATTTGACTATAATATAAAATAAAAATTTTATGTTTATCTGCTTAGTTATTCTTTCTGGTATTCTTTATTCTTTACTAGTGATCCAAGTTGCCATTTGATATTTATCTTCAATCTAAAATTTCTTTCAGCTTTTCTTGTAGCACAGGTTTCTGTCTTATACAGTTTTCATCCTTCACCACTCTGCTGAGGACAAAAACAGCCTCAATTCTCTTCTCTCCTAGGAAGAGATGATAACTTTTCTACATATTAGCTCATGTAGGTTTCTTCCTGTCCTTAGCTCTCTGATAGGTTTGAGAAAATGATTTTAGAGCTTATCCTTTTCGCATTGTTTCTAAGGGTCTCCAGGTTGGTTGCCAGGGATGGCACAGGTTTTCCAGCTGCCAGGCACTGTTCTATGCACTGAGATACAAAAATAAATGCACTGACCCTGCCCTTAACTGGGATCTCTACACGTAGGTTTAACATTTACATCCACCCATCCCAACATTTTGTTCTGGCCATGGCTGTGGACACCTGCTGCATACCAGTGTATCCCAAATGTGCTTGCTATGCCCTATACCTCTTTTGCTTTTCACATTACTGTCAATAATCTCTGAATCTACCCTTGATCACAGGGAGGTAGAAGCTGAAGAGTAAATACTCTTTTTTTTTTTTTTTTAAATTCCAAAAAGACAGTTTTAGGTACACTTTACAAAGTCCCTCAGATGATCCCTCCAGATAGAGCCTGCTTGCCTACTATGTTGATCAATTCAATTTCCCCTCTGGGATTGCTTTTCTCTCCTCTCATGTTTCATTCTTCCCAGTCACTATTCCCATTACTTGAGATCACTACACAGAGTAAATTTCCTGAGTGCAAGCCTTGTGTCTGCTTTTTGTGAGTCCCGAGCTAAGATAACTTATAAATAGGTAATCACAGTACAGCATCATTGGTGTATTAATAATCATCAGGATTGTGAGAAACAAATAATTCTTTACAGAAAAATTACATTTGAATTAGTCTTTTAGGATGAGTAGAAGTAAGGCAGACAGACAAGACAGATAAGAGAAAGAACCATGTAGAAAGGGAAGAGTGGTAGGCTGCCCCCAAGATGGTCGCCAGTGATCCCCACCTCTTGGAACTCACACCCTATATAGCTCCTCCTTTTCCCAGATTTTACCAGGAGTGATCTGTGGAACTCATAGCTTATGACAGAATTAATGGTATGTCTTTTCTAAGATTAGGTTATAAAAAACTTTAGCTTCTATCATAGGCTCTGGTCTCTTGGGTCAAGTGCTCTGAGGGAATGCAGGTGCCATGTCATGAGGGGACCCAAGCTGCTTATGAAGAGGCCAATATGGTGAGGAACTGAGGTCACTGGTGAATAGTCAGCAAGGAGCTACCAACAACCACATGAATGGGCTTGGAAGCAAGTGTGCTGGCCACAGTCAAGCCTTCAGATGACTGCAGCCTTGGGCACCAGCTTGACTATGACCTCTGAGGAATCCGGAGCCACATTGTTCAGCTAAGCTGCTCCTGGATTGAGAAGAAGAATGTTTGGGATAATTTGTGATGCAGCAATAAACAAGCAGTACGAAAAAGAATTGTGAAAAAAATATGATGCACTTTGGAACTGCAAGTGGTTTTTTAGGTCTTTTCGACTCTAAAAATAAAATAAAATGCATTGTGTTTGGAGACAGCTCCTCCATATTAAGTTCCTCCTCTGTGTGTACTAATTTCGTGATCTGGGGCAATTTACTGAACTTCTAAGCTTTAATTTTCTCATCTGTAACATGGGATTGGAATTCATAACCATCTCATAGAATTGTGAGAGTTAAATAAGATGGTACATGTAAAGCTGTTATTATGTTTCTTGCATATGATAAACACAGTGAATTTTAGCTATTATTATTCTTACAGAATAGCTCCAAGCCCCCAAACTCAATTACAAAGATAGGTTATAGAATAAGGTCACAGCTTCCTTTTGTTCTAGTTTTATTTATAGTCTTTCTTAACCATTTTAAAGATAAATTTAACAGAAACTTGCTCCTTTTCCTTTTAATCAACTTAGTTCCAGGAGTTTAAGAATCTGAAGAAGTGTAAAGGTATACTCAATACCTTTAATTAGTAACCACTAATACATTTCCCCAATGTGACAACTAAAAGGTTGAAAGTAATCACCTGATGAAAGGTTCATTAACTCAATCTTTTATAGTTCAGAACAGGCTGGACTATACTTCAGAACACCATATTTTGGGCGGAGAGCCTCATGGCCAAAAGGAAAAGAAAAAACTCAATCCAAATTAAGTTGAGAACAAAATAAAGCCAAGAAAACTGGCTGAGAACTCAGCCTCATTCTCCTTTTTTCTCAAGATCTACCCACTCCTGAAGTGGAACTGGTACTGGGTGTGAGACTGAGATGACGTAATCTGAGGAGATGTTAATCCAATCCCTCCCAGGTCAGAGCTCTGGGTAAGGTGGAGCAGAGGGCAGAACTAGTCAGTGCCCTGAGGCCAGTCTCCAGTCACGTTAGCCATTAGATGAAGTGTCTCTGAATGGCCCTGGCCTCTCCTTCTGCATATTTTCCCAGTCTCCTCTAACTTATCTGATCTACCAAAAAATTCTGTGTCTGGAAGGTATTTTTTCTCTCTGTCATTTCTACCCTATGAATTGAAGTCATTGGGCTGCCACTTCTTAGGGCCTTTTTGCATAAAATTTCTCTCTCCACCTCGAGAGAAGGATTTCAAGCATTAGTAAACAGTCGGGACAGATTTTTTTCTGGGTGTCCATGAACTTCTCAGAACCCAGGAAATCATCCCAGGGGTAGGGTGTTACCAAGAGCATCCCTAATGAACCTTGTAGTCCAGAAGGGCAAGACAGAACTAGCAGCAACAGGAGCCCAAGTGAAAAGCTAAAACTCTGAGAAAGCAGAGTAACATCTGTAGTTAGCGTGAATTTCATGTAATCCTGTTAACATTAGGGGATTCAATTTAAGGTAAGTATTTCCCCTTTGCTCTTTTTTAACCATAACACTTATAGCCTGTACTTCTTTGGTCAGAATTTTGTCGTTACATCAGATCAGCCTTACAAGGAAAATCTTCACAGCTGCTTTACCTTGTCTCTCAGCTCAGCTGTGAATATGTCTTGAGCTTCTCTGATTACTCATAATGCTCACTGCAGGGCCAGTATGGCACAAACAAGGTGCATGGTGGCTGATAATTATACAGCTCTGGAAGGCATGCAATGGCCCTTGGCCTCCAGCTTCGGCAAGGAAATATTCAAGACTGTGAGGGCAATTTGAAGAAGTGGCACCTAGCCTGTGTCTAGGACTTAGTATTCGAAAATACAACACAACAAAACAAAACAAAAAATATTTTTTAGAAAAGGAAGCATATCCTTTTCACTTTCCTTGTCATCTTTACATCTCAATCTTACATCTTCAGAAAGAGGAGAAAAGTCATGGGTGAGGAAAAATTGAGAAGAGGCTAAACGGGGGAGTTCACAGATTGGTAGGTACTCTGAAGGGGTTTGCATCCTCTCAGAGAGCAGCATTGGTAGCTCACAGAAGACACCGGGACACTTTCCCCAGAGCAGGGTTGTGCTATGGCAGAAAGTTATCCCTCAGCATATGGAGAGAGAATTGCTTATTCTCAGGTTTCCTGGTGTACTTGTAGGGGCATGCATGAGTCCTGTGAGGCTGTGGTAGAAGTGTTTTGTTCCTTTGCCACTCTGTATCTTAGTAATCTTGTAAAGGAGGATCCTGGAGTCTATTTTCACTCATGTCATCTGGTCCACCGACTAATGCTATGAAAAATATGCACTTACTGGAGACTGCAAGAACAGGGTGTCATGCCAAAATGTGTTTTAGAGAGACCATCAATATAGCTGAGACACGGGCACTGGAACTAGCACTGTTCAGACCCTGGAGGGTGGCTCCAGACTTGGTTGTGATATACTGGACTTTTCAGAGCCACCAGGTCCTCTTATGCCAAATGAGGTTGTCAGGTTAGATGAGTTCATTTGCTCCTTGCTCCTCCATTGGTGTTGAGATTTACTTATATCAGCTCTTGATAGAACTAAATTATGTGGGGGTGAAAAATGTATTTCCCTGTTTGATCTCAACCTTTGGAATTAACCAGCTTTTTAGGTGTTATTTATCAAACTTGGGTCATGACCCACAATTTTCTAAGCAGCTTGTCTTGCTCAAGTCATATGCAGTCCACCTTAATTTATACTTTCTGTACTGTTGAGAGAAAAAATGAGTGGTGTCTGTAGAAACTTGAAACACCATCAAATACTTGCTCTCATGTACACAAAGCTATGGGCCCATAATATAAACTTGTACAAGGAGATTGGGGAAATGAATCATTAGGCAAACAACATAGTAATTAGTTTCAACTCATATAATGTTTCAATGTACCAGGCACATGTGCCATGTGCTGTATGCATTCAATCTTTTAATTCTCACAACTCTATGCAGTGGGCTTTATTTTTTATGGTTGAGGAAATACATGGCTTGTGGACAGACAGTCTGTATCGGATAGTGCCCCTGGTTCTCCAGACACACCCTCCTATCTTCACAATCCCTGAAATTCAGTTTCACTGCATCCATAATTAGCCAAAGGGAAGATCAAATGCAATGAGCTTTGAAAAAAAAATTCTAAACTTCCCTGAACTTCAGTTCCCTCTCTATAGAATCATAGTAATTTCATTTACATAGCAAGTTGCAATGGTGCCGAAAATGGATTAATGGCATAATGAAGGGTCCCAACAAATGCTGCTTTCTTCTCTCCCTTGCATCTTACTTCATGAACATTCCCTTTCTCCCCCTCTACCTGATTCCTTTTATTTGCTAAGCCACATATTGTTTATTTCTTGTGCTTCCCCAGAAGGAACATTTTTATTTGCTTCATCTCTATAAACCCCTCTTGTTATTTGTTCTGTCTTTTCTACTCACAAGTATTTCCTTTCTGGATTCACCAACTTCCTTAGGCTGGCATGCCCTAACCTTCACATTCTTTGCAGAATAGCCTATGGGGAGTCCATCCTGGGCCTTTGAACATCCTGTCCCTTCCTGCTTAGTACAATTGCATCATAGCATCCAATAACAGTCATGCAACAGCAGCACAGACAAGAGTCAGAAGAGGTCACTGGATTCTAATTATAAATAAAGCAAGTGGGATTTGTATAATTAGGTTGGAATGAACAGAGTTACAGCTGTTTTAAGGGTTGTGACCCAAACTGACAAGAGATAGGAAACTCAGAGACGCAGATGCCTCATCACTTTTGCCTTTGATGGCTTAGTTTGGGGGGCTGATATATCATCCCCCTTCAAGATATTTTTGAGCTTCTAATTTATGAATTTTTGTTTCTAAGGCAGTCACAGAACTTTATACCTGGGAGACTGATGGACTCCTTTGAAACTTAAATAACCCAGAGGAGCTATCCAAACCTGTAGGTAGAATATGTATTCATGAATTTTTTAAAAAGGCATATTATATACATCAGAGACTTGGATGGCTCATTAGGAAGGGTTTGGTGAAGTATGTAATTCAGGATTTAATGTGCTGTTCATGGACTAAGCTTACTGGGGCTGTACTAAAGCTGTTTTATTTTACTTTATTTTTCACAGCAATATTTAAAGCCTAAAGCATTTATACAAAATGACTGACTAATCATTTGCATAGTTTCATTTTTGAAATCTAAGCCTTTTTCAAGTTAGATGAAAACCAGACGTACCTGAAGCCAATATGCCTTCCACAAAACTTAAATAACCTTGGTAAAACCTTCTTCTCTTTTTTCTTTTAATTTACTAAGCTGAGAATGAGTTATTTTAACTTTTGTCTCTGAGGAATTTTCTATCTTCAATGCCTGTAATGCAACTTTTGAGATTCCTCATGAAATAAAACAAAAACAAAACAACAACAACAAAAAACCCCAAACTTAAATTGGATTAAGCTATGCAAACATTTATTAATATTTTACTATTTAACATATAAATTATCCTTTATAGTTTTCAGGATTTTTTTAAAAAGAGAAAAGTGGTAAGCAGGATTTAGAGGGAAGCCCATGTGATGACCAAGATTTTGGAAACTATATATTGAAGATATGAGAGGGGTAATCAGGTGGAGAGAGAAACAACTCTATACTTTACATGGATTCTTAGATCTGGGTTTCCTTCAGTCCCACCACAATCCAGCTCTTTTTTTCCTCTTCTTTACAGCCAAACTTTATAGACATAAAACATATTTCTCACTTTGTTGCTGTCTCAATTGGCCATGTAGAAATATCCAAACTACTTCTGGGTCCACATGGCTACAGAGCATCATCGAACATTCATTTCTTTTCTGCATTGTGGGGAGTTGCAGAGAGAAGCGAATTTAGAATTCTTATCTGGAGAGAAGCAATCTCCAGGGATTTGTGATTTGTGGAGGAGAATGAGTCATATTGAAAGGATAGTGCATGGTGCTGCTAAGAGTCTGAGAACTTACCCAGAGCCCCATCAACTATCCTGAGGGTATCACTGCTATGAGAGAAGGTGCAGGGGAAAACATATTTTTAAAGAAGTATTTAAGAAATGACATAAAGAGCTTCTAAGCTATTTAACACTCTGTGGATGAAACATAGAGAAACATGTTTCCTTTGAAATATGAAGGGGAGTCTGTGAAAATTCCCTTCTCTAGGTGTCTTTAAAACTGGGAAAATATTTAGGTTTTCTTTAACCTGTTGCTTCTAGTAGCATTAATCACAGCATTGTGTTCCAGCAAGAAAGGGTGAATTGAAAAGAGAGGAATTTATTGAACATTTGCTATGTGCCCATCAAGCCAATCACTGCACTAGGTATTTTACATACATCAATTATTTTTGTCTCCCACCACCCAGCAAAGTGATCATTATAATCTCTATTTACAGGTAGAGAAATTGAGATGAAAGTTGAGAAACTTATCCATGATATTATACTGGATTAGCAGTTCTTATCTTGTTCTGCAACTAACTGGCTACATGACCTGTTACAAATCAGAGTATCCCTTTCCAATTTTTCTTCTTTGTCAAATGAGTCAATTGGATTGGGATCTTGTGGATTCTAGAAGGAATATTCTGGACTTAACTTTCCAAGTTTTGTTTTGTTTGGTTTGGTTTGGTTTGGTTTGGTTTTTTGTAGATTCTGTGACTCTATGACTCTTGGTGTTCCACAGAGCTTGCAAACCCATCTAGTAGAACAGAACCAAGTGGTCCCCAGCTCATAGGAGAGAGCCCAAAGTGCCATCTGGAACCTTCGTGCTTAGATCTGGGAGAGCCACAGGAAAGGATGATGGTCTTGTTCTGGCTGGAGAAAGTGAGGGCTCAGGTTATGGGCTTGGGAAAATTTATGTGTTGAGGAACTGCAAGTTACTTTGCATAGAAATCACATATGAGATTTATGGTCAGCAACTGAAGTAGCCTCTGGTCACTTTTCAGATGCCCCTTTCCCTTTTTCCTATTTGGACCGGGTGCCACATTCTTCTTCTTTATTAAAGATATCTTACTTGCTTGGTCTTCTCCTTTCCTTAGTCCTTTCTAGCCTTCTCTCTAAATCTTTCTCTTACTTATAGCCTCGTTTGTTTTGTGTAAACTTCTTTTATAAATCCCAGGATTTCTGTGCCACTCTTAAGAAAATAAACTGGGTGATATGCTATGAAAGGCTATGTTAGTTACTTTGCCTCAGACATAAAAGCAGCATTATCTGACACAGCCCTCTTTCATCTCCAGATCCTGTGTTGTGAGTGAGCATCACCATTTAAAGTCCTGGAGTAAATTATTTTAAAGTACGTTTTCTGCAAACACAGTGGGTTCTGGTTGCTGGCATGCTTGACTTATGATCTTCACTTGAGAAGAAATATTGAGCTCACCTCTGAGCTTTTCTCTTTCCTGGCCATTAATGTATTATCAGACAGCCCTGTCCCTCATATAACTAATCCTTTTTATTTTTCTTAACCTGTGTGAGGATGTCCCCTTAAATTATAAAAGCAGTATGTGTATAGATTAATTCATTTATCATTTTACTAATGTCTAAGCCAGGTTCTCCATCTTTTAGAATATATTTGTGATATTAAGAAATTTTCAGAAATGTGTAAGAAAAAAAAAATCTATGACTACTATTTAAAAGCACAAATTGAGGACTTATTCCAAGTTAGATGCTGTGTTGGGCACTGCACAGAAGACAGAGTTGAGTAAAGCATTGTTTATCCCCTCAAGGAATTTTCATTCTTATAGACAAATCTACACATTGCTGCTTTGAAAAGCAGGCTGATGTACTGTAGCTGGGATTCAGAGCTAAGGGGAGCACAGGTATTTCAGGTGTGTGCAAGTGAGATCATTAGCTGCTTCCTAGCTCAGAGAACTGAAAATTACTGCCTATGGGTACATGATGCTCTGTAGAGACTTGGGGATCTCTAAGTGGCATCCATCCTTTTTTTCTTATTCCTGTGAATAAGAATACTTCTATTAAAGGCAAGTCTTGCCCTCAAAGATCAGCATTCAATCTCTTCATGACTTCAAAAGGGTTAAAAACTTAACATATTAATTGAGATAAAATTGACTTTTTGTTTTTGCGTTCTTTGGTTTTTCAGTAACACGTGACACCATTAGCACTCCTCCTTGGACCTCCTCCCAGTATATTGGCTACAGTGTCATTACCTTGTCCTGAATGCTCCTTCCTCTCAGGTCTCCTTTCCTCCCTCCCTGTTGGAGGACCTCTTTATCTTCCTCAACCCAATTTTGAGATTCCTAAAGACTAAGAATTGGGCCAGCATATTTCTTCTGTTTCTTTTTCCTTTCCCTAAGTGATCTATTTCATTTTCATAATTTTAAATACCATCTTATAATGATAGTGCCCAATTATATCTTCCTAACCCAGATATTTCCTTTGGGCTTTAGTCTTACTTATCCATCTGGATATCTCACAGACATCTGAGACATAATTGTCAAATGGGGAATGGTGGATTTCTACCCTCCCCTCATCCCCATTGCTACTGTTCTCAGCATTGGCTCTAACAACCAGCCACCCAGTTACTCCTAACAGATGTCTAGGAGTTCATCCATGATTTGTCTCCTCCCTACATATGATCATCAGTGATCCTGCTGAATCTGTTTAATAAAAAAACTTGGATCTGACCATCTCTCATCATCTCCCTTAGTATGCCTTTGTCTGTGGCCATCATGGTCTTCATCTAGACTAATGCAACTTCTCTCCCTGCTCACACTTCATCAATGATCTTAGCATTCAAACCTCTCAATTCTATTTCACCCTATGTAAGTCCCTTCAATGGTATTCTTTTTCTTAAATCTATATCAGGTAAAAAGAGCCAAAAAGCAAAAAATCCCCCCCAAAAAAACCTCTGTTTTTTGACCTTTCCCTCTCATGTACCATGTAGTAATGTAATCATCCCTTTTTATTGTATGGGATTATACTTTTTTTATCTTGTCTGTCCTCTATGAGATTACCAAGAGGTTTTCCAAAATAAAAACAACTCTCTGCCTGAGAGAAATTCTGGTAAAAATTTCAGATTAATAAAGGATGCATGTAATCAGAAACAAAAAGGAATTAAAAAGTCTTTTGAAAGGTCCCTGACCTCCATTTACCAATATTCCATGAGTTAATCTGCCAGTAACAAGTTCCAACAGAAGAGCATTTATTTTCACTGCAGTGATGATATCAATGACACTGATTCAACCGCAAAGTATTTTAAAGGCAGCAGATTCTGTAATGTAAGAGCGAGAATTTCCTGTTTTTATCTAGATTATCCCTACAATGGGCCTCATTCATTTAAATCTCACTATTACTGGGGGAGGATAGGATGTTAACTTGGCTCCTATATGGAAATTAATTGAAGTTCTTCCCCATACTGGGCTGGATAATTTAAAAATGAATATACTGTGCAGATAGCAGTGCCTAAAGATTATAGAGAGTGACTGGTGAGCTGTAGGCATTTGAGTCTGCCAAGCAGAATAAGAAATAGATAAAGCTAAATTATAGACCTATTAAAAATAAATTAGTAGTGTCAAAAAAGCAAATTAAGATGCAGATAATCAATCCAATTTCAGAGTCTCTGGTGAGCATTAGTGTTTAATTCTTCTCATGTTTGATGAAAGCATCTATTAATTAAAAATATTTATATAAAAATGTGCCTGCACAAGGTCTTTATTTCAAGAGGGATCAACTACAATTGATATGACTCTCAGAAGATGGCTTTGATTTTATAGCAAAAGGCAAGACCTGCCTTCACGCCATTTAAATAAGAGCTCATTTTCCTAAAATATCTTTGCCAGCTGGAGAGAACATTTGCCTCACTTTCTTCCACTTCTATTTTTGTACATTTTTCTCTTCTGGCTTCTTTTGACCAATTCTAAACCATCCATCATACTTCCTTCTTCTCTGTGAATGTTCTTAACGGACGGGTTGTAGTTGAACATCAAAATCGAGAAAAAGAGTTGGATTTGTAACTGATTTTGGAGAGAAAGGGGGTCAAATGAGCAGAGATAACATGACCCAGGAGAAGAGAAACTGCATTCAGAGAAGTGACAGGGGCATAGCCAGATGCCGAGTCCTTGAGCAAACATACAGGAAGAAATTATGGAAGATATTAAAGTCCTGTGAGTGTTAGAAAATGTTAAATTTATTGCTTAGATACAAGAATAGGTCATCATTAAATAATTTACTATCTGATATCATTTTACTTCTTTCTACTCAATATACTGGGGAAGAATGTTACTATACAGGTTCCAGAAGCCCAAACAGAGTTTAGCCTTCACATCTAATTCCTTTTACCCAACCTACCATAGAGGGTCAGAGAATAACACAGCAGGGAGGTAACACAGAGCTGTGTCCTGTACACTGGCCCTTCTGGAGTTAAAGGAGCTCACAGTTTTGCAGCACTGGAATAAACAGAGCAAAAGAGGCCAATCCTGCTGCTATATCTCACTGCCCTACTTTGTAGCAGAAAAAGAATTGAGTCACAGGCTGGAATCAAAGCAAATCTTTCCAGCCTGCTGCTCCAAGTCTTGCTGTTGCAAGTTTAGTGTCTGCTAATAATGATAGGAAGAATTGTGGAATGGAGCATGCAGATGGTTGGTCTTTTGAACTCATTTTTTTAATTGAAAAAATCATACAACACAGGAAAAAGTATATATATAAAACAACACTTTAAAAAGGGTAGATACATAGTGAAAAGGCAATCTTCCCTTATTCTCTCAGTCTAGGTTTGATTTTTACAGAGGAAAGTGGTTTGCATAGGAGACAGAAAAAGTAAATAAGGAAAGTGACATGCAGCTCTAAAAAAAACATTGAGTATTTGCTCTTCAGAGCCATCAGTCTCATAGAATGCAATCAACATGGCAAATCTGTTCATATTCTCCTGGGAACAAAGAACTGACATTATAGCGAGGCAACGCTCTGGTCTGAATGAACTCTGATCTGGATGAACTCTGATCTTATGGCACAGGCAACAAACACTTCTTGCCATCTCACATGTTGTTAAGGACAAGTCACCCATTTATTCCAGTCAGTTATCCCTGGGGAAGTTCTGGATGTACCCTACCAGGCCACCTCCATCTTGATCAGGCAATGAGCTTTTCCCACTGGGAGTGTTTACTTGAGAACTTTCAATTCAATGCTTTGTTTTGTATTTAGTCTATGTAACAAACAACGGCAACCAACAAATCAACAATTATTTATTAAAAGCCTGTTATATTCCAGCCTCTCTCTCTCTCTCTCTCTCTCTCTCTCTCTCTCTCTCTCTCTCTCTCTCTCTCTCTCACACACACACACACACACACACACACACACGATTATATCATATATTATGATTATATTATGTCATATGATTTTTCCAAGGTGGAGTCAGGGGTTTCTACGATGTGCCCCAGAGGATTCTGTACTCCTCCATTTCTTACCATTTATCATGTTTCATTTTAAGTTTATGTATATTTTTTCCATCCTTTTTTTCTCTATTATGTATTACATATATTATATCTATCTATCTATCTATCTATCTATCTATCTATCTATCTATCTATCTATCATCTATCTATCTATCATCTATCTATCATTGTTTTATTAGAACCTCCTGTTCTCTTCTGTATTTTTTCTCTCATCATCCCCATTTACCTTCATGGGTCTAGAAGAATTATTTTCTTTCCCATGGCACTGAATGTATCTGGGGGAAGTGACGTATTCCCAATCACATCTCAACCATTGTGTCAAGTCAAGATCTCCGGCTGCTGGTTTCAGGATGTTCTCTCTGAGGGATGCCAGTGCAAAGGAACAGCAGATAGCATTATCTGAAGATGAGCTGCATTGCTAATAGATCAAAGTACTATTTTTATGCTTGTGTATTTTTATGTCTTTCTCTGTGTGCATAAAAATAATGCTGCTGTTTTGTGGCAACTCAGAGATGTAAAGGATCTGCCTGGAAATTGGCAGGTAACTTAAGAGCTTAAAACTTTTCTTATTTTGCAATTTCCCTTAGGGCCTTCAGTTTTAGAGCAAAAGAGAAATAAAGTTTATATCAGTGTGCAGGAAACATCCATCCAGAATTGCTACTCAAAATTTAGAGATGATCTTAGCTTCTCTTTTTAGCATTATAAGGTATATTTTATAATTGCTAGACAGTGGGTTTTGTCAGAAGGTATCTATATCCTGCTCTTTGCTGCTGTGCCCTGACCACCCCATGCCTGTCTGTAGTTCTGCTGCTTGGACAACCCCATACCCTCAGTCATCTAATTCTAATGATTCTTAAAGAGAATTAACAACTGAGAAGGCCATATATTTCCCTTTGTCCCTCCAGATCCATTTCCTGCCCTGCCCTTTGCTCCAGGAAACTGACTTTGACAGCTTACTTTCCCTGGACACTCCTGTTCTATGGTTTCATGTTGGATCCATTAAAGAGAGGCAATAGCAGGACATCACTGGGCAGAAAAGGAGAGACTGGGGCCACAACTTCAGCCAGGATTGGGTGGTCTTTCCCCCCTCTGCAGTTCTCACCAGCGTTCTGGTCATACTCTTTCTTATCTCGATCTCTTTATGTGATATCATCTTCCCTCTGCTGCTAATCCTTGAGAGCTTCACTGACCACTACCTTTCTGAAATCTTCCCCCACCTCAGAAAGCAGTCCTTTTATTAAACATCCTCTGTTACTACTTTGAGGATCCACCTGTGTCTTGCCAGGACACTGAGTGGTGCAGCCGTCATAACTATTAGGAAATTGGCTGAGTTTTGGGTTCCAGGTGGTAGCAAATTTTTGAACAGGCTGAGGCTTGTATAATAGTAGGAGGTCCTGGCTTCATGATATGTCCTGAGGCCAGGACCTCTGAAGCTCTCATGTCTGTATTTACAATCTTTAAAAAATCACCCATTAGTGAGTCTCAATGGAGGTTTAAGCAGTAAAATATATTAGAGGGCAGGTGACAATATAATTATAGTCTTGAATATGGGGTTAGAAAGATGTAGGTTCAAATCCTAGTTTTGGTAGTTATAGGTATTTGCTCTTTCAGAGACTTTTTAAAAAATAGATGAATAAATATAATCCTTCCCTACTCATATAGGATTCTTGTGAAGAGTAGAGACGATGGCTATACAATAAATACCACAGTGTCAAGAATGCCTCTTTCAGTGTACCCTTCCCTGCCATAGCCTTATGTATGCATACACACACAAGCACACATGTATATACACACACACACACACACACACACACTTAGTGTTTTCTTCCCAAATCTACCATGGCTTTAGCCCCAGTAAGAGAATTCTTGTATCCAGGGAATGAAGCCTGATGAGGTACGTACTATCGTGGTTTTACAATGTGTTAACTAGGTCAGGTTGAACTATATTCCAGAATTTCTTTTCTTATATGATCTGGTGGGGCTATGTGTGAGAAGCAGAGTGTAAAAGTGGAGTGGCAGCCATATTGTGGTTCATACTATCACTTCTAACTTGCTGACTCACTCCATCACTGGAGGCAATAGTAAGGCCTGCAACTACTTCACTGTCCCATAATCCTTCCATAGCTCCTTTGACTTGCAGACTTAAGATTTGTGTTCAGCAACATGGCAAAGGATTTTGGCTTCCGTAGAAAACAAAACCTCTAAGGTCAGAGGCAACAAAAAGTGATAGAGATTTAAGTCCCTTCTCCTGGCCTCCAGCTCATGCTTTTGGGTTCTATTTTGTTCTTGTTCTTCCCTACCTTATAGACATCTTCCTTTTCACCTGTCTGATGTCCTGTGTACTTCAATGTTTAAGCATCAGACACACACACACATCTGAGAGAGGGTTGCATCTCAGCAGGAAATGAAGAACAAGGATTTAAGTTTACTTGAACTCTGTTTCTTGGCAAAAGCAAGGAAAGACCTCTTGACTTGTAATACTTCTAGCAAAGTTGGATACAGTAGCTTCCAGACCTGTCTGAAGTCAAGTCAGTGGCTGGTGTCACTCCCCTGTCTCTGGAGGAGGGATTGATAGTGTGGCTCAGTGGTCATGGTCTACTTTGAGAAGTTAGAGCCCAAAGTCTGCAGAAACCCAGCATTGGCATCTAACAGGGATGGAAACCATCTGCGCCTGTAGCTTACCAGCATCTGCTTTCCTTGCCTAACATTCTCTAGAGGCCAGTGTTGGGGGCAAGATGAAAGCACAATGAATTAGCAAGCAGTGAAACCTGGTCTTCTACTGAGTGTGGTATTCCCAATCACACATTAAGAAAAACCTTGTTTAGATAGAGTGGGATACTATATGGAGATATTGACCTTATTCTTTTTCTTCTTTTACTGGACTTCCCTTTTTCCCTTTAGTTATGCAGGTGATTATTGCCTCAGAGGAGACATATGTAAGGCAGGGCCAGGAAATTAGACATACCCTGCAGATCTCTCAGGCTTTCGTGTTCTAATACCCTATACTATTAGGGGAAACTGAAGATGTGAAACTAAAAAAGAAGACTAGAACTTGTTCCAATATGCAGACTAGAAAAGTGTTTTCTTTGATCCAAGGCTGAAAGGGGGAAACACAGTGAAAGGTGCTTTTGGAAGGTGACAAAACCCTGGAGAGTAAGTGGCCATATTGTACATTTAGGAGGCAGGCCTCATGGAACCTATCAGGAAGGTTTCTGGGTTCCTGGTGAGGCTCGTAGACAACTGAGGCCATTGGTTTGAAGAGCCTCATTGACCAAAGGGAAGACCTTCTCTATAATAACCTGAGCACAAAGACTCAATGTCTGCATACCCCTCATCATCCTAGGACTCTTGATAGACATATTCAACCAATATTTTGGAATAATGATATTAATGATAAAAGCTAGCTTTTAGATTACAGCCACTATGTGCCAGCCACAGTTCTAATCACTTTGCATTTAATCATTATAAAAACTCTGTGAAGCGACATCTTTGACCCATTTTATAGATGGAGAAACTGAGGCCACACAAACAAGATTAAAATCTAGACAGTTTAGCTCTAGTTGTCAAAGAAAGTGATGTTTTTTGTATGTATACTTGGGCTTGCAGTCATAAATTTATACCAACTAAAATGTAACCATCTTTGCAATTAATACATTTTATTTTGGCAGCTCCACAAGGGGAGAATCACTCATTTCATCTGGAGGTAAAAACAACAGATATATACTCACATCTGGTTGTAATAGTCTGACAGCCTAGTAAGAGTCAGAAGTGAAGGTCTCACAGAGACCTATCTGTGGTCTCGGCAGTGTCATGTTCTCAACTAAGCATCCAAACATAATAAGCCCCCAATAAATATCAGCTACTTTAAAGATTATAATGATGACTATGGTTATCATCACCCCAGACGAGGCTGCACAAACCCAATTTTCCAATACAGAATGGTTTCCTTCTGAACCTACATTCCCCTGGCAGGACTAAATTCATCTGAGGTCACCACAGTGCTTATTCCACCCTTGCGTAGGGTGCCCAGTTCTTAATTCATCTCTCTCTCCTATTGAGAAGGAACACACTCTGATCCTCTAAATCAGAAACTTGGTACACTAACTCTTTCAAGAGTATGCATTTAAAAAGAAAGAGTAATGCTTAACAAAACTGGGTGGATATGATATAATTGTAGGATTCTATAGAATATTAATTGCTAGAATAAAAAACAGGATTCAATAGCTGTGTTATATTAGGATAATTAGGCTTACCACCTCCTCTTAGATCTTCCCAGTGACCAAATGCTTGCTCCACACATCCTTCTATGTCTGCTTTATAAGTAAGACATACTAGTATGGACCAAGACCTGAAACATGGCTGCATAAATGAGGGTGACCATGAGCAGTGAAGACAAAAAAATATCACCTTGGTGACATACAGTCTAAAACATCATGGCCTCTTAAAGCACGCTAGGAAATAGCTCTCCATCTGCAGAGGAAAAGGGAGCTGGCCTTTGTGTTTTTGAGAATATGAGGTGTCAGTGGAGATAGAATTTTCCAAGAGCAGCTATACTAGAAAATATAGGTGTGTGTCATGAAAGGGATTCTCAACCAAATATGATTATAAGGTTAGAGAAATGATGTTTTGGAGAGGACTGGTATGAATGAATGATTCTCAGTGATGTTAAATCCCAGTGTATAACTGACTCTTGGGTAAAGACCAGTTGATTTATTTGATCAAAATAAGGACGTATAGTGTTAAATCATTCCCATGGAAGCCTGTACAATACCTTAATCACGCATAATGTTCAATAAAGCTTTATGGGGTCAGAGAATATAATGCATGAGTAGGAAGATTGACAAATGACTCAAGAAACCTCAAGTTCTACTCACAACATAGTCCCTAAACAGCTATGTAATTTTGACTCAGCTTCTCAGACTCTCAGTCCTAAGATGCTTCCTCTGTAAAATGAAGAGGCAAGGTTAAATAATATTTAGGTTCTTTTCCGGCTAATTGTGGTGTAGGAGTGCATTCTGTGTTTGGGTACCTTGAAATGAAAATTGAAAGTTACCTATTGGAATGTTATGCTTTCCCTTTGGGTATATCCACCCTCAGATCAATGGCTACTTGGAGACAGTCTCTTTCCATGTCTTGTCCTGAGTCTCCTGCAAAAATCCACCATGCTGACAGTTATCTATTATGAATCTCAGATGACACTGTATTTTTGCTTCCAATTTTGCTTCTGCTATAGGGTTATAGGAGACAGGTGATAAATATTAATTCCCTTAAGTTCTCTTATGTCCCATATGTCTATATGGTTTCAAACGATGGGTAGAAACATGTAGAAATAATATATATTTTGGTGACAAATCTTGGGTTCTTTATTTTAGAGGATCTTTCACGGATACTAAGATTCCTGAGATTTTTGCCATTTATGCTTAGACATTTTAATCCTCCATTTTAGTTTTTTAAGTCTTATTTGTTTAAAAATTTTTCAGATAATAAGATTTATAACTATATGCCTCTCCCTTTCATTACATCACCCTGTAAACAAATATTCCAATGATACTAATATTTCCTGCATAGTTTCCTGTTTATTAGTGGAAAAAAATGTTTGGTTGTAAACTTTATTTCATGTTAAACTTAGAGAAAAGGCAATTTTCATTTATTTCTCCTCCAGAAAGAAAATGTTCATATGTCAGCTATTTGTGGACTTTTCCTGACTTTTTGGCTTGTGACAGATATATGAGAATTTGACAACTGCAGAGGTGATAAATAAAAGGAGTTGACAAGACCAAATGTTGTACCACAGTTCTATCGAGGATCAGTTGTTTTAAACAGTTGTTGTGATGCCCTAGAGGAGACCATCACCTTTTCTGAGGGGCCAGCCTATAGGGAATCAGAAAAGTTACACTTCTCACCTCACTCCTATTTCCAAAGGATAAATGCTGTGTATCATTACACAATCAGTTAGGAGCTTATATTCTAATCTGTGTGCTCACAAAACTAGTCATCAACTCATTTATCCCCATACCCAGGAATTATACTACAATCTAGGTTGTGCCCACCCAGCTGCAACACTTTCAGGATTTGCTGAAGCATCTAAACTGAGGCCATACTGTTCTTGGACTTCTCCCAGCAAATACCTAAGTATCATGGGAGTGCTAGGGCCTGGGTTTTCTGCTCGATGTTGGACTTCTCAATTGCTGTTCTCTACACTGGAGCTGCCTATTGAGTAGCTGATGTTCTCAAAGCTGCACCCACAGTATGAGCCACTTCTTACATAATCTTCCTTTTCCTTCTCCACTCAGTGTTGTCAGATCTGCATCATAGTCTAAAGGCCTTTCTCACCTCTTTAAATTTCACAGATGTTACTCTCAATAAATCTCTTGTACTTCTAATTCTGTCTTGGTGTCTGATTCCTTGGGATCACAAAATGACAAACATACTCTGGGATGATTGTTTCTTCACATTTGACAAAAGGGACAGGAAGGATCCTGGAAGAGGTCCAAGAAAACTTGGAATGGCTAGATGACCACATACATCTTGAACTCAGATTATGTTCAACTGAGGCAGTAAGGGGAAATTTGTTAATCCATGTGGGAATAACAGCCCAAGGGAGTGACATCTTCCAGTCAGGAAAATGTCGTAGTGGTCACTAGGGTCAACCAGTCAGAAGCCCTTCTCCCCATTGGTGGATATAAGCAGTGTGTGGCATTGGCCAAATTTGGCATCTGTAGCTACAGTTCATAGGTCAAAAAAATCTCATCTAGGACTGCAGAATATCTCCTCTCAGTCCTTTTTTACTAAGTAAGGAAACTGGGTCATCCTAGACTGTGAGAAGAGTCCACTAGCTTAGCATGACTGGCCTTGTGACCTAGTTGATATTAGACAATTAGCTTCAGCAGCAACTACTGGCTGATATAATTCAACAAAATATGCCAGGATACTGGGGACACTAGAAACAATATTTTGGGAGACATGGTAAAGGCTACCAATT
The DNA here is from genome assembly GCF_014176215.1 of Rousettus aegyptiacus. Lineage (NCBI taxonomy): Eukaryota > Metazoa > Chordata > Mammalia > Chiroptera > Pteropodidae > Rousettus > Rousettus aegyptiacus. The sequence goes on along the minus strand of NW_023416287.1, from coordinate 30,371,998 downwards.
CTTCTCAAAACCCAGGGCAGTATGGCAGATGAACAGCATGATAGATTAAAGGCCTCTAGCTATTATAAATGCAATCAAGACTGTAAGGATAACAATCCTTCTGGAGGGATTCAGGTGTAAGACAGGTGGTAGGCATCAGTACTCTTACCACCAGCACCACTACAACTTGGGGTTTCAAGAATTCCCATCCTACCAGTCAACTGGCTTTTTCCCCCCTAGGTAATTGAGACTTTATGTCTCTTAACAAAATGATAATACAAACATACTTTTATTTTTAGACAACTCACTAAATATTGGTTGGCAAATAACTTTTTTCATTTAACAATATGTCCATGTGATTTAGATAAATGAATTATACTTGTGTTTTCTCTATCCCTGTGGAAATTTTTAAGATAAAAACATTTAACGTGCATGAAAGGAATCTACAAAGATGGCCACTCTGTCCCTTTTCATTTTTAATATTCAGTTTAAAAAATAGATATTGAATATGCAATAAATTACTAGTCTTTTGAAGTATAAGGAAACTGCTTTTAATATCAGAAAGGATTATGGACATCTGACTGATTAAAGTTGATAGTTTAGAACTGATCGATTGACAAAATACCCAATGACCAAGAGTTACAATGAGTTCATGCGAGTTTAGTAATAGTTTCTGAAAATTTTTTTATGAATCATAATAGCATATATATACTATATATACAATATGCACATATGTGTACATATATGTATTTGTATATATACACATATGTATATATGCATATAAAATGTTAGATATATGTATAAGGGTGAGATACAATATTTATGGCAATTTTTGGTGTCCACGAAGAATATTAGTCTGTCATAGCTGTAGAGGCAACAGATGTATCATCTTAACAGCCAGCACCATTCTTTTAGAGAGAGGAAATTTTGTTTGGGAATATGCCTTTAAGAGTCTTTTGGGATGGAAGGAGAGATGCTGAAGCATAACACCAGAAAGATCAAAGGCAAGAAAGAATAAGAATGAATTGTTCTGTGTGAGATGAAGAGAGGAGTTTATTTTTACTCTGGAGAGCATGACATGAGCCAGAAAGATGGACTAAAGGTTGGTTGGTGTGAGGTTAGGAAAACCTGTAGGATGGTTTGTTCATGAAAATCTCCTGTGGGGTGATTTATAAGAATGCTTTTTAAGAAGAATGAGGAAACTTACTTCAAAGTTTATTTTTACAATGTCTCTGTAAAAAACTTTTTATTTTACTTCCATAAATATTCAGTAAAGTTTACCAAACACATAAGTTGCCTTACGTGAGAAGGCTTTTAGATGGGCAAATCTGGCATACATAGAATGAAGAGGTGATTCATAAACCAAGAAAGCAAACTGTCAGAATTAGAGGTGTCCTGAGAACATAAAGTTTGGAAATTCTCAGAAGTCTTGGAGAGAGTTCCAGAATCTATAGAATATGTGTAGGTGGTGGTATGAGAGTAACATTAGGAAAATGTTAGGTATATCTCAAAAGACTGTGAGACTCCAGTTAATATTTAGATTTCATTCATTTATTTACTCACCAAATATTTATTAAAAATGTATGATATACTCTTCTAGATCCTTAAGATAGGGTAATGAACAAACCATTGATTCTGTCTTTGTAGAGCTATGTCCTGTTGGGGAAAAGAAGCAATAAATAAAAGCATAAAACAGGTAATCTGATGTTAATTATAAAATAAAACAAGGGAAATGAGTAGGGTTTTAGGGGATGCTTTTTCACATAAAGTTTCAGGAAAGGCTTCCCAGAGCTTCGAAGTAGTATTTGAGCAGAGCCTGAAAAAAGATCTGGGGAAGGTAATTCTAGGTGAATGGCAGTGAAATAGCAAGAACAAAGACCTTGATTTGGGAATTCGCTTGATGTGTCTGAGGAGCAACAAGTAGATCAGGATGGCTACAGTGCACTGAGGGGAGAGGTTGTAGATGATAACAGACCTGAGGCTGTGAGCCAGCTTATTAAGAGTTCTGCAACTCTTAAAGAGAACTTTGAGTTTTATTCTAATTGGTAGAAATCTTTTGGGAGACTCTAAGTAGGAGTATGATGAACTGATTAACGTTTCAAAGGTTCACTTTGGCTGCTGTATAGAGAATAGTCTATAGGGAGCTAGGATGGAAGAAGGAGATTGGTTAGGTCTACTCTAATTGTCAAGGAGAGAGAAGACTGACCAAAGCAGGGACAGGTTGTGAAGGTTCACTAATGGGATTCACTAATTAATTGAATGTGAGTTGTAGTAGGAACAGAGAAATCAAGGCTAACCCTGTAGTTCTTCAAAGGCCATATCCCAAACAATGAGAATCGCTTGGGTGAGAGTCTTGACTTTTAGATATTTCTAGAAATCAACTAAAAAAGGTAAATTGGCACTTTTTCCACTTGAAACTTATGCTGTTGATGATACTGATGATTGTGGGTGTAGTTTACAAGAACAAAAGTACTTTGTACAATGTTCATATAACTGCTATTCTTAGTTGTTGAAGACTTTATGAGTAATTCAGTGTCTGTGATATGAATAATAATAGAGCCCTCAATTAAAATATTACATAAATGTTAGATCATTTTTAATTGTCATTGGTTATCAAAAATTTTTAAGTAAAATAAATACCTAATAAAGCAGAGTGGAAATGATTACAATAATCAAGAATCCTTATAGATGTTATAATAATATGTATTATTACTCAAAGTTGATTTCAAGTTGGAGACTCTCAGTTTAGTTCTCAGTTTTAACATACAATATGTCCTCTTAGCAAAATTTTAAGTATGCAACAGTATTGTTAACAATCTGCACTATGCTGTAAAATAGATCACTAGAATTTATTCATCTTGTATAACTCAGACTTGGTACACTCTGACAAACACCCTCCATTTCCCTCTTCCCCCAGTCCTGGCAACAAGTCTACTCTCTGCATCTATAAGTTCGACTATTTTCAACTCCTTATATAACTGGTATCATATTAAATGTTCTTATCACACAAAAAAATGAGTGCAATAGAAAAATTTTGGAGGTAATGGATATATTTGTGACATAAGACTGTGGTACTGGTTTCAAGAACGTTTACAAAAAAAAATCCTACAATAAGATGAGATTTTAACCTACTAATTTCAAAGTAGAGTGCAGTGGTACTCTTTAAAGATCCAGCTAAATCAAAATAAGAAATCTCATTTTTACCTTTTTTTTACCTTTAGGTCTTTGAACAATTCACTTAGCTGCAGTTTAAATTCAAAATCAGTTGCATGAAATAATGATACCCACCTGGCAGAGTAGTTATAAGGAATTTTGAATAATTAACCAATGCCTACCATATAAAAGCATCTGATCAAGTTTATTTAGGTGTAAATTCATTTATAGTGATATAGAAAAATACGATATTACCGATATTTTCTATTTGGTAATTAACAATGTTTATCATGTCTTGAACGTTTGACTATTTCTCTAAGATAGTTGTTTAAAAATTGGCAATTTTGACTTCAAGAGAACATTTTGGCAATGTTTGGAGACATTTTTTATTTTATTTTTATGGCTAGCAGGTGCTACTGGCATCTAGTGAGTAGGGGCTAATGTGGCTAATCATCTTATAACACAAGACAGCCTCTAAACACTTTTCTAGTCTAAAATATCAATAGTGCCAAGATTGAGAAATTCTGCTTTAAATCATAATAAGCTCAAATAAATCAGTTTCCGTTGTAATTATATTTTTTGTCCAGTTTGTTTAGGCATTTGAGTTCAGTGAAATAAACATTAGAGCATAGAATCTTTGTTGCCTTAAGGAAATACTAGAAAAAAATTGTAGCATGTGAAATATTGCATTAGTGCTCAGCAAATACTCCCCTGAGAGGTGTCCTCAGAACATAAAGCTTTGGAAATTCTCAGAGGTCTTGGAGTCTCCCTTCTTTTACTATGGGATTTATGGCCACCTCATTGATGCTAGGATAATTCATATGAGTTGCTTTGGCCAGTAGAATATTAGATATGATGCAAGTAGAGTCTTTAACTGGACTAGGGCAGTTTGGTTTACCTTTTACTCTTCTGCCATTCACCATTAGAAACTTCCCCAAGTATCCTTTTGTCTACAAATACAAGAGACACTTGGATCAGACCAAAACCCAGACAAGACAAGCCCAGTTGATGTGCAGCCTGAAGCAGAACTGATCTGGCTGAGCCCAGCCCATATCAGCCAGATACAGATCTACAGATCTATGAGCATGAGTAAAGCCTAGCAGTTGTAAGCCACTTAGTTTTAAGATGGCAACATAATTGTGGCAATAGCTGACTAATACATGATACATGAAGGAGACATCATTTACTAAATCTGTTGTATATTTATTAGACCTAAGTAGGTAAGAAAAAGTAGCAATTTGAATGTGGGAAGGAAACAAAACAACAAAGTGGAATTGTTCCTAATTAACAAGTGTCCCTAAAGATCCTGACATTGCATTTGGCTATCACAGGCTCAAGAATTTCAGAGGTATGTTTGATATTTGCTATTTCGACATTTGGACCTTATTAGATCTTTAATGTTTGAGCATTGTCTAAAACAGTCAGGGCAGAGGAAATGGATTCAGCAGTCATTATACTTTTATCAATTGACAAATGTGTATATGTGTATTTTGGGGGATACAGGGTCCAAAACTTTTATTTGATTCTCAATAGAGTTTGAGGTGTTTTTTACTCCCTATACACACACACGTGCAACAACAATGACGAAGATGACAACAACAACAAAAACAAATTAAATAACAAAAACTAAGGATTTTTGATCCACATAATGGGTACTATAAGATTGGCCCTTTTTGGGAACTGGAATGCTATTTCTCTATTCTCTGAAATTCCTGCCGTATTTTTTCCCCTATTACACAATACTGATTTGTGACATGCTTACTGCTAGGTTTAATAGGCAGAACAACTTTGGGGGTAAAAACCATGAGTTGTGAGCCACCTGTTGTGGCATATGTGCTACCATAGTTATTCAGTGTTTGGCAGTGTCATAATTCTGATTTCAAATTTTATTTGAGTAGAAAATAGAAATTGTGATGACTTAGCATTTGTATGCATGTATCCATGACTTAGTATTTGTATGTATATTTAGGATGAGTGAAAGATCTAAATGAAGTGATGAGTTAGAATCTTCTGGGTTTGGAAGGAAGACTAGAGTGTGGGCAGCCTGGAGGATGCTGTCTGTACAGATGGCAGAATATGTGCTTCATGTGCCAAGTGAGCTTACAGAAAAGCAGCTTCCCTTGACAGTTTAAAATTGAGCATGTACAATTTAAATACTAGATGCAGGATGATGACTAACAAGCTTAAGTTGATTTTTTTAATTTAAACTTTTTATTTTAGATACGTAGATGCACATGTTCTTGTAAGAAAAATGCACAATCATCTAATATATCTGTTACTCCATTTTTCTCAATGACAATGTCTTTCAAAACAGCAAAATATCACAACAAAGATATTATCATTGACACAGTCAAGATACAGAATATTTTAATCCTAAAAGGATTCCTCATTTTGCCCTTTTATAGCCACACCCAGTTCCCTCCAGTCTCTACCAATGTCCTTAACCTTTGACAGGGATTGTTCTTGAAATGATGAAATTATAGAAATGGAGAACGGAATAATATTTCCATAATTTTGTCAGTTCAAAATTGTCAGATAAGTGGAATCATATAGTATGTAATCATTTGGGATCAGCTTTTTATTCACTTAAGATAATTCTCTGGAAATTAATTTAGATTATTCAATGCACCAATAATTTTTTCCCTGTTATTAGTGAGTACTAATCATTTATTTGTGATAGTTTATGTTTTGCAAAGAATTGGGCTATATTCATATCCCGTGTATTATTCTTGATATTGGTAATTTGTGTCTTCTCTCTTTTTCTTTTCTGGTTTAGCTAGAGCTTTGTCAATTTTATTAATCTATTAAAGAACCATCTCTTTGTTTCATTGATTGTGTTTTGTTATTTTTATTCAATTACCTTATTTTCTCCTCTTAATTTTTATTATTTTCTCCTTTTTACTTTAGATTTATTTTGTTTTTATTTTTCTCTAAGTTCTTGAGGCTAAATTTGAGATTTTTCTTCCTTTCCAACTTATGCATTTGGTGCTATATATTTTCCTTATAAAACAGCTTTAGCTGTGTCTTGCAAATTTTGATATATTTTTATTTTCATTCAATTAAGTGTTTTTTTAAATGTTCCTTGAGACTTTCTCTTTAAACCATAGATTATTTAAAAGTATGTTTTTAGTTTTCAAATATTTGGAGATGCTCCTTTTATTTCTATGTTATTGATTTATAGTTTAATTCCATTAAGGTGGGAGAAAACACCCTGTTAAAGTGTGTGTGTGTGTGTGTGTGTGTGTGTGTGTGCGCGCGCGTGCGCGTGCGTGTGTGTGTGTGTGTGTGTAAGGTCCAGTATGATCTACCTTAATATAAGTTGCATAAATATTTGAAAAGAATGCATATGTTGCTACATTGGTTGAGTTGTTCTATAAAAGTTGACTAGATTCTGTTGTTTGATTGTGTTGCTGAGGTCTTCTACATTCTTCTTGATTTTCTGTCTAGTTGTTCTATAAATTATTGAGAGAGATGTTGAAGTCCCCAAATAAAATTGTGGATATATCTATTTTTCTTTTCTATCGTTTCTATAAGTTTTTGCTTCATATATTTTTCAATTCTGATGTTTGATGCATATACATTTAAGATTGCTGTATCTTTTTGGTTGATTGACTTCTCTATTATTATACAATGCCCTTCTCATTTTCTAGTAATTTTCTTTGCTCTTAAGTCAACTTAATTGATATTACTATAGCCTTTCATGGGTTCTTTTAATTAATATTTACACCACATATTTTTTCCATTCTTTACTTTCATTTTACTTTCAACCTATCCATATTGTTGCATATGACATAATACTTTTTTTTGCATTTTGGGGGTGATATTTTTTAATCCATTTTTCCTATCTCTGTCTTTTAATTGATGTAGTTTGTCCATTTACATTTAATGAACTTACTGCCATGAGTGGGTTCACATTTCTTCTAGGTTATTTGGCTGCCAGAAATGTAGTTATTGTCTAAAATTTTTCTGTTTTGTTAGTGTTCCCTTCCTGGTTCTTTGGCTAGAAAAAGAGAGCTTTTGTTGGGGGCTTTTTCTGGTTTGTGTCCATTGACATTTTCAGGTTGCCACCTTTCTTTAGCTCCAAGTCTGGGATGTGTGAGACAAAAAAAAAAAAAAATCCAGGAAATTTTTAATCATGTTATTCCATGGGTCCTGAGATCCACTGCTTATCTGCTTTACTTTCTCCAACTTTCAGAGCCCTTAAATTTGTTTTTTACATAACATCTAGGGATTTTAGTTGTACCCAGCAGAAGAAATATGGAATAGTATGTCTAATCTATCTTCCTGAAAATAGAAGTCCTCATATTTACATTTGTAAAGGAAAATTAAGGCTCCATATTCAGACTTTGATTTTAATTTTGGCTCTAGACTTTGCTAATTACAGATTAGGCAAATAACTTTTCTCTGTGACCTCCTTTCCTTTTCTGCAAATGAGTAAAGCAGAATTGTGAGAATTGAATGAGTTAATCTAGAGTAAACATGCAGCACAGTGAAAGTACGCAGTAAGCTTTCACTAAATATAACTTATAATTTCTACTGCTATTACTACTATTATTGCTTTTGCAAAATTATTACTATTATTATTACTACTATTGCTACTTATGAACACTGTCTTTGTGGGTCTCTCTATGAGCACAAAATTTCCAGTAACTTTTAGAACAGGAGGTGATTTACTGAAATAACAATCAATGGAGAGGTCAGGATAATCTCCTTTGAGAAATAAGAATGGTCGTAAAGATGTTAGACTCTCTTACGTCTTTGGTTGGAGACTGTGATTTGTTCAAGTAGACCCAAACCCAACTGGATATACACCAAACCCAGTGATTAGGTTCTCATAATTACAAGATTTGCTCCTGAACTGGTTTTATTCCACAGCTTTGTCTCTCCTTTCCTTTGCCCCATTTTGTTCCTGGTCTCTCACTGCTTTTTGTTGTTGTTGTTCTAACTTGTCTCTTCCCTAGAATTGTTCTCATTCCCTCTCTCTCTGAAATGTACACTCAGGGTTGTCCTGTCTTCCCCTGTTTGGCATTCTCTGGACATATCACTTTCTTGACTCTAGACAATATGGCTGAAGGTTGGGTAGGGCAAAGAGCAACAACAGATTATTCCTAAATCACCAGAAAGAGTAGTTACGGAGGGGAAACAGAGATCCAAGAGGTACATTCTGAAAGGCACTTATTCTAGACTTTAGAGTTTACATGCATAAACCCCACATTTGGAAGTAAACATGATTCTTTAGAAAAATGAACACCTTCTTACATATTTTCTTTTTTTTAACAAAAGAAAATGTAAAAATGTATGAAAAAAAGAAGCATATACAATTCTACCTTCCATTCCCACGAGAATTACTACTTTTACATTTTAGATGCATATTGTTCCAGACCCATCTCTCATTATATTTTTCTTCTCTAACTTCTGCATCTGATGATGATGTTGAGAAGTTTTTCCGGTGATTAGAATTGTTCTCTAAAGATAATTCAAAATGGAACTAGACAAGGATAATTTATTGCTCTACTTTGAGGTTGCTTTGAGGACTAAAATAATGACATTTACCATAACAAAAGAAGAGTCTTAGAGTAGTTAGCAATTATTGTTGTTGCTGTTGTTGTTTTATTATTCAGTCTATTTCCTTTAACTAACAAGCATGACTAGAGAAATGAGGTCAACATACTTTCTCCAGATTCAATGATTATGTTTCTTATTGTGCAAGAATTCACAAATCTTATGTGAATTTGTAACCAGAAGACTGCAACTTTCTGAAATGCAGAACACCAAAAATTCTCAACTAGATTTCATGGTTTATACATGACTTGAGAAAACATTTCCTGCAAAGCAGATCAAGAACAGCAGGGGTCAGATGTCTTGTAGGGTTGTTCCTGCTGGCTTTACTTTAGGGAGTTTAGTTTGGAGCTGGAAAGATATTAAACAATTTCGCCCCAGTCAGAGGGCTGAAAGATTTAGCCAGGGGGATGGGGTTTTGGCAAAACACCTTAGAAAAGAACAGGGAGAATAATTATTAATATAAAAAACTTGGAGTATTCTTAAAATCAAGTTAAACCTAAACTTAAAATACTTTAAAGTCAGGTATGAGCTATTTTTTTTAATCTTTGACTTTAAACTAACCCAGATGAATATATCAGACGTGGTCGTTCCTTTTCAAACCTAGCATATGCAAGTGACTATAGGGTAGGTGATTCCTATTTGTGCAAAGAAAATTCAGTTTCTTTCTGACCTTGGCAGAAGATGAAAACTATGGACATCTTTTCAGTTTTTCCATGGGCTTCTTAAGTAAAATTGGCATTCCCCCCAGCAACATTCCCTGCCTCAACTTTTCACTGGGTGTCTGTCTGGGGTTAGATCTAACAAATTGTCAGTGTTTCTGCTTCAATCCCCAGAACTCTTTATTTATTTATTTATTTTTACTTGATAGTTACAGTGGTGACAGATTTCTCTTCCATCTTTCCCTAGCCCCAGATTGTTTTAATTACCACTGCTGTGTTTTGTTAGATGATAAACTGTGAAAATAGCCTCTGGTTGTTTAGGATGCCTAGTTTAAAAAAAATAAAAAAGAAGAAAACAAAAATAACACTTGCTTAGAGTAAAAAGAGGCTCATAGGACCTAGGGATCTATTGATTTAATCATTTATTCATTAGGAAGGGAAACAGAACTAAAGATAAGAAGTAATTCATCTGCTGTGCTCATCCTGTTTTGACTGCAGAGATTTTTCTTAGTTCACACTCTATTGACAGAGTGTCTCATGGTTGGGGGCAGGGGAGCTGGCACTTGGTCCTTCCTTGGGAAGTATTAGACTTGAAGTCACACCATTTCCTTGAACTGTTTTTTCAGAGTCCTGAAAAAAGGGGAAATGGGAAGAGAAGGTCAGCATCTCCTTGACCTAGATCTTCCCTGCAGTGGGGTTTGAGTACAGATTAGGCATTCCAATATCTGCCTTGAGTCCTTAAGGCAGAGTGGTTGAGGCAGATCCTCCATTCTCTAAGCCTCAGTTTCCTCATCTGTAATGTGGAGATAATAATGGAATTTTTTTAACATGTATATGTTTGGTAATATATGTGTGTACTGTACATTGTTTTGTTTATGATAGTTCTTTTTTATCATGACAGAGGATCTTTAAATTCTTTGATTGACATCTCTTAGCAACTTAGTCCAGTACAGTGACAGGTTTATTAAAGGTGCTTGATACATTAAAGGAGCTTTTTAAAATGCTTGAATAAATGAAGGAGTGACAGTAAGAATATGGGAGGGGAAAAAACAGAACTGTTTGAAAGAATGCAGCTCATTTTTGACCTCAAATATGGGAATTGTTCTTTTTTTAGAGAAAAGTCCTATACTCCAGAAATAGAAGCACATTTAACTCATACTGTAAATGGGGTTCGATTTAGCATTTAGATTTAATCTGGTGATACTTATACAAATGATTATACTTCATACTTCCTTAGTTGAGAAAAAATTGACGCTAATAATATTACTAATAATGATAACAACCAATATTTACGAGAGCTTACTCCTTTCCTGGCCATTATCTTAATTGCATTACGTATTTTAACCTATTTAATCTCTAATTCTCACAAAGCCACAAAGTAGGTACAATTATTGTCCCATAGTACAGATGAGAAAATGGGAGACAAAGGTGACAGCAGCGAATTGATAGTACCAGAACTGGTAAGCCTCTGAAAACAAACATAATTTTCGAATTTTACTTCAAACATGATCTGTTTTTTTTTCTTCCATTTGATGATGGAGTTCTTTTGCCTAACTGCACATACCCAGCCAGCCACCTTTGCGCAATCTAAATATGTCACTGTTCATTAGCTATTTGTATTAATGATCCTGCTGCATTTTTAGAATGTCATATTTGACAATGTGTTAAATAGCCTTCTGCTATGAATAGCCCTTCGTATGAGTCAACTTGCAAACTGGCAGGCTTGTTTCTTGCCAAATCAGTTCTAATCTCCACTCACACACTCGCAAACCTTTTTCTTCCTCTGTAGCTCTCAGACGACTTGGGAAAAGTAGCGCTTCAGGAAACAAAAACTCGGGTCTTTATCCGGGTATTTTTGCTGCCTCCTTTGCTGGCTTGAAGCATGGCGGTTCTGCTGTTAAAGGACTAACAGCAATTTCGTACGAGACAACGCGTTTTAACGAAGTGGTAATGGGATGTAGAGTTGGACGTGCCTTAATTAAAATGGAGCACTCTGCTTAAAGATTACAGTCCATTCCCATTTCTTTTTGCAATTCTGATTTTTCTTTTAGTTACCAAGTGTTCTTCCCAGCCATAGAAGACCGCAATGAAATTTGTGTATGCTGTGCCTCCAAATAACTTTAATTAGATATTTAAATTAGACTGGCGCTGGTTCACTGATCCAATGTTTTTATATTTTCCCAATCTAATTATTAGGTGTTTTTAATTTCTCAATTTGTGGCTTTTCATTTGTTTTAATATTACTTACTATGACATTAAAACTATAATTCCTAGATTCTCTCATAAAGAAAATGAGATATAAATGTTCAAAATTAGGAACAAAAATTCTAAGCAGTCAACTTTATAATAAAAATATATAAAACTTGGTTAAGCCATCAAATTCATGATAAACTAACTATTCTCTAGATAGGTGTTGGATAAAAGAGAATGGACATGTAATATGAGGGAAAAACGGGAGGTCCTAGTGGATTTTGTTCTTTTTATCAAGGTGGGATTATGAGCTGTCTTGATGAAATGAGCCATTACACGGATCCGTCCAGTCTCCACTGGCCAGAATTGCACTTCAGTGACAGTTTTAGGAGTTTTTTTCTGAGTCATGAACCGAGGAGTCAAGCAGGGATGGAAGATTTTACAGCCATTATAAATATTATCAAATGCTTGTAATGTTTCAGACATTATTCTGGGTGCTTTTGCCCATTCAATATCCACAACACTGTTATAAGGTAAGTTCTATTACAACCTTCCTCTGAAAAGAAAACTGAGGCACAGAAAAGTTAAGTAACTTTGTTGCAGGAAAATCAGACCAACAAGAAACCAAGCAACAGAGAGTTGGAGAACTTGGATTTATTATGCTAGTCATTTCAGAAGAGCTAGTGCTCTGACTATCTGGGCCCTGAGCTCAGGGGTAACCTTGCCTTTGTATGGCTTATCCACGCAGTTACAATTGGCATGAGCTGATTGGTTAATTTGTCCTTATGCGGTTACAGAGCATGAGAGTTGCTACAAATTACAGGCAGTTACAGAGTGTGAGATTTTTAGATAGGAACTTAGACAATACATCTGTTATCTAGACAGAACAAGCAAAAGGGAAGATGAGTCTTTAGTTAATCTCGAGGTCACCCTGCCCTTCAGCCTATGAGGCAAGAATATCTACAGAAGCAGAACAAAATCCTGATTATAAGGTTAGCCTTTTTAGGGGAAAATTCCTCTCAACTTGTCCAAGTTTATACAGATAGAAGGAGTTGGGAGCAGGATTTAAACTCAAGCTGTCTGGATCCTGAATTTGCACTTTGAACCCTCACAATGTCATATGTCTCCACAAGGCAAATAATGAGAAACAAGAGAAAGTCATGTTGAGCTGCCAAGCTAAGTGGTCACAAATGGTAGTAGTCTTTGCCTAATGTAGAAGTTGTAAGGGCTACATATGGCAATTCATGTTAAAATGCTTAGTTGACACAGAATATTAGTCATAGTAAACATTAATTGAGAGCTTGTTATGTGTCTTCAAGAAGGAGGAAGCCATTTAGTGACAACAATGATGTTAATGAGACAGGAGTCCAAAAGAGATAAAGCCTGAAGGAACTCCTTTAATATGGGTTTAGAGTAACTTTTGTTTATGTAGTGTCCTTGACATTAACTGGTAGTAGATGGAGCCAGAAGGTAAAGATAGATGGAGCCAGACATGTGATTTGAAGGGGTAAATGACTTGTCTTTCCTTCATGCTATGGTGCATGAAAACCAGTGTTACATCTAAACAAACATTAATCCCATCCTATTCTCTTCTCAGGTTTTGGCAGTGACTGGCAGAGTTCAATAGAAGCCATGGTTTAATTCACTAGCACTTCAAGCCAACTACAAGCCAAGCATCCTCTAGGATCCTCACATAGATATGTGCTTTGCCTTTAAGGCATTCATTATCTAAGAGTGAAAATAAAGCACATTTATAATTAGCCAAGAATATGATACTGAGATCTGAGGGACACATATAGGGATAATTAGTGTATATCCTCCAGCAACAGTAGCCAAGGTCTTTTCATAAATTTTTATTTGAGAATTTGATTCAGACATGAAATGGAAGTTTTAGAGGAGATTTCAATGGGTGTGATTAGGACCTATGTACAGAGAATATTTGTTAGTATCTTTGTTAGATTTCATTATTGTTACCAAGATTATTGATTTATTTCTTCCTCTTTATTGGGGTGGAGTATACTTGACCGCCCAACTAAATTTGGGTTTGAGCATGTGATGGGCTTTGACTAAAAGAATGTTAGTACATGTAAAGGGAACAGCAACTTATCTTTTTGTACTCTTGTAATTTTTCATGAGAAGAACATGATTGGGGTAGCCACTTGTCCAAGAAGGATGTGGACAGTTATGGAGCAGATGTAGACCTGATCCACAGCCTGGAGAAAACCCCAGCCAGTGTGTCACCTGAAGCAAAGCCATCTTGGTTGACTCACAGGAGCAAGGAAAAGAAATGCTTATTGCTGTAAGCCATTAGAGCTTGTTATTCAGCATTATTGAAGAAAAAAAAAATACCTAATTAATACAGCATATCCATTTGTTTCTCTAAGAGTCCATGTGTAGTTTTGGTGGGAGAGGAAATTCAGGTACCCAATTCTCACTATTGAGGATGAGTAGGACCAAAACTCTATCTTTTTGTCTCCTGTATAGGTTTATTTTGGGGGAAATATTACCTATGAGCAAAGCTTAGACAATCAGTCTAATAGGTATCTTCAAAGACTTTAAACTCCGAGGCAGCGACACAGTGACTGTAGGTCATATGTAATGAAGGTGGTGTTCTGACTAGGGTTTTCCAAATAGACTATTGCTGTGTTTTGCTTCCTGCTCTCTGTCATTCTCTTGGGTCCTAACTTCTCCAAAACATATCTACCCATTCCTTAAGCCCTCAATAATTTAAAAATATATTTATATTACTTAAATAATTCAAGGTCAGTGTCTGATGCCAGTTACCTAATTCACCAATAGCAATACAATGAATACTGACTTAGAAAATGATTCAGTCATGGAAACGGCCACAGTCAAATGAAGGTCCTTTTAGGTGCCAGTATTAATATGCTATGTTGGGAGCTGCACAGCTGTGCCTCTTAAGGTTCCTCCTGTATCTCCCCATTGGGCAGGTATTTGTGATGAGTAACCACTCTGGCTTTTAGTTCTCCTAAAGTGCATCAATAAGACTTTTGAAGCCGTAAGGATCTTTGAATTACCTATGGTGTGAGATAAGCTCTTTCTCATTACTCTAAGAATAGCCCAGCTCCCAAAGCCATTCAGAAGTTCACAGAGGGAGATCTGGCTTGCAGGCCTTGCAATAAACTCTTATTAACACTATCAAAAGTAATCTGCTTTTGTCGTGACCTCACTTTAGATTCTCGGCAGGTATAATGGACAGATTTGTAGTATTTCCTTTCCCCTTTTAAAAGACTAGATAAATGTACCTTTTCTCTCATCAGATTATAAAAGTCCAATGTAAATGGAAAGTTCATTGCTTTCCTTGATAACAGACGTAATCTTCTCAATTGATGCCCCCTGTCAGAAGGCATACGAGATGGTCCTAGAGATTGTTTTCCATTAAAGCAGGCTGAGAATAAGCTTAATTTCCCTGACTGTGCACTTTAACCTCTCAGATTTATGCAGTGAGAAAACGTTTTGTACCTACTTTCAGTGAAAAAAAGATGTACGCTTTCTGCTGCTTCCGGTTACATTGGGCCGTCTTGGGCAAAGGCAGCTTGGTTAGAATTGGCCCCAATGTCCAACAAGCTTTCAATTAGATTAATCTCTATTATTTATTTATTTGGGTGGGTGGATGGGTGGAGCATTGGGAGGAGGAGTGAGAAGTTAATAGCATCAAGTTTACTTAATCATTGACTGTTAAAATTAGCTCAAGCTCAAAGTACAAGTGAAAGTACATCAAAATAACACTAAATGAATATGTTTAGCATTTTACACATTTCAGCATATATCCATTTCCATCATCTCAGCTTCTCCTCATGTAGTTCTGTGCAGAGTAAGAAATCTTCATGTCCCTTTGACATATGGGAAAACCAAGGCTCACACAAATGTCAGGAGGTTTGACTCAGGTCACACAGTTAAACAATGCTGCCTATGGGTGGGGTTTTGGATCTCCAGGCTCTTGGCTCATTCTTCTTCCATTAACCAAAATGGCAGATGAGAGCCTAGAAGATATGATGGAATTTGAGGCCAAAAGACCAGAACTGAGATTCCAGCTGTGCTCTTTCCTATTTTGTTGTTGTTGTTGTTGTTGTTTTGATGTGTGCGTGTCAATACTAAGCCTTGGTTTTCTCATCTGTGAAGTAGAAATAATAACAAATGCCTCTGTTAAAATGAGGTAATTTCCATGAAAAACACTTTGTAAAGTGCAAAGAAAGATAAAAATAATATTATTATGTAATTATGACAATAATATTAATATTTATTGAATATTTAGTATTTTCCAGGTTTTACATGTATTATTTTATATTTTGCATTGTGAAATAAAACATTTATAGAAAAGTTTCTAAAACATCATTAAAAAATGTGAGAGAATTCATTGTGAAGGTTGCATTGTGAACTACCACCAAGCCAAGAATCAGAACGTTGCCAGCAATCTGGAAACTGCATACTTCTTCTCTCTTCATCCCCCTAGAGCTTACCACCGTTCTCATGTTTAAGCAATCATGCTTTTTTCATTTTTAATAATCCTTAAATAATATAGTCCAGTTTTACCTATTATTGAATTTTATGTCAATGAAATAAAATACTATGTATTCTTTTGCATTTGGCTTCTTTCATCAGAATCATGTTTTAAAGATTCATCCATTTTCCATATAATTTTAGTCTTTTATTTTCATTACTATACAGTGGTCCACTGTACAAATACATAATAATTTACCTAAATCTTGTACCATGGACAAACATTTAGGTTGTTTCTAGCCCTTTGCTCTTGAACAGTGCACCTATAAATAAGAACACGTACTTCGGTGCACATGTATGCAATTCCATAGGTTATGTACTTATGGGTAGAATTGCAGAGCCAGAGTTTTCACATATATCTTTAATTATAGTAGATACTGCCAGGTTGTTTTTTTCTTAAGTGAGTGTCCTAATTTACTAAAAATGTATGAGATTTTATATTGTTCCACACCCTCTCCAGCATTCAATACTATGATCTGTTTGAATACTAACTAGTCTGGTATGCACATAGTGGTATCTCACTGAAGTGCATTTTAATATGCATTTTAAACATGTTGCATCTGTTTATAAATTTATCTATCCTTTTTATTGTTTATTTAAAGCTCTTTTCCATTTTTATTTGGTTATTTGTCTTTTTCTCATCTATCTATAGTATTTTAAAAATACAATCCGTATACAAAGCCCTTAATTATACATGTGTTAATTATCTTTCCTCATGTTATGCCTTGCCTTTTCATTTTCTTAATGATGTCTTTGATAACCATAAGTTCTTAAGTTTAACATTATCTAATTTATTACTCATTTTCTCTTTATTTAGGGCTTTTTATATTTTGTACAAAGCATTTCATTTCTCTGAGGTTGTAAAGATATTCTTTAATATTGTTTTGGATAAGTTGATGGTTAGGCTGGGACCTTTACAGAGTTCACTATCAGGCAGTAGGACCTAAGCTTCTAGTGAGGAAGGGGAGAAAGATGTAGATTTCAGGCCTGTAGCACCCATTTTACCTTCGAAGGCTGAAAAGAGTCTGTGCGTGGAGGCAAACATATACAGAGAGGAGGGTAGATGTAATAGGCTGGTCTGTGGTTGGGCCATGAAGCAAGTAGTTTTTGCTTAGCTCAATTTCAGACACTCACACATTAAAAAAATAAATAAATAGAGGTTTTTTTTTGTTTGTTTGTTTTTTTAATTTATTTTCTAGTCAATTCTGATCCAGGGTATTGTTTTCCATTTTTAAAAATGTTTAGAGGGAAGAAGGATAAATAGAGCCTGTTAATATAAAAATTTTCCTCAGATAAAATCTAAGATATGGAAGAACATGGAAGAAATTGTGAAACTAAGGTTAGAGCATTTGGTCTTTAAAATTTAAAGTCAGGAATTACAAATTTTGTGGAAGTTGTTTACGTTTATAGTCTCTTTTACCCCTTGTTCCAAAGCCCTTCAAACTATAGATTCAAATGGTGTTTTGTAGAATCTTAGAATTGGCAGATCTCTGGTGCAACTTTTTATTTTTCAGATGGGGATACCAACACTTGCCTGTGGTCACAGAGCTATTTAATGAAATAATCAAACCAACTTTATGACTCTCCATATACAGTGTTTCTTTAATTACTAAAGGTAATTTTTTTAAATAAAATTAAATTACTTGGAGAAACTTCTGACAAATTGAAACACTAATTAGTGATTACTGGAGTCATTGAATTATAAAATTAGGATGAGTGGCAGAAAAGTCAAAAGTGTGGCCATCTCTCCAATTTTAGTGTTACATAAATCTTAAGTCTTTGAATCATAAGAAAAGGAAAGTAACAAAACTTTACAAGAATACACAATATTTGAACAGACATTTTACAAAAAAAAGGATACCCAGGTGGATAATGAATATTCAAAAAGGTGCTTAATTTCTTTCATCATTTGGAAAATCCAAATTATAACTATAATGAAGTACAACTACACACCTGTCAGAATACCAAAAACAAACAAAAAACAAGACAGAAGAAAAGGAAAACATCACAGACAATACCAAGTGTTGTGTTGGTGAGGATGTAGAACAACTAGAACTCTTATATTTTAATGGTGGAAGTATAAAATAATCCAACCACTTTAGAAAATTGGTGGTCTACTAAATTGAATGTATGAATCCCAGTGACCCAGCGATTCCATTGCTAAATAGATACCCAAGAGAGCACAAATGTGCACCAAAAGTCTTGTAAAATAATCATAATAGCATAATTTTTATAAGAGCTTCACTTCGGAAACTTTCTGAATGTTCATTAACAAAAGAAGAGATAAGGGAATTGTGGCATAATTATACAATGGAACACTACCCAGTAAAGATAAAACTTGACCTTCAATGACATGAGACAGAATGAATAAATCTCACAAACATAATATTTAAGGGATAAAGGCAGACAGAACAGAGTATGCCATACATAATTTTATTTATATAAAATTTAAAAATAAATTTGTGCTGCTTAGAAGTCAGAATAATGGTTACCTTTGCAGGGAGGTGGTCTAGATGAGTGAGTGGAGTTCTTGTAATGTTCTCTTACTTGATCAGGGTACTGGTTACACAGGTGCATTTGGTTAGTGTGAATCATCAAGCCATATATTTATGATGTGCATATTTTTTCTTGTGCATTATGCTTCAGTAAGATGTTAATATATATTTTTAACTTTCAGTAGTTTCAAGGCCAAGATCTTAAGGAAAATAACACTATCATCCTCTTGACAACCTGAATACATTTTCCATTTGACACAACATTCCTTCCATTTAGTTTGTCACTTGCTGCACATCTGTATCCCCCATGGCACACAGTAAGTTAAACAACCCAAATGCTGAAGAAAAATCATAACAGCAGGAGTTTGAATTTAAGATGAGTAAATTGGGGAGGAAAAGATAAGTTTTCAATTGACATCAGGAATGACTACTAGACTCCATAAGGAGGCACAAAAAGAGAAAATAATCATTTTTGACAGTAATCAAGGCTGATTTTTCATTAGAGTCTGGCAGATTGTGAATGAACAGATATAGCATAACAATAAACAATGGCTAAAACCAGTTGAAGGGACAAGGTGAGGAACTGAAGAGTTCTCCATCCCTGATAAAACATCTTGCTGTCCGTAGCTGGTGCTGCCAAGAAACTTTAGTGTTTCTGTCTGATACAATACTTTTGAAAACTACATAAGAGAGAGAGAGAGAGAGAGAGAAGGCAATCATGAACCATGATTCCAAAATGCTCTTTTTTTTTTTTTTAACTAGACTGATAGTGACAGCATGAAAAGAAAAACGTTTATTGAGCTCTCACAGCATGCAGGGACATCCATAGGTGTCATAATACTTAAGCTCAGAGCAGCCTGTGAAACAATGAGATTCTTATTTACAGATAGGACTTGGGATTCAGAAAGTTTGAGAAACTTGCCCATTGTCCTATCAATAGTTTAAGGCAAAGCCTCATTTTAAGCATACAACAGTCTGACTAAAATTTCTTGCTCTTACTGTAAAAACAAGCACCCTCTAGTTTTTCCACCTTGTATTGCTTTCCAGGAATGATGACAGTTCTCTAAAGAGACAACTGACCTGTAATGTCTGGTGAGAAAGACTGTCTCGGGAATCTACAAGACAAGATCATGGCTGTATTGATACTAAAAGGTGAAGAACACACTTAACCCCAAACATTGTGGTAGGGGTGGGCTCTAAAGTGTCTCCTAGAGCACTGAGGTCATGCTGGTCTTCACTGTGGACTGGCATCTTTGTTCCATAATGCAAACCACTCTTCAGGTAGGTGGAACCCTAGCCTAAGCCTAGCCACAGGCTGATAGGTGGGTACATCTTTTATGCCCAAAGGAAACCCAGTTCTCCTATGCCTACTCTAATAATAGATATCTCCACACCAGATGCTTCTTTGCGTTAAGGCATCATCCTCTGAGGGTTCGTTATAGCCATGAGAGGAATCTCAGTCATTTATTACATGGGTCTCCACTGTTTCATTAGGATAACCTATTGTTCCTTAGATGGGCAGGTCACAAGGCTCTGGAGGCTGGGGATCCAAAAAAGTGCATTTTGATGGGAGAAGAAGGAGAAAATCAGTGCTACTGACTTGAAGTTGGTCTCATTTTTATCAGGCAGTAAGGACTGGGTTCTGGGATAAGTGCAGGAAAAGGAAAGCTTACCACTGAACTTGGGAATGGGAGTAAAGGAGGTAAGAAGACACGCACACACATGCACAAACACATATACATTTCTCCCAAAGGTGCTCTGTGAGTGAACCATTATAATGGAGTCAAATAGTTTGTATTTTAACCTTACTTCTCTCACTTGTCAGTGTATAATCCAAGCAAGTTATTTAACCTTTCTGAATCTCATTGACCTCATCTAAAAACCACTTGGTGAAGACTGAAAGAAAAATTCACTCATCATCTTCCATGCAGTGAACACATTGTCTGATCCATGGCCCTTGTGGATACATCTGATGTGACTGCAGAGCTGGACCTCGAGTCCAGGATGAGCTCAGGAGGGTGGATGGACCAGGGACCAAAAGAGAGGATGTAGATTTGAATAGTGTACCATCATTATATAACAAGAAAGACTTTCTGACTACAGAGTAGACTACATTGTGAGAGAGTGTGCCTCTCATTTGTGAAAGAATCATACAGAGAGGCTGCAGGGACACCTGTCAGACACATTGGAGAATGAATTCCTGCATCGGTGGAGATTATTTCGGGTTGGCATCCCACAGGTTGGCAGATTCTGGGGTCACTTTCCTTCTAAGCATTAGCCATGAAATTGGGCAGCTAGTTGTGCAAAAACAAATGCAGACATGCAGATAGACTGACCTTGAAGAGGATTCAGAGACAAGCTGAAGGATGCTGTTTTCACATGTGTTTGTTATATTGTTTGATGACTGACTTCTGGTTTAAGTGTGTAGTGGACACTGGAAGGGTGCCTCCCCACATTCGTCTTATCTCTTTCCTCTTAACTGCTTCTAAATTTTTATTTAAAGAACTGCCTATCATTGATTGGGTAGTTGTAGCAGAGGCTGTCAATGCCACAGTATGTACTCTAGGACAGAAGCTGCCCTAAGGTTTGTGTGGGATCAACTCAGTTTCTGTTCTAAAGGTAGCCTCTGAATGGCATAAGTAAATGAGCCTGATCTCATGCCTTTTGTCTTTAGCAGTTGGCTTAAAGATGGAAAGTAACTAAGACCAATACAAAGCATATGGATTCAAGACTTGTTGTCCAGTCAACAGAGCAGAGATTGGGACTTTTCCTTTTTTTTTTCCCCCCCTGTCAATGCTGGTACCTCATTCATGATAAAGTAATAATTATTTATAGATACATGTTTTCACCCTTCCAAGGAAGAATTATACCTTATAAGAGGTAAACGTGATTTAACCACAAAACGTACATCCCTATCTATGGTATTCTGGCAGTGTGGCAGGTGAGTAAAGGTGCTGATTTGAAATAAGGATGTCAATTCTGATTCTCAATTGAACAGATTAATTTTGTTTACTTGTGTAGTTTATATGAATGAAACCATATAGAGGATGTTCAAGATTCTAGCTTTTGTTCAACACAATGTTTGAGAGTATTCATGATGTGGTGGATAGCAATGATTCACTCCTTCTCCTTGCTGCATAGGCATTCCATCCCATGGACATACATGGTGTATATATCCACCCTACTGCTTATGAGCATTTGTGCCCTTTCTAGCTTGGAGCTGTTATAAGTAGGGCTTCTGTGAACATCCTAGTACATATCTTTTTGTGCTCATAGTACACAGTTCTCTTAAGTATCTATCCAGGAGTGGAATTGCTTCATCATAGAGTATGCACATTTTCTGCTTTAGCAAATGCCACCTGATGGTTTTCTGAATTTGTTGTATTGTGCTTTGTACTTTTACAAAAATTGAATTATTTATAATATTTAAAAATCAGATTTCCTTTAAGAGGCTCTGGAAAACCAAGGATCATATTTCCAAATGAAATCAAACTGGCTGAAGCTAGTTGTAGCCACCTGTGTTAGCTGGGGAACTCACCACTGTCCTCAGATAGTGGCTTCACTCACTGATAATACTTTCTTGACCCCTGCTTCCGGGTGCTCTTTTCCTTCATTTATGACTACTAAGACAACTGAGATGAGTATAAGGACCCACAATTACTCATTTAGAGAATACTAGAACTTAGCAAACCTATTTCTTTGCTTTAGATTTTATTGTAAGCAGACCCTGAGATAGGATGTAAGTGCAGTTAGTTTATTTAAAAGTTGATAACAGGACTTGAGGTAGGGGAGTGGGGAAAGAAGACAGAGGGGAAAAGGCCAATGAAGTGTAATGTTAGGCATGGGCATCCAGAGTTCATGGAGGTTGGTCCACCTGGGAACTCTGGGACCCAGTGGAGAACACACTTCAGAGATCCGCCACTTAGGTGGAGTAGAGACAGCCTCAGTCATTGCTTGTGGACTGCTGGGCAAGGGTAGTATGCACTCTGCATGACCTCTAGCCTGCCATACTTGCATAAAAAGTAGGCTCTGGAGATCTGAGGAGCACATACTGGCAGTTGGAAGGCAAGCAGTAGAATAGTAAGACAAGAGGAAAACACGCAAAGCACCAACAGTGGCAGCTACACTGATATTTCCACCTTTACTTCAGGTCTCTAGTCCTTAGAATCTTACATCCTAGAATCCTGATTCTTATAGCCTCTACACATAGAGCTGGCAGTGTGTTGCTTTTTATTCATGCATGTGAAATCTCTGCTCCCATTTCAGAAGTTCTAACCATCCTCCTCCCATCATCCCCTTACCAAGCCTGTCAGGATAACTACATATTTATGACAGTCCTATTGTATTACAATCTAGAGTATCTAATGTTTCTGCGCAAGAGGCTCTCTCTCCTCATTTCCTTCCCATCCAGGTAGATTTCCATTACTCTGTGAAAGCATATTTAAAAGATTTTAATAATACATTTGCCAAGATAGATTCCACTTATCCTCACATAGACCATGATTCGCAATCAAGTAGAACAATTAGATTGTTGCACAGATCCCTAAACCGCAGTAAGAGTTGCCTGGAGATGGAAAATCTGTGTGGAAGTGAGGTAGAAATTATTTTTCTTTTTATTGCTCTTCAGTTTTCAATTTACATTCCAAGGTGATTGAAAAAAAAAGAATTCTGAGATTTGTAGAAAAGAATAGGATCTGTGTGAATAAGAGGAGACCTTCTTATTTAGCAGATTTTCTGTTAATAAGGCACATATGCTGCAATGCCAAAAAAGGTTGCAAATGGTCTTTTTTGAAAAAGAGCCCTATGGGATTTCTGCAGAAGGAGGAAAAATCCAATTTCTTACTTAGGAAATACCAAATTCTTAGCCATCCTTTGAGAACTGAGTGTATGATCCCCAATTACAATAATTTGTAGGGGATATAATCAGTGCCAATTACAGTTCATTTTTATTTAAAAAATTTAAAAACAAACCTTCTAAACCTCAAAAAATAGTTAATGCAATTAGAAAAAAAGAGCATCGATTGCAATTCTCATGTTAGCTGATTTTAAAAACTCATTTGAAAATGACGAAGGATTAAAAGATTTAACATCAAGGCCAAACAAAACATAACAAAACAAAAAATTTGTGAAAATACCACATGGGTAGCATGTGCAATGGGAGACTTTGATCTGAAAGTATTAAATTCCTGACTGGAGAAACTGAGGAACATTAAATTGAACCTTACTCATTAAGGAATCACTTTCCTCTAGTCCTAGATATTTACACACACAGACAATCGATTCTCATTTTTCAGAGTGAAAATTAACTCAGTCGCCATGTACACTGAGTTAGCAAATATTGAACTATTGCCCCTACAGAAAATACAGGGTCACATTCTTGCATGCCTCTGGTCACAACATTTTGATCAACCAAAATGCCATTCATCTTCTATAGGTTTGCTTGCCAACGTTCTTTAAAAACATGCTCGTCTCACCATTGTTAAAAACCTACTCTTTCCAAACAAACAGAGACTCATGAACAATGGACTAATAGTTAACAGAGGAGAGTGGGGAGGTAGATGAGGAAAAAAAAATTAAATCATTTCTTCAATTAAAAAATTATTAATTAATTTAAAAAATAAAATAAAATGTGGTTAAACAATTAAAAATTTTTTAAACTTACTCTTCCACTTAATTCTTTTTCCTGTATAACACTCAGCAAAAATTAAAAACAAAATCATTTCATGACGTACAGTACCTCTAGAACCTGAAAATTTAACATTTTTCATGCCATTTCACTTTTTGAAACAAGCAAGGCAGCCGGCACTAGCTAGAAGGATTTGATGTTTTTCTAACTGTTTAACATGACCATAAATTTCCTTAGCTTTCAGCCTCACAGCAATGCCTCTACTTTGTACTTTTTTTTTTTTAATCAGTCATCATTCAACAAATACACAAATTTAGCAACTTTGGTATATCTTCTCCGTAGTACTATAGATGTTATTTTAGAACTTTCTGGTATGGTTTCACATTGAGATTACCTAATTATCTCTCTCTTTTTTTCTGAATGTACCATGTTATTGATTAACTTTGAACTCACAGACAACAGCATTATAACTCATACCTGGAAGTAACTTATCTAACTCATATTTTTTTTTTGTAAGACACATCGCAGCCTTCTTGCACTTAGGAAGATTAGACAACAGTTCAACACTTCGTTGGGGCCGTTTTTAAGCAGGAAAATTACCAACAAAAAGCACAAAGATATGAAAAACATGACACCAAATAGACCATGGAAAAGCTGCTTGTTTACAGTATGAGAGCTGAGACAAGAAAGCAAAGAGTTTTTATGTTCAGCCTTGATTGGAAATGTATATGTCAGGCAGCTCAAATTTTTCACCACTCTGTGTATGTCTGTAAATGTTCCATGCGTATTGATTTTGGAGTAACACGTAAATTTTAGTGAGCAGGTGAATTTGCAAATATGGAATATATAAGTAAGGATTAACTATGTATTCTTGTTACCTGACTCTTAAAACACCACCTCTAGGTAATTCAAATAGAATTTTCATTAGTATTTTTTAATGCCTTTTAAAAAGCAGGGTTTATATAAGCAAATTCTTGGAATAGATTTATTTTATTTGGTATCTTCTCTCAGTAGTTCTCCTCATGTTGATATTCCCTTACTTCCCTTAACTTATAGAAAAGATTTTTCTTTTAATTCTTGAGTGCTATGTCCTATGTGATATCTTGGAAATATGTCAAGCAGATTTGGACTTGAATCCTGCTTCTGGAATGTTTTTGGCAAATTATTTAACCCCTAGAAAATATTTATCTTCTAGTGCCACTACACTAATTAAATAAGACATGCAAAAAGCTTTGCATATTATTTGCTAGATGGTAATTTCTGTTCTATACCCTGATTTGAGTAGAGAGACATATCAAATAGTGATTAAAAGAGTGCTCAAATTCTGGCTCCACTAGCCACTGACTGCCAAAGTATGGAAACAAATACTAAGATGAAGCCTACTCTAGTCTTCGTCCCTGAATGACCAAGTGGAGCAGAACTCTCACTGAACACCATGACATAAATGTGTAATGAACCTGTGTTGTGCTTTAAAAATACAACATGACTTAAATGTGCAATGGGAGACTTGTACCTCAGAAATGATTCAGCGATTTAGGGATTAATCAGTTTCTGTAGTATAACCAAGCCGAATCTGACAAATATTTACAGCCCCACAAGTCTGTGACCTTCCCTGAGGGCAAACAATTAAGAGAGTTATATGGTTAAATAGAAGAACAGCGTGTTTATGAGATCTTGGAAAAGAATATGATTATTTCAAGAGACCAGGTGTAATTATTGTGTATGTGTATATGTCTTTTGGGTAAGAATAAGGTACCTGTCAAAGAGGTGGTCTTCCAAGAAAGAAGGACCCAAAGAGGGGTTAAAGATTTAGTAGAATCTCAAATCATTAGTAAAATTTTGCCATGTGGATAAGGGCAGATAAAAATGGTAGAGTGATAAGGCATCTACACAGAAGAAATTGCATGTGAAAATGTACGGAAGTATAAGAGCACATACTGAAAAGGACTAGAATTTTTTATCTTACAGTAAGAAGTCACTGAAGACTTTGGAGTATAGGGGGTGATAGGAGCAGAACTAAGCTCTAGAAGGATTATGCAATCATCAGCACTGATCACTGATTGGAATAGAAGATTGTTATAAATAAGGAAAGCAGGAAGGGGGTCTCGATTGGAATAGAAGATTGTTACAAACAAGGGGAGCAGGAAGGGGGTCTCTTCGCATATTATCTTCACACAGAATCAAATTGTCTATGTCAGAGTGAGGGAAAAGGTGGTATCTGTCAGCTGTGGCCATAATAATGCTGCATAATAGTAACATCAGGCACAATAACCCATCAAAAATTCAGTGGCTTACAGACACACCATTTTTTCATTCATGAGACTGCCAGTTAGTTAAAATTTGACTGATCTTTGTTGTGTTCAGGAGGGCTTGGTTCCAGGCTTCAGGACAAGTTTAAGTGTATTCCTCTTGTCTCATTCTGAGACTTAGACTGGGAGGGCAGTAGCTATTCGAATATATTATTTCACAACCATGGCACAAGTGCTGGAGGTCAAAGCCATCTATGCAAGCACAGGAAAGCTTTTGTTCACATCAAAACTACTGAAATTCCATTGGACAATGCAATTTACATGGACAAACCCAAAGTCAAGGGGAAAGTGTATGAGGCAGAGTTCTCCAAAGAAACAGAACTAATAGGATATATACTTGCTTATGTACCTACTTATTATAAGGGATTGGTTCACATGAATATAGAGGCTGACAATTCCTTGAATCTGAAGTTAGCAAGTTGGAGATCCAGGAAAACTGATGGTATATAGTTCTAGTCCAAACACCAGAAGGCTGAAACTCCAGGAAAAGCTGTTATTTCAGTTTATGTTTGAAGGCATTTATGTTTCAGCTCAATATAGTCAGGCAGAAGGAGTTCCCGCTTATTTGAGAGAGATTTGCTATTTTATTCTACTTACATTGGGAAAGGTAATCTACTTTACTCAGTTTACTGATTCTAATGATTATCTCATCCAAAATACCCTCACAGACATGCCCAAAATAATGTTTGATTAAATATCTGGACACACTGAGGCCCAGTCAATTTACACATAAAATTAACTATCACAGTGAGTAATTGCATTATCCCCACCACGAGGGAACACAAGGGTGAAGTATTGACAATAATTATTGAATCTTTAGCAGCAAGTTTGTGAGAAAGTGAAATTCACCCCAAGATTTAGAACCTAATTAACTGAAATACTGTATATCATCTTTATAAGTTTTAACCAGAAAAAAATGTGTTGTTAAAAGTCAAGTATTTCAGTTCTGCTTCATCTAGAGAATAAATGGGTCCAGACTTTTCGCCCTCCAATGTAAAAATATGTATGAGCTTCAGGAAATATTTTCAGACCTTCTCAAACCTTCTCATACTTTATTTAGCTGCCTTCCTGTGAAGTCCATCCTTGCCTCAGACCTTCTAACTTTACCACATACAAGCTATGAGACTATTGGTAAATTATCTTAACCTCACTATATCTCAGTTTCCTGATCTGTACAGTGGGCATAATAGTTAAACTTTCTTCATATTAAAGTTTCTAACATAGGGGAAGCATTTAAAGCATTACTGAGCCTTGAATAAGTGCTTTGTACTTATGATTTATTTTATTATTGACTCATTTAATCTTCACAACTCTATCATGTAGACATTTTTTCATAATTTCTGTATTATAGATGAAGAACCCAAGGCAGAGTAGGTAATTAACTTTTCCAAGAGTACATGACTAGTGAGATAAGTCTAAGTCCATCATGACCACCACTGCCACACCCAGCTTCTTCTTAGAGAATAATTGCTTTTGTCATCCAATAGAACTAATTATGGACCTTTTCCTGTACATTTGTATTCATATTTGTTAAAGAATATATTGTTTTGTATATCTATGCAGTTTCTCTTCTTTTAAATGCTATTATATTATATCCATATTTTGTTCTATTTCTTGGTTTTACTCAACACTATATTTTGAAAGTCTTCTGGTGTCACTAATATAAATCTGTCTTATATAAAGTGTGGCAAATAATTCAACAACCTCAATAGATATATATAACCTCTCTCTATCTCTATCTCTATCTCTATCTCTATCTCTATCTCTATCTCTATCTTTATCTCTATCTCTATCTATCTATACATATACTATATACTATTGTCAATAGCATAATATACTATTATACTATTATAGCTCTTATGCTATTGGTAAACATGAAGTTCCCTTCCAATTCCCCACCATTGCAAACAGTGCTGTATTGGCCACCCTGGTAGTAGAAGCCTCCTGGTGTGCATGGGAAGCACACTTTCTGGGTCACAGAGTGTATATAGTTATAATTATAGTAATGCTTGAAAGCTGTCTCCAGTGTGGCTCTATCAGTTCACACTCCCACTGGCTATGAGAGGAGTTGGCTGCCCCAGCATCAGGAATGCAGCATGTGCTAGGGGGATATGACAAGGTGCGACAGGGAAAAGAACGTGTCCCTAGAACCATGGGAGACACAGGCAATGTGTGCCTCTTTATAGGTTTCATTGGGCATCCGTATTTTTTTTTTTTTTTTTTTTTTTTGGTTTCCAATTCCTAACTACTTCTGGGAAAGAAATAACACAAAGAAGATTCTTTTATTTTTTAATGGACAGAACATTATCTCTTATTGGTCTGTGCTCTGGAAGCTTCTAAAATCTCAGTTTTTTACTAGGAAGTAGACTGAGGTCTTTTGTTCAGAGCAGAGAGAATCTTTTTTCCCATTGCCTATCTAACCAGTATGTCTAGCTGTCACTATTATAAAACTCTTCTTAGGAGCCACTCACTCCCTTACTCTTATGTTGAATTTAGAGATACAACTCAACATGACAAATTTCAGTTCACTAAGGAAGTCTGGGTGACTCAAGAATTTAAAAAGCCTTTCCAAATGGTTAAAAAAGCAAGTAGAATTTATTATGAGTCATTTCCTTACAGCAATTGATTGTAGTTTTTGTAACTATCTGCTAGAGTCAGCAGACAATTAGGAAATGCTGTTCTGACAATTTAGAGAGTTCAGTCTTTGGAAACTGGACAACAAAGCTTGGTTCTAACCTAGTAACCAAAGCTATGTAATTAATTAGTTCTTGCAGGTTTCAGTTGGAAAATGGCGTTGCTGTGTTACAGTAATAATCCCTGTTGTCGTTGAGTTATCAGCAAACTGCAGCTCCTCTCTCGGGAGAAGAAACCCTGTAATTTAACAAATCACTGTATTTTGGGTTTTGACATTGCACATGCTTTTCAATTTCCATCTGTTCCTTCAGTTCATTAGTATTTTATTGTTGCTACAGTCAGGAATATTTTAATAGTTTTTCTCCTTCTAAAATAACACACCATCAACTATCTTCTGTCATCCCTTTGGACACCTAAAAATGGCATGTCCATTCCAATTTTAAATTGCTTTTAGGAAGCACTATTTTGGACATTTTCCCCAAAGTCCAAGATGGCTGCCTTTGGCTATGAACTAGAATAATTGCCTTATGTGTGAAAATAAATATTCAAAATCTACTTCAAAAACAGATTTTTTTTGAAAGGAATAAAGTAATATCCTCTTATATTCCTAAACCATTTCTTTATTAGATCAGAATATGCTCAAGAAACCTAGTGTGAGCACCCACAAGAGTACATACACATAATTTTATATACATACTCTTCCAAACACAATATACATACACACATACCCCACATACACACTCCATATATGTTACCCAACCACACCACATATGTATATCCACCCATATTCCATATACACACACATCTTATAGCCTTCCAACCTAAACCACACATGTACCATGCATGAACACACATACTTCAATGCACACATATACCACACAGACACAATCATATACATGGTACATATATGCACACAATTCCAAATACCCACAAATATCACACACATTTTGCTCTGCCCCAAATATAGCATAAACACATATACATGAATACATACACTCCACATACATGAATGCACATACACACATGATTCATGTACACACAAATCGCAAACACACACATATCTATGACTGCCCTGTGGTGTGAGAATGAACAAAAATATTAACCTATCAAAAACAGTAGTGAGAAACTTTATAAATAAACACAAGTAAAAGTGTACACTAGAAAATATATATTGAAATATGTATTGAGACATATTTTGGAATGGAATTTAAGTCATTGAAAAATTTTAGTAACTTCACAGAAAGTGAGATTTTTGGGGGGCCAATTAGTGGTTTTCTTTTGTTGGTCATGTCCTGTCTATGCACACTCAAACCTATTTCTCCTCAGTTGAAATGAAAGGTCAAGGCCAAAGTTTCAAGGATGAAATCAGAGTATCTGACCCACCCAGTCACCCCCTTACACACAGACACACGAACACACACACACACACACACACACACACACACACACAACATATCAATATCCATGAAGTGATGGTGGAAGGCAGAATGTATCAGGAATATACCATGAGTTATGAAAAAAAGTTCTCTTTGAGATCGTGGTCCTATAAAAGATCAAAGAAGTGTCAACACACTCTGAGAGAGACCCCACTGAGCAGAAGGCCGGGCATCCCCCTGGGATCTGCAGCACAAACTCTCACATTTTGTAGTGAAACTGTCCTTTCCCTTGTGTTACTTTCTTAAAAAGTTCTAAGTGCACTGCAGACCACTGTCAGAAGTATGAGTGTAAAGGTCAAATGCAAAGGAAGCTTGAACTTATAATGACATCTGATTTCACAAGTTTCAGGGCTGTCTAAAATCAGCTCTGACAGAAAATCAACTCGTGTAAATTACTGAGCACCCTACTAGACTAGTTAAATATCTTTCCTGCTCACTTTTATCATTATCGCCCCTTTTTTCTTCCATTTTTACACACCTTCTTTCCTTCCTTCCTTCTTTCCTTCTTTACTTCCTTCCTCCTTCCCTTCCTCCCTCCCTCCCTTCCTTTCTTCCTCCCTCCCTCCCTCTCTCCCTTCCTTCCTTCCTTCCTTCCTTCCTTCCTTCCTTCCTTCCTTCCTTCCTTCTTTCCTTCCTTCTTTTTTCTTTTCTGTTATTTTAGCCTCCTTTTCTCCCTCAGCAGACTTTTTAAATTAAGATCAGAAAAAGCTATTGTGCTGTGTTCCAGGAAAAAGAGTGTATGGCGGGCCTCTACTTAAATATAATCCACATCAGCTGGATGTCTAGTTGTTTAAAGGAGGACTGTGTTTCAAATTTGTAATAAAGTTTATTCAATCAACTAACAGACATTGAGTACTGACTTTTAACTAACTCTCCCAGTTTTCTCCAATAAAGAACCATCTTTAACTAATAACTAGTCTATTACTATTGGGGGCCACTTATGGCCAACTGAAGTTAGTTTAGATATGAGCATTCAGGCTACAGAAGCTTTAATTTTTCATCAGAAGGCTCATTAAACTCATGAAATTTATTCCTCATATATGGTTTTAATACACCCACAATGTTTCCCCAACTTATATTCTTAAAACTCTCTGTGGATGTCATTTTCCTCTTTAGACCTTTATCAGATTCCAGTCCTCTAATAAAGTCTAAACTTTAACAAAGTCACACTCAAAGATGCCCTTTGAAATATGGCTCAAATCCCCCACAAATTCACTTCCTAAACTCTAAGATTTGGTCACATGTCTCCAAACCTTAGCTCTTCCTTTCCTTTGGGCTCCATGTATTGGAAACCCAGACATTCTTAGAGCCCACACAGCCTTTCCATGTGTCTGAGGCACAATTAACTAACTGCTCCTTCTTCTGGAATCCATAGCATGTGACTTGTCTTTCCACTTAACCTTGCATAATAATTAGGGGTCTGCTGTCCCTGTCTTCTGAGGACTGGCACTATTAGTCTTGCTGTAGCCCATGGTTACTAGTAATCTGCCTGACGCAAAGTGGGATCTCAATAAATTATAATAGAAATATTAACTATAAATACATTGAAGAACTGGATATCTGCTATTTTTGCCTGCCTAGTATACATCCTCTCTTCTTTGAGTAAAAGCATCTGAATTTTTCTTTGGAAATCGCATCTTCCTAATTCAAAGGTCATGGGAACTGACCTTATTCCTTTGGTCAAGAGGCTTGCACGTGACCTGACCTTGCCAATCAAATTCATACTGACTGCTCTGGAAATAGATACATGGCCCATTTGGGTTTACTAAACCAAATTCCAGGTTTTTTCTTAAATAATTGGAAAAGAAATTTATTCCTTGCTACTACAGAAAAACTGTTAGGATGCAAGCCTAGACTTGCTTGCTAATGGCCATATTTCCTACTACGTCTTGAGAGAGTTTGCTTTCACATGATGCTTGTGTATAAGAGCCAAGAGAAAGGGAAACACAAATTCCCAATGACAAATTTTAGTTCACCCAGGCCTAAAGACATATGCCAATGGACATTTTTTCATATTATCCAATATGTTTTTATTTTTGCTTTAGCCAGTTTAATTTTTTAATCTTCATTATTTTCCTCTTTCATTATTTAATTATTCCCCCCCCCCCATCCTTTGCATGCAAAAAATTCTTGAGAGATAGTGCCATTTAGTGGGATAATAGAAAGCAGGTGTCTGTCTCTGAAGGGCAAAAGAGCAAATATGATAAGATAGTTTTATGCAACTTCCAACATCATATTTATGAACCCAACGATCCCATGTAACTTAGGACATTGCTTCTTAGTCTTAGCTATATACATGAATCCCCTGAGGATCTTGTTAAAATTCAGTTTCTGACTGAGTAGGTCTGGGGTGGACCTGAGATCCTGCATTTCTAACAAGCTCTCTGGGGATTTGATAATGCTAATTCATGAACCACATTTTGTGTAGCAGGGACCTCGCATCAAGAGTCATTGTCAGTGTCGAGACCCTCCTTCCCTCCATCACCACTTTTGCTTAAAGTGGTGATGGTTGAATTTGCCACACTTTTTCAAAATCTTCCTTATTTTAAATTGACTTTCTGAAGGAAAAAAAAAAAAGTAAGCCAAATGCAGGATCACCAACAGGGGGATGCGTGAGCAGCATGTGAAATCAATGTAAAGGCAGATAGAGTAACTGCTTAAAATGTTACAGATACACAATGAACATCTTGAAATTCTTCCTTGCCTCATTCTTGAATCCCAAATTTGTCTTACTGGAAGCATTTAGTGCAACATAGAATATCTCTGCTGGGACTCGGCAGAATTATGGCACGTGATTTCTTCTGGGGCTCAACCTGCTGCCCAACAGAATGACTACCCCATCTGAGCTGTGATCTAATTTATATCCTTCTCCTGGTGCCAGATTCCTAGGTACTGTCACCGGGAACTGAAGCAGCACCATTGCTCACTCATATCCAAAGTTGGCTGCTTCCCGACAATGCTGTGTGGCTCAGGATAATCTTTGCCTGTTATTCAGCCTGATGATGCAGTGATTTGGTTTCACTGTAACTGAAACATATGCCTTGTGAGTTTGTTATGTTTGGGGATTATTAATAATCACAAAAAAAGAATTTAGGCAGTCATGAACATCTCATATCCCAGTAAACATGTCATTTTCAAATTCAGATTCTACCCCCACATGTTCATAAACTCTTCTCGTCAAAAATCACTTCTCGGATTAAGACTGGGCACATTTCCCATTTTCTAGCACATCCTTTCTGAATCTCTCTGGTTTTATTTCTCCTAATCAAGAGTTAGTTGAGCAGATGTCTCATTACTTGGTCTCAAGAGCATCTGTTATCAGCAGAGGTAAACATGAGATGCCTAATCCTTCTTGAACCCCTTCTCTAGCTCTTGAGTGAAGGGTGGAAGATAATGATGGAAGCTTATTATATGTATTCTAAGAAGCAAATGTGATCTCAAACTTTAGGAGCACAAGTCAGAAAAAAACACCATTTGGTTACTTCATATCTTCCGAAAAGAATGTGATGACAACAGTGTCAGAGCTATAGATAACAATAGGAAAGAATAGTTTTTAAAACCTGTTAAACTCAAGTTTGTTTTTTCTGTTATCAGTGTTTGGAGAGAGAATGCTTGAACTTAGTCTTTAGAATAAAATGTGATATTCAAAATAATACTTGGCATAGATGGGCCCTGTATTAAAGTCACCATGAAAGCTGAATGAGCAGCTTTATGGAGTGAACAAAGCTGGCTTCACATCAAGACAGACTTCTTCCTGTCTCTCAGCAGGCTTCTGGAGGTTCCTTCTGCTAGCTGATAGATATATCTTCAGGGTATGCAAACTGATTCTTTTACTTGATTAAGAAAAATCCAACCAATGACCTAGATATGTTGTAAAATAATTGTATACATTGTAATCTATTTACAAATCTAAGTTAAATTTGATTAATTGGTGTTCCCACCAATTAAATATGTCCAGTAAGAGGGGAGAGGGATACATAGCAGTGCCAGGGAGTCGGGGAGAGAAAATGGCCTTTCCTTCAAATTACTTTGGCTTCATTCCAGAGTCAGTGTCCTTAATTCAGCCCATATGAGTGGAAAATTAGTGTTTAGGTATTTTTTAGAAGGTTTCTTTTATAATGAATAAATAGAGGTTTTGTTGGCAGAGAGTCCCTACTGATAGCTAGTAGACCTGTGAGAAGTGTGTGAAACCAAAGTTTTGTTATTGTAAGGTTTTGAAAACACCCAAGAGGCTTTTGCTTCTGACAGCCAAATTGCTCCACAGACATTATTAGAGGAGTGGAAGGTATATTTGTGAGACATGTCAAAGTGATAACCAAAGAAAGGAGAACAGAGCATGTTATTCATTGTGGCGGGGACTTTTCCATCACTTCATGCACCATTACTATCATTTAAGACTCCAAACTTTGCTAAGAGGTTACTATTTATTAATAAATAAAAAGAGGAGTCTGTTGTGTACACCTTTCCAGAGAACATGGCTATTAGCTGGGACTGGTACCTGTACCCGGAAAAATGTCACTGCTCTCAAGAAAGAAGAGGCCAGTTGTAGCAGGAGTAGAGCCCAACAGAGGTACCTATATCTTTAAAATCATTTACTCCCGGCCTCTCCAGTGGGGCTAGGTGGCCTGCAAGATGGTCTCCATCACTGGAAGAAATCTGTTGGGGTCAGGGGACACTGAAACTAGGAGTCCTGGTGTCTACTCCCAACTCCACTGTGAGTCTCTGGGTAAGGAACTCTAGCTCTTTGAATTTCTGAGCTTGGGTTCCTCAACTGTAACATGAGAGTCTGGGACCAGAGTATCAGTCCTAAGGCCTTGTATCCTATGACACTCTGTGATTCTCCTATATCCCTTGTCTAGACCTTCTGGAAATCTTCTCTGTAATAAAAATTTAGCCA
Organism: Rousettus aegyptiacus; assembly: GCF_014176215.1. Taxonomy (NCBI): domain Eukaryota; kingdom Metazoa; phylum Chordata; class Mammalia; order Chiroptera; family Pteropodidae; genus Rousettus; species Rousettus aegyptiacus. The sequence continues at coordinate 30,336,537 of NW_023416287.1, read as the reverse complement.
GATTCTGTTAATCATCTCCACTGTTACCACCTGATCCAGCCTTCCTCATTCATCTCTCAATTGGATTATCGCAGCAAACTCTGAACTAACCCGTCTGCTTTCTCTTCTGCCTGCCAACAGTCTGATCTCAACCCAGCCGACTAGATCATCTCATTAAAATCTCACCATACTGTTCCCCCCGTGGCTCTCGTTTTCTCCCTGTATTTATACTACCCCATAGAGCCTGAGCACTAACCTGGATTTATCTCTCTGATCCCATCTCCTACTATCTTACACATGATTAACTCCTTCAGACCACATAACCACCCTCCTTCCAGGTCACCCTTCAACCCATCTCTAAGCACTAGCCTTTTACCCTTCTGGAATGCTCTTCTCACTCTCTCTCCAACTCATCACACCCCAGATATGTGTGTGACTGACTCTGTCACCTCCTTCCAATCTCTATTCAAATGTTACTCCTTGATGAGGCTTTCTCTGACCATTACATTTAAAACTGCATCAACCCACAGTACTTTCCAATCCGCTTATTCTACTCTTTACCCCTCATAGCACTGAACTTCTATCATCTGATACAATATCACATATCAATTATGTTTTTTCATGTCTCCCCCTATAAGACTGTAGGTTCCATATGGGCAAGGACCTTTGCCTATACATACATGTTTTTTACTGTTGTATTCCCAGTGCCTAGAGGAGTTCCTGGCTCATAGAGGTGCTCAACACAAACTTGTTGAATGAAGTAATAAATCCTTGAAAGTCTTATTTATTTCTTGTCATGCTCTTGGATGTGCATAATGCTAATAACTGACAGCAAAGTCCAAGAAGAGAGACTTCCTTTATTCTGGAGGGCCAGCAACATTTTTATGCACAAAAGCCTACATAACTATTCCTAAGTGGATGAGGATGAGATGTTCATAATTTGGCATCTGCACCTTGTAATTGCCATGCATGTTGTCAGTGTTCTTCCTCTGTGCCCCGGTGTTTGCTGTCCCTCTTCCTTCAGCCCCTCTGTCCCTGCCTTAAAGCTTTCTCTTTCCATAGAACCATGTGAAGGATCCATGTGCAAGAATAGGCTCACACTGCCAGAGGGCTAATGCTGCTAGGAATATTCTCAAATGATAAGGAATGGAAGCTGTTGGCTACACTTCTCAGCTTCTTTGCCCCTTGCCTACGACCATTTTCAGCCATGTTTATCCATGTCCCAGAGATCTGTGGTGGATTCAAGGTCCATCGCCCAGGTGGTTACCTGCTTATAAATGTATGTTTTACTAATTTCCATCCCTTTCTTGAATTACTTCCCTACTTCCCTCCTCTACAAGGGATCTACTTGTGATCACTTCCCAAATAAAGAGAATTCTGATCTCACAGACTGATTCCAGGGGAACCCAAATGCTCATAAACATGTAACAAGACCCTTCCCTTCCTTCATGTGTTGTTCATGCCTTCTGTGCATCAAGCAGATCACATTCCCCATGTAATTTAAGCCTTGGCTAAGAAAGAGTACTAGATCATTTCTAAAGCCCCTTCCCACTTCATGACCAAAGATTCCAGCTGGTGAGAGGCGATCTGATGGGCAATGCTCCAAAGTCTGGAGCCAGATTGCCCAGGTTCAAGTTCTAACTATTACCTGCCAGCTGTTTAACTTTGAATATGTTATTTAACCTTTCTCTTGCCCAGTTTCCTCATCTGCAAAACAAGTCTGCTGATAGTGCTGTCCCCTGGGGATTAAAGAAGTTTACATTTTCGAAACAGTATGGCCAGTGTATGGTCCAAAGTAGGAGCTACATAAATAATGTAAAATAATCACCCCCCTATACACACTGTCTTGTTAACAAAGGCACTAAAGCTAAAGGTGGTTAAATTCACTAACCAAGGTCATATAATTGAGACACTCCAGAACTGGAAAGCTGCTCTTTGGAATCCAAATACAGTGTGATTTTTGTGACATTTCCCTCAATTTAAAAAACAAACAAACAAACAAACAAACACCCTCAAAAACTTGTATCCAAGTGCCCAATTTTCTTGAGACATATTCTATAATGAGAAAATGTTTAAAAATAATTATTACTAGTTAATTAGTGGAAAGATATAGCAATTAAGTATGTGGTACAAGTTAATTATAAACAATATTAGCTTTATATATTTAGATTGCTTCATACACTTCATAGAAGGGTGTCTGATGGGTAAATATTTCACTTGGATAATAAATCAGTCTCTCTCTCCTCTCCCCAGTACTATAACCCTCAAATACATGAAAAGATTTTGTGTGAAGGAAAGCAATGAACTTTGCTCATTCTCCATAGGGCAGTGTAGAGAAGGATTTAGGTTAAATTTCGCAGGAAGGAATTTCATCCAGATGTAGGGCAGAGATTTTACGATTAATGCAGTTAAAATTTAAGTTAGCGCTATGTGAGATTTGAGTTGCATTCAGAAAACATCCTTGTCCAAGAACATCTTTCCTACAGCCTTATATTGGTGCCTAAAGTTCTACTAGTAGAGGTTTATTCATTTGGTGAATTTAGTTAAAAACAATTAATTAAATATGGTTTATAAAATAGTCACTGGGTTAAGTACTAGGTAAGACTTGACTGTTTCAAAGACTACTCCCAGAAAATTCAAATATCTCTGAGCAAGTGACACAATATGTTATTGTCAACAATTAACACTTCAGTGGGGATTAGCTTGACAGATCCTTTTTCAACTATGACAGCTGCCTGAGAATCCAACTCCAAGGATGCAAAATCCTAGTCATGGGCAGGGAGATGGTGGAAAGAGGGGCCAGTGTACAGGTCATGGCTGTAAATGAGAGGATTAACATATGTTGGGCCTGTGCCATGGGCCAGCCACTGTGCTAGCCCCTTCTCAACCATTCTGAGGGGAGCTGATCACCCACTGCAATGGGTTTTTGAGGCAAACTTGAAGGTACAGTGGGGCAGAGAGAAAAGAGGAGGTATTGTAAAGACCCACACTGCCTCACTCCATGGTGGTTCTAAGACTCCTTGTTGACCATAATAAGGGAAAGCGAATGTTTATCTTCCTTGGTTCCCTTATGGGATAGGAGAGGAGCCCAGAGTACATCAAAATGGAAATTCTCCCATTGTCACACAAAATTCTTAACCAATGTGAGTGAAACTTATTTACAGAAGTAAAGAATTTGCAGTAAGTGTTCAGGGTTGTCAAATTTCTTTCTACCATTAAATACGAGTCTCATGACAATGGTAGTTTTATAAATACATCCTTGGTTGAAGAGTCTGCATTCATTGAGTGAAGCTTCCCAACCCTTACTTATCATACAACAACACGTTTAGAGGTGCAAATTGGCATTATTCAAGTTAAATACTAACAAATTTGTCAGAAATAAGAAAATTTGATCTTCTTACCACATGCACCTTTGTACTACTTTATGTCCCTCACTTGCATTCATTCAATAGGTATTTATTGAACATTTACTAAATACCACTTAGCCTACTTGAACATTTCCTTGTTTTGCCTACTGTGGGTTAAGAGTATGACATGCCTTTAGCATCTGTTCACACTATTATTAGATGAAGTATCTGCTTCTCTATCACTCAGAAAAGTAGGCAATTTCTCTTCTGATAAAAAGCTGAGATATGAGCTTTTACCAATTACCTTATGAAACTCATTTCTAACAAATACAAGAAAAATACAAGTATCAATTCAAAATTATTTATGGCATATGCCAAACCATTTAAACTTTATTCTTGTCCTAGTTCATTGTGCTCTTATTATTTATTACACTTGTATTATTGCTATGAACTCCATAATTTCTGTAACATGCCCACATCTTGCACATTTGTCTGCTTGTTTTTATAGACCATGTCCTATCAAGATTCAGAGCTACAGTCTGCCACTTAATAGCAATGCAACTTTGGCCAAGTGATGTGACCTCTCTGACCTCAGTTTCTTTCTCTGCAAAATGAGGATGATAATGCATGCCATGCCAGTTTGCTGTGAGAAAAATATAAATTAATGGAAATGATGTATTGAATGTGCCTGGTACAGCTCTGGACACAGGATCCATGCTCAATAAGCAGTGGTTATATCCCTGTCTCAAATTTTGGAGATTCCTACGAACTTTGCATTCTTGCTTGCAAAGGTCTACCAGGCACTGGGGTGAGCCCTGACACCTCAGCTAACCCTTCCTCTGAGATCATTTCTTACTGTTTTACAGGAGGTTGAAGTGCAACTATTTTACTTTAAGTTCCCTCTGAGCCTCTCTCCTAGGTTTTGTGTTTCCAAATCTGCAGAGGAAATTTTCCTTTACCATTTTACCATGGCAACCAGCTGTGTCTAGAGAAGCTGTATTCCTGTTCTTAGTATCAACAGAAAATCAGTTTATAACCTCTTCCTTCTCCCCATCCCCAGATGGGTTAGTTTTATCCATTTGGCTGAATATTCTCTAGCTCTTACAAGACTTTAGACCATAACCCTACTTATATTTTAATGTATTCCTATTAATAAAAGAAAAATAAAAAAAAAATAAAAATAAATTTTGTGAGGCTGACCAGGCTGTTTAAAGAAGCCTGTTTGTAAATCTCTTACAGTATTCAAACCAGGCACTGTACAGAGCTTTGACCTGAACCATGTTTTCCCCTGGCTTGAACCTGCACATCCAGGCAGGGTCAGTTTGTCACATAGGACACCACACTTAGAAGGGCTCCACGTTTGATTTAATGCTCTGTTGTCACTCTCTTGAGATTCTTCACCATTTTTTAATAAGAAACCCCACATTTTTATTTTTCACTGATCCCACCAATTATATAGCCAGTCCTGTTCCAGGACTCAACTCCTTTACCTTGGACATCAGCTCAGCCACCGACTCACCACCTACCACCTTTGTGAGTGGTTCCTGGCACCGCTGTGGCTGCTATGCTGGGCATTCTGCCAAGACAATGCTGGGATCAGACTCAAATACACTTTTATTAGAAACTCCAGTTGTATGAAAACTGGAGGGTCCTCGGTGGTTACTCAGCGCCCTTCATGTTTACACTGTTTTCATCTCTTCTAAACCTTGTAAAATGAAAATGGGAATGAGCAATAAAATACAAAAGTATGTGTGTTCACTTGGCTTTCCAGTTGTAGTTGATTTAGCAAGACAGTACAGCTTTTGATAGACTTCCTTATTAAAGAGGAACATGTGAGATGGACGTTGTGTTTAAGTAAACAGAACTTATTGCCCCTCAGAGCTGCAAATGCCTCTAGTTTTAAGTACGCCATTTATTATAAAACAAGTACAATATTTCATCTGTCAGCTGCATGATAAAAGCACATTATTTTGATCTCACTGGGTAGCACGTCCTGATTAGCAGCCCTGATATGTAATAATTCAGGTAGCCTGAGTGTGATGACTTCCGAGATCCTTTATCAGAATATTCACCAAACTAAAAAGGGAAAATGTGGCAACTGTCTGGATTACCGAATTAAAAATAAAGCCCTTTGATGTTAAGACTCAAGGAAATTGCAGTAAGCAAACATTTTCTAATAAAAATTATGGTAATTTGATTCATCAACAAAACCCATTGACTAGCATTTGTGAAAGCATGCAGAAGATAAATCTTATTTCTTACAAGAGGCAAGCAAAGGATGAGGATGCCAGTAAGAGAGATTTGGGGTCTCAGGGAGGAACAATCAGCTACATCTCTACAAATGGTAAAGCAAAGACTAAGTTAAAATGGATTCAATCTTTACCTTTAAACTATCTTTTGGTTAAAATAGGAAAATTTTGGATGAAATGGTGCTGCTATGATTCCACATTAAATCCCTAGTGAACTGTACCCTGGCTCTCTGTGGAGGAGAACTGCTTTTTGTTCATCATTTTCCAATTATTAGGGCTTAAATCATTTCCAGTCAAGCATTGGTGCTGATCGTATTTTATTACATTTTAATCTTATAATGATTGAAAAACCAGGTGTGGTTGGTATAGGTTGCTCTCTTCAGATTCACTTGTGCCAGTGGTTTTTGAAAATAACACAAATCTGATTGGGTGGCTTAGTTGTTGGGAAGTCATCAGTGGCTTTATGCTGCTCTTTAAGTTAGTCTAGCATCCTCAGTCTGTCAGCAGCATCCTGCGATTTCAGGTCCGCTTGCTTCTCCTAATTCTTGCCATTCATGATTCTTCTTCCTTGTGAGTTCCCAGTGAAGAAAAAACATATTTTCTCTCCATTCTAAAATTCCCATCTCTATTCATAGTGCTGTGAGCAGGGGCTGTGTGTGTTTTGTTCACTCCGTATCTATATCACCTAGCAATGTGCCTGACAATAGTAGGTGCTCATTAAAATAATGTTTTAAAATAATAACTGAGTACAACAAAGGACCATCTACACTAATACTGTGAGCTGAAGTTCAATTGTTATTCAGATAATAATGTGGGTCCATGAAAATAATTTAATGTTAAAGAAAAAAGATATTCATTTTTGAAAAATTATTTTCTCCAGCTAACTAGCTTTACAAAAGTAATTTTAATACATTTTTTAATTTAAGAAATATTTTTTATTTATAAAATGTTATTTACAAAGGTAATACAGGATAACTTTTGCTTTAAAATTTTTTTAGAGAAATATGACTTTTTTGTTTCTTTTCCCTAATTTGCAGTGGTAATTACTGTTTCTGAGTTTTATGTGCATATTTCTAGACCTTTTTCTATTTGTTTAGTAGCCCTATAGAGTGTTACATGGGAACTATACCACAGTGGGTACCACTCCAGTCCTGCTTCTGCTACAGAGTAGCCACAGAACAGGGGAAGGTGACATTAGTGGTGGCAGTTGGGGATGGAGGCTGAGGTGTCAGTTCTTTAGGTCTAGGGCAGTGGGTAACACCAACATCAAGATACATACCTAGTTTCCCTGTGGCTGCAGCAAAGCATTGTGCACCAGGGACCTAGTCACTCTTGATCTAATAAGAAACTACTTGCAATTCCCTGTCATCTCAGAGTCAAATCCATAAAGCTGGAGATGGCCATAACCCACAAGAGAGCACACAACATTTTCTAGAATTAACACATATTAGGGAACTATTAGACTGATTTGATGAATAATTTGTGTTATAATTTATATCATTTAATAAGTATTTTTATAATTTTATTTATAGCTTTTCCTTTTGATTTATAAATTGACTAATATAGTAATTTATATTACTGTGCTGCTTGTTAAATATTTTAGATACTACCCTTTATTTTCCTAAACTATTATTATCGTTATGTAATGCTATGATAGATTTGCCACCCATTACTGTGCAATCTTAGTGAGTTATCTAATTTGTCTATGCCTCAGTTATCCTGTCTGTAAAATGGGAAAGATTAATAGAACTTACCTGTTAAGATTATTATATTAAATAAGTTACTACAAGTAAAGAGCTGTGGCACTTTCTAACACATGGTGGAAGTTAATTAAGTTCAATTATTTTATTTCATTAATGCTTGCACATGTTTCCCTATATTATTATCTGCAAGTATGTATCTTGGTAGAGGAAATGTTCTCTAGAGCTAGAACAACATTTCCCCACAAGCTTAAAATTAATAGGCCTTTTCAGAATTAAACTAAGTGATATAATGAACTCGAGTAGAGCAATGCAGGCAGGCAATGCAATGATATCCAGAGCCCCAGGGTGCTACTGAAGCTTGATCAAATACAGTTGTATATCCAAGGAAAGACTTTATTCATCAGATTAAGTCTATCTTGGAAGCATCAGAAAAGGAGTATTCAAAAAAAAATGCACCGAACACATGATCCAGTCCTGGGTATTGGAAGCATGATGCTTTCCCCCTTCTAGTTGGTGGTGGGAGGAGTTCAGAGGGCAGGGTGGTGATACTTGCTCAAGAACCTCCTAGAAGAGAGGCCTCCACAGAAGGGTGCAACCAGAAGAGGCAGGCAAAATCCTGTGGTGGGTGGGGACAGAGGCTCTCAGAGCCTCATTTTTAATCCACCTTTGGATCTGCTGTTGGAACTTGGACTCTTCCTACAGTCTGCAATTCACCTAGTAAATCCTGTCTAGAGGAAGAAAAGGCATCAGCTAGTGGGTGGAGGTGTCCATCTTTCCTGAAGACACATTTCACTATATCCTCTCAACAGATATTTACCAAGGTCCCAGTCTGTGAACTACACTATTCTACTTACTGGGGATAAAATATTAATTAAGACAAACACAAAGCCATGGCCTCCTAGGGCATTTATCTTACTTAGGGAGTGAGGTAAAAAATCATTTATCATTTATCTATCTAATCTAATCTAATCTGTTGTCTGACTATCTATCATCTATAAGCTATCTATTTGGGAAAAAAGAAAGTGCCAGAGTTTGAAAAAGATTGGCCAGGAAGACTTTTTTGAGAAGAGAATTTTTGAGTAAAGCATATAGGAAGTGAAGGAAAGAGCTTTGGGGAGCTGTTGGAGTAAGTGCAAGAAGAAATGCAATTATGAAGCCCAGGTGGTCAGTGGGAGCCCTCAATGGCTGAGGCTGAGTGACTAGAGGAGAATTTAGGGAACAGGCACACAGATCCTATAGGGCTGGAACTCATGTAAGGATATAAGCTATTATTTGAGGATTTTGAATAGGGGAAGCACATGATTTAATAGGATTCGAGATTCACCTGTTAGTATAGAGGCAGGAGGATGAAGCACAGGTAAGAAAACCAGGGAGGAAGATATTAGGAAGCAATGATGATACATGGGATAGTCAGAAAAATAATATACTAAAATTGTTTTTATTTTTTATTTTGTATATCAGTATCTAATGAGCTTTATCATTATAAACCAACATCCATATGTGTGTGTGTGTGTATACATATATATATTCGTATATATAATATGCATGTATGTATATGTAGGAACATGAACCAGCTCATGCCAGCAGGTATAACTTTCATAAGCTAAGTGGTGCCTTGTGCAAGATATAACTCGTTTTTTATATAATTAAATTTAATTTCTACTTAGGGAACTATTAATCTCCGTTAAATGTAATCTCTGGGTAAATTTAATCATATGCCATTTTCTAAGGTAGGTCTGGCCTTCTCATGCAAGTTAGAAATTTCTCTTGCTTCTTCTCATGGTGAGAATTTTCTGCTGTATCTTCCTACCCCTATGATGTCTTTAACATGGGTGCCCTTGGCTGTCATTGCTCTCCCATATTAGTATCACTGAAATGTCTGGGTTTCTAGGTGGACTTTGGACACTGATCTCTTGTATTCTAGGTTCCCAAAACCTATATGAGAGGTCTCCCATTTGTTCTAGCTCCACCTAAGTCTTACCTCTGGTGGTAGAGAGTAACCAAAGGTCTATTCTCTTGATTTTCCTTGAAGGTTTTACTCTCCATCGGCTGTGAAATCTTTGCCTAGCCTGGTGGAAGAAGGAAAGAAAGCTTATCTCTGAGTTTTGTTTTGTTTTTTAATGTCTCTTCTACAAACTTCAAGGCTGTGTGTGTGTGAGTGTGTGTGTGTGTGTGCGGCATACCTATAACTACAACGTTAAGGAACAATAAGAAGGAATGAACCTCTGATGAATGCAGCACCATGGATAAATCTCAAATAATACAATATGCTAACATATTATTTGACTGCATTTGCATAAAATTCTAGACAATACAAACGAATCCATAGGACAGGAATAAGATTAGTATTTGTATAGAAATAAGGCAAAGGGAAAGATTTTGAAAGGTCGAAGGAAACTTTTTTGGGGTAAAAGATATTTATTACTATGGTGGTGATGATAGTTTCATGAATGTCTACATATATCATAGCATGTCAAATTGCATAATTTAAGTATATTCAATATATGTATTATATGTCAATTATAACTCAATAAAACTGTTAAAAATTGAGTACTTTAAAGACAGGATCTTGGGGAAGCTGTGTAAGTAGTAACACAGGAATAGCTGAAGACATGCCATTTGATGTCTATATCTTATTTCTTTTGTCTATCTGTAATGGACTCCATAAAGAGAAAAAGCAGCATTTTAAAACAATTCTACATAGACCTTTAGTGTCGGTAAGATGGAGGGATATATTATGTTGGTTTAGTGCTTACAGATTGAGTGGTCTGGACAATGGGAACAGAGGGGAAGAGATCGATAGACTGTCTGAACTTGATTGTGGCAGTCACCTTTCCAGTATGTGTAGTTCTCTGTTTTGTGGAAGCCATCCTTTAGGTCTCAGAAGTAGTGCCCTTATAAGTGTCCTGGTTGCGATCAAATACTAGACCTTACTCTTAACTAGATGCCCAGCTTCTCAGCGAGAGAAAGGGACAGGGTCTGCTGGGCTAGGGCTCAGTGCAGTGAACTCCACCATCTGTGACAGCTGGTCCACAGAAGCCATGAGGTCATCATTCACAGTTATCTTGCTGGTGACAGGACTTACCAGAGGCAGGTCTAGCTCTAATATGTATGTCAGAAAGTGTCCCCATGCTGATGGAATTTTAGGCTCACTGTAGGTGAAGAGGTAGGTGCAGGGACTGCATCCTGCATCTTTCTGACCAGCCTTAAAGACTATCTCACAGTTCACGATCCATCTTGTCAATGAAGAGAATGAGGGGTCTCCCAGTTGCCCATCTCAATTGTCTTGGAGAGCACAACCTATAGACTGAGGGGGTTCAGCAGAGCCTTCTACAGCTGGTGTTGAAACTGCTTATGAAATGCATTGGCTGGCATTAGTCCTGTGAGCAGCCATGTAGGGGACCCCAGGAGATAAAAGACACCTAATAGACACATTCCAGCAGCTCTAGGTTGATGTGTAGGTAAAGAACACTCACTGGAGCCACTCTACCTTCTCCTCCAAGGTCTGTTTTGAAAGTAAAATCTGAGCATTAACTTGTTCTTTCTGTCTTTATTTCACAATAATAACAATGAGGAAGAAAAGGCCTAAAGACCAAGGCTGGGGAAAGGACTTTGGGAAAGGAGATGGAGCGAGGACAAGTCAGTTTATTTTCTTCAATATTATTCCACTACTGTTGATTTTTTTTCTTGTTAGGTTGAGGACCAGCTCCTAGACTTTCTTTAGTAAACATATCAAGGTGCTACCACTGTTGAAAGCCTTCAGAACTAGACCCTAGAGGGTTACCTTAGCACTGCAGAGATCTTCCCCTAGGGTGGGAGATTGCCTACATATTATCAACAGCACAGTTTTGTTTGCAACATCATGGGGATGTTGCTAAGATTATAAAACTCCAAAATTGAAGTTGGTCTCTTTTCTAAATGCCATTTGATGTTCCTCTACATATAAGATACAGGAAATAGGGCAATAAAACTAATCTTTATTGCCTCGTTTGTGCAAAATATCTGGTGCAGACTTTTGCTTGGAAACCTGGCAAGAGCTCTGGGTTACAGGAGAGGAAAGAAGAAATGTTCTAAGCATGAACATCACCCTGATGCTATTTCGCCAGTACTTTTGGTCTTGGGTGAGCTCAGTGTAACTCCTGCCCTAAATATTCACTGAGGTCTTTTATTAAGTTGATCTTCTAATTACCCAGAAGATATTTTATCTCCTAAACTATTGCCATGACCAACAGAGATGGGTATGAAGGGTAGGAAGCAAGGAAGTGTAGAAATTCTTCAAATGCTTCAGGTAAGACACATATTTAATTTGATGAGAATTCTGGCAATTTTATTATTTTATTTTTTGTAAATACTTTCATTAAATTATAATATTCACACAGAAAAGTATAATTATCATAAGTGTATAGCTTAATACATCTTTTTGGGAAAAAAGACACCCATATAACCAGCACCTAGATAATAGAGCATTTTTAGCCCTCTAGAATCACACACACACACACAAACACACACACACACACACACACACACACACACACACACACTTCTGGTCACTACTTATCTCCACCATCTGGGTAACTAACCACTATTATAACTTCTGATACTATAAATTAGTTTTGCCTGTTTGGGAACATTATGTAGGCAGAATAGTACATTATATTTATTGATTCTGGCTTCTATTGCTTAATATTATGTTTATGAGATTCATTATGTTGCACAGTTCATTCATTTTTGTTGCTTCCCATTTTCATTGTATGAACATATCACAATTATTTTTCAAGTCATTCTATCATTAATGGACATGTGGTTTGTTTCTAGGTTTTAGCAATTATCAAGAAAGCTTTTATGAAAATTTCTATACATGATTTTGGTGAACATAGCTCACCAAATTGTTTAATGGTAATTTGTATATTCACTTTCATGGAGTGCCTGTTGAAGACTTTTGTCCTTTTTATTGAGTTATCCAATTAACCAAAGTTGTTATATATCTTGACCATGACCCCTTTATCAGATATGTATTACAAATAACTTCTCCCATTCTGTGGGTTGACAATTATCTTTTAAAAATCAAGCTATTTCTAGTCCTTCTCTTATACTTATAGGCTATATGATCTTAGGGCATTTACCTACTTTATCAAGTTTTTCATCAAGAAAATGAGACTTCGATTTCTTAATTTTTGAATTTTTCTCTTGAGCTTGTGTTATATTACACATATCTTTTTACAAAGGTTGCACGAGATTCTAAATAAAAAATTTCAGTCCTCCTCTATTGGCTCAAAATGGAAAGAGAGAGAGCAAACGGAGCGGCACTCAGTGCACAGCGGAGACAGATGGCAGCACAGCAGGGACAACTCATGGATTGTCCTCCTCCTCCTCTCACTCTCTAGCCATTTAGGAAATAGCTTTGAGAGCTCTTGATAGACGCTCCTCAACTTATGATGAGGTTTTATCCTGATAGCCCCATTGTAAGTTGAAAATTTCATAAGTTGAAGATGCACTTAAATACCTAACCTACCGAACATCATAGCTTAGCTTAACTTATCTTAAACAGTTGGGCAAAATTCTCTCACTGCCACTGTGAGAGTATCAGACCACATATCACTAGCCTGGGAAAAGACCAAAATTAAAAATTTGATGTATGGTTTCTACTGAATGCATATTGCTTTTGCACCATCAGGGAGCCTATAAATCAGAAGTCTAACCAACACAAGTTGAGGATGTGCTATACTACTAAGGAATTTCTATTAAAGAAAATTTACTTTCCATGCAGGATGACAATGGCCATTTCTGCTTGGCTTGAAGAAAAAGACTGCTGCCATCTTGTTATCAAAATAAGCATCTGCAGCAGTATTGACACTTAATAGATTATTTTTAAAAGGATGAAGAAGATCTGAACAAAAAATAAAATTTGGTGGTAATAATGGTAGAACATTTGTGTGGAATTTTGCTTTCTTAATTTTGTTGGCCTCACGTTGACTGTCTGAGAGAGGTATGCACATTTCTGTTTTCTCATGAGAAGCCCAAGGAATCAGTGAAGGTTGATAAAATCATACAGATGCTGGTGAGAGACATGATTGGTTTTAAATATTAATTCCTGATCAAGTTATGTTACTTTTCCATGCCACATTTTTCTTGTCTGTAAAATAGATATGATGCCTTCAACCTTTTTGGGTGAATTTGAAGATTATTGTCTGGCACTGTCTAAGAGAGCAGCCACTAGCCACATATGGTTATTGAACAATTAGAATGTGGCTTGTTAAAAAAGAGATGTACTGTAAATTTAGCATACAAACAGGATTTCAAAGACTTGGTGAAATTGATTGCATATTGATTGCCTATTGAAATATTACTTGGGATATATTGGGTTAAATATGTTATTAAATTTAATTTCACATTTTTTCTTTTTTAGATGTGGCTATTAGAAATATTTTTAATTATCTATGAGGCTCTTTTCTATTGGACAGAATTCTTATAGGTTATTACTTATAGTGGCTATATCCATGGCTGAGAGTTTACCTAGATGCAGGTCCTCTCTGTCCCATTTCATTAGAGTACAAGAAGAGGAGGAAAGGGACGGAGGCACAGCTCATGCTTTATGCTCCCTGCTCCCACAAACAGATTCCAAGTTATCCACTCTCTGCAGAGATACTGTAGGAATAAAGAGAAATCCATTCTCATTATCCCTCTGCATTTGTCCTGGGCCCCTCATGGAAGGTCGTTCATCTATTTCTCATTTTGAGTGCACCTAATCACACCAGTCCATTTTCTTTCTTAAAGTGGCCCTGCAGAAGCTCCTCTACCTTTCTAGCAGCTCCAGGGTTATCTTATCTCTGGGAGAGGAAAAACTGGTCAGTAGGATATTCACTAGGCACTGAGGCCTTTAAATGCATGTTTCTGTTTGATATGTCTGAGGAGGGAATCTCTGCCCTCAAAATACCCGTAAGAGCAAAGGGGAAGGAGAAAAACAGAAAATGCTCTGATTTATAATTTAAGAAATAATGTTGCTACATAGCAATCTGATCACTAAGCTAATGCTGATTGAAAGCCAGGCAATATGCCAAGGGCACTTGCTACATTATCTCATTTCCCCTTGCAACCACCCAGTGAGGCAGTAACTGTTACTATCCCCATTTTCCTGGCGAGAGACTAAGGTTTCTGCTAAAATTCAAACTCTTGGTATTCTGACTCTAGAACCAATTTAATAACCATACTTTACTGACAAAGTAAAGCATCTAGTAGAATGTCACGGTAAGGATTTAAGAAATGATAGCTGTTAGCGCTATCATGGTCACTGTTTTATTAGCATTGCCCAATAAGTAAGAAGCAAAGCTGACTTTTAAGCCAAGGTTCAAATCTCTCTCTCTTTTTTTTTCTGTCTCTTCCACTTTCAAGTCTACTTTTGATATCTCTTTCGTCCTTTTTGATGACTGGAGGTGGCACATAATTTCAGCCACCTGCCAACTACCACTGGTCAGCAATGGCTAATGAGAGTGTTGGCAGAAGTCTGATGACACATCAAAAGTTAGAGAGGAGTGCCATGGTTGATTGAAATGTCTCCCATTCCAATGGCCATGGAAGGGAAGAGTGGTGACAACATAGCTACATACTTGTCATTTTTGCCTTTGACACTCATTATACTCCTATTACTCAGAGGTAGCCAACCACCAAGTTTGCCATCCACACCTAGTTCCCCAGGCTCTGACTTTTCCTGTCTTCTTTAGAAGAAAGCTACTTTTCAGCTTATTTAAGCCATTGCCATAAAGAGTGGGTCACAATTGCCAGGGACACGGATCTTATAGTAAGGAATTAAACGCAGAGATGGTCTTCTTTAATCTGCCTTCTCTAATAGTTAAATGTCATATGCTCCCATAGGCCTGGGGAGGGGGACAATGAGGTGTTGGAGAGAGAAGCAAATATTCGGAGGCAGCCAACCTTTCCTTGTATTCTCCCATCATACCGCATCCACCTGTGCATGTAGCCTGCTTTAGTAATAAATAATCTGTAAGTCCCCTAGCAAATCCCATATGAACAGATTTTAAATGTTTATTTCTAAAGCTGCTCTTATATTCAGACTCAGAATGAAATCTATTTTCTCTCCATCACTGAGATGATTGAGAAAACAGATATTCTCCTACAGACAGACCCAGATATTCTTTATTACATGACATAAACTCAAAGCACTGGTATTTGTTTGAAATATGCTCCAAAAACTCCAAAGGGGGAAAAAGTATGTGGAAATGGCATGCATTAGAACAGGCTATGATATTCTGAATGTACAGTCTGTCCTCAGCCTTGCTGTTTTGCAAAAACACCTAAAATTTATACTCTTGGATTTGTCAGTTCAAAATTATGAGCTGTGTGTTAGGCCAGCGCAGTAAAATATTGAAGACATCACTGTGGATGGGAGAGTGGGGGTGAAATTGTAATACATCAACATCAAAGGCAACGTGCAGACTTTGTAAATTCTGCAGAGATTTTTATCCCACCTCATTTGTGAATTTCAAGAAGCTTTGCATAATATCTTCTCTTTTTTTTCCCTTAAATACTTAGGAAAGACAACAAATTATATTGTTTTTCAGTCACTTTTGGAGGCAGGCTGTCAATTAACAAGCTATAAATAATGTAATATTCTTAATAAATAAGTGTGGACAAATCATTTTGCAAGACAAAGTTAGAAAAGACATGATAGGTGGTTGACGACTTGTGGCAAACTGATAAAGAGGCATGGGTATTGAAATCCCTTATCTCGTAGAGCAGTATTATTGCAATTGTCTTTATTCTGAAGTACTGTAGATTTAACAGTTTAGGTGTCACAATCTACAATATTCTTAAAAAGAAAACAGTATTAAGTGTTGGAAAGAGAAAATACTTCTGGGCCTCATTCAAACAACTATTAGGCCATTTACTTCCAGAGCATCTGGATGATGTGAAAGACTGATTTTGAATAGAATGTTGAAACCAGGCACGTCTTTATTTTATTTTTTAAGCAATGACATCCCAGACAGTTTTTGCATTTTGCTTTTCTTTTCCACAAGCCAGAACCATGATGTCTTTAGAATCTGCCTGGGGGGCTTGGCCAGTCCTTATATCCCTTAGCGATAAACTTGAAATGAACTTAATTAAATTCTATGTGATTATATTGTCACTTTTAAATATGTTAAGGAATGCTTGTGATTTGGTTTGTGATCATTTTGGAGTATGAGTGAACTGATTTTATTAAATGGTAGAAAGAAGCAATTTGGAGGAAAAAGTGTTTTTTTCAAAGACGTATATAACCCTGTATAACTGACACATATGCTGTTCAAAAAGGCATGCTTGACAAAATATTATTTTGAGAAGTAGCTTTTATAAGTTTACTGTTTGCTCCATGCTCTTCTATTTCAAAACATATACATAGAGATAAGGCTTGTGTTCCTGTTAGAACTGAAGGCTGAATGCCAGCTATCATCTTATAGATGAAGAAAGAACATTTAAACAGTTTATCTATTGGATTTCTTCTTAACTATCGGTTATCTGAACCATTTTGTTTTCCTCTGCTCCTTGATGTTAATTGTATCTATTATTGAAAACTTGACACATACCTAAGGAGTCTTTATGTATGCCAGGCATTCTGCTACATGCCAGGACTCTCATGGGTACATTGCCCTCAGAGGGCTGACAGCCCAGTGAGGGAATATGCGACATCTTACTCATGCCATTTTGTTATAAACCTAGTACCCAGGTGTGAAGGGCAAGACTTCAATTCGAGTAATCCTTCCTTAGTTTCTACTGTGTGCAAAGTACCATAAAAACACATACATTTCAAGTATATGGTTATAAAATGCAAGGATCACAAAGCTGGCATTCACCATCTGTTCTGTTCTCAGCCAAATACCAGCATCTTACTTAATAAATGAGTGTGCTCTTAATTCAGCTGACATGGGCCACCAGCAATAGGAAGTTGCTGATGATGGCAGTAAATATCACTCTGAGCCAGGAGTCTGTGTATTCCCATCCTTCTAAGGGAGAAGGAAACCATGCTGGAGCATAGGCTGCACCCAGCTCCAGATGAGAGGGGTTGATTTGAAGCATCTGGCTGGAAGGTATCAAAGGAGAGGCAGAATGAAGAGAGAACTCCACAGTTGGGGGAAATATCACATATGCATTTGACACTGGCTTCCTAGCCTATTTACTTTTTTATCTTTCTATCTTCTGGAAATGAGCATTCTTCCACTTAGAGTGAATAGGGGCAGTGATGGAGAAAGAGCTTGTCTTTACAAATCATACCAAAGAACAGTGGCTACTTTCAAAACCCATTCCATCTTGGAAAACATGCACTATTGTGAAATTCTGCTCCATTTCTCCACCAGAGGTTACCAAGATGCTGGTGGGACTGATGGAGGAAAGGAGTTGCTTGTGAAAAGTACATGGATCTGTATGTGCACAAGTATCCTTTCGACCACTTGGCACCAAAAAGCACAACTGTATTCTATAATGTGGGTGGATTCAAGAAATATTTTTGACTTTCAAAATGGCCATATTTTAAAAATGAGTAGGCATACTGCTGGTGAAAGCATATGTTAATACAATTAGTTTGGACAGCCTTTCGGCAGTATCTATACTAAAGACAGGGCAAATATATATTCCCCATGACCCAGTAACTCTCCTCCTGGGTATATATCTAAAAGTAATAAATGCATATCTTTACAAAAAGATTGTACAAGATTGTTCAGCATACTCAATGGCCACCAAGAGTAATGGATAAATAGTATGTGTTCTCACAATGGAATATTCTATGCTAACAAGAATGAAAGAACCATAGCTTACATGGTGCAACAATATGGATGAATCTCAAAAACAAAATGTTGGGTAAAAGAAACCAGACACAAATGAGTATATACTATAAATAACTTCAAAAAGAACAGATAAAAAAATAAATAATAAATAAATAGAAAGTTAGATAGATAGATAAATGAATGAATAAATGAATGAATGAATGAAACAGACAAAAAACGATTGATAGATGTCAGAGTAAAGGTTACCTTTGGGGCAGTAGGAACTGGAAGGGTCTACAAGGGTCTTCCTGGGGACTCCAGTGTTCTTGATATGTGTGTTGCTTACATGTATGTTCACTTCATGAAAATTCATTGAGTCATACACTTACGATTTCTGCTTTTCTCTGTATGCATGCTATACTTCAAAAATTATCATAAAATATGGTAATTAGTTTGTAGATCACTGTGAAATGTGTTATAAAGAGCAGTCAGTATAAGTAACTTACGTATCTTTTGCCTCTATCAATCAACTATTTATTGAGCACCCATATTCACCTGGCACTGTTAAGCTTTAGAGAGAAATATTTTTTGAAAATAAAACACATGGGCTCTTCCTCAGGTGAATGTAAAAACTAACTGAGGAGAAAAGCCAAATTAACTTATTAGAAAATTTCTTAAGTCAATATAAAGTTGAAGGACCAACAAGTATGTTTGAGAAAAAAATTGGGTCAAAGTTCAGATAAGTTCTCTCCAGCTTATGATTAACACCTGCTCCTACTTCCATCCAGTTTCAATGGCACTTTAAGAAGACTTGCCCGACTCATCTGCATTCCCTGTGCTGTGCTTCCCATTTCAGTGACCATGTATCAACTACTAATTTGTACTTCTTTAACCCTTCACCACATTCTCCCAGTCCCCCAACTCCCCTTCCCTCTGGCTGTCACCAGATTGTCCTCTATATTTGTGAGCCTGTTTTTGATTAGTTTTTTCTTTTTGTTCCTTAGATTCTGCATATAACTGAAATCACATGGTAGACTCATCTCTGTTTTATACTCCCATAATGGCCTAGATGATGCTGGGTAGCCTGCATCTTGATGAGTTCATTAATCATGGCTATATCATTTATTTTAAATCTCTCTATGTGCCAGGAATAGTTCTGTTAATGCCCATTTTCCTGAGACTAGCTCAGACTCAGAAAATCTTGAATAAATCAGAAGGAAAAAAAGAGTTTAACATGAACTGACATTGTGAATAAAGACTTTACAAAGGGTCCTGATCTAAGCTAGATTTTGAATGATGTGTAGGAAATGAATCAATATACAGTATAGGGAAAATGAATATTAACCCAGCAACAGAGAATATCTCAAACTGTTCCCATGTGAATCTCATTTAATTATCACAATAACCTATGATACTGGCCATATGATTCCTAGTTGATTTATTCATCTTTAATATTCAGAGAGCCTAAGGAACTTGCTCCAACTCACACAGTTAGTGAATGATTGAAATTTCAAACTTTTAATGGTTCAGTGTCTTTAAATGGTGTATCTCAGAAAAAAAGTATATAGCTTAACAGATATAGGTGTGTTCACCTGGATCAATAGAACTTCCATACTACTATTAGATGCATTATTTGGGCCTTTAGAGATCTTTTGGGTGGAGACTATTTTGTTCCATTAAGCAAACAGCAGGATAGTTTGTTTTGTTTTAAAGAAAGCCAAATGATTTTTCTACAGGCTGAATCCATTTGACCATATAAATCCCAGCCAATTGTTTAGGCTTAAAATAGTCTTGTCCACACCTGAAAAGGAGAGACGTGGGTATAAAATCAATATAAGCAATCAAAATGCATTTCTCAAATAAAATCTAGGAGGACCTGCAGTGAGGAGAGGGTAGAAGTGTAAGGCCAGAGTAATAACTGGTCCTGATCTGGGAGGAAACTAGGTTCTCTGGATCCTGCACTACTAAGCGTGCCCTCTGCTTCCTCCCCAGGCACCCCCCCCACCTGTGTGCTGCATGTATGTTTCCAAGTGCCTGGTTGTATGCACACATATGGTACAGCTAGTGTCCAGCAGGTCAATATATCCACATTGAAGTCTTTTGTTTCAGCTAAAAACTATAGAATGATAAAGCAAGGGGGAAAATACACAAAACAGTAAAAGCCTTAGAATTTAATTCATTTGGTCTCCTTCTCTAACGATGATAAATTTGGGGGTTACAGATGTACCAGTTAGTTTTTGCTGCCTAAAAATGGCTCCCAAATTTAATAACTTAAAATACTGAATAATTTTTCTTTTTATCTTCTTGAGTCTATAAGTCAGCTAGGAGATTTTCTCATCTCATCAGAACTGGATTCTACCTGTTTGGTCAGCAGGGGTAGGCCTCATTCACATGACTGGCTTTTAACTGGGGTGATCTTCCTGTAGGCTAGCCTAGGCTTAACCACGTAGTAGTAGTAGAGATCTAAAGAATGAGTGAAGTATGCAAGTCCTCTTGAGACCATGGCTTTTACTGCATCCTGTTGACAAAGGGAAGTTACAAGGCCAGACCAGATTTAGGGGGAGGTAGAATACATATCACCTCTTGAATAAAGGAGCAGAAAGGCCACATTGCCCAGGATATGAATACAAGGAGAGCTGGGGCTTAGGAACAGTTTTTCAATCAATGTATCACAAAGGTAAAATGGAAGAACTGGTCAAACGTCACTAGGGTAATTAGAGACAAAGGCAGGACCAGCTCAGTTTTCCAAGCTACAGCCATGGTCCTTCCTCCATACTCTGTGTTTTGTGTGGATCATAACTGAAATCCTCTTCTGCAAATACTAGCACATTGGCCCAGTGTTAACTGAGTCTGAGGAGAAGAATGCAAGTGGTGTTCATTTCTCCTTCATATTACCAGGTTGGATCATTGAAATTAAAAAAAAAAAAAAACATTCTTTTTTTAAAACAAGATAAAAAAGCAT
The DNA here is from genome assembly GCF_014176215.1 of Rousettus aegyptiacus. Taxonomy (NCBI): domain Eukaryota; kingdom Metazoa; phylum Chordata; class Mammalia; order Chiroptera; family Pteropodidae; genus Rousettus; species Rousettus aegyptiacus. The sequence continues at coordinate 30,315,546 of NW_023416287.1, read as the reverse complement.
AATAAAGATAATTAATAATCACATCTTTAAATTGAAAATAAAGCAAAAAAAATGATTTGTTGCCAGAACTCAGATGAGCCTGATAAATTGACAAGACAGGCCTTCTAGAAATTTAACTATAGAGAGGCTGCAGTAATGCCTCATCTATGTAGAAAAAGATCTTGTTGGTGACCCTGACTCAGTGACCTTAACTTCCTGGGTGTGCATAGTGTCTGATTCTCCAATTTATCTTCTGGCCCAGGAGCCATTGGAATAAGTTCTATGAGGAGAAAGAGTGATTTCATCAAAAACTGATATGTCTTTTAAATTGGACAGAAACAGGACTGATTACTTTAGAATTCTCCAAGAGGAAGTGCAGGCCTCTGGTACACAACTGGTGCAGCAGCCAGCAGATGGATCTGTGCATGGTGGATGAGGTGGCGTTCTTCACATGCCTGGGAATGAGTTTGAGAAATTGGGATGTTCTGCCTATACAGCTGGAGGCCATTGCTGACAAAATGGTATTCTTTCTCTTATTGTGATTCTCATCTGGTGAGGGCTAGGGAAACTTAATTTCTATTATGCTCCTAAACCCAGTGATGGTCTTTCAGTGCCCCAATAATCCTCAGTCCACTCTGGATGTAATGCTTACTACTTCAAACCCTCAGGTCTCTCTGCCCGGTGGTTTTCCATGGCTGGAGAAACTTGTTTGGCAGGCCATAATTGCTGGGGAATTGACAGGAAGAACCCTCATCCAAAAAGAACTAGGAATTGGTGGATAAATGCCTGAACCTCCTCATCTATTAGTGGGACTCTTCCGAAGTAGATCTCACCCTCTCAGAAGGTCATGAGCAAGAGTGTCAGTCTCCCCAAATGGTAACTTATTAATTAATCACCCTCTATTGACCTTCGTTCATCCATTCATCCATCCATCTGTCTATCCTCTATTCATCCATCAATCTATCTTATTTTTATGCATTTAAAAGTGAATTATAGACTTTAGTACATTTCTCCCTTAATACTACACTAGCATATGATTAACCAGAGTTAATATTTACATATAGTTTCATTTCAAGTAAAATTTGCATGCAATGAAATGCACATATCTAGAGTAATAAGTCTGACAAATATAGACATCTATGTATCCCAAACTCCTGCCAAGATATAAAACAAAAAGTGCCTTAATGCCCTTAACGAGTCACATTTATACCCCAGAGGACATAATTGCTCTCATATTTTTACCATATATTAGTTTGCCTATTCTAGAACATCATATTAATGAATTATATAACATGTATACTTTTGAGTTAGACTTCTTTTGCTCAGAAAAACCCTTTGTCAAATGGCTTTGTACAGGAATAACTTGCATTCATGTCATTCGTACTGAATGGCATTTCTGCTATGCTCATCTCTGAATGGACTGCAGTGTCAAGCACCCTGCTTTACGCAATACAGGAATTCAATATGCATTGGCTGAAGTGGGAGGCAGAGTTCCTAAGAAAATCTGAAATATTAGAAGAAAATACACTTCTCACATTGTGCTGTGTTGGATGGAAGTTAAAGGAAGAGTAAATATTTCTAAGTTTCTACATTTGATGAGAAGAATGTAACAAAAATCTGTTTTCCTTTCCTTTTTTTACTGGAAATATCTGCCTTTTGTAGTTGCCTTTTCTCTTTTTGCAGAGAAGAAAGCTGGCTGGGTTCCTAAATACATCCTCTAGAGTGGCTGTGTTTTGTGGCAGAGAGAAGCAATTCCTTACAACCGTTTGCACCCCAATACCAACATGAATTCAGAATGTTCATGGTCAGGATCAGTTTCTTAAATATGAATCTTGACTTTAAACTATGTGTGACTGGAGAAAAGAGACCTTAAAAAAATAAAAAATAAAAAGAGGCTCAACTATTCAAACTCACATCTATTTCTTATAATTCCTATGGGAAATTTCCATAATAAGAACAATTCTGTGTTAGACTTATTTTTGAGGATTGGCTTTGTGCATGACAATGTGCTAGGAAGTTTGAAATATATATGAGCATAGTAAATGGTTCTCATTTTGTCTTCTAGAAACTTAAGGTCTCATGGATGAAAAAGTAATTGAAGAACACACAGTAACACTGTGCAGTCAGCCTGTTGACCTACAACAACTGATTTACCTTCCAAAAGTGTCAATTCAGAATATGTTAGTTCTTTCTTAGTGTAATTAATAATAACTTGAAATTATTGAGGGGAAAAAAGTTAACATTTTTCCAAAAATAAAATCACATAGTTATTAGCCATAAAATTATTATTGCGGTAGCTGCCTCTATTTCCCTTATAGAATTTAGTGGCTAGAAATAAACATTAGCCTCATCATTTGATAATCATAAAGCACATTTGGAGCCAGTAAACCAACCTAGATCAATTTTCATTTCTGATGCTGTTAAATTTGATATCTTTTTAAAAAATGACCCTTCTAATCTCCTTTTCACTTTGTTCCTTGACCTCCAATGAGTGGTTCTTTATTGGCATCACAGTTTCCTTTTTGTAGCAGTTTGCACTTAAAGAGAGAACATTCTTGAAGGAGGCCTACACTATGAAAGAGGTACTATTGAGACATATCTGGGAGGACGCTCCAGATTTTATGTTCTTTGGAAGTACAGAAAATAATTCACAGTGTTCCAAGAAAGTTAATCACAGGGACCTTCACAGAAGGTTCTCACATGGAAGCATGGTTTTTTCTTTTTGTGCATTCATATTCATTAGGAGTCAAAGCAATGTGCCACCACAATTAATTATTTCTCCATGCAGAAAGCTATAGAGATTTCTATGACATTGCCTATGGTGGGCAGTGAGGAATCTCTAAAAAAGTACTCAACTTGGTACTTTTTCCTACTGGGTAAATGACTCCTCAGAATAGTTAATAGGGCATTGAAATCTGTACAGACAGAAATGTTAATGCCTCTGCAAAATACTGCGATTATTAGTTTTATCTTTAGCAGTTGGAATCTGGCATAAATCTTCTGAATGTATTAAAGCCATTGTGGTACCTGGCAGAGAGGATTGTTATGTTGACCTTGGACAAAGCCTTACCTGACAGCACTTCAATAGAAAGATGCATGCCAAGACACTGTATTTTTATAAAGAAGAGAATGAAGAGGCTGTTTAAGTTAAGCATTTATTGTCATATACCGTAAAAGCAGGATTCAGGCTCCTGTGTAGGACCCATGTTCCAATGATATCTCAGGGAGAGAGAGAGAGAGAGGCATTATACCAAGATCAGAAAGAGAGGAACACTTAACTGCCCATTATTCCTCACTTCACTATGGGGACTTAAAGTGCCTAATGACTTTGTGTTTCCTCCAACAGTGTTCTATTGCCACAAACTGTGATATTTTGGTGCAATATGGGTAGAAGATCATGTCTCTAAAGTTCTCAAGGAGGTAAAATGTGGAATAAAATCAATATAGGTTTAATTGGCAAAATTGACATTTTCTAAATAAAACATGAAGGAAAAAGGGTATTATTTATAAAATAGCTAAAGACTTATTTCTCTTTCAAATAATAGATAAAATTGGTCAAGGCCAAACATCATGATAACATTGAAATAATAATGTTTTGGAAATGTCAGGTTACATAAAAATTAACATTAATTTCACCTATTTTTTAATAGAACAAATAATCCTAAAATGTATATAGAACCATAAAAAACACCAAATAGTCACAGAAATCTTGAGAAAGAAGAATAGAGTTGGAATTATTACACTACCTGATCTCAAACAATATACTACAAGGCTATAGTAATCAAAGCAGCATGGTACTGACATAAAAACATACATATAGATCAATGAAACAGGATAGCCTCAAAATAAACCCACATCTATATGGTTAATTAATTTGTGACAAGGATGGCAAGAATATACAATTGGGTAAAGACAGTTTCTTCAATAAACAGTGTTAGGAAAAATGGATAGATACATGCAAAAAACTGAAACTAGACCACCTTCTTACATCATATACAAAAATAAATTCAAAATGGGTTAAAGACTTAAATGTAAACCCTTAAACCATAAAAGTCCTAGAAGAAAACATAGATAAGAAATACTACATAATGATGTATTACTGTCTATCTTTTACCAGCATTATGTTGGTAGATTGAAATTGGCCATAGTGGATGTATTTTTACACTATGAAAAAAGGAAATGCTACAAATTGAGGCTTTCTTTCATTTACCGCCAGCACAACATTGGGTAGGACCTTGTATTTTCACTGCTATTCTCCCAGTATCTGCAGAAACAGGATTTAAAACGTACATGTTGTTGAAGAAATGTTATTTTAATGGACAGAATTTTATAAAAAGAGTAAAACTCTGTGAGTGGTAGTCACTTCAGAGGATATGAAGGAGAAATATATCTACCAAGATTGAAAGATTCAGAAACCAGAGAGAAGTGGAGTGTCTGTCTGTGTGTGTGTGTGTGTGTGTGTGTGTGTGTGTATGTGTCTGCGCACGCGCAAATGCACACACATACACTTTTGGTCAAAGCAACTACATGAGCAAAGGAATGAAAAATGAGACATTGAAATGAATTTAGGGGCTGTGAATAGAACCATTCATATTTCGGAAAGAGAGGAATAAGGTTTATTTCTGCAGGCAGATGTTGGGATTTTAGTGGACCTCTCAGTTTCTGAGCAGATTAATGCACACGGATTTACACCTGTCCTATTGGCACCGTATTTCTTGAATTAGCCCAGAGGTGACATGGTTGCCTCTTCTTCTCCCCATCTTCTGAGATGACCTGAGTGTCTATGTGCCACCTGCGGGTCATTTTGGCATACACTATGCCATAGTATGAGTGAGCACTCAGACCCAGAGCTTTGCAATTCCTTGCAGGTTGCTTCTTTTTAGTTCATCAGTGCATACTCTGCCCACCTGCCAATTCATGCAGAAGTTTCAGATGCTATGAAATATTGTTCTTCCAGACTTGAAGGAATGAAGATCCAAGTAACTCTGTGTTCTATTCAAAAGTCCAAACCCCCTTCGCATCATCTTTCAGGCACTTCAGTTCAAGAAATGAGTATGAAAGAAAAACTCCAGCCTTTTTTCCTCTAGGATTTTGTTCCTTGAATCACATAGCCAGACCAGAACTATTCAGAGCCCCACCACAGAAAGAAAATTAGCTAAGACTCATTGGGGTAAAATTTTTAGAAAACCCAAATCAAACTGGTTTAAAAAAAGAGAAAGAGTGTCATGAAAAAGTGCTTGCTTTAAGCACAACTTGATCCTGCCTCAAATGATACCACCAAGATCAGTTTTCATTCTATGTCTCTTAAATAATGAAGCTCCTGTTGGCTTTATTTTCAGACAATTTTTTCCCTCATTGACTTAAGCTGACTATGACACTTCTGGACCTTACATTTTGAGGGTTTCAAGTCTCATGGAACAGGATGAGAATTTCTCTCCTAGAAGTCTCAAGGGAAAAAAAATGATGATAATAATAAATACTTGAAATGGCTTTTAATTTGCTTTACATGTAGTAACTCCTATAATTTTTGTATCTTCCATATGAGACACACTTAGATTATGCCTATTTTAGAAATAAAGAAACTTGGGAGAAACAGGTTAAATAATGTTCCTAGGCCACACATATAGATGAATGGGGATTCAAAACCTGACAGCTACTCCTCAGGGTGTGGCCACTTTATTACACCACTGTGACCTCCTAGAATGTATATATCACATTCGTTCTGCACAAAAACCTGAACCAATCCCCAAACCAGTCCCCATAGCTTTGGGTCACTCAATCCTGAGTTGCAGTGGTATCCTGAATTTGAAGGTTCATGCCCTGTCCACAGAGCATGGACTAAAAATTGGGGATAAGTGGATAGAGGAAAAACTGCAATGTTAACTACAGAGGTATTTCAAGTCGCCCTGGACTCTATTCTCTCTTGGTCATTCTCACTGGGGCAGAATGGGGTTCTCTCTGCTGAGACATACAGTTCTGAAATTCTGGGCAGAGGAGGTGGACCAGTCCCTGTGCAGAGTGATGGACCTAAAGATGACCTCCATGACCCTGGGATCAGGGCACTCCATGGACATGCTGAATGGGGGTTCCATCCCAGTGCAGGAGCTGATAGCTTGTGTCTGCCAGTCCTCCTTACAAAATTTTCATGCTCCCAGCCACAGCATAGGTATTTGAGAGCTCATTGAAAGAAGCCATTTATGCTGGTCTTTTGAGGGATGCATAGCAATAAACTAGAAATGGAAATAGCCACTCTGAGAAATGAGGGCATCACATTTTTATCAATACCACTCCTGTGCTGGGCTAGGGGCATAGGAATGGCCTGTCTGGTTGTCCAGACCTTTCCACTTTGTCAGCTTAATGAATTTGAGCACCAAAGCCTGCTGGCAATTATCTGCACTATGAGCGAGACAGTGATGTAATCCTGATTAAAATAGTTAATAAGGAATTAATGAGAGGTTATCTCCTTGTCTTCAATCATTTCCTGGTGAGAAGAAGATTTTCCAGCAGAACTCATTAGAGCTGTTTCTTTGCAGCTACTGAAATTATCCTGTTTTGAAATCACTCAGAATTTTCAAGAAGCAAACTTATTTCAAGTCATTATTCTGGATGTTATAGAATATAGTATAAAAAATTGTTTTATTTATTTTTTTAAGTTAAAGATCTAATCCAATCATGAGGTTTGAGAACTTATTCTGTTATATAAATTCAACTTATATTTAAATTTTAGTTTATTTTAGGATGGCATTTTTGCAGGCACGTGAAGGAAGGCAGAGGCTCTGTGAGTCTCCATCAACGATATAAAGACAAATGTATTCTAATGGGTAATGAGAAAAGAATTCTGTTCGATACAGTTGAACAAATATTCATTGTATACCTTCTGTGTTGTGGTAAATGGAGTACACTTACACAAACTTCAGTATAGCCTACTATGTACCTAAGCTGTATGGTATAGCTTATTGCTCCTAGGCTATAAACCTGTGTAGCATGTTACTATACTGAACGCTGTAGGAAATTGTAACACAATGGTAAATAATAAGTATCCAAACATAGAAAAGCTACAATAAAAACATGATATACAAGATTAAATATGGTACACTTGTGTAGGGCCCTTACCATGAATGGAGTTTGCTGGACAATAAGTTGCTCTGGGTGAGTTAGTAAGTGGTGACTGGATATAAAGGCCTCAAACACTACTATACATTACTGTAGACTTTATGAACACTGTACACTTAGGCAACATTAAATTTATAAAACACAAGATTAAATTAAGCACAAGATAAAATGATGCAATCAAGAGAGTTGGTCTACACATGATGTATGAGGTTCTCTCAGAGTAACTCTGCAACTGGTTTTATAGCAAATTTCTTTTCATAAGTAGGAGTACACTCTAAAATAACAATAAAAAAGCATGGTATAGCAAATACATAAATCAGTAGCATAGTCGTTTATTATCACTATAAATATTTTGTACTGTACATAATTCCATGTGTTATATACTTTGTACACAGTATATGTGTATACAGCACAGTAGGTTTGTTTACTCCAGCATCACCACAAACACGTGAGTAATGCACTGTGCTAAGACATTACAATGGCTACTATGTCACTTAGTGATAGGAATTTTTCAGGTCCATTATCATCCTATGGAATCATAGTCCTATATGTGGTCTATTGTTGACAGAAAAGTCATTATGTAGTGCATGACTGTATATAAATATTTAAAAATAACATTTCAAATATACCATTAGTAAAGTAAAGATGTATAGACTGTTATATAATTACAAACTATATAGATTGTTAACATAATTACAATAGAAATTACACGAAAAAATTGCTAGTCCTACTGTTCAAAGAACTCACTTAATTGATAAAATTAAAACCAAAGATAAATAATCCCAATTATTATGTATGAATAGACAACCCAGAGAAGGACTGGAAAGACTCAATAAATTTTAAAAAATATGCCCAGCCACATGCAGGAAATGACCATTAAAAAATGACTTAACACTTTTGCAGTCATCTAATTTTCAATCCAACGTGGTGAGGTTTTTTTTTTTTTTTTTTTTTTTGAGGGAGTGGGAGATGAGAGGAAGGTAAGGGAACACCCACACATTTCTGTGGGAGAGTAAGTTGCTACCACATTCAGGAAAATTATTAATAAATATTGTTTAATATTTTTTAAATGTTGATATCTATTGTCTAAGTAATATCACTTTAGGGAATTTTGACTACAGAAATAAAAGCCCAAGAATATAATGATATATAATATATATATAGCAGAGTGTTTATTGCAGCTATGTGGAGCAAAAAAAAAAAAAAAGAAAAGTAAGCTGAAAAATGCATTAATAATGTAAGGATTGAATAAATTATGGTACCTGCATTCTATTGAACATTTTGCAACTTTTAAAGAAAATGTGTTAGAGATGTTTATTTTTAGATCTCCTAAATAACTTTTTTTAAACCTTTTTCTTGCTATTTTGTCATCTGTTCTCAGCCTCAAAAGGAAGGCTTTATTGTAACTTTGTTTATATTTTTCTTTACATCAATAATAAGAGAATTATATCCCGGATGGAAATTCACCTGTTAGATTCATATTCTGTGTGGCTTAAAATTGCTGTCTGAGACATAGTTGAGGAAATATTAGGGATGGAATATAGAAAGCACATTAGCACCGGCATGGAGAAGAACACAGAATATAAATTATTCACTTAGCCTGGTTGTTTCGTAATGAATTTTAAGAGGTGACTCCTGCTGGAGGAGGTGCCTTTTTATAAGACATTGGAAGATTTAGCCACACAAACATAGGGCTGTATGGCCTGTATTATGACACAAAAGTTAATGTGGCTGGCTGTCCCATGAGACCTGACAGCTGAGGTAATGACTACCTTCTGCATCATCAAAGTCAATTAATTACTTTTCTAATAGTTTCATCCAAGTGGCCTTTGATGACCTCCAATATATGAACTAATTCCCTCATGCTGTCATTCCTATGAGTATTTGTTAAACACTTGATATGTATCATGTACTATTCTGGACATTGGGGATAAAGTAGTGAATCAAACAGACAAATTCTATGCTCTTATGAAGCTTATATTTTAATCAGGGCCTGAGGTGGAGTACAGACAATAGAAAAATAAATGAATGAATATATAGAAAATGATGATAAGTATATAAAGATTAATAAAGTCAGTAAAGCAACGGAGAGTACATACACATGTGCTCGAAGGCACCCTAGGTTTTTGAGCAGGAGGCTGATGTGATTGCAATGTTTCAACAAGAATCCCTCTGGCTGCTGTGAAGAAGATAAGAGGAAGCAAGGTAGAAACAGAAAGCTTTTAAAAAGGCTCTTTCAGAAATTCAGGGGGAGATTATGGTGGCTTAGACCAGGTGGAAGTTGTGGAGGCAGCAAGCAGTGGTCCACTTTAGAACCTTCTGAAGATGGAGCTGACCAAATTTGCTGACGACTCAGATGTGAGGTGAGAGACCAGAGTCAAGAGCGACACATCTGGATTTGCCTGAGCCTGTGGAAGAGCACCTTTTATAGACATTTCTAGTTTTTTAATGAGAAAGAGTTGGAAATTTTGCATGTCAGACTTCTGGATGAGCTCTGGAGAAGGCCTGCTATATAATGTTGCATCTTCTATGTAGTGTATACATCTGACAACCTCTCCTCCAGCTGCTCTAAGTTAATCACAAAACTCATATTTGTACTTTATTTAGAATTAAACAAAAGTTAACCTTAGTCTAATAATTCATTTACTCCTCAGAAGGACCCTCTGTGGTCTTCTGACCCTGAATTTTCTTGTACTCCTTATTTTGTTGGGTCAGGGCTAACATGATTTCTCCAGTGTGGCACGGCTCCGATTTAAACCCAAATCTTCTGATTTCATGCCTCACCATACAGTGTCTTACGTGTACTCCAAGTCATTCCCCATTTCCTGCCTCATCCACACTTTTCATGACCTTGCCAGTATGTGGAGGAGATAGAAACAGCTATAGAGTATGAACAAGGGAAGTGAAGTTCCGAAGCATTTATTGAGGGGCCCAGAGTCCACACTGCTCTGCTCACGGTGAGACCCGGCTTCTGACACTCAGCCCACTACTGGATGTCATGCTGTGGTGGGAGACTGCTAACAATAAAGGACTAACAGACAATTATTCCTTGGTTTTGTTTTTCAATGTAGCTTGTTCAAAACTCATTTCCTTTAAAAATAGGGCTTTCTGGGAAACAAAGTTCAAGCAGCTCTGTTCTGTGGACTATGTTGGCTTACTTAACACCTCTCAAAAGAGATTTTGGCAGAGTCCAGTTCAGAGCTCAAAATTTCCCATTGACAGAAAGGGTCGGCACAGGGAGCAGAACCACAGTCAAGAGAAGGAAAGGTCTTAAGTCTTCTCTGAACTAAAAATCTGAAACTGTTGCTCTAACCCATCCAAAACAGGCAATCAGAGAAGGTACATCATTGAGACAGCAAGATACCATCTTTTTAAAAGAATCATTGCTCTGTATCAGCTCAAAACTCCAAAGGCTCAGAGGCACAGGAAAGGCTTGGATGCCTTTCATTCCTGCTTCCTCCTTGTGCTGCCTACAGCCTGCTGCAGGAGATGAAGCTGGCTGGCTCTGCCCTCAGATGCTCTGCAGCCCCGTCTGCTTAATTTCCGGTGGACCCTCAGTGCCCAGGGAGAGCATGTGTTTTGCTTGTGATGTTGGTAATGAACTGCCGCTGGGAACAAATTAATGAGTGTGTCAGAAACTGCAGTGGAACTATATTACGATTCATAAACACCATGATGAAAATGCCAGTTAAGCTCTGGTATAAATACACACAAACTCTGAAAAAGCAAACTCTTTTCTCTTCTAATGAGAGAAGAATTTAAAATAACATCATTCTGCCCTGAGCACTATTGCTAAGGGAGAATTCCTTAGAGGATAGTTTTTCTATTTTCATATTTAATACATTAGAGAAACATAGGGGAGTTTAATTTTACTTTTGATATTTGTGTGCATACATACTATATTTTGAAATATATGTAGCTTATATACCATGTATATATAAAATATACAAAAATGTATATAGGGTCACCTTTCTAGGTACTATACCATGTTTATTAAATGAGATCTTTCTTTTTTTCTTTTTCTTGCCTGTTGTGTTTACACTGCTTTTCATTAATATTCTGAATTTGGAATTTAGATTCAGAAATTAAAGTTTAATAAAAATCAACCACATCAGTCCACAGAGATCTATTACTTTAAAGCTGATGGCAGGAAGAGATAAAGAAACTTCTATTTAATTCAAAGGCACAGTGGGGTTGTGCTGGGAGCACCTGTAGGCATCCCAGTTTGTGATCTCTGATATGTATAACAATACTCACATTATGATGGAGGATGCTGCTACAATGGAAGTCCTAACACGGGGCTTTCACAGAGTCCTGAATTTCCATTAAGGCACCTGGGGCTGCTGCAAGAAGGTTGGGAGATGAGGAAGGGATCTCAGTAGTAGGGTTCCAGGCTTTCTCCTCCCAGTTCAGAACGACTCCTATTTTACCTGCTTTATATATCAGAGCTCCAGGTAAGTTTCCTTTCATTAAAGTACGCTGTAAATTAAAGCTAGAACACTGTAAGTTAGTAGTAGATTGAGCATGGGTTTTAGAACCAATAAGACTTGACTTCTTTCTACAGCCATTCTACCCTGAACAAGCCTGATCCTGCCTGATCTCGGAAGGTAAGCAAGGTCAGGCTTGGTTAGTACTTGGACGGGAGACCACCTAGGAAGACTAGGTGCTGTAGGCATTAAAAAAAAAAAAAAGGTCTGTAAACTGACAAGGTCCTTGCAATCTGTGAGGTCAACCAAGGGTTGCCTCGCCTAAAAAAAAAAAAAAAAAGAAAAAGAAAGAAAGAAAAAGAAAGAAAAAAACTTGACTTCATAAATTAATACTAGTAGTTATTTATTAGCTATTGGATTTGGGGCACATATAACATACTGGTTTCTAAGATGGAGTGATAATAATACCTTCTTGCCTGGTTGCCATGAGAATTAGAGATAGTGAATCAAAATACCTTGTACTTAACTGATCTTCACAAAAGACTGATTGTTTTAACAGGTGCTAGCTGGTAACTAGTCACATGTTTAAGAGATTTGTGCTCTTTCGACAACTGCAGAACATGAAGTCTCCTTCCTCCAACTGCTCTAATGTCAAGGCTAACAGAAGGTAATTTTGTCTTGAGTCAGACTCTATTTAGCTAATTATAATCTCAAATGTTAGAGTTTTAGAAAAGAGAATAAAATTTGGTCCAAAGTATTGTTTATTTGTCATAAGTGACCAATCTGAATTTAGAAAAATTGTAGACAATGGTTTACTAAGGTTTGAAGCAATAATATAACAATTCTTTTTTCCACATCATTTTTTAGTAGCTTCTTATCATCATAACCTGTGGCTTTTCATCAAGAACAGTATGCAAAAGAGGAAGTATAATGACTAAATCAGGACTAGGTGTCAAACCAACTTTTCAGGAGTAAAAGCGCGTCTGTGTTAGACTCCAGTTCAGTCTTTTTGTCTCGAACCTCAGAAGTTGGGTTTTTAGTAGGAGTTGTGTTAGTGCTAGTGCCCTATTTTTTTGCCTGCATCCCTCTAGTCTCATTATAGGTTTAGGATGTTGCATCACTTATTTTCCTCTGCTCCTTATCAACGGAGACTCCCTGTTGATGTGACAATTTTTCATGTTAATAGAGAATCAGGTTAGGAGTTAACGAATTGCTCAGTGGCAAATAAAGTAAAAAAAAAAAAAAGGAAAAGAATTTGTTTTAAATAGAGTGTTAGTATTTACAGCTAGATTAAATGGGTTATATATTGGAAATTACAAGAGAAGATTCAAACTGAATGATGCTGGCCAAGGGAAAAGGCAAGATTTGCCTTTTTTCTCTTTTCTTTTGGGAATTCTGTTCTTCTAGTTAAACTATCTCAGATTTTTTAATACCAAAAGAAGCAGAGAACCAAAGAGGATAAAGTGTTATATGGGCTTTTCGAACTTAGCAACACAGCTAAAATTTTGATGGATGGATCCAGTTTTCATGTAGGCAAACTATGCAGTTCACAAAGCAAAAGTGAATTGTTAATGGAGGGAGGGGCATCACAATTTAAGTTCTTGCATAACCAAGTATGTCTGGAGTTGGGATACCCATTTTGCTTATTTATAGCAGAAAAATTGGTATTGTAGATCAAAATGACTTCTATCCATCATGAAAATTCATCCTTGAAGAACAGTGAATCAAGGCTCATGAGAGGCCTTTAATGAATCACTGCACAGAATTAGAAAAATTTTAAAGATTCATTCATAGTCATAGCCATCAGACTTTCTGACATGGTCATTTGCTATATGGGGCCATCTTAATACAGCCAGAGTTTCACACCAGACAACACAGGATCTAAGCTCAATGTTTTTAAACCAGTTCTTTGTGTAATGCCTGAAATAAAGCAATATCAAGAAGCAATGGTAAATTAACTTTGGCAAAGAGCAGTGATTTGTACGTAGCTGCTGGAAGGCCAGGATGAAATCCCAGCCCATTTTGTAGACTTCTGTTCAGTTCCCTTAGGAAGGCAGTTTCTTCCTGTTGGCTTCTATTTGACTAGATCCTTGATGGTCATCATTGGTGGACAAGCAAAATAGAAGGAAAAGGAAGAGAAGAGAGAAGGAGGAGAGGTAGAAGGAGGAAGAAAAAAAAGAATATTAAGAAGGAGGAGGAGAGCAAAAGACAATGTAGACTATATAACCTAGATCAAAAGTTTTTGAAAATCTCTCTACAATCCATGCTAAACTGCAATAACTTGTTTCCTAGTCCATGGAAGAAAGAAAAATAAAAGGACAGTGTAGTGAATTTTCCATAAAGCTAAATCTACTCTGACATTATATCTTTCCAACATTTTGGTATTGAAAATGTTTTCTCTTTGATGCAATAATAGTGATAATGGATGTGTATTTATAAATAAATAAATAAATAAATAAATAAATAAATAAATAAATAAATAAACAGTCCCTCAAAGCAAAATCAAGAATTAGAAAGCTCATGATCTCCATTTTTTAGAAAAAGTGCATATATTTTGCTGGTATGAAAAATCCAGAGTCCTGGAACCATTTGCCTCATCCACTGAGGCATTTCTTACATCATTCTGGGAGTCAACCAATGATGATGAATGTAGGTCACTCTTTAGCAAGGCTGCATTTGAAATAAATACAGTATATCAGAGTGGATTGGAGCATAGGCTGGGGTCAGAGACTAGGTCTGTCAGCATGGCCATTTGCTCTCCATGAGAACTTGTATAAGTTATTCAAACTTTTATGTTTCAATATACTCATCCATAGAATGGACAAAATGGACAAAATAATAATAGCACCTGCCTCATAATGTTGATGTTAAAATAAACAAAATAATATATGTATAATGCCTAGGACACATTTTGCCACACACTAAATAACAATAAATGCTACCTTTTACAATTAACTATAGTTCCTACTGTGTGTTAATGTAGATTTGCTAATTCAGCTGGAAATGTCCCAAATTGTTTCTTTCTGAAATAATAATTTCTAGTTAAATTACTTGGTTTATATACATTATAATAGGTAAAAAAAGTATTTTTTAAATAAAGTATTCAAATAGATAAACATAATTTTAGGCACCAAGAGCAGAGATGTTACTCATTCTAGGAAATAACTTTTCAAATTTTCACATTATTTTAATGAATACAGAGTAAGTCTTCAGATAGACTCTACTGTAGAGAATTTATATTTGTATGAAAACATTAATAAAGCTTTTAAGCTTTTACACTAGTTCTTAACTTGTTTTAATTTATATTCTTCACAAGCATTTCTTATTATAATTGGTAAGAAAAGCAATGACATTTTCTTCTTAATTAAGACACACTTTGGAAATTTGTAATGAGCTATAGTAACCCTATAATACTATAATATATCATAGCAACTACACTGTAAAATAATAAAGAAGATCATTTTATGTTTTTAGGTTTTTTTCCCTATAGTTTCAATAGCATTTTACTAAACAAGGTAGATAGTACATGAGGAAGGATTTAGGAGGTGACAATGGTTCTATTATATTATGAGTTTAAGTTTTGGACCAGAGTCTATGAGAGACATAAAATAAGAAGACAGATAAGAAGACGAAACTGAACAGAGAGGCTAATTTTGGCTTTTCAGTAGAGTTCTTTCAAAATATGAAAGCAC
This sequence comes from Rousettus aegyptiacus, assembly GCF_014176215.1. Taxonomy (NCBI): domain Eukaryota; kingdom Metazoa; phylum Chordata; class Mammalia; order Chiroptera; family Pteropodidae; genus Rousettus; species Rousettus aegyptiacus. The sequence continues at coordinate 30,300,335 of NW_023416287.1, read as the reverse complement.
TCTGATGGACAAAGGAAAAGAAGTTTGCCTGAACTCAGCACCTGAATCAATAAATGCTGACTTATTCCATTATCTTAAGAGAATCTTGGCCAGGATATCAAGGAAAATGATGTGACAAGGGAGACAAGATGAATTTAAGATACATTACCTTTTTTTTTTTTATCTCCTAATGGATAGACTAAAATTTGATTTTAATTTCAAGCAAAATCTTATTAGCTAAGCTCAGCAGAACTCCTGGGAGACAGCTACTTCTCCAGTGGTCACTTAGCCAGATTTTTACAAGTCAGCTGGTTTCCAGATTTGGTGGAGGTGGTAGCTAGAATACTTGGAGAAAACTACACAATGGTTAGCTTGTCTTTTTTTCTGTGATGTCCTTATTTCAATGAAGCCATGAGCAGCTGTTTATAGATGTCTACAATAATTTGTTGGGAAAATGCAGCTCACAATTATGGTTTTCAAAATAACATTTTCTACTCTGAGAAAATACATTTCTGTTTTAATTCCTATTTAGAGATTTTGAAATTGATTTGGACAGTCAACCAAGTGTCCCACTCCTCATAGTAGGTATTAAGTTGATTTTATCTAGCATCTATCATGGATGGCTAATTCTGGATCCAGATGGTTACATATATTTCATTTAATATAACTACCAAACTTTTCAGGGAAAACCATGTCCTTTATTTTTCCAACTTACTAAATCCCTACTATGTTCAAAAGATCCCTTTTCTGAACACTGAGAAGAATGCCAATGAACTTTAATGCAATACCCATATACATATAGACAAACATACTCCCATGAATATTTGATTAAATTTACTCTGAAGAGTGGATTTACAGATTTTGAGAAATGGTGATTAAAATTAGGCCTTATAAAAACATCAGTGTTTAATATCGGATAGATCCTTTTCGAGAGGAAAGTGCTAAATGTCCACTAAAAAAAGATGACCTGCAAAAATATAATTTGTAGAACTCAGCAGTTTCAACCAAAAAATGAGTATGGTGATATCAACTGAAAATCAGAACTTTAGAGGTGAATAAAATTTTCTCTGAGTTTAAGGTTTTTTTCAGTTGTTGCTTTATACTCACCAAATATGTGTGAAACCCAGAGTAACACAGCAAAGCTGATCACAAGAATGAATTTGCAGATATAGCATCTCCATATCTTCAGATTCCTTATCAAATGTAAAGCTCCCCATTTGCATTGAAGGTGATGATTAAAAACTAGTCATATAAAATGACATCCTTCTCTCTCTCCTTCTCTGTCTTTTTTCTATGCCGTGCTGATATTAGTTCCAGAATTGAAAACCGATGTAACTTCAGAGTCATGGTTTAGTCATATGTCAGAAAGTTTTAGCAGCTCAGTAACTGCTGAGGACAGACTAATTTGGGAAGCGATAAACCTCTGACATTTTTCTCACTGTCTTACAGTAGAAGAAAAGCAGATTTCCTTCACTTTGTGTTATAGGAAGTGCCGAGATTCCAGAGAATCCAATCCAATCTCACCCCTTTCTGACCTCACCTCCTACTGCTCCTGCACATGCTCTCTGTATCTCTGCTCAATTGAACAGAGTTCTCTCTGTAGTCATTTAGCCTTGGCTTCCTAATATAGATACTTATCTATATATCATACGTCTGCTAATTTCCAAAGTCTAGCTTATCTATTTTATTTTGGGGGAAGCTTTTCCTTACCACTCCCAGAAAGATTCCATCACAACACCCTTCATGTACCACCATGCCCAGAAAAAGCCAGTAGAACTTTCCTAATACTGTTTCCACAACTGTCTCCATCATTAGACTATAGGACACTAGAACATGGAGATCATGGTACTTTTCATCATCTAGTCCCCTTCCCTTAGCAGGCATAATGCCACATGGTAGATGCTCAAAAGATGTTTAATGAAGGAATGGGGCAAAGGAAACCATTATTTGAAACACTGGTACCAAATATCTTGAGGTAAATACAAGATTTATCATCTCTGGTAGTGTTTCGTTGTTTGCTTTTCTAATTAATGGAGAATATAGCCACCTCTGACATGCTTCCCATCTATGATGCATAAGTTGCAAATGCTGGAAAGTATAACAACATAGGGTGGAGAGAAGAAATGACATCTCATCTACCCAGTCTTTAGTTCTTACCTGCAACACCAAACCTGAGGCCTTTAGCATTTGATGAGGAAGTAGAACAGCTGTATCTATAAAACCCATTTTGCTCTCAGCTTCCTTGTGTGACTCTGGATTTCATGACTCTTGGAGGATTATGAGGAGCAACTGGAAACCCTACAAATTTAGAGTGAATTTTATTCACCTCTCCATTTCTGATTAGCAATCTCTATCACAGTTCTCACTCTGGTTGAATGAGCCGAGGTTTGAGTATTTTTTTTTTTCTTCCTATATTCAGCAAATATTTATTGAGTGTTACTGGTTCTGGGCACTGTGTTAAGTATTGGGGATGTAATTTTAATTAAATTTATTAGGGTGATATTGGTTAATACAATTATATAGGTTTCAATTGTACAATTCAATAATACATCGGTTGTACCTTGCATTGTATGTTCACCACCCAAAGTTGAATCTCCTATCACCACATATTTGACCCCCTTTATTCTTCCCTCCTTCCCTGTAGTAACCAATAAACTGTTGTCTGTGTTTATGAGTTATTGTTTGTCTTATTCATTTGTTGCTTTCAATTTTATATCCCACATATGAGTGAAATCATACAGTTCTCAACTTTTTCTATCTCGCTTAGCATAATTATCTCCTACAAAGTATATTTTCACCTTGACTTAAGAAGTCTGATTGACATGTTTCCCCAGAACACAGTGATCCTTAAGATGCTGATTGTCTTGATATAAATATAAACAAAATGTATAATTATTTGCTGAGGCAACTAAACCAAATATTTGGAAAGTATAGTGATAAAAACCTGCAACTTAGGACTATATTAAATATCTCATTGGACCAGGGAATTTCTTCCAAAATTTAGGCATCATAGAGGCAACTTTCCAATTTCATCACAAGGTTTTCAGGACTGCCCGATAGTAAATGAACTGACAGCAAACAGAAGTTTCTAAAGTATTAGTGGTAAAACTAGTGTCTGCATTATCAATCAAGGGCTCAGGTTAAGCGACTCTAAAAACCATCAAGAATAGGTATTACTAGCAAACATATAACAATTCAAAACCATAGAAAGAATTTAAAATAGTAAACTTATACTTTAGGCTCAATAGCCATAAAAGTAGAGTAAATAATTATCTAACAGTAACTCCATGATGCCATAAACTGCAGGAACAGTGCTGCAACAGGTCTTAAATACTTTGTAGCAGCAGAACCTGTTTTTATTGAAAATTTCCACTCAGACACCAATAGTTAAACCTGGAAAAAAAGCACTCTAGTTAAAATGAGAACAAGAATGAAGGCCATCGCTTCCTTTCTCTTTGTCTTTTGGTGGGTTCTGAGACCTTAGGACTTTGCAAGATCATAATTCTGACCACAAATTAATCAGGCTTATTAACCAAATTTAAACATTCGACTTTTTCTTATCTTGTTTTTAAACAAATATAGTTTCTTATTTTTCATAGGTAATATATATGGTTAAAATTCAAAAGGTGTAAAAGGGAATATAAAGATGACAGCATGAAACTCCATATACCCTCACTCTTTTCATAAATCACCTACAAATAAGAAGGGAAAACAAGAGAGAAAAACCAAAAAGCAAAATACTTATGAGACATAGTTAGAAGTAATTGAAATATTGAATAATAGTGGATGGAAAGAGTATCAAAGGCAATAGAAAGAACACAGTGTGTGTCACCTTTCTTCTGGGTTCTGGACCTGGAAGGGTACCCTCCCCAGAAGTGATAACAATTACTAGTCAATTGTGTGTCCTTCTGGAGATAATCAACGATATTTTTCTGTAATCACACAAAATATCACACTTCGATATTTTTAAAAGTTATCTTTCCATATCAGTTCAAATAGATCATCTAGTTTTTTTAATTATTGTGTAGGATTTTACAGTATGTTGGCCCTTAATTTACTTAACTGGTTCTTGTTAACAAACATGTTAAATATATATATATTTTGGTTGCTACTCCACATGATATTTCTTATTTCATTTTATCTTCTGATTATTGGAACACATAAAGGCTACTGATTTCTGTGTATTACTTTGGGCCCAGATACTCTTTGAATTATCAAAGTGTTTATGGTAGTTTTTAATTAGAATCTTTCTAATTTTTCATATACATATCTGTACAGAATAATTTTATTTCTTGGTTTCTCATTATACTCTCTATTTTGTTAAATTTTTTGGATGGTATTTCTGGAACAAAATTAACTGATAATGGTATTAGTAGTATCCTTATTTTATTTCTAACATTAATGAAAATGCTTTTTAGTGTTTCCTTAATAAGCTTAGTGCAGAATTTGGGTTGTGATCATTTATATTTCAAAACATTATTTTATTTCTACTTTATTTTTTTTTAATTAAAAGTACATTTTGATTTCTGTTAAAAGTCTTTCTAGAAGTCTACCATTTATGATGATGGATATTCACTTTTGGTCTGTTTATATAGTGAATAATATTTATAAATTTCTAATATTGATACCTTCTTGCATTTTTGTATTGTATCCCACCTGGCTATTCTGTCTTATTTTTAATGTACTGCTACCTTTTGCCTTAGAATATTTTTTGGGATTTTTGTATAACTTCTGATTACACAATTAATCTGGAGATTTTTTTATTTTATGAACTTTGTCAGGTTTTGGTAGCAATGTTACAGTCTTTTCAAAGAAAAAGGACGTTTGATTTTTTTTTTTCTGTTTCAGATAAATTTAAAACAATAAGCATCAGAATTATCTGTTCTAATCGAAATCCCCTGGAAAACCATCTGTTCTTGATACATTTTTGGGAAGGCAGTTTTTTAAAGTATTTTTTCCCCTATGGCAATTTGATTGCTTAGAGTCTCTATCTTTTTTTTTTTTTTTTTTTTTTTGGTAATTGATCATGGTTAGGTTTTTCTCAGCAATGACCACTGAGAATCAGTTGACTATAGAGAGATCATATTTCTTTTTTGGTCACTCTACATTTCTCTGGTGAGCATTTATAGAGTTAGAGATATAAAAATGTAAATTCAAAAGAATGCACTAAAACAAGTATTGGAGAGTACCTCAACTGTATGTGTTCTGCTACCTTCCAGTCATGGAAATTGGCAGGAGTACTTGAGTGACAAGAAAAGGCAGGGAAGTTTTTTAGAGATTGCAGAAAGCCTTTAAAATGCTACATAGCTTTCAAAAATGGAGTAACAAAAATAGAGACATGTTTTTGAGAAAGTTGCTTAGCAGAAAACCATCTCTCTACCATTTATTATTCCAAAAGTCAGCCTCTCACCGTGGAGATCACTTATTTCCATATCTTTTTTCACAAAAATTTGGTGCATCCTTGTGCATCCTTATGGGAAAACTGACTACCCATAACCACAGCTGTCTTTGCTCATCATCTCAGATCATGAGTTTCTACCCAGTGTCAGTTTTTTGTGTTACTCAGTGTGTTGTTTTTCACAACCTAAAACTGAGAATTAATTAGGCCATGGGAAAGAAAGGAAGAAAGCAAAAAAATAAATCATTTTTAATCACCTACTATGTATGTAACCTGATAAAAAAAAATCTCTACATATGCCATGTCATTTAATTTTTATCACTTCATTATCACAAAGAACTAATTGTGGTTAGTGAAGTTAAATGACTTTCTTAAAAATCACATAATTAATGCATAACTGAATTATAATATAAACTTATGTTCTTTCTACTTCACTATCTCGAAACTCAAATAATAAAATGAAGAGCTGCAAAGAAACAAAAGTGCTATTGATAGAGTAAAAGATTAGTGACCCCAAGCAAAGAGGTTAAGAAATGTCATGGACAGCAAAAGCTGAGATCACTAAAATTTTACATCTTAGCAATTAACTTCAATTTCTTTTTTTTAAATCAAGAATTTTATCACATTAGGGAAAAATAACACTCATTAATTTTTATTTTGAAGCTGTCAGACACATTAAAAAAGAAAAAAATATGATTGTCCTTAACAACTTTCTGGTCAGAAAAGTAATTTTCTAAGTAGGCAATTCCTGAGTGTAAATGCTGCTATTTTGGTCTGACCTAAACACCTGCCCTCCATCCATAAGAAATTCATACACCTTTTGGAAGACTTCTCTGTGAAAAGATAGACTTTATAGTGGTGTAAAATAGGCACTTAAACCAGGATGGTTTCAGGAACTAAATTTCAACACGGAAACAACTCCTACCAGTACCACACTAACCAGAGCCCACTGTTTACTGGACTAAAAGAAAGTTGATATCTTAGCCTTCTCATTAGTTTGTATATAACCCTCAGTAATTTTCTTAGAACTCAGATTTTATTCTATTAGCCCAAATGTTTGTTTTCAAAAGAGTTTTATGGAAAATATGATTCCCTTAAGACAAACTTACAAATAACATCTCTAAAATTAAAATTGTGTTTAAGAAATGTTGGACACTACATCCATCTCTTGGTAATTTGCAATATACATTTACATATTAAGGCTCCAAGAATTCCTACAATAAAGAAACTGATTAACTTTGTTTAATTCAGCATTTTCAAAATACTACTTAACCAACAGTCTTTTTTATTCATGTACACTATAAAATTCTCAAGTTATTGTATATTCTATGTATACACTTTATTTTTTTTTAAATTAGGAAATGGCAAACTAAAGCACATAAACTAAGTATACCCACAACCTTGTTTTGCACACTCCAGAGCTAAGAGTATTTTTTACATTTCTAAAAAGGTTATAATAAAAAAGAACAATGTATGACAGGGGCTTTACATGACCCTCAAATCCTAAATATTTTCTCTCTGGCTTTACCAGAAAAAGTTTGGCTACCCCTGTTAATCTCAACCAAAAATAGTAACACAATTTAAGTAAATAAAGATGTCACTTATTACAAATTCATAAAATAATGTGGTAATAATTAATTTTTCATTTTAAAGATTATGCCTCTAAAAATTCAAATTGAATTTTCCAAATGCAAAGAATGACAATGAAAATATTAGAGGCTTCAGGTTTAAAAGGTTTAAACTCTCAAACTTAGAGTCTATATCAAGAGGCAACATTTCATGGGATAAAATAAAAGTCAGCTTTAATTTACACGACAATAAAATTGATGCCATAATAATTAAATAATTTCCAGTCCCATAGATTACTTAGCATCTTGTATAGCCTCTCATTTATATAATAAGCTTAAACTCACTGTTTCCTTATTTAAGATGGGAGTTTCAAAATTATTTGGTTATTTAAATACTTACCATTTATAAGCTGCAACTGTTTCACCTTAACTGGGTCATGTCAAAAAGTCACTGAAACTTTTTCAGAACACATATCCCTTTGTTGGATACTCCCTACTCCCTACTGAGATTCAAATTTTTAGTTGTGAGATAAGTCCTCTATACGTAATTTGATAGATTTTTCCAAAAACTTCTTTTTTTCTTTCTCCCCTCCTCTTCTTTCCTTGATGTTGTATAACAAACCACCCCAAACTTACTGGCTTAAACTAAAATTTAATATCATCATGTATTAGTATCTCCTATGGTTCTGTGGGTTGACTGGGCTCAGTTCGGTAGTTATCACTTTGCATTTTTCATCCAGTTGTGGTAGGACAGCACTTTAAGATGCGGTCATCTGAAGATGGCTCACTCACGTGGCTGGCAGTTGATGCTACATGTTGACTGGAAGCTCACCTGGAACTGTCAGCTGAAACACTTACAAATGGTTTGGGCTTCTCAACATGGAAGTTTAGCTCAGAGAGGGAGCATCCAACAGGGCCACACGAAATCTTCAAGACATCTAGCCTCAGTTCAGCCATTGCTTCTACAGTGTTCTATTTGGTCAAGCAAGTCACTAAAGCCAGCTCTGTTTCAAAGTAAGGGAAATTAGGTCCCACTTCTTGATGTGAAGTATAACATGAACAGAAAAAATTGGTACCTTTTATCTTTAGAGTCTATCTTCCACACTCCACAACTAGATAATGCCTATTTATTGAAGAACTCAGCCATCTTAAGTCTATGGCAAATAAAGGGATGGCAATTTCTCTTTTTAATTTTTCATTGACAAGGCATTAATGTTGTTCACTGCTTCCAGTGGAAAAGTAAAAACTACAAAATTGTATGTATTCTGATATCTTTTCAGGAGGAGCTATATTTAGGGTGGCCCTAAATATAGCTTTTGTTTTATTTTTCTGTGGCACTTTCTTGTCAAGTAACTTAATGTTTTATTTAATTATATCAACCATGGGACATCAGCCTGGATGATATGATATAGTGTTTCTTAATTCAAAATTGATATAATTCTGCAACTGCATGCAGTGCACACAGCAAGACAGGATACTTATTGGAGAGGTTTCAAGGTTTATTTGTTGGCATAATTCAATAAAAGTAATAATTGGACAGACTGACTCATTGCTTAGAGATAGTTCTGAATGCAACTGATCTGTTTAAATATCTTTCTCCATTAATTTAACCAAGTTGTATATTTTTCCCATAATGCTCTGTCTTTTATGTATGCCTTCTCATATATTAATCTCTAAATACACATATAACATATACATAAATGTATATATTATATGATATTTATATGCGTGTGTGTGTGTGTGTGTGTGTGTGTGTGTGTGTATGATTTTACTCAAATAAGAATAGGTTTCCCTGTTTGGGCTGGTGCTTATCAAAGGCATATTACAGTGAGTTAAGTAGGAAAGAGGGATGCCCATTCAGTCATGGCTTTACATTCATGGAGGGTCTTAAGTTTAGAATTCAAAATTTTCTCAAAAGAGGCCATACTCAGAGGGAAAAAGACATTCATCAAACAGCTTTAGACCTCGATTCATGGTCTGGCCACTACAGAAACTTGTAATACATGACAATTTTTTTTAACTAAAACTAAATTCTATGACCGTCTTGTGAAAAGCATCATTACACTGTAATGCATTTATGTATATATGTGTGTATACATTAAAGTTGTTGAGTTGTTTATGTAATATAAACTCATCAACCACAATTTTTGCAGTTTTGAATTGTGGGGGGAGGGTTAATATACATGGCACCTCAAGAATGTCAGGGCCTTCTCTTGACTTCAGGAAACCATGCATCTCCCTCATCTGCATTTTCTGGGGTCAGGAGAGGGATGTAAATGGCTCTCTGTTTACCCAATTTAGATAGCTTTCCATACTTCACATAAGTAACATAGGAAAAATGTTTATCTTCTTAAACACCTGGTAGGCTGAGGCACTCTGCGAGAAGGGGGAACAGAGTCTGCTCTTTGATTGGAGGAAAAATATAATTGAGTAAGAGTGAATAACACTCTTACAGGGTCCCAATGGAGCAGAAAATGGGCAGCCCAGGTACTAGGCTGTTCTAGCAAGGCCGAGGGCTTGATAACGGGAAGCATGAAGTAAGGCTCAGCTGAGACAAAGAGGCTTTCAACTACTAGGGAAAGTCACCTGTGTTTTATCTTTGTTCCATTAATGCCAGGAAGCTTGGTCCTACTTTCTCTATGGAGCTACACAATCAGCTGTGGGGATAGAACTGATTTTGATACTGTCGATCACAAACAAAAGTTTACTAGGTATTTTGTCACCAAAAAGGATTTATTCAGGAAAATAAAAAGGATTGCAATTCAGTACATACAGACAGTGTGAGCTACATGCATGAAGAGAGAGCAAAAAGAATCGGCAAGTTTCATTCAGAGGAGAAAAGGAAGTTAAGGGGAGGGGCTGTTATAAACATAGAGCAAGACAGAGAAGGGAAGAAGTCAAACAAGAACACAGCATTAGAAATTCCAGCCTCAGCCTGATTCCGTGGAAGCTCTGGAGCTGCTTCCCTTGAGGAAAAGGACCTAGCTTTACTACTCTGCTCATGTCAGTCTGGCCACTTTCCAGCTCTCATTATATGGCAGCGGCCAGTGGCAGAGTGGGGAGCAACTGCTGGAGAGAATCACCTTGGCCAGAGGTATATATGGCTTTACTCATGGCATGATTTGCAGTTGGTACCCACAAGAACAGTCAAACTGGTCATTAAATATTTAAATTCTTCTGTACAGTAACAGGTTGGTAAAGAACCAATTCTCCAAGGCCCCTGAGTGCCCAATGACCACTCTGGTTTCCCCAAGTTCATTCTTAGAACCATTTAAATCTCCCAACAAAATTCTGGCTGCTTATCTGATTATTTGGCATTCTTCCATAGATACTGAAGATTTGGAGCATCACCCTTGGACAGGAATCTTCCATATCATCAGCATAGAATTTCGTAAGTTCTTTATTTTGTCGCTTCTTTAATAAAATTGTATACGGTTTCTTTAACTCTCCCCTCAAAGGGATAAATTCTAAAGCATTCTGGGAGGCAATAAAGGCAGAACATTGTGAGATTTTCATAGGTTAATTTCTCTTCCTTATCTAGGAAGGCCTAGACACTTTTAGTAATATTCTCGGACTGACTTAGTAAAGTAGCTTTTAATGGCAAGTCAGATCACATCTTTTCTAAACCTAGGTGTTTAATGGGAAACATTGGAGAAAATAGCCTATGAATCACAGTAAAGTGACATATCCCAAGAAGAGAGAGGAGGGTCATGTGTCACTATTTAGTACAGCAAGGCTTGTTGCTGTGTTTACTCCTGTGAGTTCCATTGAGGCTCCTTTAATGACTGTTTTGACAGGCTAAATCTGTCTTCCACCCAAGCTGGTAAATAAAGTTATTTCACAGTACAGCAGGAAGGAGGATACATGTGTAATGGATGATGGAATAATCAAGAATGTGTTGTTAAGATGGATGGGCTTAATTCTTTCCACAAGTCATTTGCTTCTAGTCAAATTCCAGTGGAATGTGACTTAAGACAGTGTTCTGTTCAGTCATGCTCAAGAATATATGAGACATTTATTCCCTAATTGGCTTCTGGATTGCTTCTAACCAATGTGCATGATAACACACCTTCTGGTCCTAGACGTGTGTGTCCAGGTGTGTGTGTCTATGTGAGAGAGTTGTCATATTGGATTTTGCAGAAGCAGACCCTAAAATAAAGTTGTGAGTGCCAGAATTTATTTAGAACGTGATCCCAGGAAGCAATAAAAGGAAAGTGAGCAAGTGATAAGGGAAGAAAAAAGAGCATCATTGAACAGGTTATCACTGTGAGTCACTGCAGCTCGCCGTTGCTAGGAGTTAGGTAGTTTAGAGCCAGTGGAGTGTGTGTGACTCAGGGTTATCTCACCAAGGTACTAGTAACATCACTCTATTCAAGCTATTTTGCTCCTTCATTTCCCTGTCTTCTCAGGATAGACATGTGAATTTGAAGATTTGTGGTTAGTCGATATATGGGGGCTGGGTGAGATGATTTGCTTATTACTTAACGTTCTTGACACTGGACATCTCTGTAACTCAAACCATAGAAACAAGACTTTTTACTAACTGCCACCTTTACCTTTTATCTTTACAAAGTTGTTAGTGTTATCCTTCATTAACAAACACGTAGCATCCATTTTGACACTTCTGGGTTGGTGCCCTTACTAATAGTGACTCTTCTAGAGAGGACACAATGTGAAAACCTTTAGACATCTCCAGGGCTGTGCCCAAAACAACAAAGAGACAGAGCAAATGGACCTTTCCATAACCTCTCCAAATTCCATTTCTTTAATTTTTATTATCAAAGAATGAATCCAGAGAGGCAATCTAAGGAATACCTACTAGTGTAACTAGGTAAATTGAAACAACTGCAATACGGTTACTTTCAAGCAATCCAAGTGACTTGGTGTGACAAAATGAACTCTAGATTGGGGGACATAAGATGTATTTTTGAGTCCATGACTTGTCTATCTATAGCAATAACCATGGTTTGCTCCTCACCTCTCCTTGACTTAGTTTTACCAAGTAAACAAAGAGAAGTTTGAATTATATGATCTCTTCTTTTGCCACATTCAGCAAATTTATTCATTTCTCCTTCTACTTACATTTTTTTTTCAGGGTACAAGATGATAGCATTTTCTTTTTCAATTTCATGTCTTTTTCCCCATTACCTAAGCAATTTCAGACAGAAAACATATAAGTAATAGAGAAAATAAAAAATTATCTATATCTTTTTTTCTATTTTAATGTGTCTTTTTCATTCTTTCTTATAAAGTTATTTTTATGTAGTCAGAATTATGATGTATATATAAATTTTTGTATGTTTATACAGCTGTGAGAAAGGAAACAGAAAGGAAGGTGATAGTTCTTTTTAAAAACTTGAAAGACTGACATGTGGAATAAATAGATGACAGACTTGCTCTGTGCAAATTCAAGGGATCCATGAAAGAAACATCAATTTTGCCTTATTACAGGGAAGAATATTTCTTTTTCTGTGTCCCTAAAGGAGTGATGTTGCTCAAAGAGAATGCAACGGGGAAAAACTAGAGAGGTATTTGAACAAGGTGATGTCACTCCATTTTGGGGAACATATAGTTCTAATGTTTTATCATTTTCTGATCCTCTAGCTGACACTTTTCATCTCTGTAAAATCTTCAGTGTTATCATTCTATCAACAAATCCATAGCACCCCATTTAGCCATTTCTACATTTCTGGCTTATGCTCTTACTAATGACTCTTTCAGGGAAGATACAAATTGTAAAAACCTTTAGACGTCTCCACAGCTATGCCCAAGGCAAAAGAGATATAGCAAAACAGAATTTTTTCATTATCTCTCCAAATTTCGTTTTCTTAATTTCTTTTACCAGCTACCATAAACTTCACTGGCTTTGCTGTGTACATTTCTCCTTATAAACCCAAACTGGTCTATTTTACCCCCTTTCCATATTATATTTTTGCAGAATTATATATCAGACTCCTACTATGCTGTTAGATTATTTGGCTGATGATTTGGCTCATATCGGAGCTATGGGTAATATATGTGGCAAAAACAGCAAGGCATGCACTGTCATATCCATTAAGCTTTGGTCATAAAAACAGATTTGAGTCTCTGAGAACTGGGTAAAAATAGGAACTCTAATTCTTACAAACTTTTTCCCACCTTTTTTCCTCTACCTTTTACAAAATTTTAATACAGTTGAAAATAAATTTTTGTGTGCATGGGAGTTAAAGTGATTGTTGACTTGAAGCCAACTCTATTCTGCTTGAGAAAAAACCATCCCAAAGGGGACAGTTGGGTATTCAACATACTTGTAAAATGAGAGAAGCATAAGTAGGGGAATTAAATCCTCTCAATATATCATTGCAGAAAGCATTTGGCTAAAACATTTTTATATTGAATCGCTTTTTGAAAGTTCTATTAATATTTACAACTGAGAAATTTTACAAAGCAGGTAGAGAAAGGTGGAAATTTAGGCATAATCTGGAATTGGCATGCTTAGACAGAAGACTCATTCTTTATTAGATATCTAGTGGTTTAATTTCTCTCTATCACAACAATAACTGCTTAATTTACTTCTGATGTTTCTTACTCTTTAAGTTGCATCTCTCTGTTTTATCTAATATGATCTTAAAACAAGAGCTCTAATATAGGAAATGAAGACATGAAGCCCACTCAAAGAACCCAAGACTCTGAAAGATAGTGGAATTTACTAAAGCCACAAAAATATTAGTAATAGTAATGAGATTTGGTTCTAGGTGTTCTGATGGCCATTCTGTTTTGTTTAGTTTTGTTTTTGTTTCCTCCCTGTCAGACTATGGATGATTATACATATATTTCGTCTGTTTATTTTCAAATAGATTATCCTCAGGAAAAAAAAAAGTAGTAGAAATTGAAATAGGTGGCCCAATGATGGTACATAACCTGCTGTCACTTCTGAAGAGAGATAGTAAGTTATTGTGGAAAGGGCATAAGACAAAAGACAAAAAAAAAGGGGGGGGGTGGCTCAAATTTTAACTCATTGCCACTTTGAATGAGATACATAATCTGGCTATTTACACATTTCTTCTGAAATGTATTTCATTACATTCTATTTTAAAATAAATATACTTTAGTAAAACTCATTTCCCTTTTAGGTCTTTCCTTCAATGTCAAAAACCTACTCACTGAGTCGATCTGAGACTCAATCTCCACATATTCTTTAATCCTTTCCAAGTTAGCATTTCCAAATAGCTCAAAATTGTTTATAGTTGTCCTATTTCTGCCAAGCATGGTGTCTACTCTGCTGTAAAGTGGGATTTTCTAATATTCTGGAAAAGAAGGAAATGTGGAAGATATTTATAAGGTATACACTTACTAAATTTCTGTAGGTACTGAATTTCAGTTCCAATCTCTGTAAGGTTTCTCCAGGTTGATAACTACATTCTTGTCATTATTTTGTGTGGCTAGCCTATATTTTCAATGATATCTAACTCCTTAGTTTATTACTTCTAAAAAAATACAAAACAAAACTCTTGCTCTACAGGGCTCAGTTTCCCTTTATCTAGAGGGAGCCTGGGGTAGTTCTAAATTTGCAAGATAGCATAAATCTTGAGACTTCATAGTAGATAAGAATGCCATTCTAATTTTTTTCTTTTATAAATTTTTCCACAAATTTTCATTAATTAGACCTTTTATTCTGAGATAATTAGATTTGCATGCAGTTGTAAAAAGTAGTACAGAGAGATTCACAATACCCTTTACCCAGTTTTAACTATTCCTGTCCCTTTTTCCTTCTACACAAATTTAGGAATAGTCCTATCTATGTCTATAAAAAATCTTGCTGCAATTTTGATAACAATTGTATTATATATCAGTTTGGGGAGAATGTATGTAATTGTTGAGTCTTTAATCCATGAACATAGTATTTCTCTCCATCTAATCACATCTTCCTTTCTTTCTTTTTATCAGTGTTGTTTAGCTTTTAGCAAACAAATCCTGTAAATATTTTGTTAGATTTATTTCTACGTATTTCATTTTTAGAATAGCTAATAATAGTATTATATTTTATTTTGATGCATACATGTTCACTGATAGTATATAGAAATACCATTGAGTTTTATATGTTTATCCTGTGTCCTGAAATATTTTTGGACTTATTTATTAATCATAGGAGTGTTTTTTATATATTTTTTGAGATTGTTCATATAGATAATTATATCATCTGCAAATAGGAACAAGACCTATGTGCCTTTAAATTTTTTCTTGCCATATTGTCCTGGCTAGAACTTTCACTACTATGCTGAATAAAACTGGTAAAATTCTTGACTTAATCTCAACCATAGGAAGAAAGCATCCAGTTTTTTGTTATTAATTATAATATTAGATGTAGGATTTTTATAGATGTGCTTTATCGATTTGAGGGTATTTCGTTTTTTCCTATTTTCTGAGAGTTTTATCATGAGTGTTGGCTTTTGTCAAATGTTTTTTGTACATTGATCGATGTAATCACATGATTTTTCTTTTAGCCCATTAACATGATAGACTGTGTTGATGAATTTTGAATATTGAACCAGCCCTGCATCCCTAAAATAAACCCAGCTTGGTCATGGTGTATAATTCTTTTTATGTATTATGGTAATTTAATTGCTAATATTTTGTTAAAGATTTTGCATCTATAATCATGAGAAATATTAGATTATTTTTTGGTACTATCTTTGTCTGTTTTTGTATCAGGAAAATACCATCTTCATAAAATACATTGAAAAGTGTTATTTCCTCTTAAATTTTCTGGAAGATATTGTATAGAACAGGTATTTATTATTCCTTAAATGTTTGGTAGAACTCTCAGGTGAAATAACTTAGGTCTGGTGATTACTTGTTTGGGAGTTTTAAAATTAAGAACATAATTTTCTTAATATTAATAGGGTTATGCAAATTATTTCATAATGATTGAAATGCATTTTAAAAAATGAAACACATTCTCTATGTTGTCAAATTTATATGAGTAGAGTTTTTTGGAGTATCCCTTTATTATATTTTTGATTTCAGCAGGTTTTGTAGTAATATTTCTTTTTTTTCTGACATTGTCAATTTATTGCTTCTATTTTTCTTTGTCAGCCTTGCAAAAGGTTTGTAAAGTTTATTGAACTTTTCAAAGAACCAGCTCTTTGTTTCAATAATTTTCTCTATTGTTTTTCTTTTTTAAATTTCATTAATTTATTTATATTTATTATTTGCTTCTTTTGCTTGCTTTGGATATATTTCACTCTTCTCTTTCTAAGTTCTCGAGATAAGGTCTTAGATTATTGATTTGAGACTTTTTTCTTTTCTAATATTTGTATTTAGTCTATAATTTTTTTTTCCAAAAGTGCTATAGCAGGGTCCACAAATTTTGATATGTTGTATTTTCGTTATTTTATTTAGTCAAATATATTTTTAAATTTCTCTTGAGAATTTTTATTGACATAGCTTTTTTAAAGTGTGTTGTTTAGTTTTAGAGATTTTCCTGTTATCTTTCTGTTATCGATTTTTAGTTTGATTCCCTTTTTGTCAGAGAATAAGCTCTGTATCATTTTGATTCTTTTAAACTTGTCGATGTTTGTTTGTATGGGCCCAGGTATGGTCTACATTGCTATGTGATCAGTGAGTGTCTGAAGAGAATGTGCATTCTGCTGTTATTGGGTGGTGTGTTCTATAAATGTCAGTTATTCCTCTCGGTTGATGGAAAAGAAAATCCATTGTGTTTATGCACATATGCATTTACTGTATAATTCTACCCTTCCAGATTTCTAAGATTTCTTTTTTATCATTTCCTTTTCATTTAGAGAATTTTCTAAATCTTTATTTTTAGAATATGTCTCCTGGCAACAAAGTCTCTTAGTTTTCCTTCATCTGAGAAGGTCTGGATTTTCTCTTCATTTCTAAGGATATTTTCACATGGTATAGAATTCTGGGTTAACAGTTCTTTTCTTTAAACAGTCGAAAATTATTATGATACTCCCTTGTGATCTTCATGGTTTCTGATTATAAATCAACCTTTATTCGAGATCTTTCTGTAAGTAAGGTATGTCATGTTTTTCTGTTGTTGTTGTTGTTGTTGTTTTTAATGTTTTTCTTTTTCTTTAGTTTCCAGATGTTTAATTGTTTGTTATGTGTCCTGGTGGAAATTTACTTAAGTTTTTTCCTTTTTAAGATTCACTCAGCCTCTTAATTCTGTAGGGTTGTCTTATTAAATTTGGGGAATTTTTAATCATTGTTTCTTTGAATATTTTTACAACTTTGATCTGTCTCCTCTTCTCCCAGGATTCTAATAACATAAATGTTAAATATTTGTTTTTAGTGCTACAGGTTCCTGAGGCGATCTTTATTTTTATTCTATCCTGTCCGTTGTTCAGATTGGTAATTTAAAAGTTTTATCTTCTGATTCATTGTTTTTCCCCCTGCTATCGCCTCCATTCTGCTATTTAGTTCATTCACTGAGCCATATTTTAGTTATTTTATTTTTCATTTTTAAAATTTCTATTTGGTCCTTTATATTTCTTTGCTAAAACTTTCTATTTCTTTAGTGAGTTTTTCTATTTATTTGTTTTAAACATATTTATCATTGCTTATTGAAGCATTTTTATCATGGATGCATCTATTCATTGTCCTTTTTGTTCAGTTTTAGATTTTTCTTTTCCTCAGCATGACAAATTTTTATTGAAATCTCATATGTTTGTATTATGTCACGAGACTCTAGATCTAATTTAAATCTCCTGTTTCAGTTGGCTTTTTCTTATGCAGCTTCAGCAGTGCAAGTTGTTAGGAGGACCATCTATTACTATAAGCAGGTCCTCCAGTTGGCCTCTGTTGACAACTGAGGGGGGTGAAGCTACTCCTTGTTAGCACCGGGTAGGTATAGGAGTTCCAGCTCTTCTCATGGTGTTCACTAACACTGCAGTGGTGGTGCCACCCTCATTTTGCATGCTATAAGTAATGAAATATAATAGTTCCTTCTGTATTATTCTGGCACTACTTCCTTAATTAGATATGATTTTCTAAGCCTGACTGTCCAGGATACATAGAAAAAATGATAATGACTATTAACAAGTAATTGTCATCAATATCTTGATATTTAAATCAAATGTTTTGTTGACTTAACACCAAGGAAGAATGTGTTTTTAAGGTAAAGTCTATTGATCTGAAATTTTGGTGACATAGGAAGTCCTAATATTTTAATAATATTAGAGATATTTGTTTTTAGTGCTATAGGTAACTGAGGTGATCTTTATTTTTATTCTATCCTGTGTACATCATAATTTGTCTAAGTAGATGTTTCTCAGTTTTTGTTAGATACCTAAAGGTTCCATGTACCACAAATGAAGTAAAATTACTACTCTAGAGAAGCCGAAGAAACTTCTAAACTTCAGCAACTGGAACTAGTTTAGTAAAGAAAAGCATTAAGTAACTTTTTAAATCATGCGACACAAGGAGAAGGGTATGAACCATACATGGTCAAAAACTATGTTTTGGCCTTCTTACGCAAGTTAAGTGAGACAATCATTTCATGATATTCCCTTCCCAAGGTAAAATTCATCGTTGGTTAATCTGTCTTATATGAGAATCTTTACACTTCAGTCTTCCCAGCACATCGTAGCATCTTGAAGGTAATGTTGATATCTGACTAACTTCTATCCCTAGTCCCTAGCATAAAAAAAAAAAAAAAAAAAAGTTTATTATCTGTCTTTTTTGGGGGTTGAGTTGTGTCAGAGGCCAAAGCAATTTTGGTCTTGGGGTATCGGGTAGAGTCTTCAGTCAGCTGTAGGGGACACTTACAAGAGAAATATCAATGAGAAGAGGATGAAGAAAGCAACATCATAGATCCCCGAGGGGCAGTATAACAGAAGCCATTGTGAGGGATGAGGAAGCTCTTCCTGGACAAGTTCTTTAGGCTGTGCACACAGTTCATCTAAAGCCAAGGCAAATCTTTATCATATCTCTCACTCTCGCCTTCCATTTTTCTAGTTCCTGAAACTTAACTTTAGATTTCTTGGAGTGATTTTGGCTCTTTTTCCTGCCTTGCCCTTCACCAATTCCATAGTAGTAGTTGATCTGCATATCATTAGGTTTTGTGGAGGCCACTTGATTCAGCAGGAGGAGCACGAGTTTGGAGCCAGAAAATATGGGTTTGGTTTTCCACTAGCCATGAGGCTTTAGACAGTACAAAAACTTTTCCTTTCTGCTTTCCTTGAAAAATTAAGGGGGTGGAAACGATGGTCTCTGGGGCCCTCCTCATCCTGCTTCTCAATGGGGAAATGACCTTTTCTTTCTGCTTAGCTTTCTTCATCTTCAGATATGCCTGCTTGCTCATTATATTTATCTTCTTCACTCATCTAGCTCATCGCATACTCTCTTATAGCCACAGATCTGATGCAAATATTAGTCAGATATCATTGTAAATGTCTATCACTAATCACAAAGGAAGTCTTGAAAGGGAGCAGTGTAAGATTTGTGGTGCAGCGATTAATAGGCGGGGTCTGCCCCACACCACTCATGGAATCTTTGAGAAGTTTCCTTCTGTCTCTGAGCCTCAGTTTCTTCATCTTTAAAATGTGGCTATTAATAGCACTCACCTGATAGAATTTTTCTAAGGTAATATATTATTTCATGTAAAATCCTAATGCTTTGCTGTTACATAGTAAACAATCAATAATTTTTTTATTTTTTTATTTTTTTAAGATTTTGGTGTGAATCCATGCTCACTATTGGGGTAGGCATCCTATAAGATTTGATCAAATGACCTATTCATGCTCTTGTGTATCCCCTCCCCTTAAATGTGGACTAGACCTAATAAGTCACTGCTAACAAGCAAAATATAGAAAAAAAATTTTTGAGCTATCGCTTCCAAGATATAGTTACAAAAAGATCATGATTTCCATCTTTCTTGTCCCTCTTTCCTTTTTACATGCTTGCTCAGGGGCAGGCTAGCTATCATGTTGTAAGCTACCCTATGCATGTGCCATTGTGGCAAGTAAAGGCCACTGGCCAAAATTTAGCCTGCAGTCCAACAACCTGCAAAAAAATTGAATCATGCCAACAGCCACATGAGTGGCTTGGAAGTGAATGCCCCTTCAGTTGAGTCTTGAGATAACTATAGCCCCAGACAAACTCTTGACTGCAGCCTTTCGGAGACCTAGAGCTTGAGACCCCACTAAGCCACACTAATATTTTTGACTCACAAAATATGTATTTGTTGTTTTAAAACACTAAATTTTGAGGTAATTTGTTGCATGGCAATAGATAACGAATATAGTATTGGAAAAAGGACTAAGATCATAAGACCTATAGATGATGGCTCACAAGAATCTTTCTATTCACAAAGCTTCCAATTATGGTCATGATTGTACTTTAGCAATAGGAGAAATAAGGATGGTAAAGACATGTGTCTCCTGTGTTATTCTCTCTACCTGATGCCCCCACCTAATGTTACCTGGTTGAACGTAATTCATAATAAGCACAATATCTGAGGCTGAACCACAAAATAGTAGTGATGCAGGGGAGAGAAAAAGGAGGGAAAAGAATTAGGACTGACATTTTATATCTTTTAAAAAATCTGACCTTTTGGAAATATCATTGTGTACATTTAAAATATTAATAAAGGTTCTTGCTGTTAGTAGGCAAAGGGAGTTGTTGTCATATGTGACCTTTTATTGAAGTTAAAGAAAATTGACAGTTTTATTAGCAATAGAATATCACACAAGAAAATGTAAAGGAGGAAGAAATGCTCCAACAGTAGTAATTAGTTACACAAGCTGAATATTGTTAGGCAGCTTATATTTTAGACAAGGAAAGCCTAAATGTGACTTTTGAGCTTCCTCCACTGAAGCCAGTGTAAATTATGGCTAAATTGGAAAGGCACGATTCCTATTCTTTTCAGAAGGATTATCTAAATGTTTCTGTATTTTGTTTCATTTCAGCCAAGACATTATCCACAAGAAAAATCATGTAGATGAACTTCTAATACCCTGTGTACTACTACCCATTTATGCATTTATTCAACAAATATTTATTAAGCACTCACAACATGTTTGACATTCTTCTGGGCTCTGAGGAATCAATGATGATTAAAAAAGATATAATCCTGCCCCTTGGGAGCTTACATTCCAAATGGGAAGATAAAAAATAAGCAAGCACATAAATATATGTAACTACTATGTTGAAAAAGCAATATCTAGAATGAACGATTACGAAATAACACCATTTTTTCTTTCTTTCTGCAACTTACTTAACTCTCTGTGAAATTAGTTCTTATACTCTCCTGGATGACATGTTAGTTAAATAGCAGAGCTTCTTCAACTCATGCCACAACTTCAACAATAAAAATTTCTCCAATCGATGTTAGGCACAAAATAGTTTCATTTAGGTAATAAAAGTATCCAGTATCATGGACTAGTCAAAGCTCTTACTTTCATTTATAGCTAAAGCTTCTCAGTTTACCAACAAATAGGGTAGCCACAACCTATTTCTCTCCATGAGACTTTCCCACCTAAGTCTTTGGCACCACCTAGGGGACACTGTATCCAAAAGATTCCCTGAAGCCTCTATCAGATTCAAGGACAACCACTGGGTGAGGGAGGAAAATCCACAGCAAACCAAATTCTTTCCAAAATCTCTTTCCCTGAAATATTTAGTTTTAAACCTTTCATACACCTGAGGTGAATGTCGGGCTCAGGTTATGAAAAACTATTTTGTTTCCCAATATGCTCTGTATGTTGTAGCCTTATAACTTATTTTGGAAAGTACAAGCCCCTGCCACCTATTGTTTTATTCTCAGCTTTTAAGAGCCTATCTATCATCTATCTATCTATTATCTATCTATCATCAATCATTGTATTTTCCTGGTAGTAATATAGTGATCATAGTAAAAATTAAAAATAATAAAGTAAGATTTAGAATAGTATATTATTGTGTAGATAGGATACCTTCTCATTGGAGAACACCATGCTCCAGTAAAGGGATTCTTGAAAGAAAGGAAGAAAGAAGAAAAGAAAGAAAGAAAGAAAGAAAGAAAGAAAGAAAGAAAGAAAGAAAGAAAGAAAGAAAGAAAGAAATAAATAAATGGTGGCCTTGAGGTGACTTTTACCTTATTTACCAAATAAAATTTAAGCAACTTAAAGGAAAAGATAATGACTTATGCTCTTATAGAACTCTCCATTGTCCCTCATTCAGTGCTATTCAATAGTAAGTGCTCGATAAGTTCTGGTTTACTGACTAAATGATTAAGGAGATAAAAAGTTGAGAGGTCCCTTGTTTATTTCTTAACTATGTGGATTCATGCCCATTAAAATATGCTATTGTGTTGATCAGGTTAATAGGTAAAGTTGTGGGAGTCTGCCAGGCGCTGAGAAATCTCCTTTTGCTCACATTTTTCTCCTTTTATATCCAGTCTTACTTTGTCTAGAAAAAAATTTTTTTTTCAAAATTGCAACCTATATGTTAGAGATTATTAACTTCAAAGAGAATCTCAGGCTAAAGATTGAACCTGTTTTGGCTTGATATGTGATTCTTCTTTTACTGATATGTTTATGGATGCAGAAAGAAAATTTGAACATTTACGGAAAAGTTTATGAATATTTGAAGAAATGTCCATCAGGTGGAGTTAAGAGACTAAGTGCTTTTATAGCAGGAAAGGAAAAAAAAAAAAAGCTGTCATAGAACTCATAGTCAAATGGGAATTGTAAGTGTAAACTACATAAAATTCACTTACTGAAAATAAATATGCAGTTATCCTCCCTTATCCATAAGGGATACATTCCCTAGTGGATGCCTAAAACTATAAACAATATCAAACCCTATATATATTGTGTTTTTTCTTATACACACACACATCTTCCCTTAATGAAAGCACTTTATGGCTTCCCTTTGGCATATCCAAATTTTCAGCATCACTACTCTTGTAATTTTGGGGCTATTATTAAATAAAATAATGAGACAGTTGATCTGATTATTAAGTAAAATAATGAGACAGTTGATCTGATAATCGAGACATATACTAACTGCCTAACGAGCAGAGAGTGTATACAATGTGGAAATGAAAAACAAAGATTTGATTCACATCTCCAGTGGGGACAGAGTGGGACAGTGAGAGATCTCATTATACTACTCAGGATAATAAACATTTCAAAACTAATGAATTGCTTATTTATGGAATTTTCCATGAAAAAAAAAATTTGAATTGCAGTTGCAGAAAGCAAATCCACAGGTAAGAAAAGATTACTCTATATATGTCCTTATAAATGACCCCGAGACAGCCAAGAGCTGCTTTTACCATGCTCTCTACACTATTCTAACACCAGTCTAAATGCCAGACTTACTCTATGTCTAAAGAATTTCTGTCCTCAAATAAGCTGCCAAGTGAAATTCAGACAGAATGTAAGTTGTTCGTATAATTTAAAGATTAAGAATATATGATTAAGCTAGTTGGACTAACCTTCAATTTTAAGAATTATAAACCAAAAATGAATAGAAAAAAATGGTTATTCTTTTAGGTAATGGCTACACAGTCTTTAAAGACTAAATAACCTGATAACACATAACAGGTACCCAATGATTATTTGATGTGTCCATTATTTTTGTTCAGCCTATATTTATTGATCATATAATTTATGTGAAGCCCTGAGCTAGACACAAAGCATAAAAACCATGATATACTTTTTGCACTATAAGGCAAAATGAAGGTCACATTTTATTTTATGTTGAGATCTAATATTAGAAATATAGAGTGAAAGAAAATATATTCTAAAGTTAAATTCACCTATTTCTTTTTACTTGTTAAATGTGACTGCTAGCAAACTTAAAATTACACAAGTTGCTCATATTATACATGTCTATGGGACTGCAGAGGTCTGGAGGAACCTGCCTGCACATGCCCGCCTGCCTGCACTTCAGCCCCACATGGTGCAAGTCCAGAAGTGAACTGCACTGCTAATGTTATTTACTGGCAGCCTAAGTCCATTGCCAGGAATTTCTAATGAGTGGTCTTTAGATTTCCTGTCAGAATGTATAAGACCTTATCTAAGCTTGCATCTCAAAAGCAGTCCTGTTTATATAAACATTTTATAAGTTATTTTATTTTCCTTGGATAAGTGTTTGTCAAACTTTAGGGATGGTGTCCCTCAGAGAAGAATATAAGTCTTTTATTAAGCCCTTCCTTAGAGTTGTAAAATTCTCCACAAAGGTCAAATATCACAAATATTTGCCATGCACATGAACTAACACAAAGAAGAAGATGAATGAGATAAGGTGTGACTGAAGTAGAGACACAACTGAGTAAGTAAATGGGAAGTTTCTTCAAAGAGATGTGACAAGGAGTAATTGATTATCAATTGATAATAATTATGAATAATGATTGTTGTTTCCTGGATGAATCTTTTACTTTATCTTGTAGATTTTAAATACTTCGAAGTCAGGAAGTGTCTTTGTGGTAGATTACTTGCAGAAATGGCAAAATTATTCTCTTCCCTGTATTCATGCCCCTTAGCCATGTGGCTTTGCAGGTTTTCACATCAAAAGATGGAAACTATTCCTCTATTCCTTGAATTTGGTCTGGCTTGTGACTTACTTTGATTCATTTAGCAGAGGTAACACTGTACCAGTTCTGAGTTTAGCCTTCGAGAGAGCTTTCATGCTTCTATCTTTCTCTTGGAACCCTGCAACCATTATGAGAACAAGCCCAAGCTACACTGGTAAAAGGTATTTTTAATGTGGAATAGAAATGAACCATCTAAGGTAAGATCATTCCAGATTAGCCGGCCACAAATACCTGACAGCTGACCACAGACATCTGAGTTAGCCTACTGAGACCAAAACAGCCACCTGGTTAAGCACAGCCCAATTATTGGCTCATGGAATCATGAGAGAAATTGATGATTATTGTTTTAAGCCACTAAGTTTTAGGGTGGTTTGTTATGCAGCAAAAACTAACTGAAAGAGTCTTCCTTTATTTCTTCCCCACACGCAGAAGAATTAAAGGTTCTAAGTTTGGATGACTACTCTGATTAGCTCTTCTGTTAACATTTAAGTGACAAGCCTATTTGAATATTGAAATCATACCTCTTGTCCAGAAAATGATTTAACTTTAGATAATACTGAAAATTTAGGAGACAATTAAGAATCTGGGAAGCTATATAGAAGTATTCTGGTTCTATGTTTTTAATAAGGTCAGCTTATTTTCAAGGTTCTAAAACAATTTTATCTCCACACAAGTTCTCAGTAAAAATACCTGCTATATTTATATCATATCCTCAGTGATTCTGATCATTTCAGAATGTTTTTTAATGTTTTATTATCCCCTCTAAAGATTTGAATTCACTCATTAAACTTCATCCCCTGGCAGACAAATTGCCGATATTATTTCCATTTGAGTGGGATAATACCATAATTAGGGTGTTCTTTGGAGCTCCATTACTCTTCAAGGAAATCGTGCCTGCTTTAATGCAGCTAGCATTAAATGTGAGGGTGACAGGTCATGTGACACTTGGCTATGCTAAAGAACAAAAATAAGCATCCTACTTCAAATAGGCACATAAGGAAGAAGGTTCTTATAGAAACACTTCCTTTAAAAAAAATCTGATTCAATGATTGGAGTTACACCACGAGAGCTAGCTCTTGACTGGACTGTTTATTTTTTCTCTCTATAACAAAAATAAATGTGGAGTAGGGGATTTAGACAAGAATTCTCATGGGATGATGCCTGGTGAGAAGACTCTGCTAGAGGAATATCCACCTTTGAAGTTATCAGAGGATTGACAGAAAGTGGAGGAGGTATGTAAAATGATGGAGAGCTTAGCTCACTGCTACAGAATCCCCACCCTTCAATGACAACACAATGCTTTATAATAACTTCCCCAAACATAGGCAGGTCATGATTATATATCTTGATGATGTGGGTAAGGGATGGAGTTTTATGTCAATTAATCCAACTGACTGATGTAGTCATAAATATGAAAATGAGAGAAAACAGCAGGATGATAACACTGAAAATTTTGTGAAATCGTGGGGAAGGACTTTGTGAAGTTGTGGGGAAGAACTGGAAATACCCACAATGTGAAATTAAATGGTCTAATTAAGAGTACCTTAATTTCTGACAAGCAGGAGGGCTCCAAGTTCTTTACTAGGTGTTATGTTGTATAATGTTTTCCGGCAGATAGGTCATAATGAACAATGTGCAACTGCATCATTAAATCACTCCCCTTCAACTCAGTTACGTGCACCAATTCCAGACTGCAAAAGTGCAGCTCATTGAGCAGATAGTAAACAGTGTTACCTCTACCAATGGCATGGTTCTTACAGGGGGAAAGAGGTAGAAACTACTCTGAGATTGACATCAGAACCTCTGGGGAATCACTTCCAAAATTAAATGTTTCGAAGAGATCCAGGCTCATGAAAGAGCCAAGAGAATGATATGAAATTATCAAAGCAACTTTTTTATGAAATTTCAGTCTGGAAGTTGACAATGGTGATGTTTAACTAAGGTTTTGTTTTGTTTTCTTAAAAACTAAAAACCATTCCAAAAGGGAAAGGAACTTCATTTGTGGGTCCTGATTTGTTGAAGGAGGATTTTCTGCACACTAGACATTAGCCCGTGTTATTCCCACGGTTGGCTGTCAACAACGGTGGGAGTCCTGGTTGAGGTTACTTATTTTCAGAAATCAGAGATATTTGTTAGAAGTGTAATGCCAGGAAATAGAACATTTTAAAGCTGATGTCAGAATAGTGCCTATCAAGCTGGGGGTTATAAATTCTCTAGGATAAATTTTACTTTTAGAATATTTTATTGGATAAAGGAATGAAAGAACAATATTTTAAAGCCTTTTTTCAATCCTCCAGATGATCCCTTAGAAATAAATTTTGTCTGCAATTTCAGTGTTTGTGTTTTCATGGAGCCAAATGAAGGCTCTAAGATATCACTGCATGGCACATATAGAGGTTTTATTGTTGTTTAATAAAGAAAAAGTGGTGGAAGAACTGAGCTGTCATGGGACACAACCAACCAAATGCATATCAAATTCAGAGGTAGCATTAGGGTCCAGAAATTTTACTTTTCTTTTAAGAGATATCTATGCATTGCTTGTATTTGTGAAATACTGGGTTAGAATATGCCACTGAGATGCTGAAAGAATAGCAGGCTTCTGAGGAGTAGGTGCTAGGAAAGCTGTGTGGGCTCACATCGGAAATTCTTTGCATTGACTGCACTGCCCAATACAGCAGCCCTTAACTACGTGGGACTATTTAAACACATATATAAATGGATTAAGTTTTTTCTTTTAAGTAAAAATTCAGCTTCTGCACCCAACAGGAATACCTAAATATATAATGCAGATATTGACTGACATAAAGGGAGAAATTAACAGTGAAACAGTAATAGTAGGAGACTTTAACACCCCATTAACACCAATGGACAGACCTTCCAGACAAAAAATCAACAAGGAAATAGTGGCCTTAAATGACATACCTAGACTAGATGGATTTAATTGATATTTTTAGAGTATTTCACCCCAAAGTAGTAGAATGCAGTAGAATATATGCTCTTCTCAAGTGCACGTGGAACATTTTCAAAGACAGGCCACTTGTTAGCCACAAAACAAGTTTCAGTAAACTTAAGAAGACTGAAATCATACAATGTGTCTTCTCTGACCACAATGATTTGAAACTATAAATCAATTACAAGAAAAAAAACTGAAATATACACAAGTACAAGGAGGCTAAATAACATGCTACTAAACAACAAATGAGTTATCAATGAGATCAAGGAAGAAATCAAAAGATACTTGGGACAAATAAAAATGAAAATACAATGACCCAAAATCTATGGGACACAGAGAAAACAGTCCTAAGAGGAAAATTCATAGCAATACAGGCCTACTTTAAGAAACAAGAAAAATCTCAGATAAACAATCTAACATTAGACATAAAGGAACTAGAAAAAAAAACAACAACAGTAAACAAGCTCAAAGTGAATAGAAGGAAGGAAATAATAAAAATCAGACTGAAAATAAACAAAATAGTGTCTAAAAAAATACAAAAGATCACTGAAGCCAAGAGTTGGTTTTTTGAAAAGGCAAACAAAATCGGTAAACCCTTAACCAGAGTCATCAAGAAAAAAAGAGAAAAAAATTCAGCTCCTCAGTTTCACATTTCAAAAGTTTCAATTGCAAATCTCATTAGCTACACTTCAAGAGTTCAATATCTACCTACAGCTAGAGGCTACTCTATTTGACAGCACAAACACAGAATATGCCCATCATCACAGATAATTCTACTGGACAGCTATGTTCCTCATTCTCCAGCTTTCAAACACTTCAGGGTTGTTTGTTTGTTTGTTTTGTTTGTTTGTTGTGGAAATGCCTAATAACACTTGTGCAAGTGTGGCAATTGAAAGAGTTGGATTTAGGTATCTATTTGGTGACCATACATTAACACCAAGCTCTCATGCTATAGGGACTTTAGTTCCCCTGTACTTCAAGACTGTGTGTTGAGTGGCTTCCTAGGCTTCAAGCTAGAAGAGCATTGAAATACCCAAATGAAGGGGGTCTCTGGAAGCTCAAGTCTTGAATTGAACTATCCAACATAGCCAAAATCTGAGATAACCCTGGGGGATATGGCAAGGGGAAACAAAGTTGTTTGCTACAGAAAACATTACTGAATAGAGTGAAAAAAGCCACAGAAAAGAGAAAACACATGGAGTGGTGATTTTCAAAGTGTGGTTCTCTGGACAAGTAGGATAAACAACTCTTGGGAACATGTTAGAAATGCACATTTCTGGGTCTTTTTAAAACCAACTGAATCAGAAAATCTGATCTTAGGCTCAGTGATAAATGTAAGTATTAACAAGTCTTCTATGGGATTCTAATGCACACAAAAAACTAAAAGTCACTGTGTGTATGTGCGTGTGTGTGTGTGTGTGTGTGAGAGAGAGAGAGAGAGAGAGAGTGAGAGAGAGAGAGAGAGAGAGAGAGAGAGAGAGAGAGAGAAGGAGGAAGAGGAGGAGGAGGAGGAGGAGGAGGAGGAGGAGGAGGAGGAGGAGAAGGAGGAGGAGGAAGGGAGAGATATTCAGGTGAGATGTGAGAAGAAAAGGGCAAGCCCAAGCATTATGTTGATTCATTCAGTTAGTATTAATTGTACGCAAGATACATTCTTACAATTATATTAAGAATCAGCAAAAGCAGAAGGAGAACATAGGCACAAATAAAATATAAATATTACTTAGTTCCAATTTTAGTCAGTAACTTCAAATCCCATTCCTATCTAACCTTTTACAAGACATATTAAAAGGTGACCAAAATGATTACTTTAAATTTTATTACCCCTCTGTATCTCTCTTCTGACATGATGAAAAATGAAATGGCCAAATTGTGGATAAGTGAAAACAGAAGTGTAGCATTCACCAACTAGTTAATTGGTACTTGAACAAGTGTAATCTGAAGATGGGCCCCTTATCCCATTGTCAGTTTTACCTTCTAGTGGCAGCTAAAAAGATAAAAAATGCTTCAAGTTGGGGATGGATATCTTTTCAATGTCAACTGGCACGAAGCAATCATGAACAAAGATACTGTATCAATCTCCATGACTATTTTCTAAGAAAAAGTAATCATGAAAAAATTTCTATTCATTGCAATGACATGAGAAAAACTGTTTCTTTACTCACAGCATATAATTTAAAGTTATGAACTGAATACTTATCTGGAAACCATGCTCATCTTCTTTTTGAGGAAATATATCCTTATGCTGTGAAATCTTTCTTTACAGAGAACATAGATTTTTATAGTATTTAGTGATGATGGTTAATAATTGCTCCTATTTTCTATCCAATTCTCCTTTAACAATTGAATCAGTCAACTCTATTGAGTTTTACATAGAGCATTTTATCCAAAAAGACATTGGCCTTGGGGGTGGAACCGTTATCTCACTGAGAGAACTAGTGACTACTGTTCTCTCCTCTAAGTTGAATAGAATATTCCTTCTTATTCTTTGTATGTAATTACCTAATTAGTCAAAAGTCTTGAGTTTCTCACCTTGATGGAATACATTATTAGACTCTGCTGTTTTAAAGCATGATTACCATATCTGGAGGTATAATTCTCTGCACACATTTCAACACCTGGCTATTCCTTTTGTGTGTTTTGATAGGGTAGGGCTTGGATGAAAAAGCCAATATAAGATAAATCCTGCCTATAGCCGGGAGTGTATGCTCATGAGACAGGGAAAATGAGAGATGAGTACTCCAATATGTAGTGTGAATTATATCTGGATTACTAACAAATAAAAATGTATGCAACAGGGATAATGCTCTATCAGAGATTAAATTTCTCTTTTTATTGGCCTTGTACTAGAAAGAGATGATGACTCGCTTTGGGGTGCAAAACCTATTTCTTTACATCGCCTGTGACAGGAGGAAAAAATGTATGTGGATGGGAAAAGGAGGGGAATCTGTCTTTATGAGTCAAAGGAAAAAAAAGTTTGCAGAAGGAAATTTTGTAGATCCAAAAGGAGGGCTGTGACATTCTAACAGAGGCAATAGAGAAAGTTAAGTATTAGGAGATGCTGACTTTTGGACTGACCCCAGAGGCTGGGATCCTTGAGCATAGTGAAAAACTTTGGAGAATGGGCAGCTAGTCAGAGCCTGATAATAGCCTGTAGCTCAGAAGACTCATTCTAGCACTGAGCTCTGAACATGGCTCAAAAGCAGTAGACAGGTGGTCACCCTACTATTGCCTCACCTAGTCCACTTCTACTCCAGTTATGTCATCTGAGCATTTTATAGGTCCACATTTTGTGCCTCAGAGATGCCCTAGGACTGTGGCAAGCTCTTCAGGATTTTCTAACATTCAATAAGGTAAATGTCGGTCTATTTGTTTTGATTATCACTAGCTAGCTAGTGGTTGGAGAGTCCAAGCCTCTACGCTCTGGTGATAGATTGGGTGAATCAATGGACAGAAGGAAATGGTAACCTCTGATGCCTTTTCAGACCCTGACAACACAAAGATTCACAGACACGTGTTTTCCAAAATGCAAAATTTAGAGTTTAAAAATCACAAGTGACTGACATTCCCCAACATCAAGACTATACTATAAAGCTTTAGTAAATAAGATCATGAACTAGTAATGAAAAATAGACAAATATATCAATGAAACAGAAAAGAGGTCGTATAAATAGACCACACAAATAGAATCAATTGACCTTGGAGAAAGGAGCAGAGGCAATTCAAAAGAGAAAGCTTTTGACAAATGGAACAACTGGGTATTCACAAGCAAAAAAAAGGGGGGGAGGTCTAGACACAGATCCTACACAAAATTTAACTCAAAATAGATCATACCTAAATGTAGAATGCAAAACTATAAAATTTCTAGAAGCTAACATTGGAGAAAATCTAGGTGACCTTAGGTTTGTGATGCCTTTCTAGATACAAATAACAAAAGCATAATCTATTGAGAGAAATAATTAACAAATTAAACTTTAACAAAATTAAAAACTTTCACTCTGTATAAAATGATTTTCACAAAATGAAATGACAAGCCATAGACTGGAAGAAAAGAATTGCAAAACGCATATCTGGTAAAGGGTTGGTACCTAAAATATGCAATGAACTCTTACAACTCAATAATGAGAAAAACAACATGATTCAAAGTGGGCAAAAGAGCTGATTCTTAGTTCAAATATGGGAGGCCTCTGCTTGATCATACAAGGTGGCAGTGGACTGCAGTGGTTACCAGTTTAGACCCTGAGTCTAGACTATTGCATCCCAAGTCTAGCCCTATTACATCTCACTGAATGATACAGAGCAGATGTTTATCTTTTCTCAGCCTCTGTTTCCTCATCTATAAAACAGGGCAAATAATAGTGACTAACTCATGGTATTGTTATAGAGCCTCATAAAATAATCCATACAAATAGCTTAGTAAGACTGTCACCATCATCTTTTCTTACTTCTCCAAGATGGAGAACTATATCCTAGAGCTCTAGGTATACCTTCCTGCCCCTGTGTATTTGCTAATTCCGTACCTTCCACATAGAATATCTTTTCTCTTCTTAATTAAAACTTACACAGAATTCATGTTTAAATAAACTTTCCATGTGCACTCTTTATAAATTGCCCTATGTGCTGATGCAGATATTATATGCTGCCTTGTATTTTTAGTGCATTTTCTTTCAGTTATTAGACACTAATGGAATGTCTACCTTGTGTCAGTCACTGTAATAGATGCTAAGCAGACAAACAAAACCTTGTCCTTCCCTTAGAATCTTCTGGTCTAGTGGTACAGTCAGATGAAGAGGTGATGGCCATTCATGGGAGCCCCTGGCTGGATGACACCCAATTTATCTGGGCTGATGCTGGAAGCTTCGTGAAGATAATGTCTTCCGTGTGTCTTCTCACTCCAACCATCTCACAAGTTTTCTTAAAGCCAGGGTTATCTCAGTTCATTTATAATCCTTGTAATTATCCACAGTAGGGGCCCAGTAACGTTAATGACTAAAAATAAATAATACTGAATTTAAAATAGTATAATAATTTTAAAAATTAACAATAAGAAAAATTTAAAATATGAAAATTCAACTAAAAAGGATTGCTTACACAATAGAGGATCCTAAGATTAAGCAGCCCGGGCCATCTCAGATACAAACAAGCTGGTGTTCAGTAACCCCTACAGAGAGGTTCTCTGAAAGTTGAGGCTTCTAACAGCCCCCAGGCAGAAAGACAGTGGGTAGTAGACATGTTCATCAAGTTCCTTTAAGTCAAGAAGAGGCTACCATCACCATCACATCTCCTCCTAGTCCCCTGCAGACTCACGCAAGGGG
Organism: Rousettus aegyptiacus; assembly: GCF_014176215.1. Classification (NCBI taxonomy): domain Eukaryota; kingdom Metazoa; phylum Chordata; class Mammalia; order Chiroptera; family Pteropodidae; genus Rousettus; species Rousettus aegyptiacus. The sequence continues at coordinate 30,267,598 of NW_023416287.1, read as the reverse complement.
CACTGACTCCTGCTTATTTTCCTTAGGCTGATAGCCCAGTAAATCGATTAACTAGAAGCCCATTGCGATTATAGCATTTGCTAAAGAGTATTTATTTTTCTTGATGAATATTCCAGTTAGGAGATTTCCTAATCTATGCTGTCTGGCCTGGTGTTTACAAAAGCTCTTGTGCTGACTGACAACTTTTTTGGCTATTGCATACTCTGTTTAAGCCACAGAAACACAAGAAGGCAACAGGATGACTTTAAATTGCTAAATTGCATATGAAGCTTAGGAAACTTGACTCAGGTAGAAAAAAAAGTTGCTAAATTCAGGGTATATGAATGCATCTTTGCACTCCAAAAAATAAAAAATAAAATTAATATACTGAGGAAATTGTGTTTACCTTTTTCATCAGCAGTGAATTCTACTGGGGAACTGTCATTAAATGCACACCTTGCCCCAACTGTGTTAGCCGTCCACCCAACACCATCATCTGTGCTGTGAATGGTATTCTCATAGAGCAGTGGTTCTTAAATTGTGGCCCTCAGGCTTGCAGAATCAGCATCACCTGGAACTAGTTAGAATGCACATTTTTGGGCCTCACTTCAGATCTACTGAATCAGAAGTTCTGTGTCTTAATACACCATCCATGTGATTCAGAGTCATACTACAGTTTAAGAACTAACAGAATAGAATGCCTTATCAGGGATCAGATTTCTGCCTTCTTACTTCTTAATAAAGGCACAGAAAAGTTTCCAGTGTCCTAGGACTTCCATACTATAAAGGTTGCTGTGGGTTTGATTTTGGTACAGAATTCAGGAAGCTGATGGATATTTCAGGTAAATATCAGAGTGTATATCCCCTCTTAGCCCGATTATCTTCCATCATACTTCTGACCTCAATCTGTTGAGAGAGACTGTCAAGCCAGCAGTCTCTGGAGACCGGATTTTGGCAGGATTCGGTGCAGTTCCTGTGCAAAGCAAAAGCTACCCCCACATGCCAGGTCTACCCTAGGAAATCCCATGTATTTACAAAGCCTGGATTCACACCAAAGAGACCCAGAGAAATTCAAACATGCAAAGAAGCCCTGAAATCAGCTCATTTTCAGAACAATCTTTCTTGAGTAGACTGCTCATAAAAGAAATGTTCAACAGGGTGTGGACATGGGTAGATTTCAGTTAGAATTGCTGTGTTGATTATGATGCCTTTGGCTGTAAGCAACAGAAAACTTAGTTTAAATAAGTTTAAACAAAAAGAGACTGTGTATTGGCTTATGTTAAGTATAAAACAGCCTAACTTCAAAAGAGAGCTTTTTCTCCTCTTAGTCCTATTTCTTTACTCTGTTAAATTTATTCTTAGGCAGAAATACCTTAAATGGCAAGGATGGCCTCCAGGAGGTCAAGGCTTATGCTTCTTCAACATGGAGAAAGGAAAGACCCTCTTTTCTGGTAGCTCTAATAAAAAGTCCTAGTTAGGGCTCTCATTGACCTGCCTTGGCTCACATGTCTATTCTGTTATCAACTGGTGAAGCCAATGCTAAATTGGCCTGGCCAGGTAGAGGCAATGCCAACTATAGGAACCAAAGGATCGGGAAGGGTTTGACCAAGTGTAAGGTAAGTTTCCTGTCATCCATCCAAAAAGAGATATCACATTGACAAAAACAAATGATTTCTGTTATGGGCTCCAAGAAAATATGTAGAGCCCAGAGTTCAGGATAATCATGCTTTTTGACGCTGCCATGTGTATACATAGTAGAAGCCTTCATTCAGTTGCTAGCACGCACATTTAGGGACCAAAAAAGAACACTGAATTCAATACTGGTCAATGATGTCAAGTGTCCTTTTCTGTTCTGTTCAAGAATAATGCACATTCATGTGGTAATATGTTAAGTAGTGGGAGGAGAGGCCAAAACAAATATAGCTCTAACTCATTTATGATGAGAATATTCTGGAAGACCAGAATAAAATACATAACCAACAATTTATCTAAAAGTTTTAGGACCAAGAGACTTACAAAGAACTCAGCTTCAAAAATAACTTTAACGTGTCACCAGTTAAAAACTCATTCATAAAACCATATGAATGTCTTTTTTCATTGCATATTTTCAAAAACAGATATTAGGTTTATAAACAACAAACTTTCACTCTCCTCTCAGTTTGAAGATATATATTCATTACGGCAACTAATTTGTATCTTTTAAGAGTTCAGTGTTTGGAAAATCCAGGCCTAGCTCCATAAACACTTCCATGCATAATGAAGAGTCATTTGAATTTTCATGCCAAATATAAAATGGTAGACATGAAACAGCAAATGTGAAATGGTTATATGTGAAATGGCAAGTATGGAATGGTAAGTGTGGAAGGCGATTGTGTAATACTAAGTATGAATGATAAGTGTGGATGGGAAGCGAGGAACATGATGCAGTGAACTGTTGTTGAATGTTAGCTACTGTATTGTACAGCCCGTTTGAGGAAGAAGAATTAGGGGACTCTGGCTGAAACACCAAATGTCATACCTCACTGCCTTTCTGTCAGATGGAACCCTGCTATGGATTTATTCTGTCACCCGAGTATCTCAGCCTGCCAAAATGTATGATGCCCTCCCTTCCTGGTGCTGCCTAATCTGATTCAGTGCATAGCCTGCTACAGGCCTGAAGTGGGAAGGAACAGAGTCAGCCCTCCTTTTGTTGCAGTGCTGATATTCTGTTCCCCAGACAACTCAGGTAGAAAAACCACTGTAGGTAAATGTGAACCCCATTCACCACCCTGAGTTCAAAGGTACTGCAGAAGGATAGGTTTATGTCAAGAGAGGAAGCAAAATCAGATGGTAAGTATAGGGTGATTACTAGTTTAGACTCTGGACTTAGACTTAGGGTTGGATATCAGATCTGCTATTTATTCACCCTGTGTTCATGGAAAAGTTTTTAAAAATATGAGTAGCACCATATCCCTCATCTTTTCAATGAAGATTCAGATATGGTTATGAGGGTTAAGAAAGACAAGCTACATCAAGTGACTGTTTGGTGAGCACGCAAATGATGGTAGTTTTCATAAGTATATTCTTCTAGAAGTCCACACAAACTTTAAAAATATGTACCTTAAATTAGTTCTTAGAGATTCTTTGAATATTCAGATTCATTTATTTTCAGGTATTTCTGATAACTTCATGTTTTTTTTGTTTTGTTTTTTTTCTGGCAATAGATTGTCCAGTTTTTATGCTGTCTTAAAATACATAACTGTTCGGTAGGTTTTTTTTTAAGTTAATGTGTTTTCAGCTTGTTTGTAAGACTATTTCTGTCAATATTTGAAAATAAGATAGAGCTTGAGAGAGGTTGCTCATAAAAATATTTTCTCTAAAATGTTGATTTAATTTATAAAGTTAAGAAATAAATTGAGGTATTTTGGTCAAGATCTAATTAAGAAATATATCACCTTTCCCTAATATATATTAGTTTTCACATTATTTTCATCTTTTATGAAGTTTATGGGCTCAAAAAGAGCATACAGTTGTGGAGTAACTGGTAAGAAAAAATTCTCATTTTGGATTTAGGAGTGGTCCAAATGTGGAACATAATTACATCAAAAATAGTGTTCTGCCATCATATAAATAGAAAGGAATGATTTGAAAGCAGGGAAAAGAGAACTGGACAATTTGTCTTCTTAAGACCCAAAGGAAAATCAAATGCAGAAATACTATATTCATATCTAAATCCTAGAATAGTTTTAACTACAATATAAAGAAAACCAGACTCAAATTGGCTTAAGCAAAAAATTGAATTAATTTATTAGCTCTCATATCCTGAAAAGTCCCAGGGATTGGTCAGTCTTCATGTTTTGTATAATCAGGCCTCAATTTCTTTTTTTCTTTTAGCTTTGCTGTCTTCCCATTTGACCATATTCTTTTTATTTTTTATTTTCTTTATTATCAGACTCCCTAACTGGACTTATAGAAGAATAAATTTTTTTTTCTTATTTTTGAATTAGAGTTGACATTTAATATTATTTTATATTCGTTTCATTTAGTACAACATAATGGTTAGACATTTGTATAACTTACAAAGTGATCCCTTCAATTAGTCTAGTACCCACCTGACACTATACACAGTTATTACAATATTATTGACTAATATATCATCCCTATGCTATACTTCACATCCTCCTGACTATTTTATGCTTATTCTTGAGCTCCACAACCTAGAACAAGAAATAGTTCATTCAAGTTTATTAAGCTTCTCATTGGTGTGATTTTGGTCAAGTCCCCACCCCAGAACCAATCCCTTTGTCCAAGGGGATATGATGCTCTGTCTGAGAACATCTGAGTATTATGGCCATCCCTGAAGTTCAAGGTATTGCAACCATCATAAACCACATGTGGAGATAGATGGTGGAGGAGGTGAGAGTTCCCCAGGGAAAATAAAATGCTGTTGTTAAAAAGGGAAAGATAACTAGGTTCTCCAATTTCCAGTTTAATTTCTACTCTCACTGTGAAATCTTCCAGACTACAGATCACATAGTGACCATTTCTTCCTCTCGATACCTCAAAGAGACTACAGGTGAGGTACTTTGCTATGACAGCTATTATCTTAATTCTTTGTACTGTTTTTAAACACATTATTTTAATAGATGCTGTTGGCACCCTGTCCATATTCCCTTTAATAGCTAGTTCACCTATTCCTCAGCTTCTGTGAGTGTTGGCTGCCAACATTTCACAGTTGTTCTCCTTTTTCAGAAAATTGTTCTCAGTTTCATGCAAGCCACTTTGACCAAGAGTTTATGTCCTCACAATTCAAGGGCAGTCCACAATCAAATACTCTTTCCCACACACTACAAAAGGCTGAATCCAGCTGGGATCACATTCTTATCTCTTTCCCCTAGCCCATTCTGATTCCCTTATTTCTTTTCTCCTGAGAACACTCCCTCAATAAGTTATACAAATCAAATTCCTTTCTCAGGCTCTGTTTCTATGGGACTTAACCTATGATAATTATTTAACTTGTCGCATTAATTTCTCTCTAATTGTTAAGATTCTAGAGAGAAGGGACCATGCTTTGGTCCATCCTCAATTTTTAATATGATTTAACCTTTCATAGATGTATGTAATGTTTTTTCAACTGCCTTGAGAAGACAAGACCACATCTATTGCAATGTTTCTCAGACATTAATGTTCATACAGATCTCCTAGAGATCTTATTTAAATTACTCAGAAGGACTGGGTTGGATCCCAGGAGATGCTAATGCCGCTATTTCACTAATAGCATATTTCACTATACATAAATTATTTTATACTTCTATCCAATAAGCACTTAGTAAGTATTTGTTATTGGTTTATAAACTAATCAAAGAATGTGGAAATTGAATGCATTTAAATCTGATTTAAAAAGTATATTCCTTAAAGATATATACATTCCCTGTCCTACATGGAGAGTTCTGAGATAAAGTTATAAAGGATATCTTTTTTCAAAAGTTTCCAGATAGCCTACAATAGAAATATTTCTGAACCTCATTCCTTCTGTTCTAAGACTGAGAGCTAAGGGACCAATTAGTAATGGGCCAATATTTCCCAGATGTGCCAACAGAAATTGAAAATGGCAATTTTAGGAAGAAGTATAATGTGATTTCTTATTGGCCATGGGAAATCCAATGTCCATGCCAGACATCAGCTTCTGACTTTAATCTTAAAGTCTGTTATGCTTGGGCATTTGATTTATTTCTAAAAAGGATAATGGCTACGGTCAGGTTTCTACTGGGATGTTCATTATGGATCCTGGGTCATGGGTGGCTTCATCCCAGTGCTCATAGCTCAGCCATTCCTATGACATTATATCCTACTGATTATAGCTGAGATACCAATCAATATGCCATTTCTAGAATCCTGCAGGATCAAACTCTGTTTTCATCAAAGAGTGTGATTTTTTAGTTTTAGCACCTATTTTTGGAACAAAAATTTGTGTTCGTTATGTTTATATCTCTTGTGAGAGGGAGAAAAACTATGTAAGCTTAATAAATCCTAATGTCTACATATTGGAAATGTACAAAGCAGGACAGTCTATTTAGTATAAAGATGTGGTTCTCAATCCTGGGTACATCAGAATTGCCCGGAAACATGTGGAAATACAGTTTTGGTAGTTCTGGGACAGGTCCATTAGTCTCATTTTAATAAAGCTTTCTAGGGGATTCTGATGCACCAGGTTGAACATCCATGTGCATCATAATAATTTAGAAGGAATTTTAAGATGCATACTCCTGAGCTCCACCACAGATATTCTGATTCAACAGTCTGGGGTCAGGCCTGACCATTTGTATTTCTAATAAGCTTAGCTGATACTGATGCTGCTGGCTTGAAATCACATTTTACTTGTCTAAACTGCCTATTAGAATCTCATGGGGAGATTTAAATATCCTTATGCTCAGCACAAGTACCAGCATCTCTGGGTATAGTATCAAGGCATCAGTATTTTTTTTTTAAAGCAGGTATTTCATTGAGCAGCCAAAGTTAGGAACCACCAGTGAAGAGTAATATGGAATCAAGCTTACCCTTTGTTTGTAGAGAAAGCCTTCTGTGGGTACATGCAATGCTGGAGATTACTCACTATGTAATGGGGAAGTGCATGTAGAAATCCTGGCACAGCTATCAAATAGGTGAGGGACTGGGTGCACATTATTTAATCCTTCTAAGTCTCAATATCTTTATCTATAAAATGGGTATTATATCAATAGTAACTTCCTCAAAGACATGAGATCATGAATTGAAGCTTTGGCTCAAAGCCTGGAACATGGTAAATGCTCAATAAATGTACATGAATGTTATTACTGTGTCCTTTGTAATTACTACTATTATTGTATAAAAAATTTACTCATAATTTTCCCATGCCACTTAGAATGCTTCTTGGAAGTACTTGCTTATGCATGATGTTCTTTATTTTAGAGAGTCTATTTTCTATGTGTATGTTGGGGGGTGGGTAATTCTTCAGCATTGTTTTCCATAAGAAAATAGTACATTTAGTTTTAAAAGAATTTCATCTTTGTGTATATATGTTTCTCAGATTATTTTCCAACCACAAATTTTAAGGATGAGAAGGTATATTTGGGAGGGTATAGACTGAAAATCTTAAAGTTATAGTACCTGAAAAGCTGAAAGAAAGAGACTGTTTTTAAAAATGGCCCCAACCTTTTATTTTTTTCTGTATTCACAGTCTTTGCAGTGTGATTCTGCAGTTCTTCCCATCAACAGGAAGGGTCTCTTTGCCACCCTATAATCTGAGCTCCCTTGTGATTTGCTTTGGCCAACAGAGTACAGTGGATATGATGGAAAACAAGTTCTGAACCTAGATCTCTAGAGGCCCTGCACACTTCTGTTTTCTCTTTTGTTCTTCTATTTTCGTTATGAAAACATGCCAGGCTAGCCTGAAAGAGTATGAGACATAGAGAACAAAGTTGAGTCTACCTAAATATCTCTAAATATCTTAACTGAGGCCTCAGACACATGAAAAATCTCAGCCAAGATCAACGAAGTCTCTTGGACACCCCACAGAACACAACAGATCTATTAGTAGTTAGCTCAAGTCAGCAAAAACCTCCCAGCTAATCCATAGAATGATGAAAAATAATAATTGATTGTGTTTCAATCCATTAAGTTTTGGATGATTTGTTACATGGCACTAACTAAATAACTGATACAGAAGACTGAATAAGGAGAAGAGGAAAAAAAGAGTGAAGATAATGGAAACTGGAAATAATGAGAGCAACATTTTGTTACTTGCAAAAACCTTTTTTTTTTTTTCATGGTTGGTCTTCTGGGCACATTACGTAAACTATAAATGAAGAAACATATATTTACTTCCACAAAAATAAATCATATCTCATAGAGGCCTTGGAATTAGAGTTTTCTTTTCATTTATTTAAAGAATGGTTTTTATGTTGTTTTGTTGTTGATTAAATCAGAAGTATGTAGGCAATCTTAAAAAGCCTTCAGGAGAACCCCCCTGGTAGATTCCATTCCAATAATAATAATAATAATAATAATAAAAGATGACATTTCTAGTGTATAGGTCACAAACAAAGCTAAAGGGATAATCAATTGTACCAGTTTCCCATTTTAAACTTATAAATTTTAACAGAAGCTACACATTACAAGTCTATCAAAAAGGTCATCCAAAATACTGAGAATTAAGAATTAAGGACAGAGGTCAGAGGGGAAAGTACTAATTTTGCTTTTTAAAAAAACATTACCTCCAAGGAACACAGACACACAGGATTTATTTTCATAGAGCCATTGGCAAACCCACACACACACACACACACAAACATATTTTGAAGTCGTGAACTAACAGTACTGTGCTGAAATCCCAGGTCTACACCTTAGCAGAAAAAAATAAGAATCACCCAACATCTTCCTGCTACACAGCGCTCCTTTTGTAGAAGCCCTTTAACTCTTCGACCTTGTAAGACTTAAATATCTAGGCATATAGAATCTAATGATTCCATACGAAATTAAGTTGGTGTTTAATTTCAATAAAGTGCCCTGTTGAGTGACATGAATGATAATTGTGTAACTTTTCCCAGTGGTGTTCCACAGCACCTTGGCAGGCAGGAAGAGAAGTTTAGAGGGATCTAGGTTTGGAATTTACAAGATAGATTGAAGGATTATCTTTTACAAGATAAGGAAGATAACTGCAGGGATGTATAATGGGGTTTCAGGAGGACAGGCAGAAAATAGGGAGATGTCAAGGGCAAGCAAAATAATGAGGCCAAGAATTGACATAGAAAGGATCAGGGAGAGTAAGTTTAATTTTGTAGTTTTGGAATAGGATTTTAGAGGTGGCTCAGTGTCAGTTTCTTGGTATTGTCATAGAAGGGTGTGGTTGAAGGTCGTTGAAGTTAAGGAGGTTACAGTACTGAAAGTTCCAGACATCAATGCCACCTACGATACTGCCAAGATCCTCAAGAAAGAAGAAATGAATGAATCAATCCTTCAGTTAATCAAAGTTACCCTACTAGACTCCAAGAACACTCAATTTAAAGCTATAACAGATATGCATATCCAGAATTCAATAGTTAGTACAAAATGCCTTCCTGTTTTACCAATCAGTAGGCAAGAATAAGCAGCATTTTTCACAAAGCAAAACCAATTTATGGACACTCAAAAGACACACATCTTTTTTCTTCTTGGGCTGTTTAAGTTTATAAATAATGTCAAAATGTTTGAACTACTTCCTTCATTGCCTGAAAGTGATGAATATAAATTTGCTGAGGGGTGCAAGATACCAAACTCAAGCCCTAGGGATTTGATGGCAACCAAATCCCACTCAAGGGGGAGGCGGGGGGCAGGGCTTATTGAACGCTTGTTGGAAATAAGGGACTTGAGCCATGTCTCAAAATAGGGCAAGGAGACTTCTCCTATCTGAGATAGATGTCTGGTTTACTCTTCACCATCAAAATCTAAGGAAAGCCATTTCTTCAGTAAATGATGTTTGGTGTTCTTTTTGAATAGCCTCAACAATTCAGAGAGACAGATTAATATGGCAAGGGTCAAGAAATACCAAACTTACACCATATAGAATGAGGTAAATAGTGACCTATCTATAGTCACTTCATAATACTGATTCTTGCTTATAATTCTCACAGACTTGTGCCAGGTGCTTCCTGTCATCCTTTCCAATTCATTCTGTGGGCCCTCACCAATTGATGATCACAGTGAACAAAAATTTTGATAAGTTCACCCAAATTCTACAACATGACCTAGAATGTGCAGAACTTGGGTCAAGTGGTTTTCTGATATTATTCTGCATCTTTATAACAGCACTGAAAGTTGGACATTACTAATTCAGATTTACAAATTAAAAAATTGAGGCTTGAAGGATAAATTTCTTTCTCAATAGAAATACTATCCACAAGTAATTTTGGGGCAGCAATCTGAGCCATATAGAGCCAGTTGCAAAGTTGGTGTTTTTCCCAAAATGCCAAGTGGCCTCAGAAACCCTATTGAAAACTATAGCCTTTTAGGTCCCTTTTGGATATCCCGAAGATGAAGGCTGTTTATTGTTTGGATTCCAAGTACACCAACATTTTACTTATATTTGATTCCATATCAGCATATCCATCTCCCCATCACCTTGGACTGTATACTGCCAATAAAGAGGGATACAGGGAGATGAAAGAACCCCTTCTCAACCCCTTCCAGATTCAAGATTTCAAGAGAGATCATGAACGGTCCCTGCTTAGTAGCGGTGACCCTTCCTCACCCAAAAGTGGCTGCTGTCCTAGCTCCATAAACTCAAGAGACATAAGCAAAAGCAACACATAAAAATGCAAAAAAAAAATAAAAAATAATTTTAAAAACCATAAAAAACATAATTTCATCCACTGTTTCATTCCCCACATAACCAAATGACTTCAAACAACAAATGTAATGAAAGTGGAATGGGTACACAAAGCACTACTATGACTCAGGTTAGAAATAGTTAATACTTGAGTAAGAGGTGGGAGAGGAGAGAGGAGTTAGATGGGGTAAAGGGAGTCAAATGTATGGTAGGAAACTGGACTCTGGATGGTAATCACACAATAGAATATATAGACGTCAAATTATAATGTACACCTAAAAATTATATAATCGTACCAATGTTACCCCAATAAACTTAAAAAAAACACAAGAAATAGTTACTACTTATTAACACGATTGGAGGAAATGATACACTGAAACCTGTGAAAGTTAAAGACAATAAGAATTTAACATATGTAAGGATAGGCAGGAGGTCGCCATGAATGGCTTTTCAGTCACTAGTATGGAATGAGAAAATGGCAAGGAAAGTTCGCCTTCAGTATTACAGCAAACGGTAACTACATATGGAAAGCTAGTGAATTTATTATTAAGTTTTCTGCAGTGTCCTTTCACGCAGAATCAAACATTTCCACAATACATACAGTTCTGCTCACGGGGCCACCATTTAGCAAAACCTTCCCTCATTCTCTTGGAAGGTAAGATTGATATCTCTCCTCAAGGTGCAGTGCAGAAAAATTATTTTTAAACTGAAAAAAAAAAGTTTGATTCAAAAGCAAGGTCTGAATGAATAAATACATAGATGGGGGCCTCTTTGATATGCAGTTTGATGTGAGAAAGAACACGACAGAGTTTGGGAAGACATCTCTCTGGTATGAGAGAATGGCTGCAAAGTGTCTTTCTTTAGGGGAAAAAGAAATCCCCATGAAAAATAGTTTCACCTCCTGAACATCAAATATAATAAGAATCACCGTATCTCCATACTTTAGTGTACTGCTTGGTTTAGCTTGGATTTTGTTTTTTTTCTTGCTGCATGCAGTTAGAGATGGAATATTTTGAAAAAGTGACCTATAATCTAGAGGTCTACAGGCCTCAACATTTGACCCAAGTTTCTAACTCTACATCCTCCTTTTCCACTTAGAACACATTATTCTCAAAACCTGATGTGTTTTCCACTTTATGAAAAAACAAAAAACAAAAAACATAAAACCCACTGTATCAGTCACGGTTTAATCAGGGAGGCAGAACCACTAGATTTATATATATCCATGTGTACATGGATTTGTTACAGAGATTTGACCTGTAACAACTCATGTGGCAACAACTTATTAAACAGTCTCTGTAAGACTATTGTTTTTGCTACCAAACCTGAAACAAAGTTACCCGGGCAGACAGATGGGAAAAGAAGATGGGAGTGAAGTAGGGGACAAGCCGAGGGTCATAAAGATAAACTGAAACCCATGGCAGTCTTGTTGACTCTCACTTTGGTGGTGTGGGTGTCCTGCAGACGCTGGTGCTCTTTGTCATGAGCTAAATACACACACCCAGCCTGAGAGTTGAAGAAATTAAAGACAGATTGGGGGAAGGTAGAGCAATTACAGGCCCAGCTGCTGCCACTTTGCAACAAGGTGAATCAGTAGATTAATAACGAGGTGTGAGTAACAAAACTATCTTCTCCAATCTTCCAAAAGTAAAACCATATGGCTGATATGTCACTTCTAGCCTCCAAACCTCTTGTAAAAATACCTCTGTTGTCCCACCTTAACCCGAAACAGAGGAATGGAATTCCAAAAAACTTAGCCACTTTGATACATTATAACAGTGGTCCCCAATCTTTTTAGCATCAAGGACTGATGCTCCTATGAAAATCTGATGCCTGATGATCTGAGGTGGAGCTGAGGCAGTGATTCTAGCGCAGGGGGTGTGGCTGCAAATATAGATGAAGCTTTGCTCGCTTGCCTGCTGCTCACGTTCTGGTATGCAGCCTGGTTCCTAACAGTCCATTGACCACTACTGGTCCACAGCCTGGGGATTCGGGGTCCTTTGCATTATAAAACAATCACACTGACCTTCACAAAAGCACACTGACCCTTAGGTCAAAGTATACTTTAAAACTAGAGGCTGAGCTCCTGAATAATGAAAGGGAACAACCCCAGTGACTTGAGGCAGATAGCATGGCCAAATCCAAGGACTGACCCGCAATTTCACCAGATAGCCAATTCTGCACAACTGTTATCAATATCTATCATGTGTCCTTTTCCCATGAATGCTTCCTTAGTTTTCTCCTGAAAACCAAGGGAAAAAATATACGCCTTTAGCCATTATCAGACATATACAGAGTAGGCTTATGCTGTATAAAGAACAAAGAGAGAGACAAAATATATCCAAGTGCTCTGACACATGACAGCAGTTTTTTTGTTTTGTTTTGTTTTGTTTTTACTTTATAAACATACATTTTTCTTCCAGAGGTTTATGATTAGACCAAGTTCTGTTTTCTTCCTCTGGTGAAAATATTTATATCAGTTGATCTGGAGTTTTTTATGTTTCATTTTGTTTTTAACACTGGCTATTCATAATGTAGACTTTTTGCCAAGCAATTTAATCCATTGGGCAGTAATTATATTTGATATACAATATAGGATGCAATCTGAGGTGCTTGTACCATGAAAATACCAAAGTCACATTAGGAATCAAGAATCCTACAGTTAGTTTGAACAGAAAGAATATATAGACAAAGTAGTCCCAGTTATGATGCAAATATTTCGGTAATTTAAAAATCTTATAAAATGCTTTTGTAAGTACTATGTATGTATATGTATGTGTACATATGCACGGCGTGTGTCTTGTTAGTGTTGTTAGTGTCCATGAATGCATGCATGAATGAAAGGATTTCTATGGGAAGGTAAGAGATTTGAACCTGGTTTAGAAGTGACAAAGGACTTGAAAATGTAAAGGAAAAAAAAACAGGTAGAGCATAATAGCGGGAGCAAAGTAAGGGAAATGATTGCAGAAAATATTAATGGGGATGGAGCAAGTATCTAGGCTGATGAGGGGAGTAAGTGAATACATGGCTCCTCTTACAAGGAAGCTAAGAAACCTGGAATGTATATGATAGAAAACGAGGAGCCATTTGTAGGGTTAGGAATGATTTGATGAAAATGTCAGATGAATATACCAGATAGATGATAGAAAATTTCAGAAATCTAGAAGCCTAAGAGCTAGTGCTAAAATCCAGTTAATGAGGCTATGATTCTGAAATAAGAAAGTAAGCATCCGTGATTCATAAAGCAGAAAAAAAGTGTTCACCAAACAACCAGCAAGTAACATTGAGCTCCTCCGGTGCTCTCAAAGCAAGATCAAGCCCTGTGGGACACACTCCAGAAAATAAAGCCTCTCGTCTCTTTGAAAGAGTGCTGGGCTGAGACCAACAATTAAGGGAAACACCCTTCTTTCCCTAAATTAGTGTATTGGGTGAGAGAAACAGGGAGATCCTCAAAGGGAAAGAGCAGTTATTCTTCATATTAAAGACTGAGTTTGATTGGGACACACGAGCTTTCAGTTTCCAAAGATATCCACACCTGTGTCCACATCTACACCTGCACCATCTCACATGCTTTCTTCACAATGAGATATTGACATTCCTCCTTGAAAAGGTGGAATCTATACTCCCTCTCTAAAATTGGTAGACTAGACCTGGTGCTGTATGACTTCCAAAGAAAGGTCATAAAAAGCAATATAGTGTCAGCCTTGCTCTCTCCCTCTTGAAACACCCACTTTGGAATCTCCAAGTTGTCATATAAAAAACCTACCTACCTGAAGCTACCATACTGGAAACCATGTGGGGAGACCATAAATTTGAAAATAGATGCACAGAGAGCTCTAGTTGTACCATCCTTCAATTGTTCGAGTCTCCTCAGTCCAGGTGCCAGACGTGTGAGTGAGCCTGGGTTATTCTAGCCCCAGCCTTGGCCTTGCCAAGCTAATGTCCAGGGAACCAGACTTCAAGTCTTCCGGCTCAGAACTCAGACCTCATTGAGCAGAGAGAAGCTGTCCTCACTGTGTTCTGCCCAAACTGCTGACTCAAAGAATCCACGGAAATATTAAAATCTTATTTGTTACATAAGCTTCAAGGATTGCTGGGCTATAGGGAGAATAGAGGTTGATAGAAAAGATGAAAATATATATCCAATGAAAGCAGGAGTGATGTAAAATAGCATTAGTAGAAGCAGTACTGTTAGTAGTAGTTTCAGTAGTAGCATTTATAGTTGTGGTAGAAATAGTAGAATTAGTAAGTAGCTAACACATCTAATCTAAGTGTTTTAGATATATTCTTTCACCTAATCTTTAAAAAATGGAAATGAAGATAGTACTTTTGTTATTTCCATTATACAGAAGTGGGAAAAAAGTGCAAAGAGATGAAAGAACTTGTCCCAGGGGCCTGTAAGTGGTGGAGACTGGATAAGCCCTCCAGCTTGTCTGGCTTCAGAGCCTGCACACTACCATCTGAATACCTGAGTGAAGGTTTGGAAGTAGTAGGAATCTTAATGCTAAAACTAATAATAACTAGCACTTATTTAGCTCTTACAGCAGTCTCTCTGCCAGGTGCCATAATGAACTTTAAATGAATTGTCTTAATAGGCAATGAAGGTTAGACAGCTGACTAGGAGTATAAATGAGCCCAGTGGCCTGAAATGAACTCTTTATTTGGGGCAAAAGAGACAGGTTAGAAAATTACTTTTCCTTAGTCATGAACTTTGAAATCGACTTAAAATAAAGCAGAACAGAAATACCTAAAAGGGTCACTGAAAGCCCCATAACCAGAGAAGCTGTTGTGAATACAACAGAAATAGCAATGTAGATTGTGAATTAAATCCCAGTGCTCCAAATCACAGAGAATCTATGTGGCATATAAGCAATCACTCATGAATGTCTTTTTATCTTCAGCCGACATTCTCAATAACTTTGAATAGCACTGGAAGAGAATCCAATAAAAATCCCGCCTGCGGGCCTACTTTAAAAATAATTATTAATATCCAAGAATGCAACATTCATAATTTTCAGGCTAGGATAAAATGAAGTTCTTTTTCTAATTTAGTAGAGCAACTCTCAAAAATTAAAACAGATGCAAATGTGTGGCTTGCCCACATTCTGATTGTGCTATCAGATATTCATCTGACAAATCAAAGCCTTCTCGCAAATTAGCATTTACTGCAAGATGAAATCTGGGAAGATAAAAAAAAAGGTATTTTCTCTCTACAATATTCTCAGTTTTTTTTTTTTTTAAAATGAGCTTTCCCTTAATTATGATTTCTGGTCTCTCCCATCATCACCTGTGTTTAATCTCTGCAGTGCCATTCAGATTTAAATTGTGAACTCCTAGACATCAAGTGCTGTCCTACTTAATATATTCCCTACAGCTCTCAATCAAGGACCTTATGTGGGAAGCTGCTTGATATGGGGGGAAAGTGACGGTGGCAAACATAGAGGTGCTTCTACCCATAGCTTTGCCCTCCTTCATTCTTATAACATGATGCAGATTTTTTTTTTCCAAATCAACTATGTGTTCAAACCAAGGAAACAGATCTTGATTGATTAGAGCCAATTCTGATTACCTTCTGTCTCTTTCCTGTTCGCCACTGAAACTACCAATATAAGAGGGCTTCCAAGAAAGATTCTAACCCCAGATAAAAAGACAACCCCTTTCACCCAGTGTGGTTCTCCCTTTTGTCTTAGCATATTAGGTCAAAGAAATGCCATAGCAGCCATCTTGCAACCATGGGAAGAGAGCCTAACAAGTGATGGTGATGGACTGAAGGAACATTGAAAGTTAGAACCTTGGTCTTGGATGGCATCACTGGGCTACTAAATCTGCCCTGGACCACCCACCTCCAGACATCTCATTTTCCACCTCCTGACTTCTTGTTTTAAGCTATTTTTGGTCAAATTTAATATTACTTGTGGTTAACCATATCCTATAGGACAATACTGTTCTGAGTATAAAAATAAAGATATTTCAGTGAAATCAATTTTTGAGAAATGTGAATAAGAGTTATATCTCAAAATTATATAGCCCCTATAAGTTTTCATGCAATATCAGGTACCCAAAACATATACTAGCTCTTCTCATAGCACTATATTCACTACTGGGGTAATTATCCTGTACTGAAAAAATTTAACAAGTCTATAGATTTTCCAAGCACAGAGTTACTAGAGGCCACCACTCTTAAACCATTTTGTGGAGATCATTATGTTGCTAGAAGAGGGAAAATAAAACAAGGGGAAGAGATACTTCCAAGGAATTTCAAAATCATCAAAAGCATGTGTGGGGAGGGAGGACTATAACACAGTGGTCAAGTAGTGGAGATAGTAAGAAAGAGACTAAGATTTTTAATTTCGGCTATGTCATACACTATCTTTTTTTATTTTAAGCAAATTTCTTTAACTTTTAAAGCCTCTGTAAAGTAGAAATAACAGTAATGGTTACATTATTGTGAGGATTAAACGAAGTAATATTCTTAATATAATATATGGTTCACAATATACATTCAGTATCACAACCATGGCTTTACAAAATCAAAAGGTATTTCCCGAAAAAGAGGTGTTTTTGCTAGAATTAGTCATTTCTCTTATCAAAGATGAACCCCTCTCATCCTCTTTTCCTTAAGCCCCTGGATTTGCCTCTGGCAACATTTCACTGCCCCCATCATTGTAAAAATACTGGGGGGCACAGAGGGTTTTACAATATTTCTTGCCCGAGTTTTTCGCTCCTCTGAGATACCGGCGTGATAGCACCAGCTCTTAAATCTCTCAATGGTCCTTCCCTGAGAACCAAGGAAATGGTAAAGTAACATTGATTTGTTTTAGGCTCATTGCCTGGTTCTTCATAACTCTCCTCCCTAACTTTGTTTGTATCAGTATTTGTAAACAGGAAGCTAATAGATCGAATCTTCCCTGCAGTTACTGTGGGTGTGGGTATATTTCAAAACTGTGTTTTGTTTAGAACTTTTAATTTTGTAAATCAAATGCTTTTGCGAAGTGTGTGCTTTTGAATTTAGTTGTACTCAAATGGTGGTCCAAAGACCAACAGCATCAGAATCTCCTGAAACTTATAGGAGGCAAATTCCTAGCCCACCTATGTCAATAGGCCCAGATCTGCTGGAGCAGAAAAGGGTGTCCCAAGGACCTAGGCTCTATCAGGGCCAGCAGGTGATTCTGATGCATACTTAAATTTAAGAACCATCACTCTCTTTCACTCCATTATTACATCTTCTATTCTTTGACAGTCTATTTCTCTTTCTCACATTACCAGTTGCCTTTTCGATCCCTGGTTAAACTACAAACCTATGAGTAATTTTTATTCCTACATTTTCTCTGTACCATTCAGAAACTTTCCAGGTACAAAAATAGACCCCAGTCTAGCTAGGAGACATAGACAAGGTCATATAATTCCAACGACAAAAGGCCTATCTGAACTCTTTTTATAAGTACCAGAAAGTTAAAAGAGAAATAAAATTTATCTGAACTACAAATATGAAAGAAGAGGTATGTAGATTTGAGGGTGGACATAATTTTCTATAACCCGACTAGGCAGATAATTTTATTGATAAGTGGACAAATAGAAGGGCATATTATGCTTTGAATCTTTAACACATATGGATTTCAAGAATTTGAGTCTTGCCCCCCTTTCTCCTTCACAAAGATGGAAGATACATTATTCTCCCCTCTCCCACTCTAAGTTTTCTGAAACACCATGTCACCCTTGGAAGCTTTCAGTTTTCAAAATAATCTTCCATGGTCCATCGGGAGCTACAATTGTGCTTTAAAGACATCTCTAATTAATAAATGGCTATTTTTAAAAAAAAGTTTCAAATAGCTAAACACATACAAGAAAGAGCAAGTGTTTGCCACACAAGCAATCAAACAAATTGATGAAAAAGAAAAAAAAAAAACTATGGAACTAAAACTGTTCTATTATTAACAAGTAATCTGCATATTCCTCTTCCCCGCCCCCCCGCCCCAATTAATGCTTAGAATGGGATCTGAGTCAGTTGAAACCTAATTACCAGCATATCACTTTGTTGATTAGATGCCCTGCAACAGTTTCTGCTCCTGCTTCATTTGCATGAACCCCACAAAAATCACCCAATAGGATGTCAGTCACTGCTCTGCCACCAGAAGTCTGTGCTATAGCTAGAACTTTCTAGGGAAATGTACACTAGTTTCTCCATCATGCTGATGAGTATATATTCTGTCATTCACAGTCCTTATTCACTTTAGAGGAAGACATAAATGTTTTTCCAGGAATTGTTACTACACATGGTGAAGTACTATGAGGGTGTTTTCCAAAATGTGATTAAGAGTAAGTGGGGAGGACCTGAGTTCTGTAGCTTGTGTGTATCATCTTATTAAACAAACATATAAATAAACAAACAAAACAGTCTTCTTCAACAATGACACTCCTAATCTTCCCATTGCCCTGTGACTAGAAACTGCAAGTATTACTACTTTCATGGTTTAGGACAGAAGTTGGCCAGTCCCTTGTTCAGGGGTGTGAACACTGGTCTTGCTTGCTTGTTTGTCCTCCTATCACGCACATTAACCCAGTAACCGCCCCCTGAAATACTGCATGAGTTATAGTCTCTGCTCCCATGCCAATTAGACTGGTCAGTTCCTTGTTTCTCTATTTAGTTCTCCCTAACATGTCCCAAATTGGCTAATTTAGCTCTCTTTTCTCTTCCAGGAAGTTAACCACAGAGAAGTTCCTTAACCACTTCAATGAGAATATTGAAGTTGATGGGGAAGCAAAGATATCTTACTTTCCTGTATCTGCTGTGATGATTTCCTTAATTATACCTCCTATTCCTCATGTCTTCCATCTAATCACTCTCTCATGCCTGGAAAATCTGTCTTTAATACCTCTGGAATGTACGTACTGCTTCCAAACCCCTCATGAGGCCATGGACGTGAATACAGTGAGGTTCCAGAGGTTAGGTTGTGTCCAGGGGATGGGTGTTCCAGTGCATCTGGTACAGGACTGCCCATGGTCTCAGCTGTATCTACTTCTTTTGCTGTATCACTTGCCAGCCTCCTCACCCTGGGCACACAGTGGCCCACCTAGGGCCACCTGCTGGCATTGCTGTTTTCTGCTGGGCGCACATCTCTTTAAATGTGTGTGCTCTCCGCTTGGTGTCCTTGTCTTCAGTTCATTAAGTCCTATTCTTTCTTTAGGACTCAGCTCGGAGGTTACACCTGAGAAGTCTCCCTTGATTCTTCTTAGGCGCCCTACTAATGTGGACCTTGAGGTCACCTATTTCAACACTTTGAAACTCTTAGACTGTATGACAGTTGTCCATTATTTTGTTGTTCTAAGTCCCTTTGCCTGTACCATGATTCATTAAGAGCAGGATCTTATCTTCTATATCCCTAGGATTCCTACCACTATGCACAATGCTTACCACAAGACAGAGATTAGATACATAATTAATCAAGAAGTAGGTAAATGTGTAGTACAAAGTCCCAACTCTGCTATAAACTTGGGGAATTTACATACTCTTTCTGAATTTTCCTGTTCTTGTTTCTAAGAGACATTTCTAAACAGTATCATTTGTTTTCCATCTTCCTCTCTAATAACCTAACAAAAAGACAACCTCCAGAAAACTTGAGAAGAGTGGGGTCCTTGATAAAGTGATTGGGGAGGGTTTCTGAATAGAACTGTAGAATCAAGTTTTTTTGAAGAATTCTTCATCCATGTTGGGTGAGGTTTGCAAGAATATGCCTAATAACTGAAAGATAGAATAGCACTTTGTCTTTCCAAAGATCATTTTTAAACTAGAAGACTTACAAGTGATCTTAAAGTTTATTCTAGCTTAGCTCATCTCATTTTACAAGTAAAGAAACAAAAGTCTCTGGATCTGTAATTTTTGTAAATGCTTTCATAGAATTGCATACAAAATGTACTATTATCAGCTGTAACCAAAAAAGCCATGCTCCTTGCTTGGCAGTGGGGAAAATGCTGCCTTTGTAGTTTGCAGCTTCTGACATTTATTTTAAAAAGGTGACCAGAATATGAGAAAGGCTGCCTCACCTTAAAAAAAGCACAGCATCAATGTGAAAAACAACATAGGTATTTTATCAAAGATAATGTATTCATTTAGTACAACGTGGGTCTCTATTGAGAAGTATAGATTTTCTTAGCAGCGGACCTTAAAAAAAAGTGCAGCTCCTGGGAGCAAAGTGTGAAATGCAATAATGTCAAGTCACGGGGGCATTCTTTCCTGTCATTTTCCAACAAGGGCTTTTGAATGTAATCATAGTTATTAGTTGCGATATCACCAAGGCAATCGGGAGCAATAACACCAGTGCATCTCCGGGCCCTCACGTGTGGTGAGGCTCCTTCACACGGTGGCTAGTATTTACATTCCACATAACCTCAAATATTGCTTCTTTGCTTTAGGACGAATTGATAATGGACTTTATACACTGGAGGAAATATTTAATAAACTGATTCTTATTTTCTATAACCCTCTAATCCTGAAACACTGAGGGGCCTCACCCAGAGATGTTCTCAGGTAATTTTTATTCTTGTCAAAACACACAACAGTGTGGAATGAGACTCACCTTATATTGTTAGTCAGAAAGGGAGGCAGGGGCCCACTTTTTGGTAAATTTTATACTTGTCAAGACTTGAGCCGCTGGTTAGTGTGCTGGGAGATGGATCCTAAAATAGCAAGTGTCCCTCTGAGTTGTAAGTCTATAATAAAATTCTGTTGTACCGTGACAGAGTGACATCTGTCTTATGAACAAATTGCTCTAGAAAGACAGTTTAATGTAGTTTCAAGTATATAAAATAAACTTAGGACATTGAGGTATTGGTTTATAGATGAATCTTTTTAAAAAACAGATAAGAATCAATAACAATTAGCATATCACAACAAGGACTTTTAAAGTATTTAACATTATCTCTTTTACTTAGGTGAATGTCAGCCGTATGTTTTTTATTAATTTGTTTAGCTAACAAACAAAAAACAATTATCCCACAGAGAAAATAACTTTGATTCTTTTCTCTTTTCCCCTCCTGAACTACCCCTAAATCCAAACTATTGGCTGTCAGAGGGATAAAGATCTTGGGGCACCTATGAAGGGATTTCTCTAATCCAAACCACTAGCAAAAATGAGGCACTTTCAGTGAGTTCTCTATGTGAAGTACCCAACCTTTATCTGTAGGGGATACCTTCTAATAAATTCCAGAGGGTGCCTGAAACAATGAATAGTACTGAGCCCTATATACACTATGTTTTTTTCTTATATACCTATGATAAAGTTTAATTTATAAATTAGGCACAAAAAGAGATTAACAATAATAACTACTAATAAAAATAGAACAAGTATAATAATATATTGTATTAAAAGTTATATAAGTATTTTCTCTCTCTCTCTCTCTCTCAAAAATATCTGGAATCTTCCATTTAATATTTTTAGACCACAGTTGATGGTGGGTAACTGAAACTATGGAAAGTCAAACCATAGATACCGTAATTCTTTCTCACTGGTAAAATCAGTTTACCGCAGGAGTTTAGGCAGTTTGTCCATTGCTGCAATTCTATTTTGGAACTTCCAGTTGTTATAGGGTCACAATCTGGGCAGCATTCATTCTTTGACAAAGGACAAAGAAACTTAACTAGGATACCGCTAATAGCAGCATTGGCCCAGATGCTGAAGAGGTGGCCTACCAGCTGCCTTCTCTGTTAGGTGACAACAGGAGGGTCCATTCCCCTGGGCTTTACGGCTCTTTTCATGCTATTGATTGGCACTGTATTTCTCTCTACTCCACTCTATAGTCTGATGAGAGAGGTTATTTTCTATATATGACACATACTTGGTAATGAGCTCACTACCTCTACCTAAATGATCCTGTTGGAGTGTCCTCTGTTTCCAGTTTCCCTGTTTCTCCATGCAAAAGCCCTCTAAAAACTACTGCCAATTACCTGAACCTCAGCCCACTTTTAGAAGGGTTGTAGCTTGGTCTCTGAGGTGGCCTTCTCCAAGATGAAGGGGAACAATTATTGGTTCCAGATGAGACATCCAATCACAACTGAAGTCCAACCTAATACTTGCCAAAACCCACAGAGAGGATTCTATTTCTTGTCTAATATGATCTTAAATGACTAATTTCAGGTTTTGGACTGAGAAAAATAAGAAAAGTTGTTGTTGTTGTTGTTGTCGTTGTTGCTTTTTCCTGTGGGGGAAAAACAACATCATGTTTCATGAAAATGAATAGTATTCCACTTTCACACCTTGCTATTTCCAGCCTGAACCATTTCTAGACTCAAGGACATTATTGTCTATATCAGGTCTTGAGAAAGACACAGTTGGGATAGCAATTCTAGAAACAGGGCTTTGGTTGCATGCCCTCTAGACCTTAACCTTTCCTATTTCAGGCGCTTCTGCTGTGACATGTGTGTGATCAACTGAGAGCAAGAAGACTGGCCTTTGATACTGATGGATCGACACTACCTAAACAATGTAAAGTTTTGTGCAAGACATCTGTAAACTTGTATGTCTTATTCTTTAATCAGGAACTTAAAGACTTTGGGGATCAGGAACAGGGCACTGGCACCAATGGCAGGGGAAACTGTGACTATGTGAAGTGTTAATTGAGGGGACCTTAAAGGAGAGACTTGAGCTCTAATGATGCAAGCATGCTGAAGGGTATAGGTCACAGCCAGTGGGAGAATCTTTATAACAGGGTCTCCACAAGAAGCACTGATTATAACACTATTTTCCTTTTTCCTACTGTCTCCCTAGATATTTTTTCACCTGATTAATAATTGAGTCTAGTGGCTTTGTTTGCCTATGTGTCTGTTTCCTAATTAAAAGCTTCAAGCTTCACGATTTCTAGTAACTAGGATCTGTAATTGTGAACGTTCTGGTGTACAAGATCTGTAAGATATTTTCATCTGTCCTTAGTGTCTAGGAACATGTGAGATATTTGGTTCTAGCTTGCTTCTATCTGGGTCATAAAAAATAAGTCACTCGAAAACTTGGCAGTTATGTAACTATCATCTGGTCAAAAGAGTTTTGCCTCTCTTTTTTTTTTTTCTCTTTTATATCCTTAGCAGAATCATGGTTGCTTGGTTGTTTTAGTCAAATATTTAGTCCCAAATCAAAGTCATTTGCTATGAAGCAGATTATTTTGGCAATTTCCATTAGGAAAAATATTAAATATGAAATCCAATCAGCATAAGATGATGAGATTTGAGCTATAATTCTGGAAATAAGGAAGGATTTTGGCTCATGGGACACTGCTTTGATACTCCACATTGTACCAGGGGCAGGTGAGATTCCTGCAGATAATTCGCAGTGTCTGCTAGATTGGCTGTAAAAATCACTATGAATATGAAATCTTTGAGAGTAAAAACTCTGATCATGTGCCAAGTCTTCCCCCAGGCTGGAAAAAAGTAATTAATTTGTGAGAATGATGTTAAACATGTGGAATAAAACAGGAATCCTTGATCTTGAGATGAGCAGATGCCCTCCATCCTGAGATTTCTCCAAGTAAATAGTGTTTTGGCATGTCTTTTCAGGTGAAGGTACTGATATTCTCTTGAATTTCCTTTCAAGGTTGAGAATATGTATAGCATAGCTCAGTCATTGCAACTGGTATCTTAATGGGCCAAAAAGATACTACAAAATAATATCTTAGAGTGTATCTCTTTGTTTCCTGATGTAAGACCTGTATTTAAACTATCTTTAAATTGTTGTCATGCCCATCATTGATATATTGACTTACCCTATGAAGTCAAAGATTAAGGTTGTGTTTCACAAGGAAAATTAAGGCATGAAAAGCATTAGTTTAGCTATTTCTGACATCAGAAATGCCTCAAATACCATCTACCCACTGGCTCACAAAGTCCATTTTGCTGTTGAGAAGACATCTACCTACATTCCCCTGCTCAGTTCTTCCACTCATTGAACCTTGGAAGAATATTACAGAAAAAGGAAATGCTGATGTTCTCCTCCTTATGATAAAAGATCCAGAACTTTCATAGAGCTGAAGAAACTTCTGTTGGAAGAGGCATTGTACATGGTGAAGTTCAATTGCTCTGTTACAGATGAGGACAGCAGGATGCAGAAAAACTATACTTTGTGAGGCCTCTAACATTGAAGAACTAGAAGATACTTTGTTTTGATCTAAGTCTCCAGATATGTGTCAGATATTCATATATTTACACAAGTATATAAATATTAACGTAAATGTACATATAAATAAATGTATCTAGTATTGAGTGTAATCCTTCCTGATGAGCCAAAATATAGTTTATTCTCAAAATTAAGAAGAACAAATAAAATGCAGTACCCCATTGATTATTTTGGGACATACTGGATTGACAATAGGTTTTCATTTCTCATCTTGGTTTGGGTTCCCCTCGAAGCAGTTTCTGAATTTAAGTGACTTACTTGGAATACAATTCTAGGAAATCTCAATAGGGAAATGAGGGAGTGTGAAAGGGAAGGATCTCCAGTAAAGAGTATATTATAGTGCAGGTTGTTATGAAAACAATTCAAGTCCTGTTGGGGAATACCAGGAGACAGTGTAGAACACTCCTCAGAGCTGTTCCATCTGACGGATGTGGAAGCTGGGTTATCACCAACTCTTGTCCTTTATTCCTGAGGAATGCTCTCAGCAAAAACAATTTTTTGCATTTCTGGTCTACACTACATGAGTCCTAGATGAGAGTCATGGGTATATGTTAGGATGCTGTGGGTGTGTACTGGAATGGTGGTAGCTGAAGAGATGAGATTGGGACACAACAACAGCTACAATTCTCCTACCATGGTTTAGAGGAGACATATTATCTCTTCAGTTTTGAGGCCAAGTTTTCTGGCCCTCCAAGAAAAGAAGACTTATAAAGTCTTGGGCTGCTATAAGAAAGGGAGGCTAATCTCATCTTGGGATAGATATTTACCTGGCTTTAGAATCTTCAGAAATTTTCTGATTGGAGTAGAGAATGTTGTTAGAGTTCATGGAAGTTCTTGACATAGGTCTGGAGTTGTGGCTGAACACAGGGTCTAGTGTCCTCTTATAGCTCAGGGATTTCTGAAGGCAGAGGTTCTTCTAAACTGGTCCATGCAGCAGGCTTAGGAAGCATTGTGTAATAGTGGTGTTTTCTGTAATCCTTGGAGAATGAGGATGAGGACTTTAACAGTTCCATTGACTCCATTTGTAGGATCATGGAGGTTAATAGAGTTCAGGAATCATGGGGCTCCTAGACAAGTACTGAGATCCCGAACATGAACAAAGGGGTGGGAGCGTAGACCACTGGCAAGGCCACAGGATGACTCAGCTGCCTCTCTCTAAGGGAGCCTTCTGTGGAAGAGTCAGGAGAAAGCTTAACATCCCCTCAAGAAAACCACAGATATCTAATGGAAGACAGGCTGTATCAATGAAAACAGACCCACTGAAAACAAGAACAGAGTCATCTCCCTACCAACAATTATAATAACTATAATCCATTCAGTAAACAAACTTGATACTTTTCTTTTCCACTGAATGAATTAGACCCTGAAAGAGTCGGAAGGAGAGAGCTTTAAATAGGTTATAAATTTAAAGTATTAAACAAGATTGCCTAGCATTCTAAAATTAAAACTTATTAGAAACATTATAAAATCTATCCAAAATTTCACTGGTTAGGAAAAGATGAATTAAAGGATCATGGTGAATAGCAGTCATTTAAAATAAAAGGGAGAAGAGTTTTCATATTTTTCCATGCTGTAGAATGGCAGCTTCATGACAACAGTGACTCTACTTTGCTTAGTTCTGTTCCTACATTTCTAAAACAGCAACTGTGCCTAGTAAATGTTCAATAAATGTTTGTTGAGTGAATGAAAGTATGTTCCCCAGTGAGTTAATATTGTACCAACTGTGTGTAGAAATATACAAACCAACCAAAATGTATGTATAAATATTAAAGATAAACATTTTGCTACATATCAGTGCTTTCAGTGTTTCTGTCTCAAAGCTCATATAATTTTTCATCTTGTTTTCTACTCTCCATACAAATTGACCTTCCTTCTGCTCCTTGGATTGCCCCACCTTCTGCTTGAGAATTTGCTCTCTCTAGGTCCTCTACCAGGTCTTCTTTCCAAAGACTCAGAAAACCTCATCCTTTCTCAATATTCTAGTTTTGCTTAAATATTTCTACTAACAGACTCTCCATACTCACACTCTATTCCATTATCCTGTTTTACATATGTACTCGACAGTCCTCCAGATACATCTTATTTCTCATTTTTTCTTGGTTTATCTCTGCTGCTACCACTAGAAGGTATGGTCCAGGAGATGAGAAATTTTCCGTGTGTTACCACTGTCCCTTGTGCATAGACTAGTATCTCAGGCAGAGAAGCTACCTTGATTTGAATACACAGAGACAAGAATTTCAGTTCAAGTAATTCTTTCGGCTGTATTTCAGAAAACATAGGTGAGGGTTTGGGAAAGATAGACAGAGAAGATATCAAAACCAATAAAGCCTATGCCATAGAGTAAGTTAGCAATGGGTGCAACCGAAGCTTAATCCCATTGGGAACCCTCTCAGAGACTCTGTGGAACCCACCTCAGAATAATTCCACAGAGGGCAAAGAGCAGTTCTCATTTCTCATTGGCTAATGTTTTTTACAGGAAACATTAACTTCTCAGCACTTCTGGTCTATCCCTCATTCTATGCCAGCAGCAAGAGAAAGATTTTAGCCCAGATATTTAAGTGTGGAGATTGTTTAATGAATCTGCAGATAACCTCCAGCAAAGAAAATGAGATATGGTACCAACATATCTATTAGAGTAGGTATTGAGTAAATGTTGAAGAAATAAATAAATTACCCATATGAAAGGAAAAAGAAAATGAACAATCTATAAAGGCAATACAGAACTCTTTTATGATAATAGGTTATGTATCCCTAAAATCACAGGCCAAGTGCTATATAGAAAATGTTTATTTGTAGAAAGTAAACAGTTAAAGTTGAGAGCTAAATAATTTTTCAGATCAGTTTCACAAAAAAAAAAAGTAAATTACTCACTAACAGATTTGCATGTAGCTTTTAGAGTCATATTTGGTGGAAGCGTTTGCATATATAAAAAATAGAGTTAAAGTTATTTGATATTTTATTGTTCATTTAGGAGTGATGTTTCGTTCTAGTGGTTTCATTTTATGAAATTACTCTGAGATACTAACTCTATTTCAGAGAGTCTCAGCTTATTCTTTACTCTGAGCATTATGCTGCACCTGCTCTTTGTTCTGGGCTTTGCAGTAATAGCTGAGCAAGAGAAATAACATCCAGTCTGATAAATAGACTAGTGGCAGCACTTAGAAGTGGTCTACAGGGGCTTAATCCTCCTTATTGTCTCATGACCTCATTTGCTCCTAAATAACTGCCCTCCGGAAGTAAAAACAGCACACATGACCACAACTCAACTCTAGCTTATCACTGCCTCCCCAGCCAGAGTGTGGCCCCTGAACTCCTATCATGTGGAATCTCTGGAATCACCACTTTTCTAGATCTGTTCTCTCTGGTCCCAGCATAAACTCTGTACTCATAGCAACTGAAAATAATCAGCTTAACCCAGGAGTCGAACATGTGTGGTTGTTGAAGTTGCTCCTGGAAGATCTTGACAAGGGTGCCCTGGAGTTTGGAGTTGTTTGAACATAGAGTTTAGTGACCCCTTGTGGTCTAGAGATTTCTAAATGCATGAGGCCCACTATAATGGGCCCTGTGAGATCCGTTAACAAATACTATAATTTGATTTTTTAACTCAATTTTGTAATAATTTTTGTAATAATTTTGTGTTTATAAAAATTTAATAAGAGTAATACAAAAATTTTTATGAACTCTTTACTCAAATTCATCAACTTTTAATATTTTGCTACATTTATTTGTCATTCTATTATTTTCTAAACTATTACACAATATTCTGGGTATAACATGATCTTTTATTACCTAGGAATTGAATATATATTTTCTAATATCAAGGATGGTTTTTACATGTAACTAGTTATCAAAATATTGATATTTAACATTATATATAATACTCTCATATAATCTATAGCACATAGCCAATTTTAACAATCTTTTTAGTGTTATCCTTCATAAAGCATTTCTTTTCTTTTCTTTTTTTTTTTTTGTATAGAATATAGTTAGGCACCAGGCACAGTTTTCAGTTTTATTTCTCTTTATATCTCAATCTGGGATTGCTGCTCATTCTGTCTTTTGTAACAATGACATTTTTGAAAAATATAACCAACTTAAAGGTTTTTCATTGTTGTTATTATTGGTTTCATGGGCGTGATTACAGCTTCCAATGGAACTTAAGAGAAAAAAATCAACCCAAAGAACAGGTCTAAAATTGGAGCACAGAAATGTCTAAGATACTTGATATATCATGTAATTGTATAACAATGTAAGTTCCAGCGAAAAGTTAAAATCTAAGGTGAAGGTTCTCTTAACCAAAGATGGAATGTTTTGATCCATTGCTGTCTCCTCCAAAGATGTCACCATCTTTTTTTTCCTAGACGTACTAATATTCTCATTTTACCATCTTTTGACAGGAATTAAATTAACTTTTATCTCGATGAATCTCATTGCTCAAAACACCTCTCTCAACAGTCATGAAATATGAGTATCTCCAATACAGCCAGCCTGCTATCTTACTTGCAGTGTATGTAAGCTCACATGACAAGATAAAGCACACAGTATGAGATTATTCAAATGCATTACTTGTTTTGGCTTTGTTTTAGCTCAAACAGTTCTGTTCTCTAATAGTAGCTATCGACCTGGCTTTAACCTCAAGTAAGAACAAAGAGATCATGGAACATAAATAAGCTCACATAATGAAATGCTGATACCCTAAATCGAATTGTTTCAACAAAATTTCATCAAGAGTTCCAAACTATCCCAGCACTAGGCTAGGTAATGGGACTTCAAAATTAACCAAACAGGTATTCTTCCTGATTTCTGGGAGTTAAATGATAAAGAAAGAAAATTAATTAAGTAATTATAATTGACAAGAAACAATATTAAGCAAATGCACCACAATGCTGAAGTACATAAGAGGGTATGCTAACCAAATCAGGGAGCCAGGAAGTCTTTTCATAGGAGGAAGTTTCTTCTACACTGAGTCCATGAAGACAAGTAGAGGATGGTCAAACCAGGTGGGATGAAGAAAAGAGTGATTCACACCAAAGTTAAAACCCAGAGGAGAAAAGGAGATGGGAAACTCAAAGGAACTGAAAGATTTGTGATGACCAGTTAGTTATTTTTATTAATATGCTGCATAACAAGCCACCTCAAAATTCAGTGACTTTCTACCATAAGCATGTATTCTCATACTCATTAGTCTATATGCTGACTATAATTTGGGTGACTTACAATGAGCTCAGAAGGGTACCTCAGTTTCAGGCTGTGGTTAAACTAGGCATAGGTATAAGATGTGGATTAAATTTACATATTCTTCAATGTATTTAGTCTAAAGATTATGCTAAAGGAGAAGCAGCTACCCAGGCATGTTCTTTTCATGACAGACCACTGGTACAAAAATCTACTCAAGCACATTGAGACATACTCATCTCTTCTCATGTTATAAGCACTGACATTCCATTGTCCAAAGCAACTTACATGGCCAAGCTCAAAGCACTGGGATAGAAGAATACACTCTGTCCTCATTGGAGGGGCATATGTGAATATTTATTGAACATAAACCTAAATTATCACATGTGGTATATCTGGATTACATAGACTATAAAGAACAAGAGAGGTAGGCAAGGCATTTGAGTCACTTACGAAGTTTGGACTTCATGTATGGTTTTTAATTGGGAGAGATGATCATATTTGTATTTTAATATGATCCCATTGGTTATGGTTAGAATAAAAGTCTAGAACAAAACAAGACTGATGCTGAGGTAAATGTAAAGAAGATATTGGGGGGACATAATCACTTGTAAAATCTTTTCCAATAAATAAAGAAAATATCCAAGAGATATCCCAGTCTATGTTATTATTTTTTAGTTTTTCAGTTTAACAGATTAAAACCAAACCCAGGGTTATTGGAGGGTTCAGAGGCCAAATATATTGATTTAAAATTGGAGATAGGAAATGCATCCAATTATCCCGGGAACTCTAATTTTAACTATTTTGTTGTTGTCGTTGTTGTTTCATAGGCATTATTTTGCTTTAAAAAATACTTGCTTTATTATTTTAAGTGTTGATCCCTCACAACTATGTCTTATAGGATATTACTTCTCAATGTATGGTCTCCAGAAAAGAAGTTTCAGTATTACTTGGAAACTTTCCAAAGATGCAGAATATTAGACCCTAAGGCAGGCCTATGGAATCAGAAATGGCTAGCATTTTAATAAGATCTTCAGGTGATTTCCATGCTCACTACAGTCTGAAAAGCACTGTTACAGGATATTTTAAAAGAAAATACAAATTAGAAAAAAAAAAGGTAGCTTTAATTATTCAGTAAATGCCTCACATTTAAAAGATGCTATGTCTATGGCCATGCCACCCTGAACGTGCCTGAACTTGTCTGATCTTGGAAGCTAAGCAAGGTCGGGCCTGGTTAGTACTTGGATGGGAGATCACCCAGGAATACCACCAGGTGCTATAGGCATTAAAAAAGAAAAAAAGGTGCTATGATCTGCAAACAAGTGCACACACAGGGAACTGGAAATTAGCAGTCTTACAGTCATATAGAAGCCATACCTAAAGGATGCATTATATGTTATATGATAAGGTGATTAAGATAAAGTGTTAAATCATTAGCAGCAACCAGTTTTACCTTGGGGCAAATGAAAAAAAGTTAGTTGAAAATGATATATTCGGACTAGACTTTGAAGTATTTCTGTGATTCCAAGAGACAGTTCTGAAGTGAGAAGACATTCCAGAAGGTAGTTCAATGTAGAGAGCTGGGCAAAAACCGGCATATTCAAAAAAACAGCTCACGGAAAAGTCAAAGTGGACCAACCAAATAAACCAAAAGGTGGAGTATTCTTTAAAACTATATTAAACTTGGGGGTAAGGCAAACTGAAGTTAAAGTTAAAGGTATGAAGAGAATGTAGAAAATGGTTCGAGGTAGGAAAAACAATGGTATTCTTGAGAGAGGAATGGTCAGGACAATAGGCTCTGGAGTCAGGGGAACAGGAAAAAACTTCTATCCTCCTGCTCCTTACTAGCAGTGTGACCTTTGGCAAGTCATTAAATTGTTTCTAAATCTTATTTCTTTAGTGGTAAATGGGGGTGATTACACATATCTTGTAGGAGTTTCTTACAGCAATGGCTCCCAAAGAATCTTACCTTCTTCTTTCCATATCTTTATATTGACCCATATCAATTCTGCTACTTAGTTATGTGACTTGCAAATGTGATACAAGCAGAAGCTTGTTACGCTTTTGGCACTGGGGACTTATTTTTTTGCAATGCTGTCCTGAGACTTCAATGACATGAAGTTCACCAGAAAGAAGCCCAGGTAAAAAGCCAGGTGGAGGAAGAGGCCCAGCCATTCCATTCTCGCAAGCTAAGTGCCACCGTTGGCTAACTTGCCAGCTGAATGTAATTGAACGAGCAAGCCTAGGTGGAAGTAGCAGAAATTATGGGAACGAATGAACCCTTACTGTTTTTGTTTTGTTTTGTTTAATCTTCCTCCAATGACAATCGAATTCAGGAATACTTTTTATTATCCATCTTTTATTTACAAGATTATATTTACTGAACAACTATCAGGTCCCAGACATAATACTTGATGCTATGAATATCCACATTAATTAAAAAGATAGGATAAAATAAGATTAAACAAAATATCCCTAAACCTAAGGTGCTTAAACTCTTACATTCTAATAATAATAAAAAAAAACATTCAAATAATTAGAAATAAAAATTCAGTTTGAATAAATACCTAGCAGTGTAACAGCTGACTTTCATGGTAGATATGTTTACTTTTTAAGAAACTTCCAAACAATTTTATAATAGGCATGTTGTGATATCTCATTTCAATTTTAATTTCCCCAAATGACTAATGAATATCTTTCACGTGCTTATTTGTCCTCCTTATATCTTCTTTTGTGAAGTGATTGTTTAAATCCTTTAATTAGGTTCTTTCTTTTCCTATTATTGAGTTTTGAAAGGTCCTTCATATAGTCTACACAAGCCCTTTTTCAGATTCTTTGCATTTACTTTCTCTTCATCTATGACTTGTTTTTTTCTTTCTCCTAACCTATACATGAATGTTTACAGCAGCTACATTTGTAACAGCCCCAAACTAGAAACAATACAAATGTCCATTAACAGATAAATTAGCAAACAAACTGTAGCATATTTATACTCTAGAATACTACCCAACAACAAGAACAGACTATTTTCTTTTTATTATTGTGATAAGGGAACCTTCGTGGTTTTAAACCACTGCATTAGAGTGTTTTGTTACGTTGCCTTAGATAACTAGAACATGTCTCATAGGTTGTTATGTACATTATCTCATTTTATCTTATGAAATATGTACTTATTCATAGGGAAAACTAAATAAATATTAGATATTATTTTTAACTTTGAGCATTTCGTTTTTAAAAAGACAGAAGCATAATATATACACTCTCTATGCTAGTCTACAATTTGCCTTTTCTTTTCTCTTCTTTTTTAATTTGACAATACATCTCTTGGGGATTTTTCCTTGTCAGCACACAAAGCCCTACCTCTTTCTGTATAATTATCTAGTATTCTACCGAATGAATGTTTCATAATTTATATAGCCATTCCCCTGCCTATAGGCTTTAGGTTGCTTCTCATTTTTTTAAACTATTACAGAACGTTTTATAATGAATACATTTATACGTATATTTTAGTGCACATTTGTGAGGGTAATTGTGGTATAAATTCCTAGAAGTAAAATCCTGGTTTAAAGTGCATGTACATTTTATTTTGTGGTATATTTTTATCTACCACATTGACATTCAATGAGGTTGCAGCAATTTATACTTTTATTAAGAGAATATGAGATTGCTGGTTTCCTTTAACTATTCTTAATAATATCATAAATTACTATTTTGACAGTTTCTAATCTGATAAGTGAAAAATGATGTCTCATTTTTGTTTCTATGTATCTTTACTTAATAGGAATGGTGCTGCACAATGTTTTACATGTCTATAAACTACTTACGGTTCTGTTGTTTTCTGATCAGATATGTTGTACATTATTTTATTGTGATTCTGGTATTTTACTATTGATTTGAAAGAATACTTTATATAAGAAAATTTTCATTTTTTCTTATGTGCTAAGAATATTTTTCCAGTTTCATTATTTCTCTTTTGACCTTTATTTACAATATAATATGGCCATACAGAAAATTTACCATATATAAAATTTCTATTTTATATAGTCAAATATTTCAGTCTTCCATGTTTCCTTTGGATAGTTTTATAGTTTACCTTTACTTTAAAAAGTATTTAGTTAAATACTTAAATCTATCCCCTGTCTGGATATTTTTGATGCAACAATTTTGATGGAGTCCATCAACATTATGTTTTCAAATATCTAATGATTTGTCTCAATTCCATGGATTGGGATTTTTACATGATGGGAAAAGTAAATCAATTTATATTGATTTAAAATCTTGCTTTTTATGAAATACTGAATTCAAACCCATATTTGAATTCTTTTCTTTTCCATTAATGCTTTTTCTATTCATGTCTCTGTACCAAATTGATTTAATTCTTGTAGCATCATAAAATCTGATAGACTTAGGTCCCTTACTCATCTTCTTCTCAGAATTGTGTTTACAGTTTCACATGTTTATATTTTCATATGTTAAGACTACTCTACTGAAAATGGTGTATTTTTTATTGAAATTATAGCTCATCATTTTAGGAGGAATTGAATGGCATCACAAAATAGCAAGCCTTCATCACCAGGACCTGTAAGTCTTCTTAATATTCTCCAGTGGTGGCCAATATTAATCTTTTAAAGAAAGGTTTGCTTTTTTGAAAATGAGAAATGTCTTATAGAGTCAAGCAAGGTTAATAGTGAGAATGATGTTTGGTAACTTTTCAGATCAGAATCAGATTGAAGCTGAATAAGGCTGCTCTTCTTGAATTTCTTTAAAACTGGTTCAGAGAATTTTTGCAAAAGAAGCATCACAAATATATTTGGCAACTCCCTTACAATGGAGTAGACTTATAGCCTCTCAGTTGACTACACTGAAGGAACAACATTCAGCTGCACAGGTACTATTTTGTATATTCACTTAATCATTGTTAAAATAACAAAAAATTCAACTTAAAAATGCTCACTATGGTAAGTAAAAACTGAACACATTTCACATTCACCATGATTACAGCTATTTAAAAATTAGCATGCTTATACAAAAATGCAAAAAGAAACTTCCAATAACATGGAGGAATTAGCAGAGATTTATTTTTCCTCCTGAAAATTTCTATTAACACTGTTATAAAAGTGTTTACATAATAAAACAAATTAAGAGCTTAATTACTTTGTAGTCACATCTCCTGAAGAAGGATCCAATGAAGAATGTGGAGTGGAGTGGAGATGTGATAAGGATGTTATTCTGGCCCGTGTGTGTGTGTGTGTGTGTGTGTGTGTGTGTGTGTGTGTGGTGAGGGGGAAGAGGGGTGGGCATCATAACATAATAGCATACAAACAGTAACTGGAGTCTAAAGTTCTGCCTTTAGAATTCTAACACTGCTGATTTTGTTGGGGCTGATCTGACTCTCAAGATTTTTTACATGGAAAATGAAATCATTAGAATCACTTCAAAGGGCTTTAGTGTCTTGTTCCTCAAAGTGGGGTCCATGGACCAGCAGTATTAGCATCACCTGGAGCTTATTAGAAATATAAAATTTCAGGCTCCAAGCCAATCCTCCAAAATCAGAGTATCTGAAGGCAGAGCCTAGCAATCTGTGTTTTTCCAGCCTCTCCAGGTGACTTTCAAGCGTGCTAAAGTTTGATTAGCATGGCTTTAGAGAATTAAATGAATCAAATATAATTACAAGCACTGCTTTCCACAAATCCATTATTATTAAGCCAATCACGTACAATGAAAGGGTAGCTGTGCAGAGGAGAGGCCTAGGCATAGTCAGTGTTCTCCTAATTCTGAAAATTGTTCTCTATTTTTTAACTTAGCATTATCTAGACTTGGACAAGAACACTAAACATTCAGTAGATGAGCATCTGTCTTTTGAATTTCAGAAATGTTTATTTAGTTCTACCTGTGTCTCAGGCCTTGTTTTATATGCTGAGGGTTTAGCAGTAAAAAGCTACGTGGTTCCTGCCTTCAGGGAGCTTCTAAGCTACAGTAAAAGATAGTCAATAAACCAATCACAGCAGGTGTAGAGAAGGTTGTGAAACAGGAGTCACTAGTTACTGTGAAAGCATCTAAATTGGGATGCTTCCCATGAGTTAGAGGATGAACTTCAGGGGGTCATAAAAACCTCCTGAACTTGTTTATATTTAGGAGACATATATATTTATATTTTCATTGTTCTGGAGAGAGAGTTTTCAAAAAATTTCTTGAATCCAAATGTTAAAGACCCCTGCTGAGCTCAGTGATACAGGCCAGTTTATTGTCCCAATGTTTGTTTCCATTATTTTCACTTATAAAATTTCTTTTTCCCCTTCTCCTCTAAGAATACTTACTTTGGCCTGAATTACCCAAGTATAGATTCAATAACCTGTTCCCTCTGTCACATAAAGCTATCCCTTCATCCTTCTGTGAGAAATTGCAAGCAGATTCTCTCCAGACATGGGCTCGGTCAGAATCACAGCTATACTGCTTTATTACAAGATACGGATGTAGATAAAATGTTCTAAGATGAGCTCTTAAAAGGACCTTCTCTGACATTTGTTCAACATTTATTTCACAGTTTGGGGAGATAAATGAGCAGTTCTGGGGGTGTAAGATTAAAATCCTGCAAGTTGATTAAAAGCTGTGCTCAAATCCAGACCAATTAATAAGAGTCCCCACAGGGTTAATATTAAGGGTTGGCTGTTATTATGTTTTTCAACTTCATTCCAGGGTTTCTGCAAGTGGATTAATCAGCCCTTGTGTATTCATTCCACCACCAGCGCAACAATTCATTTTGATTATTATGTTACAAATACCAGTGACATTCAATGGACCTTGCAGAGAAATTTTTATGAGTTTGGGCAAATAGCCACTGTAGCACATAAGGCAGATCCGATAATAATAGCAGCTGCAGGTCTGGAACTCACAGGGTCCGTCTCTCAAACACATGCACTGAATCGGAATGCCAACCTAGAGATTTAGTTCACCCTCATTACCTAAACCATTCCATGGTAAAGGCAAATATAGCACATATGTTTAAAATATTGGCACTTGTATCATTTTTATGCAGCCCAAGTTCCTTAAATTGTGGATTTCAAAGAGTCCTTAACTCCTAAATGCCAATAAGATAGTAAATGGAATATAATCCCAACTCTCCTCAGGTGTCATGGGACTAACCCAAACAGGCAATAAATCTTTATTCTTCATTTTCTCACAAAAATCATAGTCCAGTTCAATGGGCCTTAGTTTACCACATTTGCTTGAGAGTGAGGCAAATTTTAAGCGTATTCTCAGTTGGTAGTTTGGTTGATGTCTTAGTCAACTCAAGAGTCATCTCAATTTTTATCACATCGCTCTGCATTTCAAATGGAAGAATCAAGAGCAGTGGCCTTTGCAGTTTGTGTGGTCTGGACATCCCAGCTTCCCCCTGTGGTTTAAGCTATGAGCCTGGACTAATCACTGCCCACCCATGCCTCTCCCCTACTTCTTCTACCATCCTTACTGCTTTAGCTTTGGTGCTTTTATGAGGGAGAAAATAAAGAGAAAATGCTATATTCTCTTTTTTTAAATAGCCTGTGTTAGAGTCCTTACCTGGTGTCTTTCCTCCACTTACCCCTGATACCCTGTACTGTCTTCCTACTTGACAATGTATTTGGAATTTGTCTTCATATTCATCAATATACCTGAAATGACAGAAACATAGAAACAAAACCAGGCCACCTCCTCCCTGATGTGGATGCTGCAGGTTCTCTTTCTTCATGGCTCAGAGGCTTATGGGACATTCCTGCTGCTGGATCTTCTCTGGTTTTCTCCCTTCTCCCACCTGCGTCTGAAAGGGACACAAATGTTCTCAGAGCTCTAGTGTGAGGAAGGGAAATGGGACAGGGCAGGGACCCAATTTTGAGGAAGATGGCTGACTTCTTACCTGCATTTAACACCTGTCCCAAGACACCCTGATCTCTGTTGAGCTGTCCTGGAGGCAGATGAACACTTACAAAGATCCCCAAGACTGTGTCATCAGAAGGAAAGGACGAACCTATAGCAGATTTGTCTGTAGTCAGCGAGAACCATCTGACCATTATCAGAATTATCTCAATAATAATTATTGCCAAGCAGGACCATTGGTGGCATACAGGGCACCAGATAAATAGAAAGTTAAAAAGATTGTTTTTCAAGCCAGTTATTACTCTGAAGTTTATGTGGGCATGTCCTTTCTCAGTCAACCTTCTTCCACTAAGAAGGGAAAGTGTGACCTAAAAGAAAGCAGTCACATATTCAAGGTCTTACAGCAATAGGATGAAAACTAAACATTCAGAAGCCTGCCATATCCCTCAGCTGAGATGCTCATGGCACATCTGATCTATGACTCAGCCAGAGACTTCTGGCAGGCAGTCACAGAGTGGGGTGAGGAAACACCATGCTGTCCTCTCCTCAAGTCAAACCTCTATAAAGAAAACATAAGGAAGTTTAAAAATAAATTCAGGCCTTAGAAGACAGGTGAGGCAAATTCCTTGTTTTAAGAATTGGTATATGAAGACTACCACTAAAATAAGGCTCTATCTACCTATCTATCTATCATCTATCATCTATCATCTACCTCTCTTTTCTTCCTCCCTCCCTCCCTTCCTTCCTTCCTCCCTCCCTTCCTTTCTTCCTTGTAGCACTGAGGAAATGTGTGTCTCACATATCTGTCCTACCCGTTAGCAGTTAGGAGTTGCTGAGTGTACATAAAAAACACTATGTATTTTGCCAGTCTAACATCTATAAACTGTAAAGTTAGCCTTCTAGCAGTTTGTGCCCAAGATAGACAGCAGGCTGGGCTTCTTTCCATCCTACCAGACTTTCATGTTTTCTGTTACATGGAGCCAATGGACAGCTGAGCTGTGTAATTATAACTGAAAGATGAGGGGAGAACGTCCAGGTGTATTGACCTATGTATATGAAATGGATTTCTACAAATCTAAATCCAGGTACAGCCTGGTTAAAGAATCTGTTCTAATATGTTTTTTTTTTTCATCAAAAAACTTACAGAAGTATAAAGATTAATCTATTATATTATACATGGAACAAGTTATCTTTATTAAAAAATACACAATTATGCAAGATTTGGAAAATTGTGGGATTTGGGGGATAGATTATGTTGCTATATACAATGAGTTCTACAGTCTGGGAGGTAATTTGATTTAAAAATGCTAAAGGTTATTGGTCCTCAAAAAGCTCTCTCTCCTGCACCTGAAGTCTCGACTAGGTCCTTATTTGGTGTGGAGCCTTTGTATCTCTAGAAGATATCAGGTAAAGCTAACGAATGCTTGGGAAGGGAAACCAAGCAGTGAGTGATGCACACGGGCCGCGGTTTCAGTTATCAAGCAAAGAGCAAGATCTCTGAAGGAAATCTGTTGGTGTGTTTGGAGGAGAGTTTGCAAGCAGACAGGGAGGCCTGAATGGATTGTCTGGGAGATGTCCCTGGCTGATCAGGAGAGAGTAAGGATACTAGTATAGGGGCACTTTCTAGCAGCTTCTCTTTTCAGGTTCATTTCCATGACCCTGTGTTCGATCTCCCATATCACTTTTTGTCTGTTAGCTACCCTGCTCAATATCCTCCAGAAATATGTCCATAAATAGCTGCAGATGTAAGATGGTCCATGTCTCAATTTCACAGCCTTTTTACTTTTTTACTATCTAAAATGTAAACTGAAATTAAATCTTTTCCCCAAAGAGCTCAGAGCTGTAAGAGGATGCTATACTAAGAGGTGGTAAATCAATCACCACTGAGGTGGAACAATCCAGAGCAGCATTACCACAGCCTCAGTGCACCTTGAGTAATCATGACAAACTCTCAGGAGTCTGGGGGTTAGCACTCTTTCATTTTCCATATTCAGATTTTAGGGAAGGGCGGAAAGTTCTGGTCTGACTTCCATTTGACTTTGACATGGAAACTGTACGATATGATACAAATATAAATGTAAACAGCTCTGGATGCAAAGGCAAAATAATTAAGCCATAGTTTTGACCCCACCAAAACTATGTGACTTTGGACAAGGCAACTAACCTCCCAAAGACTCGGTCTCCACATATTTAAATGGATTAAATAATACAGGGCTTATAATGCTATGCTAACTCCTTACTAAGATTAACTGCTTCAAAAGCACTATGGAAACAAAAGTTATAATTGTTCCTTTTCTTAGTTCAGTCCTAAATGGAGCTGGACAAGCCCCGTCTGTGCCACTTATTGTGCTGCTGCTACAGCCTGCAGGACAGAGCTACCACCCCAGCACTTGCTCTTCTTTGCCTGAGGCCTCTCTCTGACTGCAGGAGCCTACCTCGGCATCTGTGCAGCACACAGAGTACTGGAAACAATGTACCATTCCCACTAAAGCAGGCTTAAAACAATGACTAATGGAAATTGGTGTGTAAATACACCAGCTCCTTTGCCACTCAGGTGAGATAATCCTGGGTGTGCATTTATACAAGTTTTCACAGTTCTCCAGGGACATTAAGCTCTAGTCACCCACAGTGTAAGTTAATTTATAACTTGACCTTCATTGGCTTCTTCTGCTTAACTGTCTCACTTCACTTACCTCCCAGCTGTGTTTCCTCGTAATCTTCTAAATGTTCTATTGGTACTTGAGTTGTTGTTTGCTTCTGGGGAAACACAATCTAAGATACTCTCCATACTAGAATTCTATAAAGGACCACAGCGAGAAAGGCAAATGGTTCCGCTTTGGCAACTGCAGTATATCTTCTGATTCTTGGATGTCCATTCAGTCATTGCATTTGTCTAGACATACAGCTGTCCTTTGATACCCAACTTAACCAACTGAAGCAGCTTTACTTGGTAAACAACATATATTCCTTCCCTTCTTTTCTACAAATCTTCCAGCATATATGTATGGTGTCTACACCATATTAATATTTTTTTAAAGTGTTTATTGAGCACCTGACATCAGGTGGTGGACAGAGGACCAAATTGGGAATCAAAGGGCTTGGGTGTTAAGTGCAGAATTCTTTCCCGTGAGAAAAGTCCACTACCAACACCTCTGTCCAGAAGAGTGTACCATCTTACTCTGAAATGACCCAAACTGATATGTTAAATATGCTTTTTCTGCATCCTTGGGAAAAACAGGAAAGGCAAGAACCTGGGGTCTCTGAATGGTTTTTATGGAGATAACATCCAGTTAAAAGAAAATCCAAGGTAGCCTTAAAGGAAGAAATCCTGGGCAGGAGATAGCACACAGGTTCAATGTGTATGAGAAGAGAGAGGTAGAGAAACGTTGCTAATCAAAAACCGCATTGCTCTCAGGAAAGCTCAGCTCATCTTTGCCATGAATCTTTATTTTGTAGGTGTCAGGAGCCTTCTCAGCAGCAACACTGTTAACTCCATTAGGGCAGACACAAAAGATTTCTGTCTTTTATGTCTATTCAACTAGTTAAATTATTTTCTCTCCATATTTTCATCCATCCATTCATTCACCATTTTCTCCTGCCTCCTATCCCTTCTTCAATTCCTTCTTCCATCTAAACTTTCTATCCTTTCCTCTAGTCCTCTCTTTATATGTTTTCTGTTCACCCTTCCATCCTGCCTTCCAGTACCTCATTATCTTCTCCTTCTCCTTTCCATCCTTCTTCCATCACTCTTTACCCTAGGCTTCCTTCTTTCTTTTCTTCTTGAAATTGTGAAGAGTAGTATTAGGATATGATGGTTAAACATCACACCCTGGAGTCAGGCTACATGTTTAAACCTAGGTTCAGTATTAACTAGACATACGTCCTTGGGCAATTTGCTTAAAGTCCTCATACTTGAGGTTCCTAGTTTTTTATCTATATACTGGAATTAATATTAATTCCTACTCCTCTGACTTTTTCTAAGGATTAAATAAATTAATATGCATATAATGCATATAGTAAAACTGGCTTTTATTAAATATTATAAATACTAGTTGTTATTATTAGTATACTTCTGGTATTGGGTTAGAGACTGCAAAGATAAATTTTTTAGACACAGTCTTTGCTTATAAGGGTAATCTTATGTCTGGAGAGAATTACTACAACATCCAAAGATGAGCAAGCAATCCACTTCTCAATAGGAAGCTCAGCTCATTGTGTTCTTTCTCTATGTGTATAATTCAGCATTCTCACCTCTGATGAATGGTGAAATATTCGAGGGTCTTAGGTTTCCAAAGCACTGTTGTACTCTTACAACTCCTGACCTGTACCCCCATTTCAGTTCTATTCTATCAAGTGTGTTCATCTGAACCTTGATTTGTGCACCGAATTACTTACCAGCCTCCTGAAATACAATTTAACATGAAAGGCAATATAATCTTCTTGTTGGGGATAACAGCAGTTCAATAGAATGGATTGGAACTCTCGCCAATGGTAGTGTGATTTAGGTCTCTTTGTTACTGAGGAATGTCTGTGTATTCTTTCAGTTCTATTGAGGAAAGGACTTTCAAACAGTGACTGCAGTTCTGACACTCTCAGTTAACTTCCTTTGTCCTAAATCTCCAGGACTTCAATACTCAGAAAATCCCAAACTAGCACTTAATAATTTCCAGGCCTAGTTTGAGAAGTTGAGGAAAGAATAGTTGAAAGTTTTCTTTGAGGACATACTGAAGCTTGTACAGGGGAATGTGAACAAATCTGACTAGTCTCCTATGTCCATAACAAGAACTTTACAATTTCACTTCACAGAACCGACATCCCAAATCTTCATGATCAAGCAGAAAACAAATATTTACCACCTTCAGCGGACACCTCTACAGGAATACTTCAGAAATATTGTGGGTCCAGTTCCAGACCTCCACAAAAAAAGTGAATATCACAAAAAAGCAAATTATAATCCTTTTGCTGGTGGAGAGCCTTGCCTTCAATTTGTAAAAATGCTATATCTAAGAAGGATAATAAAGCACAGAGCAATAAAGTGAGATACACTTGTACTCTGAAATAATGTTGATTGGAGGATTAGATAAGGATAGCATAGACCATGTGTGGCAATAAACAAATCTTGAAATCTCAGTAGTTTAGCACAATAAAAATTTATTTCTGGCTCATGCAAAAGCTGAGGTCAATAGGGGCTCTTCTCCATCTCAGGAGCCAGGAATCCAAGCCCTTTGCACCTTCTGTTTTCATGATCTCAATATGTGGCTACCAAGGTTATTTAGGAGAAGAGGAAGCACATTAGCTATTAACTGGTTCAGCTGAGAAGTGACATCTAAAC
The DNA here is from genome assembly GCF_014176215.1 of Rousettus aegyptiacus. Classification (NCBI taxonomy): domain Eukaryota; kingdom Metazoa; phylum Chordata; class Mammalia; order Chiroptera; family Pteropodidae; genus Rousettus; species Rousettus aegyptiacus. The sequence goes on along the minus strand of NW_023416287.1, from coordinate 30,224,784 downwards.
TACTCCCGATCCATTGACCCAAACTTGTCTCATGGCCCCATCTTAAGAACAAGGGCTGGAAAATTCAAGTAAACACATGAAATATTTGTTGCACCTAAACATCTCATTCATAATTGGCATTGATGTAGACAATTGAAATCTGTAAGAAAAAAAGAGATGCTAAATGGATAAGGATAATGGAAGATGTGGATTGTTTCTAAAAGATAGTAAAAATACTGGGACAAGAGTTATGGGAACCAAAGCCTCAATGCAAAACAGCCTGGCCACCAGCACAACACTTGTTGAAAGTCTCATGTTTTATCTTTAAAATTAAACTTCATGAGTTTAAAAATATAAAACTGCAGCTCTGTTCCACCAATGCTGAGACGATGACATATGTTGATTTTTTGGCTATCTCCCAGCACACCATGTGTCCTCCCATGGATTTGCCTTCCCTAGTTTAAGGAGTACATTCTAACTGTTCAATAAATGGTTATTAAATGGTGGTGATGATGATGCACATAAGATACAGGGAAATACTGCTGTTGATTTGAAGTCCCTGCATTATTGTTGAATGGATGGCTTGATAATAGCTATTTAAAAAGAAATGAGTGACCACATATGAAATTATTACTTGATTGACCAAATATTTATCATGTACCTATTGTCTTCAAGGCACCATGTAGGCAATAAGGATAACTCAAGTGAGCAAGTTTAGGTCTTGTTCATCATATCATATAGCTTCTAGAACTGGAACACAGGTAAATAAGTTTAAAAAGATAATTTTGGATGACAGTCAACACTACAAAGAAAAGGGAACCGGGTGATGTGATAGGGAGTGACTATGGCCAGGTGTAACATGCACAGAGTGATCAGAGAAGGACTCCCTGCCCAGGAGAAGAGGACCACTCTGGAGAGATGGGCAGAGGAGGTTGCCAGGCAAAGGTGCCAGGAATGAGTTGGGAAGGCAAAATTTCCCTTCTTATTCTTTCCACAACTAAAAAAGAAACATAAGAAACATTTTTGTGTTTTGTTTTGTTTTGTTTTGTTTTGTTTTGTTTTTGCCTGATCTCAACTCCAGTGCCTTGGATCCTCTGTGAAAGCAAGGATATAAATTTCATATTAAACATAACAGACCATTTTGAAGAAAGTCCTCATTTCTCCTTTTCCCGAATCAGCATCCCTCCACAGGGCTAAACAAAACACCTGCCTTGATCTTTGATCAAACTGCTGTGACCTAACTTTCTTTGTTTAGACCAATGGCTGATGACAACTTATAATAGAAACAACTACTCACTTTCTGGCTGCCCTCAATCAGCTCAATAGTACCTTTCTGATTAAGTCACCAGGGAAAATATGTTTCTGTTCCCAGTGACTGCTGATTGATGGCACTGAAGCAACATTGCCGCTTAACCCCTTATTCAAGGGAGACTATCAATTTCTGCAGAGCCCTTGGCCATTCTACCCTCATCTATTTTAGTAGTTAGAGAAATTTTCTAAGAAGTACATGTGACCATATACCCAGAAGGAACGCAATGAGAATGATGAGGGCAGGGTGAGGAGAGGTAGAAATGACACAGACTCACCAATTAGATCAGCACTGAGCTCACTCAGAAGTGTTCATCTTCACTACTCTTTTTTTTTTTTTTTTTTTTTTTTTTTTTTTTTTTTTTTTTTTTAACACCACAGCTACTTACTCTCTTCATTCTTCTCCCCTGTGTCCTTGTGCCACATTCTGGAGGCAGATGCAATATTGATGGATGCCACACAGGTTGGGGCAGGGTACAGACAATTCAGGTCTTTTAAAATAAGAGAAGTTCTCAAAGAGTTTTACTGGGGGAGAGTATGATTTTAGTAACTTGAAATCGTACTATATGTAAAATGGACTCCCATTTTCCCTCTCTCCTGGCCCCCTATAATTTTTAAAGACAAAAGAAGAAAAATTTGCAATATGTGGCATGGAGTGAGCAAGAAATGGGGCTTCAAGGAGTCTTGGATCAGAGCCCTCTTCTGTTAATAGACTCCTGAGCAGCCCTGAATATATACTCCTCAGCATCTCTGATTTTTAGCCTGAGCATCTACAAAGCGAGACCATTTGATTCACAGAACTTCTAAAATGCCATGATTTCTATGCAGTTGGACCAATTCAGTTTAACTGAAATAATCTCTTTAACAGATACTAGTAAAAAAAGACTTTTAATGTCTCCTAAAAAAATAGTTATTCAATATATCCATATGTTAAGCTCTAACTTTTTAGTGTAGAAACCTTCTGCCTAAGGCTAGGCAGGACAAGTTGGAATCCTGCAAACATTTGAAGGAGGAACACTTTTTAAATGAGTTGTATAACAGTATTAGAAAAAGAGAAATCAGTGTTGTTAATTTATCTATCTTCGCCTAAATTATTTGATTAACTTATTTTCTGCCTGTTCTAGAAAAGATTAAAAGTGACAGAAGAATTCATAACAAAATGATTTGTCTAAATAGCTGCTCCTCCATTTTGTTTACCAAGACCTAAGAGTTTATTTTTAAGGCAAAAGATTCTCATTGGCCAATGAAAATTGGTGATACATTTAGAAAGTCTTCCTGTGCTTGTTTAAAAATTTTAAATTCACGCTATTCTCAATCAGACTCTAAAAGTTGGTTAGCATCAAGCACTTTTGAATTGAATTTCAGTGGAACTTCCCAAATCTAGTTCACAAAGTTTAAATGGCTGTTTGAGAAAAACTAAACACATTCCCAAACTTTAGGACACTCAGAGTCTAGCTGAGTAGACAGGCATAGGAAAAATAAATTATAACCAAGAGCTATAAGGAGGGCTCTCTTGAGGCCAGCTCATACACTCCTATTGAGCACCATGGCAAGCGTATGCTGGAGTCAGTGTCACACATATAGGCACAGTCACTGAGTGCTTTAGAATTCTTAGCCTGCAGGGTTTGTTCCTTTTTTAGAAGATCACACACGTTTCTCATGGAGCTCCCTCTCAGTGTTCATGAAATAGCAACCACTCCTAAAGGAGGTCAAAGCTGTTTCCTGTCCAATGTGCGAAGGTTTTGAACTGTCAGAGCTCATATGTCCTCCAGTCCTTCATGAAATTCTTTAACATTAACCAGTCTTTATGTCCATTGATTGGGAATGGTTTGGTGCTGTGTCTCTCAATCTTGGCTGCACCACAGAATCCCTGGGGAGTTTTTGAATACTCTTGTGCCCAATCAACATTGCAGACTAATTATAATAGACCCAAGGTGGGATCATCCTACAGGTGGGAACCATGCACAAAGTTTCCTGGGTAATTCCAATTGCAACCAAAATCATGAGCTTCCAAATTAATGAATGTTAACATCTGAGAAAAGTAGCATTTAGAAGCAAATTCAGGCTAAGTTGGAAGTAGTTCATATAATTTACTTTTATTAGAGGCTATTTTTGATAAGGGGAAGGGGAAGGATGAAGTATGGTCACCTGATCCCTTTGAACCTCTGTAACTTTGGTTAATAATGATGATACCAACAAAAATGAGAAAACCTAACAGACTTTCAATAAATGCAACACTATGGATTGCATGTTTTTTAACCTTCAAAATGCCTTAAAGGTGGGTATCTTGAGCCCCACTTTAAGGAGGCAGAGAGATTAAATAATTGGCCAAAAGTCTGTAAAGAGCAAATTAGGAAGACAGGAATTAAACCTATATCTTTCTCTAAAGTTTTTATTTTATCCATCCCACCCTCCAACATCAAAGGGCAAATTCAAAGGATAATCACAAAGGCCTATATTATGTCTTCCTCATAATAGATAGCGAATAAATTGGTCTCCTTCAATACTCCAAAGGGAATGATTTTTACACATATGCAATTGGATGCGTGTGAAAGAAACTCCTAAAGTGGGACACAGTAGGAGAGGGTTGAGGAGATGAAAAGAGCAGGCTTCTAAGATTTCTCAAGCACGACAGAGTAACAGGGACTGTACAATAACTGGTGAGGATGCCCAGTTAACAGAGTAGTGTATTTGGAGGCAAAACAATCCTGGAAGTAAATGCAGATTATGTTGATTGTTTATATAGGGGTTCTGAACAGTCTTCCCCAAAATGTGTGACTTTGGCATGTGAATTATTTTGAACTGAAGGCAGTCAAGACCTTGCAGACTTTAGAGAGAAACTCTTACCTCTCCCTTAAAGAATTTAAATTAATGGCTTTGCTCATAATAAGAGTTATTATCAGAAATAACTTTTTATGAGCTATCTATAGGGCAGTGTAAACTTCTCATTACTGAACATCTGCTTTATTGTCTTACAAATTACCTTCCTCCTCTCTGAAACTCTAAGGTGATCCTTAGCTCAGAATGGCATGTATACCTCATTTTCTCTTTCTGTCTTTGAACCTCTCATGTATTGAAGAGTCTCTGACTCTCTTGTGTATATGGGGTTCCAATTTTTTCTTCTTGATATCTCATATCGATTGAATTATTAGACTGGCCTGAAGAACCTAGGAGGATAGAGGAAATTTCTTCCTCCTCCACACTTAATAAAGGTTTCTAAATGCAAGGTGGAGGCATAACCAGCACAGAAGTGTTCTGCTTCCCTAAATGACATGCTGTCTGGCCGTACTGAACTAGCAGTGATTGCATTAGAGCCAGGCCTCCAGCTCTAGGCTGCTGTCAAAGAGCATTGAATTTGGTACATTTTCTGAGCAATAAAAGCAGACTTTTAATTTGATTAATCTCATCCTTGATTGCATTAACCATCCATGTGGCCAGAAAGTACAGCTTGGACCTCGGGCAACCAGACACAATCTACATTAACCTCTCTGGCATTGAGGACTCAGAGTTTCCATGAAGGGATTGATGCATTTTCCTGTTGATCAGAGACACCTGATCAACAAAAGCCAGCTAGAAACCTCTGGCTTTCCAGCTAGTACTTTAGGTACTAGATGCTCTGAAACCAAATACTAAATAGGGAATGGGGTGGACGACATAAATATTTCTTTAATAAACTTTTGATCTAAGGAATTCATAACCACTATTTTTTGAATGAATAAAACCTTTTATCCTAAAAGGTATGATATTTCTGTGAAGCAAAACATTGATTTCAAAGTGATAGACATGAGCTGGGTTTGGTTTTGACATTCTGTATATCGGGCATTAGTAAATGAGGTTAAACACTCAGACACCATATGTTACTGATAGAATCAGTCTATTTTTTTTTTTTAACCAGAACTCAAATGTGGATTCATATGAAATCAGGTGGTTTACAGAGTAGCATCCAAAATATAATGAAGTGATGCATAATAGTGGGGAATGCAATGTTTAATACTGAGGTTAAAAAAACCTTGTGCAGCAGAAGCATAAAAAATTCTTATTGATTTTAGTAGATGAAAGAGCTCATATAAATAAAAATGTGATGTAACTGATAGAAACAAATGTTACATTAGGCTCCATGGAGACACTGTTGGTGCCCTGCCCAGATATGCTTTATTGGATTGGTGTTCTTATTCCCTAGCTTAGACGAATGTTGGCTGCTTGTAACCTAGACCCGGCCTCATTGGCTGATAACTGCCTTTGGCTAATAAGAGTTTCGTTGCCTGAGGGGTAACACTCTCCTCTGGGATAGCCTGCAGCTGATGACTAATGGAATTACAGATACAAGAGGCTGATGAGCTCCCTAGCTTTTAGAATGAGACTATGATGCAATTCACCTTCTAGAACTCCCTGTGTAACCAGGCTGTACTTCAGTTAAGATCACATGCATGATATTGTGATTTATAAGAAATATATATAATTCTGGCACAGAGCTCCTAAAAACCTTGGAATTTCCTAAGTGAAGACAGTAACAAAGGTGTCTTTTGTTATGTTAATAATGTGACTTTTTGAAAGCATCTTAGAATGGATGGGTGCTGGTTGTCAGGACAGCCGACCAAGTGATTACTGGGTCGAAAAGCCCAGTTCACATCTCTAACCTATCCCTACCTCCTGGGAGGGGAAAAGAGCTGGAGATTGAATTCAATTACCAAAGGTCAATGATTTAATCAACCATGCCTGTATAATGAAACCTCCATTAAAAACCCCAAAGGAGGGGATTTAGAAAACTCTTGAGCTGGTGAGCATGTGGAAATCTGGGGAGAATTGTGTGTCTGGAGAGGGCATAGAAGCTCCTTGCCATTTCCCCATACCTTGCCCCATGCATCTCTTCAATTTAGCTATTCCTGAGTCAAAACCTTTTATAATAAATCAGTGATCTTAGTGAGTAAAATCTTTTTCTAAGTTCTGTGAGCCTCACTAGTAAGTAATGGAACCCATGAAGGGGGTTATGGGAATCTCTGGTTTGTAGCCAGTTTGGTCAGAAGTACAGCTAACAAACTAGACTTGCAATTGGCATCCTGAGTTAAAGGGTGTCATTGGAACCTCCAATGACTAAGCCAGTCAGTCAAAAACACAAGTTGTTAAGGATGGTGGGGAGGGGATAGCAGTCTTATGAGACTGAGCCCTTAACCTATGGAGTCTGATGTTATCTTCGGGTAGATAGTACCTAAATTGAGTTAAATTCTCGGACAAACTGCTGATGTCTAAGTATTACTTGGTGTAGGCAAGTTCCCCCGACACACACACACAGACATATACACTAGAATTGGTGACTGGAACACCTAAACTAGTATTCTTGGTTAGCTCCTCACCTTAGCCAACCTTCCTCATCTTAGCCAAACTTCTTCCCTTACTTGTGTTCTTCTGAAAGAAATTTCTCAAATAATCACTTCCCTATTTTATGTTCTCAGGCTCTGTTTATCAAGAACCTGTATTGATAAGGAAGAGAGGCATACCATACCAATTGACCTTGTAGCACCTGAAAAACTGCTGGATTTTAGACACCTTACCCAAACTTTCAACAGTCACAAGGGAGAAGTCCTCTACAGAAGAGTAACTCAGATGGTGAAAGATCTAGAAACTCTCAACATTTAAAAGTAGAATTAAAGATTGAGATTACAGAACATACTTTGAAAGGACTAAAACTATGTAGGTGCTAAAAAACTATTAGCTTCTCTTGCCAAAAAGAATGCTTGTTAGTCTGATGGAGACTCAAGAGCAGTATGTCTACTGACTCCTTGCGCTCTCTCTTGTATACTGTATCTCCACTACATTCAAAATTAAATGGAGCATCCTCTTTTTAAAATAAATAAATAAATAAATAAAGCCTATTACGTACAGAATGAAGTAACGTTAAAGAATATTACAATGCATTAATTCATTCAAAACATTTATTGACCATTTATTTTGTGTTAGGCAGTATTCAAGACATTCAGGGTTAAAAATGGCAGAGGGGTGAGGAACTTCACTCATAAATCTAGTTTCTATGGTTTTCTTTCCCAAGTAAAGCAAAGCAAAGCAAAGTAGAAAGAAAAAATGAATGAATGAATGAATAAGTGGCAGGAAGAAAGAAAGAAAAAAGGCAGAAAAGAAACCTCCCTTGTGTCTCCTCACTTTGAGCTATAGAAATCTGTAGGAAAGAAAGATCTTTGCTAATTTGATTTATCAAGATAAAGCTTGGTCCAATAAGACTAATATAAATACCCTACTTCTTATTCTGGATTTAAGTGGATCAAATCAATATTCTGCTCAATCTCCCTCTTTCTCTCCCTCTTTCTATCTTTTTATCTCTATTCTCACTCTCTTTCAAAAATAAAATATTAATTTGGAGGACTTTCCAAAAATTCGAAACCCAAGGAGCCTTTAGGTCAGAGCATTTGATTACTACTGTGGCCCGCTACCTAGCATGGCAACCACTCCAGTTTTGATCTAACAAGTCCCTTAATCTGACCTCTACCACCTAGGATCCTGGCTGCTCAACCGAAATCAAAAAATCCATTTTTACAGCAGTACATTTCATCAGCTCACTGTGCTCCAAGATTGTACATTATAGTTCTCTTTCTCACTAATATATATTTCAAAGATTCGGTGAAGGAAGAACTTCTGGGCTCTCTTGGGGGGCATCATTTGAGAGGGTTCAAAGGGTCACATATGATAAATCTGCTTTAACTTTTGAGTCGAGATTTCACTCAGCAATACCCTTGGCATCTCTGGCAGTTAGCAGGGTGAATTAACATTTCTAGCACATTCATCAATGTTGATAATATCAGGCAGGCCAAAAATTGTTTTTCTCTTTAATCTCACATCATTGAAATAAACTCATACTCCTATTTGCTAGCTTTTGTTAATAGAAATTAGCATACTGTTACACCTTGTTTATTATGTGGCCATCCCTTCTTATAACTGGCTTCAGAGATGGCCTCTGAGATATGCTAGAATCTGACTCTACCTGAAATCTAGAGACAATGAGTGTAGGTGTGGTGAAAGTGATAAGAGAATTTACTTCTTGCAAGGAATCTTTTGCAGTGGAGAGTTTCAATTTCTGAATAGCCTTATCAGACAGAGGTGAAAAGTTCTTTATGTCAGTAAGGAAAGCTTAACTGGCATGGAGGATTTGAAATCTTGCAAATTATCTGAAGTTCCCAAAATTTCCCTGCTCATCTTTGCTAGCCAGTGCCCTAAAAGACCTGATGAGACTGAAAATTTAGTAGGCATTGCCATAGAGCAACCATAAAGATTCAACTTTTTGTTTAATTTTTAGACCTGGAGTTGCAAAAGATAAGAGATTAAAAGTAATATAGAAAGTGATAGTGATTCTATCAGTAAAAGAAATATATTTAAGTGAAAATTAAGAAATATGACTTTGTTGGTCTCTTTTCTCAAGTTCACAATATGTAACCCCTCAGTCTTTGAACCTTTTATACTATTTTAGGGAAGTAGGCAATTGATCCCCGAAAGCTGTGCATTTATCCCTAGTGATCATAAAGGAGCATTAAATTAATTTTTTCCATGCTCTCCCAGGGCCTATTCCTTAGCACTAACTGAATTCTCACTGCCCATAGTCCCAGCCACACCAATCTCTCATTTTCCAAATTTCTTAGAGACTCTATTGATCACCTACTTCTGCTACTTTCCTGCATTTGTTACCAATTTCCATATCAATAAGTGTTCTTAATTTCAAGCTATGATAAAATCTGGATGAATTAGTTAGGTAGAAAATACATTTTATAAGAGAATGCTAAATAGCTTGTGAAACACTGGAGAACCACACTTAAAGCATTGCAGGTGAGGATGATACCTACACTATACGGATGTGGAAGAAATAGGTACTGCCATGCCCTCGACATGGAAGCATCTCTGCTGCAATTAGTGAAGCTGCTATTGCTACCCCCAGAAACTAGATTCTCTTGCATCCACCTCAGTGGCTCACACTACTGTCAAAGCTGCTCAGAAGTGGCTACAGTTGCTAAGGCCGTCCTTGGAGAACTTTCCGTGGTTCTTATTTTTAGCTCTATAGTCAAAGACCTCCTGGGGATGGGAGTGGGATTGACCAGCAGACCTTCACAATATGTCCAAGTCCAGCTTCAAGGGGAAAGGGAAAATAAGCATATGGCATGTTCAGCTCTAAGGGTGGGAGGAAGCTCAGAATCCATATGGGAAGAATTGTATCATCAGGGAGTTGGCAATGGTCAGTTTCCCTCCCTCATTGCCCAGACTCTGATTCAATATTTCTAGTTTTTGTTTCACACTGCATGCAGTAGACCATTCTTAGGCTGGAGAGCTCTCAATGTTAGTCAATATAGTGCTAATCAGGTACTTTACATATCAAGTGCTGTCAATAGCAGAAGAGCCAGGCCTAGTGCTCATTGTTTTATTTCATTATCTTATATGATAAAAACTTATGACTAAGAAGGAGGTAGTGTCCACTCATTTTATGAATGAATAATTTGAAATTTGAAGAGGTTAAATGTGTTGCCCGAGATTATATAATTAGGAGGTTAATACAAATACTTGAATGAAAAGGTTCTAATTCTTCAGTCTTTCCTGTACTCACACTATTTTCCATGCGACTTTCAGCTCTCCACTCCAGGGGCAGAATTGACTTTACTGACCCTTGGCTTCAGGCTTGGCCATGTAACTTAGTTTTACCAATAAAATTTTGGCATATATAATACAAACAAAGGTGTGATTAATTGCATATTGAATCATGTTGTTCATATTGCAGACTAATAGAAAAATTCAAATGAAAAATATGGAGAACAACAGAGTTTGACCTAAATTAAGTGCTGAAATGGGTGGCATAGTTTTCTTTGTTAATAAGAGAGTTTAAAGAATGAGAAATGAATAAGAGTGAAAATGGCCAGATAAAGCTTTATGGAGGAGGCAGAACATGAATGAGCCTGGAAGAATTCAGGAAGTTGTTGCCCTTGATCAGGGAATTTAAAACCTGATGGCAAAGAGAAGTTGCAACTAGCAGTGTTGGACACATTGTGTCCCCAGTCCCCATCTCCACCCCCAGCAATAGAAAAAAAAAAAGTCTTTCTCCTTCTTTACTCTGTAACTCTTATTTGCAATGCACTTTTCTCCATCATGTCTTTGTAGAGAATAAAACAAACAGAGCTGAGTGTTGTGATAAGAAGTCTTCCATTCCAGCTGCCTGTGTGTTGATCTAAATATTTAGATAGAGAGCTTGTCAAAGCACTTTGGTAGGAAGAGATAAGTTCCATTAAGACTTAAGAGTAAAACAAAGTAGGTGTAAGAATATAAGGTAAAATCAGTTGTTTAGCTTCATTGAATTTGCATTTGACTGTTCTCTCTTTAGCCACTGAGGGAGAACAGAAGTCATTTACCATGTGTCTAGCACTGCAAAAGTACAAAGAAATATAGGAAATGGTGTGTTCTGAAGCTATTTTGAAACTGAAATTCTTACTATCTGAGGCACAACTGTCTCTGCTGTCTTTAACACATTTTGGAAGTATTATCTCACTCATGCAAATGGGAAACTAGTCAAGTCTATTAAGAATTAAGTATTAATAACAGTAGAATATAAAGTTTTTGAAGACACTAAGAATATTTATTCAAATATGTGTCACTAAGTGCTCAATATATACCTTTTTGGTTACATTAAAGGGAGAACCCAGTTCAGAACTGAAATTTGTATTTAGTGTAAACCATTCCCCTGTGTGCTTTACCTTCTTGCCTTCTCAGACAAATATACCATTTGAAGCCATGTCTATGTAGACTTCATTATTTCATTATTTCACACTCAACTTTAGCTGCATTAGATTTGGCTTCCTTCCCAAGAGGGCACTTCATTGTACTATATTTAATTCATTAGAGAAAACAAGCTCATGATTAGCAAGCAAGCTAATTTCTTGATCACTCACCATGAGGCATAAAAACGACTGAGCCAAACATGCGCTATTACCTGGGTTATCTTAGCTTCTGGCACAAGGATTCATGGCAATCATTTTTTAAAGTGTTTTGATATGTCATAAAGAATTGGACAAAATGCATAACATCTATTGGACTCAGTTTCTATTTCTAGTAATGGGTATTAAACTCTAACATTTGGTGACTTTATGACATTCTATAACTATGGTGATACTGTGGATTAAGTTCTATCCTTCACATACAGCTTTATCATAATAATATAGCCTTTTGCTCTTCTTCCCAACTCAAGGTAACTTAAATATACTTGTTTAGTTTGGTCTTTTTCTATAGACAGTGCTTTTTAAAAATTTGAATATTTTCTTATAGATAGATGAGAATTTAAAATGTCTGAAGCTGATCTCTTTCATGCTCTGGTTTGGTATATGGAGAAGAACTTGGGACTGATAACTGTATCTCGCATTCTATTTCATGATGCCAGAACATTGCCTGTCAGCACTAAGCATTCACAAAATCTAAATTCTTCACTGAGAGAGAAATGTAGTAAGAAACCAGTGTCAGCTCTCAGTTGGCCCCATTAACTGGCATTCAAACTCCTGAGTTTATGTCAAGTCAAGCTAACCATCCTTTAAGAGTTCTCTCCAGAATTTCTTTTAAATCCTCTTTAAAATAACCCTTCCCCAAAGAAAAAAGGGAATGAAATTACAGTAGTGTTAGAAGTATAAGATTATGACATTTTTCCAGTATTGAGGGGTTCTATTAACTGAGGAATGAGTTAAATAGGATGTAATTACAAAATTATCAGTGCTTGACTTAGACAAGAAGCTCAGTCTGCACCATTTCTCATCTTTAGCTTAGTGATGTAGGGTATTACCAATGTGAACACATGATTATTACCCATGTTACATGCAGTTGCCTCCTGAGGTTACCAGAGAATTTGATTCAGCAGTGCCAAACCAGATGAACGCCTACTAGACTCTGGAATTTGGCTGAGAATTATGCACAGGGAAATGTAGGAACTGCTAGTGGAATTTTATCCACTCCCCTGTAGAAAATAGAGATAACCAAAGGAGATCTAAACATCAGTAAAATACATACATACATACATACATACATACATACATACATACATACATACTAAAAAATAAAAAAATAAACATCATTAATAAACACCATGATGAATCTCTCTTCACTCAAAGAAGAGACAACTTTTTTCCTCTAGCAGTATGGTGACCTAAATTTGTTAATACAATGAACATCTTCTCATGCAAAGCTAGTTAAAAAATTAAAAATATATTTTTATGCTATTACGAAAATAAGAGAAACCTTTATTAGCCAAGATAGTAAAAATAGAAATTCAAAGGGATAAGCGAAGAGTAAAGCTGATGGGGCTCTGAATTTTTAACCCGATTCCCCATTTACTCTAAGTTTTTATTTTAATATCAAATAAGAAGGATAAACCTAAAGACCACCTACACCAGAATAAGGCCAGAATTCCAAAGGCCTACTATCATTTGAAGAATGAATTAGATATATATAAAAAATACCCTCCCATATAAAGTACTAGTAAAGAAATTTGCTCGTCCATAATTTGTTGCTAAAGTAGAAGAAAAAATGTCTGGAGAAATTCTAACCATGAGCCATTCCTCACTAGATTTGTGATCCAAATTCCTACTCCCTATGTTTTCCAAAATTTTTTAAGCTAAGAATTTACTTTAATGGGCTCCAGAGATGGCGGTGCTCCTTTGAGCCAGGCAGCAATAAAACCAGTCCTTAAATAACTGTCACAGGTAAAATTCCAAAGACTGATTCATAGTGAAGCAATCTCAACCACACTCAGGAAATGAAATGGTATGCTTATGGACCAGTTTAAAACACACACACACACACACACACACACACACACACACAATAAGGTACCTAAAAATGTAAATAATAGAAGTCCATAAATATTAAAGAAAATTTAGATGTATATACATGTCAGTATGCAAAATACGTTTATTAAAAATAGAAAAGTGGGTAAATATGAGAAATAAGCAAGAGATTGTATTAAATGGTCAAGTAATTTGGAAAAAAGAACCAAATCAAATTTATATAGATGGAAAGAAAAACATAACATTTTAAAATTAAAGGTTGAAAAGCATATTAAACAAGAGGTTTCTAAACTTTTGCATTTCATGGTGACCTCAGTATCCAAGTAATTTTTTAAAGGTTTTTATAGGCCTGAAAAAATGTCTCACAGTTTGATTTATTAAGTAGCTAGGTTAGTATCAAATATTTAATAAGTATTTTTCATAAAAACTTAGTAGCTGTTTGAAATTAATAAGAATAAATTAAACAAAAATTAACAATTCTATTTAATTCTTAAATAGCCACTTTTAACAAATGAAATATGTGTATCTGGTGGGCACTGCACAACTTTTCAAACTTTAGATTTAGATTGGATATGGCTAACCTCATTTCCTTTTTCACATTGATTGTGTATGGTATTTGCTTTTGATCACAACTACAAAAGACCTGACCGACTTATCAGAAGGAATGTTGAAACTGAGCTACCTGTAGGTAGCAGTAGCAGTACGATGTCTTACTACTAGACAGTGTTGAGATGTGCTGTGTTCCCCTCAAATAGTCAAAATATTCTGTGGCCCTATGAATTCAATGAGACAAATCAAACACAGAGTTCCTTGCTTTGGGAACCATAGATTTAAATACTGCTAAACTAGAAAATTTTGAATTAGAATGTAGCACTGAAAAGATTTTCCAGGATATGCAGAGTATTCAGTGAAGTCAAGCAATAAATCAACATAGTGAATATGGTAAGGATATGTTTTAAAAAATGAATAAAGGAAAAGAAAATATAGTGGAAAGGTAGTATTTAGAATATAATCTGTTAATTTTCTAGAATTAATGAAAGCCCAGTAGTCATTAAATTTAAGACACAGTAAATCCCAAGTAGAATGAATAATTAAAAACAAAACAAAAGACATTATCACCTGAATCTGTAGCATGAAATTTGCAGCAAAAATAAGAGAAAAAATAATAAATGCAACTTTAGAGAAAAGGTAAATAATAGATACTAAGTTAGCAATTGATTGTTCAACATTAACAATGGAAGCCAGATATAGTGAATGGTAGTATTGTCAAGATATCATTGAGAGAGAACAGAAACTGTCAATTAGAATTCTCTAAACAGCGAAATTACCTTTTGAGAATAATGGCAAAATAAAGATGTCTTAAACGCTAACAAAAACTAAATATATTACTAAAAGACTCTCACCAAAGAATTTTTTGAAAGATAGCCTTTGGAAGAAGGAAAATGTAAGAAAAAATGATGAGGAAATAAAATGTTCAAGATGTGGGTAAATACAACCAAACATTATGTGTCAAAACACTAATGACAATACTCTAATCTATGAAAACATAAAAAATAAGTGATTAAGTATTTTAGTTCTAATGACAGTATACAAATGGAAATGGGGGCTGATTCAGGTTAAAATATTCCAAGTCTTTATGTTTTTGAGAAAGTGGGAAAAATTGATTAATCTTAGATATTCTTAAGCTACTCATAAGTGATAAAATACCTAGGGCACCTACTAAAAGAATATAAATAAATTCTGTACCTTCCAACTAGTGGAGAAAAAAAATGAAATGAATGAAAACACACACACACACACCACCACCAGCACCACCACCACCACTAAATTCTATTAATTGACAAATTAAAGGATTTTTTTAAAAGTCCCAATGATTACTTCAACAGATACAAAAAGTGTTTTTGTCAAATTTCCATATCCCTTCATGGTAAAAATTCATTGCAATGAGCACTAGAGGAGAACTCCTTAATCTGTTAAATTGCCCTTTAAGAAACCTACGAACACATTAGTTAATATTGAAAATTTTAAGCATTTCCTTTTACAGAAGAAAGAAGATGAGCTTGCTCAGTATCATTACTTCTTTTTTATTTTGTTCTGGAGATCATATTTTGTGCCCTAAAACAAGTAAAGGATACTACAATTTTATGTGGATTGGAAAAGAGAAATAGAGCAATTATTACTCATACATGAACTTAGAAAATACAAACTGTATAGATGACTTACTAAAATTAATAACTCAGTTTAGCAAATTATATGGCTATAAAATCATTATACATCATTACATAGAAGACAATTGCATTTATATTCACTAGCAACAAACTATTAAAGATTACAATTTTTAAAAAGATATAATTTATAGTGGCTAGAAGAAAAAATTAAGTACCTGGTAATAAACCTAACAATATATGTATAAGGTCTTTATGGTGGTTAACTATAAATTTTTATTAAGAAATATCTAAGAAAAATTAATGAACCCAATTTATATCACGTTATGGGATATAAAACTCAAAACCATAAAAATTTAATTATTCCCCCAATTGATCTATATCAGGGATCAGCAAACTTTACAAAGCACCAGATAATAAATATTTTAGGTTTTGTGGGACATGCAATTGCTATCACATTCCACTCTTGTTTTTTGGAGCTTGAAAGCAGCCATTGGCAGTAGTAAAGGAATTGACTTGGCTGTGGTTCTAATAAAACTTTATTCACAAACAGAGGGGTGTGTGTATACATGTGTGTGTGTTTATGTGTGTGTGTGTGTAACTCAACAAGCTAATTCTAAAGTTCCTGTTACTGAGTACTGGCCCAAGAATGAGCAAAATATTTGCAGGAAAGAGGAAAATTACTTATCCTATCAGAAATGAAGATATTATAAAACTAGAGTTATTAAGACAGTGGGTCATTGATGCAATACAGTCAAATAGATAAATGAGACAAAATACAAAGCACAGAACTTGCTATATGACAGAATTTTATTGCAGATTATAGGGATATATTGGCCCCTAACTATATGGTGCCGACAACAATTTCTCAATATGAAAATTAAATGCGATTAGATTTCTACCTCAATTCATAGATAAAATTTGATTCTGTGTGAATTGTAGACTTTAAAATTAAAGGCACATTTTAAAATGTTTAGAATAAAATATAGATATCTTTTTTTTTTTTTTCTTTACCCTGGAGTAAGGGAAAATCTCTTAGGTAAAATAAAAAATAAAACTGCAAATCTTAAAGAAAAGTTATATTATTATGCAAAAGTTAGACCATCTTTTCATCAACAAAATCTTGACAAGAATAAAAATAAAAATAATAAGTGGTGTAAAAATTTTTACATATACCAAGAAAAAAAACACAGGATTAATTTCTAGAATATTTTAATAACTTTGAGTTATAATTAAAAATAGAAAAATAATCAAAAATGCTCAAGACATAAAAAAGCATTTCACAGATTTGGGAATAAACATTGGGAAAGATGATAATTTTCAATAATTACTTGGGAAATACAAATTAGATCCAGTGTGGTATGTTACAACCCACATTTTGGTAAAAAGTAAAAAGACAGAGTCTATCAGGATTTGGCTAGGACATTGCTGCTGTTGAGAGTGTAAACTATTAGATCTAGTTTAGAAAACACTTTGAAATTATACACTAAAGTTAAAGGTGTTACTGCCCTATGATTCAGAAATCCCATTAATAGTCAAACAGAGAAGCTATTTTTGACTGCACTAGGCAAACATTAAAAAATAAAATAAAATTTTGTTTACCAAAACAAAACCCTGCAAACTATTCTAATGTAATACCCATTCCCCCAGAATGACTAAATACATTGAGATATATCCCTATAATGGAATTACATACAATAGTATGAATGAAATAATTACACATGGACACACTGTCATGAATAAATATTAAAAGCATAATACTGAATAAAAGAAGCAAGTTCCAGATGTACCAGAAAAAGGTATATTAGACTCTGTGTACGTAATGGCCAAATATGCAAAATGAAACAATGCATACTTAAAGATAAATCAATATATGTTAAAGTTATTTGAAAATATAAAGCATAAATAGAAATGGGATTAGGAAATGGATTAACTCTGGGTGGGAGAAAGAGAATTTAACAAAGGAATGGTAAAGAGAGTTTAAAAGGCTTCAAGGATTTTCTGGTTCTTAACTTGGATAGTAGGCACATACGAATTCATCCCATTATTCTTATATGTGTTACAAATGTTTATTGCTTGTATCCATAATAATAATGAAGTATGGTATAACATGCATCACCGCCACAAAGAATTAAAACTTAAAAAATAATGTCAGTGAAGAAATGGAAGTAGCAAAAAGCAAGCAAGTATTACCTGTTCAGTGAAAGATTCAACATGATTCTAAAATTTTTCTCACCATTTCCAGTTTAAAAGATTCCCAGTCTAGAAGCATTTGACCTTTTTCCCTCAGTGTTACATTAACATTCCTGTAAGGACTGAGTGAAAGATGGAAACTTTCAACTTCAGTGGAACCTTAGATGGCAAATGATCTATTGCCAGTATCTGAAAGAATAGCCACTAAGTTTAGACTGATGCAGTAATATTAAGGAAAAATAATCAGTTGAGTCCTACGTCTTGTATTATGCGTTAGAGTGGCCACACTTCTGAGTGAACATGTTTCATATCTCTGGCACCCTTACTACACATTAGATCCCATGAGGAGCTTTAAAAACTAAGTCCTAATGCCTGATGCCTGGCCCCACTCTAGATAAATAGGGTCAGAATCTCTGAGGGTTTTTGTCTCTTTAAAGAAGAGCAAGAAATTGCAGCACTTACAAAGCAAATATGATTCCAGAAGACATATATGTACAAATGTGTGTATGTATATATACATGTATACATACATATACACATCTAAATATATTTTTAAATATTTCAATTTCTCACACATCTCTAAATAAAATGTAAATTTTTTAAAACAATTTCTCTTTGAGTCTTTCTGAAGCAATCTACTTTGCTTTCATAGAAACAATAATTTTATAGCATTCATATTCCACTGTTTTGCATAATAATTGAGTTACATATAATAACAAGTATGGCTGGCCAATACTAGATTTGAGAACGAATACAATGAGTCTTGGGAAGCATTGAAGAGAAGCATAGGGAGCACTGAGAAGTAGCTACTAACTATGAATGCTTGGCATCCTGTGGGCATCAGATTTTAGCAGAAGAAATGGAGAATTCTCAGCAAGTAAAATAGAGAGAACATTTGAGAGAGAGAAAATGGCAAGATAAAATATTAGAGTGAATGTGGTGTTTTTAAACATTGTTAAACAAGGGTGGAGAAAGAATTCTGAAACCTTCGCTTATATCCGAGTACTGTGGAACAAAATGAAGTGGGGAGTATAGCCCCTCAGGGCTATAGAGCTCCATCACATATTACCTTGGTAGATCTGCAGAATTTTCTTGGGATCTGAGACAAGCAGCCTGTCCTGACACTGTGGGCCTGAAACCAGGAAATGACCAGCCCCAAGGGGAGAAGCAGCACAGTTCCACACACAGGGCCTGTCTGTATGTCTCCTCTGAGGATGAATAAAGAGAAGTAAAAACTGCATATAGTCTATGAAATATGAAAAGGGAACATTTTTCTGAACAATTAAAAGAAGGAAAAACCTTAAATGTGTTGTTTGTTGGGCACATTTAAATCATTGGATGCTCAAAGGGATATTTTACTGATTATACAGCTTACGGGGGATCGCTCATGTTTTTCCAGTATTTTTGTTGTTGGTTTTGGTTTTCTGGATGGAGTCTGTTTGGGTTTGTATTCTCTCAAAATCAGACCCAGAAAGATTTCCAGCGTACATAATTTAATGGAGTGATGATCTTGGGAAACACTAGTACAGGAGGGGAGAAGTGAAACAGAGAGAAGAAAGCAGCTAATAAAGTGCAGGCTCATAAAGACTTTACTACTCTGGGGACCTTAATGTCATCTGGGGAGCCCTGGGAGACAGTAAAGTGCCCATGAACAGGGTTTCACCCCCAAGGGTGAGGAAGCTAGGTTATTTATCCACCAAATCCGCATCCATTATTGGTGGAGAGCTGCTTCTGGGGTCATTAATTCTTAAAGCCTTGCAAGGCTTTCTCACAATATGGGTCAAATGTGTTCCTGCAGGCAGGCAGGCAGGCAGCCAAAGAGGCACAGGTGTTCTTTGCCAGCTGCCTTTGGTGTGTGAGTGAGGGCCAAGATGATATGGAGATTCCCAACAGCATCTTTATTATAGACAGCATCTTTTATTACATGTTGCATTTTCTTACTTAAAGATAGGACTCTGTGAAGACATTCTCTGAACCCTCTGCCTTGTGGTAATTTGGTGATTAAGATTTGCTTAATTGCAAGCAATGGGATCTACCACTTATATTCTGGTCTCTAGAATCATGCAATATTGGTATCTGTCTTTTATTTGATGAGTGAGCACTGTTTCATGGAGGATTTATGAATGATGTTATACTAGACTTAATGTTGTATACACTCAGGTGTGTTGTGTGGTTATTAAGGTGATATTTTCAGGTAAACATATCACAAGATGTTAGGTTACTCAAGGGTATATTCTAGTCACTCATCTGCAGAGGATACATTCTAAGACCCCTGGGGATGCCTAAAATCTCCAATAATACCAAACCTTGCATATGCTATATTTCCTCCTATACATACATACTTATGATATAATAAAGTTCAATTTATGAATTAGGCAATTTCATGTATAGAAGATTTGTTTTCAGTATATATCTCAGCAACTTCAGCATATATTTTTTTCCCCTTTCCTTATTAAGTCGAGAACTTTTACCTTTTCAGTTAAAGGAAGAACTTTACAGCTTTTCTTTGGCATATCCTAATTGCCACATCACTACTCTTGAACATTATTAAGTAAAATAAAGGTTACAACAGTTGATCTGATAACGGAGATGGCTATTAAGTGACTAAAGGGTGGGGAGCACATACAGCGTGAAGACGCTGGACAAAGGGACAACTAACGTCCCAGGGCAGAATGGAGTAAAACAGCATGAGACTTCATCATGCTACTCAGAACAGCACACAATTTAAAACTTATGAATTCTTTATTTCTGGAAATTTTCATTTAATATTTTCTGACCGAGGTTCGCTTAGGGTAAATGAATCTGTGGAAAGCAAAACTATGGATAAGGA
Organism: Rousettus aegyptiacus; assembly: GCF_014176215.1. Taxonomy (NCBI): domain Eukaryota; kingdom Metazoa; phylum Chordata; class Mammalia; order Chiroptera; family Pteropodidae; genus Rousettus; species Rousettus aegyptiacus. The sequence goes on along the minus strand of NW_023416287.1, from coordinate 30,204,505 downwards.
GAAAGTACTGTACGTATTTAGCATAAAATAACCCAAATAAATGTTAAAGACTCAATCATTTACTTTTTCTGATCGTGTTTCTACGTCATTTATGGGATACAGAATATGTTGGTGATAAAAAAGGGCATGTGATATTAGTTGAGTCTACAACTTGATCATGAATATTTACATTTCTTATGTCTTATTTTCAAGATGTTAGTAGATATCACAGTTTTAAACCATTTCCCAATTGACTTCAACACAGACTAGAATTTAAAAATTAGTAATGTGGAAAACAAACTTGAGACTCTCTTTAAGTTAGAGGAAAAAGAGATTGAAATGAAAAGATATAAAATGATCAAATTTAGGACAATTAGCCTAACAGTTGAAGGTGTCACTGAAGATAAAACAATGTCAATTAAAATAGATATAAAAATTAAAAGTAGATATGAAAAAAAAATCTTTTCTCTTCCCAAAACTGATTTGCTTAAAGACATTAAAATACATTAAGCCATTTTAAGTAAATGTTGGAAAACACAGAAAAATTAATTAAATACTATGAAAACTATTTTCACTGACATCCAAAGAGAAATAATAGGTTTCTACAAAGAAACAAATACAAGGCTAGATAGTCTTTTGTGCAATAGTAAATGACAGAAAACAATGCAATCACATCTACATAGTTTTGTTGGGAAAAGTTTGTTATTCAATTCATATTTTACAGCTACTCTTTATTTAATGTATAGCAGCCATGAAAAAGATGTTTTTACTTATCAAAGGATTCAGATATTACAAAGCCTATGTACTCTCCTTGAAAAATGACTTGATCATGGGTTTTATATAGCTAAGAAAGAAATAATCAACAATTCAAGAACGGAGAAGTTATGGTACATACTTACTGGTGATGAGTATTAAGACAAGTTAAAATGACATTGCTTATAAAGTTGCAATAATATGAACACACAATTGAATATGAATTGCAAATTTGTCTTCTTAAAGATAATACTTTATTATTAAAATATGGTTTAATTATACTTAGCTGGCTCTGAGTATATATATCAGACATATAAATACATGAATGTTGGGGAATAGAAAGCAGAAAAATGTAAAAGTATGAGATTGTATTTCTTACATAAAAGAAAATGAAAGTTTATTATTTTCTCCTTCACTTTATGCATAAAAAATTTTAAGTTGAAGAAAATTTTTGAAAATCTAAATGTAATCATGAGGGATATCATATAGAAGATGTGTTCTTTTTAAAGAAGAGGAAAAGATAAATCAAATGAAGAGTAAGCTATATAACAAACAAACAAAAAAAAGCAAATGAAATCACAATAAAGGAAAAATTAAGTTTAAAAAGTTTCCAGATATAATTATATCAATTCTGACAATAAACACAAACGATTCAAGCTCTTATATTAAAATCTAGACATTCACAAATAGATTATAAATCAAAAACTCAACTATTTACTGCCTACTACTATAAAAACAAAATGATTCAAAAAGGATAAAAAGAGGTGATGTGCAAAGTTAACCAAAAAATAAAAATAAAATCTAAATAAAAGTAGAGATGACATTATTAATATTAGACCAAGTAAAAAACAAGGCAGAAAGCATACAAATGGCACAGATATTCTTTTATATAAGTTATAATTCTCATGAGACTATATTTACTGGAAAAGAGGACATCAAAATAAATATGGCCTCAACTGAGGAAAAAAGAGGTATACACAGAAACACAATAGATTTGGGAGAATTTATTACACTTCCTTAATTTTGACAGATTTTGACACTAAGATAAATAAGGAAATAGATGACTTGAGTAAACATAAATACATTTTCTCCAAATATCTATGGATGATTTATAAAAAAATATTTATATACTGATCCCCAAAGAAAATGAATGCCAAAATATGGACAGTTTGTAAGCCCTTACTGTGAGCCCCAGCGCCAGCCTGTGGGTAGAAAGGCACTTGTTTCTTAACTAGGAACAACTCAAGATTTATTGGCTCCTGCCCATAAATATTTTTGGAATTTCTTAGAACTTTTATTCTATGTTTGTAGATGAAGAAAAAATATAAAAGAATGTGGTAAATCTATTATCATGTTTATCTATGATCAAATATCTAATAAACTTAAGAGAATCAACTAAAAAACTACTACCAAACAACAAAAATATATTTTTAGACATCAAAATATAAAACGCATGTAGGAAATATAATTATTTCATGTATGCAAATAAAAATCAGTGAGAATATACAATAAAAGAGAAGATTCCATTTACAGTAGCACCAAGGATAACCTTATTAAGAAACAAGCATACTATGTAGGAGAAAAACATTAAAATGAGACCAAAAAAATTGATGAGAGCAAATAGAACAACTTAGTAGTTTCTTGGGTAAAAAGATTCTATGTCATCAGGAGGTCAATTCTCCCTGTTAATTTATAAATTTAACATGACTATGGTAAAAATGTCAACAGATATTTTATCTAGCACTAGTTAAATTTATTCCAAATTTATACAAAAAGAAAAAGAAAAAGAAACTAATAAGAATAGTCAAGAAGTCTCTAAATCTGAAAAGCAGTAAAAGGGACCAAGCCCTCCTCAAGATAAAGATATGCTATAAAGCCTCACTAATTAAAACAGTACAGTATTGCAACATGAATAGTCAGATGAATGGAACATAATAGAATTCAGAATTTATTTCATATACATGTAGTCTTTATTATCTGGTTAAGGTGGTACCTCAAACTAGTGGGTTAAAGATTAATTTAACAGATTATATTAGTACAGTCAGGTAGCTGTTGGAAAAAGAATGGCATTGGATTCATGCTTTATGTAGTACATTAAAATAAACTTCAGGTAGAGCACATTATTTTTAAAAATTAAAAGAAAATATGGTTAAATCTCTATAAATTTAAAGTAAGGAAGGCCTGATAAAATGATTCAAAAACAAAAAATGCAAAAAATCAATAATGGTAATAAATTTTTTAAAGTTTAAATTCTTACATACAAAAACAGGAAATGTCAAAAGAAGAATGGTCTTTTAAAAAATTGATAACTCATAGAAAAGACAATAGACATGTATCTGAATATACAGAGAAATTATATAAATGGGTTAAAAAACAGCAATTCAACAGGGAAGTGGGCAAAAATGTGAACGGATAAATGACAGGTCACAGAATAAAAGAAATAGAAATGGTCTTTAAACGATTTGCACTCTTTGTCATTAAAACTAAAATGAAAACCACAGTGAGATACATATTTTATTCATCATTCAGCAATAATTCACAATTTGGACAATGCAGGCAATCTCATACCTTGCTAGTGAGAATGCAAAATATTTTGTAGGGAAATTTGGCACATTTCTCAAAATTACAAATTTATTTATACTTTGTTTCAGTAATTTTATCTCTGTGAATATATTTTATACTTACATTCACTTATATGCTACATATGAAATGATATAGTTACAAGGTTGTTCATTGCAGCTTTGCTTTTAATAATACAATATTGGAAACAACACAAATGTCCATCACTACAAATTTGATGAAATAAAGGATGTCATATCCACACGATGGATTACAATACAGTTAAAAAAAAAAAAAAAGAATGATGATTCTTTTCCATTGATATGAAAAGATATCCAAGATGTTTCTCCAGGGGGGGAAAATAAAACGAGAATACTATAAGTGACATTCTATGTTTTATAAGAATGATAAGGAAACAACATCATCTATACATAACTACTTGCAATTATATAAATACTGAAGAATATACAAGACATGATATATATGGTAACCCTCGAGGAGGTGAGTGATGGAGTAGACAGGCACAGTTATAGAAGTAAGGCTTCTTAACTCATAATGTGAATGTAATGTTCCAATATTTTAACTATGTAAAAATCTATTAAAAAATTATAATATAAAATATAAACAGGAAAAAGATGAATTCCAAACTGAGAAAAATGTTTGAAACATGTATCACTTTCTAAGGAATGATTTCTGAAGTCATTAATATAAAATAAACTCTGATAAATTAATCAGAAAAAAGCCTATTTCTCCTTAGAAAAAAATGGTTAAAAGTGTCCTATACTCAGTTCTAGCCCCCTCACAGCCACAGTCTGCCAGAAGTTCTGTGGGCCCAGGGACCCAGTGGGAGGCACTTTTGTCTGTACCCACAGAGATCCTCGAAGTGCACTTTGCCTGGCTTCATCCTCTCCCAGCCACAGCATAGCACATAATTGTCAGCTTAAGGACCCAGTGAGAGGCTACTATGAACAAATTATACGCCAACATGTTGGCTAACCTAGAAAAAATGGATAAATTCCTGGAATTTATCCAAGACTGAATCATGAAGAAATTGAAAATATGAACAGATCGATAATGACAAAGAAGATTGAAGCAGTAATCAACGACGTCCCAACGGAGAAAAGAAAGGACCAGATGATTTCACTGGTGAATTTTACTAACATTTAAAGAAGAATTAACGCCAATCCTTCTCAAGCTCTTTCAAACAATTGAAGAGAATGGAACACTCCGAAACTCATTTTATGAGGCCAGCATTACCATGACCCCAATATCAAATAAGGACACAACAAGAAAACCAAACTACAGGCTTTGGTAAATGAAATACAAAACTTTTCAACAAAATACTAGCAAACCAAATTCATTAAAAAAGGATCTTACACCTTGATCAAGTGAGATTTGTCTCTGGAATGTAAGGTTGGTTTAACATCTGCAAGTTGACAAATGTTAAACTGTACTCCTGCTCATTGACACTGTTCTTGGCAATGATTTTTTTTTTTGTACATGACACCAAAATCACAAATAACGAAAGCAAAAATAAAAAGGTGGAACTACATCAAATTTAAAAGTTCCGCAAAAGGAATGATCAACAAAATAAAAAGACATCTTATAAAATGGAAGAAAACATTTATAAATCATATATCTGATAAGGGGTTAATATCCAAAATATACAAGGAACTCATTCAACTCAATAGCAAAAGCAAAACAAATAAAAACTCAAATAATTTGATTAAAAAGTAGGCAAAGGACTTGAATAAATGTTTTTCCAGGGAAGACATACAAATGGCCAACAAGTGTATGAAAAGATGCTTAACATCACTATTATCAGTAAAATACAAATCATAATGACAGTAAGATATTACCTCACACTGTTAGAATGCTTATTATTAAAAAGACAAGAGATAACAAAGATGTGAAGAAAAGGGAACCCTTATACATTTTTTTTGTTATAAATGTAAATTAATACAGCCACTATAGAAAACAGTAGTTTAAAGGAATTAAAAGAATTAAACATAGAATTACCACATGATCGAGCATTTCCACCTCTGGATATATTTCCAAAGGAAATAAAATCACTATCTCAAAGAAATATCAATCATAGCATTACTTAACAATAGCCAAGACATGGAAACAACTTATGTGTCCATTGATGGATGAATGGATAAAGAAAATATATATGTAAAGAAATATTATTCAGCAATAAGAAAGAAGAAAATCCTGCCATTTGCAACAACATAGATAAAACGTGAGGACGTTATACTAAATGAAATAAGTCAGAGAGAGAAAAACAAACACTGTATGATTTCACTTTACACTGGAATTAAAAAAAAAAAACTCATAAAAACAGAATTAATTAGTCATTGCCAAGGATTGGAAGCTGAGGAAATGGGTGATGCTGGTCAAAGCCTACAAACTTCCAGTTATAAGATGAAAAAGTTCTGGAGACCTAATTTATAGCTCGATGATTATAGTTAACAATGCTGCATTGTATACTTGTTAAGAGAGTAGATCTTAAATGTTTTCACCACACACATGCACACCCAAAGGTAATAATGCGAGGTAATAGATGTGTTAACTAACCTCACTGTAGTAATCATTTGGCAATATATATGTATATATCAAACCATAGTGTTATACACTTAAACTTATACAATGTTGTAGGTCAAATATATCTTAATAAAGCTGGAATTAAAAAAAGAGAAAAAGATAGCTTAAAGAAAATGAATACACATTTCACAAAATAGTAACACAAATAACTTTTAAACATGAAAATATGCTCAAATTCACTCATAATTTAAAAATGCATATTAAAATAGTAAAAGGATACTAATTTTCAATTTTCGGGTTACACATTTCCTAATTTGGCATCTCATTGAGACAGGAACATAGGGTGGTCATGAGTCTCATGAATCATTGGTGAAATAATAAATAGGAGTGCTAGTGAATTTGAAGGGCAGATTGGCAAAATCTATCAAAAAATTCAAATGTTCCTCTCCTTATGACCAGCAATTTACTTAGGTTTTTATTTTGTAAATAGACTAACACATGTGCAAACACATATGCACAGAGATACCTATTGTAGTATCATCTGGATTAGCTCAAAGGAGTTGGAGACATTCTAAATGATAGTCAACACTAACAAATTTTGATGCAAATACAAGAAAATTATTATGTAAATATTAAAAACAATGAAGAAGACCTTTCTATGTGCTGTTATGGATTATTTAAAAGGTATTAAAAAGCTAGTACAGAATAGCATATATAAACTAAATTTAAATATACTTAAATAGCATATATAACACTATATTAAAATAAACACTATATTTAAATATAATGGAATATTTAAAGACACACACACACACTAATTCACACATTAATTGCCTCTGGAAATGAAAATAAGTTCTAATGAGGTCTTACTTTTCAATGCATAAATTTTTATACTCTTTGAAAATATGATCATGGGCCTATATTACTTTTCAATAAATTAAACTATCTAAAATTATATAATTAACAACAAAAGAGCCAGGCAAACCAATGCCTTCCCTTCAAATTAGTTTTTGAGTGTTAATCCCACAAACAGTTCAATTGAATCCTGGAAGAACTGAAATGTTCTTTCAGGTAGAAATTTTTTAATGGCTTCTTATTTTGTTTGTTTTGTTTTGGTTTGATTTGGTTTGGTTTGTAAGCAGAATTAGTTTTTTAAAGGGCTTTCTCCAGGCAACTAAATGCACATACCTTTTATATAATAGACCAGGGCTTTCCAAGACTTATGGGCATAGGAATCACATTGGGGATCTTATTAAAATGCATGCTCTGTTTCAGGATGTCTGGGTGTGGCCAAAGTATCTGCATTTTTAACTAGTACCCAAGTGATGCTGAGGCTACTTACTCATGCAGCACACTTTAAAAAACAAAAAATAAACTTCAAAAAAGCATGAATGAATCCCCCTTTTTGCGATGTACACTCAGCAAACCCAGGATAAGAAGTTTTCTGCCTTGGCTTTTGGCTTCTGTTCTGCCATCTGGCAAAATGATTTCCAGATAAATTCTTTATCTTATTGCCCTGATCCGAGGGGTTGTACAGTTATCCTTCTCTCTGAGCCCTGATAATGACATGCAAAAAGACATCAGTCATTTAAATTGCCAAATACATGATTAAAGAATGGAGGTTCTTCTATGGAGGGGAAAAGCAAAAAACAGTAAAAAATTTTACTGGAAACCAGCCACGTTTGAATTGGATTAAAGGTAGGCCCACTTCCTGCTTCTTGAGGTCTGAAAGATGGGTGTTCATGGGAAGGAGATATAAAAACATGACCTCTAACAGCCCTGGTTGATTGAGGCACAGCGGTTGAGCGGAGCATGATCTATATACCGCACACTGCTCCCACATTGGGAAGCCACGACAAAACCACGTTCTGGCAGATTATAACAAAGCAATATGGGCTGCAGGTCAAGATTTTCCCAACATCTCTTTTCAAGACCTCTGAGAGTAAGAGATGAGGATTTCACATTCGATTCCACCAGGAGCCAGAGAACAACCCCAGGTAGACTCTTATCTGTGCATGTAGAGAAATGAGTGAACACAGTCTTAGAATATTGAAGCCAAAAGTGCCTATTTTCACCCTCTTATCAATGCTCCCACTTATGGACTACCATATAAGAACGAATCAAAGTTGTTGAGACCAAGATGGCTGCAGGTGTGTTTACTTCCTCTTTTAAAGTTATCAGTTTCATGTCAGAAAATGTATGTATTTTGACTGTTGGCCTCTAAAAATTTTAGAATTGAGAATATGAAATTAGAAATAATCCTATAGTGCGCATAACAACTTGAGTAAAAAGATGGTCATTATGGCAATTTTTGTAAGAATAAAAGAGGCAGCAACATAAATGGTCACTAATAGGGCATTGACTTTAACAATTATGGCATTTAGACAACCACATATGAGGAAGTCATTAAAAATCATGGTTTCAGAGAATAGGTAATAGATTTTTTTTTAAAGCAATGAGCTTATAGAGTTTTTTTTCTATATGTAAAATGGTGATTTATTCCTTCTCTAATCAAAAAAGATATATAAATTATAAAGAATAATGCTAGTGTTAGGGAACCAGATAAGATGATTATCATAGAAGACAGGTAAAACGACCTTGTTTGGGGTAGGGGTCAGATTAGATCTGCTTCAAAAGGCCCATCAGAACTATAGTCCTACCTGCATGAATCTGAGTGGAAACACAGAATAATGTAACTTTGTGCATCAACCCCTGCTACAGCTATAAAAAATAATGTATTTCACAAAGACAGTAGCCATTCCAAAGTAATGGTGTGCTAAATGCTACTTTTGGAAAGAGGAGGATAATTTTGCCCTTGGAGTGAAACCAATGAACCCAATCCAACTTTATTTATGTTTCACTGTGTTTAGGATTGTTCTTTCTGCCCCTAATATTCTATAATCTCTTTGATATTTATGAGCTTTATATCTTTCTCCGAGCTTTTTGGTGTTTAGAGCCTGGCAATGTCAAGCTCCCTCATTCATTCAGAAAGTTTTAGGAAGTTGCTGTTCTTGCAGTTGTCTCCAAATAAGAAAGTTCATTTCTTTGGGGGCTGAAAATGTACTGCCATGGCAACAAGTTGGTGAGTTGAAAAGGATTAGAGCAGAGATGGAAATATAGGCAGAGAGCTGGGAGAAGAATTTGTGAATTAGTATGAATTTGTTATGTGTTGCCCCCCAAAATACATGAAGTCATAACCCTTGGTACCTGTAAATGTGAACTTATTTGGAAACCAAGTCTTTGCAGATGTAATTAAGGTAAGATGAGGTTATTAGGATGGATCATTACCCCAATACGTCTGGTGACCTTACAAGAGAAGAATATGGTCATGTAAAGGCAGACTCACAGGGAAAACATCATGCAAAGACAGAAGCCATGATTGAAATGATATAGCTTCTAGTGAAGGAATGCCAGGATTGACAGCCACCACCAGAGTTAGGAAGTGTCAAGGAAGGAGTCTCCCCTACAGGTTTCAGAGGGAACACGACACTGTTGACTCCTTCATTGGGGCCTTCTAAACACAAAAATTATGAGATAACAAATTTCTATTTTAAGCTACCTCATTTGTGGCATTTTATCACCATAGAGCTACAATACTAATACAGAGTTCATGAAATGTGTTGATTCAATGATAATAATTACCATTTATTGTCTGTTGAATTTAGTTTCTTTCATATTTTATTTTTAATCTTTATACTAATCCTACACAGTAGATGGTATCACCTCTATTTACCTCTATTTATAAATGAGCAAACTGCAACTCAGTTAGCTTAAGAAAATATTCCAGGTGGCCCAGCATAGAGCTTTGAGCCAGGTCTTAATAATACCAAAGCCTGGAGAATGACTCAAACTAAAGAAACAAAAAGTATCTGTGGTTATACCAATAAATCCTCTGTATAACTTCAACAATTCTCTATAATAAACAACTATAATCATGTAGCATATTTGCTTTCTCTAGGCAAGTCATAGTTTCTGCAGACAATAAATGACGATTACTTTGTAAAATTCTTCTCATCCTTTTGATCTCAAACTTGCCAAGTACCAAGACAGAACAATACTTTGAAATTTCCAAATTAGCTCCAAAAAACATCCATTTGTAAAAAAGTTTAAGTGCTTAAAGTAGAAAGCGGGAAATAAAATCATGAGCATAACCTCAACTTCTTTGCCAAATACATTCACTTACCTCCTCATATGTAGGACTGGACCTGTATGTGGTTTCTATAAATAAAACCAGTAGGAAAATAGTCTAATACTTGTATACATAAATTTAAAAAATATTTATGGCCAGCCTAGTGGGTGCTAAACAGTGAACACAACCAAGCCTGGTCTCTCATGTAGCTTTCGTTCTATGGTGTGGGAAAGAAGATGGACAACAAATAAATATGACAACCGTAATAACATGTTAGAGAAAAATAAAGCAGAAAAGAGAAATTTAGAATAATGCGGGGGGTGGGGTAGATGATACCATTTGAGGTGGGTAATCAGAGAAAGTCTGGTTCAGGGATTTGAGTTTTTTAGTGTCTGTTGCCCTGTAATACAACGTATTAGAAAAAATTACTACAGTGCATTCAAAAAGTACCCTTGAAGTCACTGCTGAACTTTCCAGTTCTACTCCTGTGCAAATCCTTTCATTAGTGAATTTAATATTATTTTCTAAAATAACATTCTTTCCTCACTATTACAAATATAAAATGTATAGTCACTTCTAGTCAATTATTCCTGTGTCTAAATAAGTGTTGTAAATAAAGGGCTATGTATTTTAATCATATGCAGCTAGAAGCACATGCATAAGCCACCAACAGTCATTCTATTCCAAATGTGTGGGCTTTGCTCAATGACATAAGTTTCTTAGGTAACGTGTTACAAAAAATAGTACATCTGTCACATTGGATGCAACATCAGAAATTATGGCTCAAATTCTGATTCTATTAAATACTACAGAAACTACTCTTTTTTTTTTTCAATACTTTCCTTGTCTTCAAGGAAATAACATGCAGTGGCAACACCAGGGGTGAGCAATGAGAAATCTAGGGCAGACCTGGAAAAGAGAATGAAGTCAGACCTGTAAGTGGGTGAAGTCTCAGCTACCACCTTGGATGAATTTCCAAAAGATCTCTTTTAATTTCTCTGTGGAATAACAGATTTTCCTTCTTTGGGTATCACTTTTAGTCTCAAGCAGAACCTCCAGCAATGCTTGGAATTTTGAGATATTAAAGGTTATACACGAGAACAACTACAAAACCAGCAACACCAACAAAAATCCAAACAACACTAGAGTCCACTTAAGAAAAATATAGTTTAAATAAGGTTAATACTGTTTTCAACTCAACTATATCAGAGCCTTTAATAAGCTAATGCTCATTGTGACTCTGGAAGAAAAAAGCAATTCGCAGAATTTCTAAAATTTAGATGATATTTCCTCTCATGAGAGAAAAGTTCTTTGGAGTGCATTTCTGTAAAGCCTTTGGCTAATGTTTTACAGAAAGACATAATAATAAAATGTTTTCCTGGCTGAGATAAGACTTAGCATGTAATATCCATTCTCACTCATTGCTAAATAACTAATGCAGTTGGCCCATAAGCAGGTTTTAGCCCAGCTTTGTCCTTAGCAGATGGGACACAGGACAGCTTTGAGAAGTGGAGTTCAGTTAAGAAACAGAAGACTAAAATACACAGTGCAGTAGGAAGCTTGGGATACACAATTCTAGGTGTGTTGGGGAAATGGCAGTGTTAGAAATTTGAGTGAGATGGTATAAGGTTAGTTGAGATTGAGCATAGAAATGCATATTTATTTTTTTAAACTTTTATTAACCAAAACCATGTCTAAAAAGGACACGAGATTCATGCTTCCATCCTGGTTCCCAAATCTAGCTATAGGATGGGTAGTGTCTATAGCTGACATGCCACCCTCCAGTTCATTGCATGCAGTCCTTTGACTCCAAATCCATATTCTGATTAAAAAGGAATTTAGTATTATTTGTTTGTGGATTTACCCAAACCCAGAAATTAACTGGTTTTTAGGGAAAATATGTTGTTTTTCCTTCTCAGCATTATTTCATCCCCTTTTTGATAAAACAGACCTCTGAAGTTCCTCTGGAGAACCACTGCTCTCTAGTGCCAGACCACGTGGTTTAGGTAGGGTTATCATTTAGATTTTTCTAAAAGTAGCACATGAGGCAATGACTTGCATGCAGGTCGTTTATTTGGGAGGTAATTTCAGGAGCAGGGTGAGGGTGGGGAGACAGTGATAGAAAAAAGAGGAAACATCTGTATCATAGAGCTGGTTTCCACAGTGGACAACTGAGACATAATTCTACTGGGAACTTCTGGGAAGCCTTACAGAAAGCACCTAATAATTGAAAGCTGGGAGGTGGGGGCCACTATTCATGAACTCCATTTTCCATTTGTCAGGGAATGCAAGAACATTGATACCTGTGCACCTCTAGGCTGCATTAAGCTCAAGCTGAGAGAGCCTTCATTGCTTTGGAGAAATCCCTGATGCAGAAAAACAGATATGGCAGGTGTCTGAATCCCTTAAGTCGAAAAGTAGGTCCAGATTAATTTAAATTGATTGGATATTACGTCCCCAGAGCTACAGTGAAAACAGTGATTGGTTCAAGATGATAACCAATAAGAGTAAAAAAAATTTCCACAATTGGGGGAAGTAAAAATGGTCTCTTTTCTTCTTTGGGCTTGGCAACATGAGAATGTAAGGTCTGGAGCACCAAAATCCATTTGTGGCCATGAGGGAAATGCCGGCATAAGAGAAATGGAACCAGGAAGGGAGAAAAATTGGAGCCTCAGGATATTACTTGAGCCGATGGAATGTCTAGGGCCAAAGTCAGACTGATAGCCTAGGTTTTTAATTTTTACAAGTCAATGAATTTTCTGTTTGCTAAGCCAGTTCGAGTAGGGTTTCCAACTGAAACACTCTTGACTTGATGTCAATCAGACCTCCAGCATTAGCATCACCAGGGAGCTTGTTAAAAATGCAAAATCTAAGGCTCCACCCAGACCTGTTGACTTGGACTCTCTGAGAGCGAAGCTCAGGAATCTGTATTTTAACTAGACTTAGAGATGGTTCTTATACTTGCTAAACTTCAAAAACCACTGCCCTCATGAGACATCAGTTTAACCTGCCAGAGGCCAACATTATTGATAAAAGGAATAAAAACCATGAACTTCTAAAATAAACCAAAACAAACAGAGGCAATTTTAAATGTGATTTAATATTTGAAACAAGCTGCTGTTAAAGTAAAGGAAATATACCCAGAATCAAGAGCAATCATGATAACTTTAAGAATTCCAGGGTGACCCAGAAGGGCACTGCAGATACAACTGCTATGTATTTTTCATTTTTCCTTATTAAAATTTTAGATTTATCTGCACAGCTCTGCCTCATTAGAAGGCTTGAAGGCTGAAAAATGAAGACAAGAGCATTAGATTTATTTCTTTGGTTTTTACTTATTCTGACCCAAATCAGACACCAGAACAATCACAGTGGATTTTCTTTCTTTTTTCTTCATTACAAGAGTTCCCAGTGAAATTTCATATATACTCTTTTAGCCCCTTGGGTTTGCTAATACTCCTAAAAATGGTCACATTTTAGACCTGGAATGGTACAAAATAACCATTTTTTTATTTTTCATATTTCATTAAAATAATCACTCTGAGGAATTATTGAAGAGAAATAAAATGTGGATTTGATGATATTGTTCCCTAAAGTTACATAAGGAAAAAAAACTTGGTTTATTAGACAAGCTCATGACAGCAATCGAATCTCTTTAATTTGGTAGAACTTGAAAGAAGATCAAAGTCCATTAAAAGAAATTATAAACTTTAAAATATATATATTTATTACTCCTATGTATAAATTATACTCTATTAACCAATTGTTTACAAGCAGAATTCTTAATAAAGAAATTATTCATATGGAACACAATATTCTTAAGTCCAAGAAAATAGCTGATTTTCTGACATTGCCTAAACAACACTTCTCTGAAACTTAATACTATACATTTGCAAGCAAAAAATTTTCAGCACCAATTTAGGAAGTTTCCAAATTGCAAAGGAATTGTTTTCAAGTTTTTTTAAATCAGTTATTTAGGATCTCAGAAATCTTTTTCAGAGACGCTTTATCATAAAGAGTCATTAGTTCACAGGTTTGCATAGAATACTGTCAACTCGCAAAATCCTGTTTCCTCTTCCCTCTGGGCACACAGGTAACCTGTACTTCCCAGGCTCCCTTACAGTTGGTGAGTTCTCCTGAACTGAGCAAGCAATGAGGGTAAAAATAACATGTGATATGTCTAGGGCTGTCCTCTAAAAATATCTACCACAATAATCTAGATTCTTCACTTCTTTTTCCTTCCTCTGCTGAGGAGAGCCAGTGGAGGACTTCAAGGCCATAGGGCAGAAGTTTGGATACTACATCCTATTTTAGTAAATAAAATTTTCTTGCAACACAGCTACATCCATTTCTTTGTTTATTGTTTATAGAAGCTTTTGAACTACAATGACAGTAGTTGCGACAGAGATTATATCACTAATGAAGCTAAAAATATTAATATCTTGCCTTTTAAAAGTTAAGTTTGTTAAATGCCAAACATTTGGAAGCAACCAAGATGCCCTTCAGTAAATGAATGGATAAATTAACTGGTACATCCAGAAAATGGAATATTATTCATTGCTTTAGAAATGATCTACCAGGCCATATTCTAAGTAAAAGAAGTCAATCTTAAAAGTTTATATAATACATAATTCCAACTATATGACATTCTGAAAAAGATAAAATTATGGAGACGTACAAATATTAATGCTTGCCAGGCATAGGGAGAAGGGAGGGATGACGAGATAGAGCACAAAGAATTTTTAGGACGGTGAAAAATATGATACCATGAAAGTAAATACATGTGCATATACATTTGTCCAAATCCACAGAATATACAACATCGAGAGTGAACCCTAATATAAACTATGGACTTTGGGAAATTACGATGTGTTCATGTAGGTTCATCAACTATAACAAATGTCTTCCTCTGGTGAGGGATGTTGATAGTGGAGGAGGCTGTGCATGTGTGGGAGACACAAAGAATATGGGAAATCTCTGTACCCTTTGCTCAATTTTTTCTGGGGATCTAAAACTGCTCTAAAAGGTAGTCAATACATCCATCCATCCATCCATCCATCCACATACATACATACATACATACATAGTTTTCCAACCCCTATCCTAAGGGATTATGGAAACAATAGATGAAAGGAGTCTGAGTCCTTGAATGACCTCATAAACTATTTCTGTTTGCCCATCCCCTAACATGTATCAGATTGTAATATAAACAAAAGTAAAAAGTTTGTATTTTGTTAAACATCAGGATTTGGGGAATAAGGCCACTGCAGATGCAGGTCTTTGTTACAGCACTTTTGTTGAGCTATCTGAACTAACACACCTGGGTATCCCACAAAAAAAGTTATGTAAACTCTAGTGCTGATAGTATAGTAAAACTGACTCCTAACTCATTTAAAGGTGTGTCACAACCCAGTGAGTAATGAATGCAGAGCCCCATCAAGCTGTGTCAAGATGGAGGGTGTGGAGTCAATGAAGACATTGGCACTCCGGCTGCCTCCACAGAGTCTGGCTGTAAAGAAAATGGCACTAACACTGAAGGAGAAGTTGGGTGATGGGAGCAGGTATAGGAGAATGTTGGTTATTCTCATATAAGGATTGTTTACAAATTGTATTCATGTGTTGACATCTGTCCACACTGAAAAGGAAATCTTTAGAGAAAGATCTGTTTATTAGTAACAAAAGTATATATCCTGATTAAAAAATTTTTTTTGAATGTTTGGAAATTGTCTTAGCAGTAGTTTTGGGTCTGAAAGAACTTATCCTTCATAAAAAGAAGAAATACATTATTTTCCTGTCCTCTGTAAAAAGACTGTATTTTTTCCCCAAGTTCTTTATTTTTAAATTCTCATGGATTCAATTTGTCCCAAGAGCTCTGAAATGCTTAGATTTTATTTTATCATCTTTCCTGCAACACATTTGCTCCATATTTTTACATTCCACTGGTATTATAACTCCTTTGGAATGAATCCTAGCATTTCCAATGTTACTTACACTCTGAGACTTGGGAAGCAGGCTAGCCATTTTCTCTATATTAATAAGCAGACAAGTTCTGTCCTCGGGGTAGCTTTCTGATTGCTGACTATAATAACCAGTGTCACTTACATAATAAAAAGTTTTATGTAATTTTTTTTTATCGTCTCCATTCTAAAAAAAATTGTAGTCATTGTTCATCCAGCAGATGTGTGAGGCCATAGGCTGCATGCATCTGCTTCCCTTTACATGGTCACTCTGTTCCTTACCCCAGCTGAAAGGCAAATTTCCCAAATTGTTCTTGTAAATCAAATCTAGATAACAGGACACTTTTACAGACAAATCTGTAATTCTGATCTCTTTTATATAAACTAACCTCTGTCCATCTTTTGTAATTTATAGTTCCAGAGGACTTCTGCCTTTCTTATTATAGGGTCTTAGTATAAGTTTCCCCAGAGGCCAATTCTGACAAAGAATTCAAATGCAAATAATAAATCTCAGAGTTGATTCCAGAAAACATTGGTAGAATTATGGGAAAGTGGGACAGAAAAGGAAAGCAGCCAAAAAAGGGTGTGTTATCAAGCCAGTCACCACTGCAGGCTCAATCCCAATGGAGAATACTGGAAGCCCAGATAGAGCATGCTTCAGAATGATCCCACTCAAAGGAGGAACAGCCATTTCCCACCAGACATGAATGGAGAGCTGCTCTTCGGTGGTGTCAGTTCCTTGGAACCTCGAGCTTAATGCAGAACTGGGAAAAGTGCGCTAGTTAGTCCAGAGAAAGCCCTCAGGCAAAAAAAAAATTGCTGATGTGAGCTTTGAAAATTGAGCTGCTGAATATTGATAAGGTAATGGCATGAGATGTGAGTAGGCATTCAGATCATCCACTGTACCTGGGAAGAAAAATCAGTGCTACCTCAGGGATTTTCTTCAAGTTTGAATTAATAGACATTGCCTTAGATAAAACTGTCCACTGAGAAAAGGAATTTAAGGGCCTTCTTCCACCTTGATTCCTTCCTCACTCAAGACTGGTTTTGTAGATAAACAATGTATATTGGTGCCTAAATAATGTGACTTCAAGGGAACATGGAAGGGCACTTGTCTTCCCAACTTTTCCCTTCCCAGCACCATGAGAACTGAAATTCCACTGTGCATCAGTTAAATTATTAAACTGGGGAAAATGGAAAATCTTCATTCATCTGCAGCACGAATAAACCCATTGAAACTCTTTCCTGAGACGTTTGATATGAGAGGGGTAGTGGGTGAGAGGTGTGTTGGTGTATAATGGGAGATTATATGGTATATGTTATGTATGTATGTGAGTGGCCTGCCTGTTGCATATGTGTGTGTGTGTTGAGTGATGTATGTGGTATGTGAAGGTGTTTACATGAGGACTCTGGCTATTAAAGTGATACTGCATGTGTGGGTTTCACTGAGGGAGATTCTGAGAATATCTCTGCCTTCTCCCTAAGGACCTGGCCACTGTGACCAAAAGCTGCTTAAACTGTATTATTCTGAAGCTTTCCCACCCTCACTCCATTCATTGCTGTTGAATTCCTACTTCTTTTAGATTAGCTTCAATGGTGTGTTCTGCTGGCTGGGCTGAAGGAGACTCTGAAGTGCTCTTATATTCTCAGGTAACTCGATGATGTATCATGGATCTCCAGAGACCAGCAGAAAAGGCTCAAGCCCTGGGTCAGAAAGATGTCCAGGAACCATCAATGATGCCTGATTTAAGTAAAGAATGTGTGAAACAAGGTGTCTTAAGCAAGAAGGATAGATATTTCTTGAATACTAATAGAATATGCCGTGACCATCCCAAACTCAGAAATACTACTGCCACTAAACCCATGGTTCTCAATACTCATTATACACAGAGATCACCTGGAAGATTTTGAGAACACTAATGCCCTGGATCATCTAGAAATTCTTATGTAATTGGTTTGGGAGCATCCGGGGCATCAGAACTTTTACATCTTCCTCAGCCAAGGTTGAGAACCATTGCATTGAACTGACTCAAGTTCAGAACAGGTATCCAAAGAGAGTACCTTGGCTATTGGTGAATGTCTAATTGTCATCTTAAATTTAATGTCTCCAGAATGACACTCATGATTTATCCCTAAATGTCCAAATCTGCTCCTTCTGTAGTCTTTTATTTAGGGCAAAAACAGTGGAGTCATCCTTGACCTCTCTCTTATACCTCACATTCTACCTGTCAGCAAATATTGAAAGCTTGGTTCTCTGAACACATCTGGAAAGTGATGCCCTCTCATCATCTACACCTTTACCATTTGTTTTAAATTAACATTGTTTGTGTGTTATTGCAATAGCCTCCTAACCCATCTCCCTACATGTGTTTCTGTGTACCCCCTTTAGTCACATCTTACACAGCAGTCAGACGAACCTTAGAAATCATAGCAAATCATGTCTTTCCTCCATTCAAAACCCTCCAATATTTCCTCATCTTACTATGAGAAAAGCTTAAATCTTACATATTCCTTCTTGGCTAATGAAGTATGAGAACTTCAGGACAAAATAACATTAAATAGACATTATAGGATGTCTAAAAACCAATAATATGCTATGTATCCTTATGAAATCTCTGAGGAGACTTGTATGCAGCATCTTGCAAACTCAGCCAAGAAAATCCTTTCGGAAAAAAAATAATACCATCCCCACTTTTAATTGACACTGATATTAACCAGCCTTGCCTACTCATAGGAAAGGAATGTGGACAGTTCTGACAAATCCCATTACCTGGGTGGAAGTAAAAAGGCTTCAGAGAAAGTGGCCAATTCCTGACCTTCATAGTCAGGTAAGGTATACAAGCTGAAAAGTAGGGTTTCTGTTTGTATTCTTCTTTCTAGTTTCTGAATCTGATAACAAAAATCACAGCCAGTGTGTTAATTGATATTTCTTATTAAAAAAATAATAAAGATTCAGCATATTTTTAAGAGTGGTAGTTAGTATAGGGGTAAATAGTGAAGGTAAAATGACACTCTATATGTTTGAGTTAAAAACAACTTTTTTTTTTTTTAATTTGAAAGGCATATGTCTCTTTAAAAAGTTAGCACATTCTGTTTCTCAGCTGGACTCAAGAAATATTATCTGGATATATCAAAATCCTTTACAGAAAAAGGTAGCACTTAAGTAAATTGATATCAATCAAAAATATCAACCATCCTGAGTTGACACTTATATAGGGAACAGAAATCAGATGGTTTAAGAACTTTATTATTATTGTTCATGCTTGCAACTGCTGCAAGGTAAGGAATCACTGTTTTCCTGTGATAGGCATAGAGAGCATATTTTGCATCCCTATATGGCTCAAACCACTGTAACAATGGTGTCTTTTTGAAACCCAGAAATAACTTTAAAACCTGCTATCTGAACTCATTGAAGGTAATAGGTTTTGATACAGCATAGACATGTTATGAATTTAACAACTAACACATTAGGTTCTCGGCTCATACCATCCCATCTCTTTTATTTCTAAGTCTTATTTTGATGTCAAAGATGCTCAGAGACTGAACCATATCCTGGCCCGCTGTCCTCTTCAGAGATGCATGCCTACAGCTGTGCAAATGGTACTGTTGTTCTTTCTTCAAAACCTGATTTCTCTTTTTATTCACCAGCTGAGCTCAAAAAAAAAAAAAAAAAAAAAAAGCAACAGATGACATATTTCCACAAACACAGCATGTTTGTTTTGTTGTAAATACATAAAGAGATCAAGAAAGTTAAGCCAAAGTTTGCAAGGCCACAGGTGTTACCAAGAGAATGCCATCACAGCCACTTGACTAAAAAATGAAAATGATGTTTGCCAAAGATAATAGAGAGTTCATGTTTGTTCCACTTAACACTTTTTAGCCAAAGAGGAAAATGCAATACTGTGAGGAAGAAACACTCTTCTAAATGTCTTTGAAGCCAATGGATTTTGATTAAAAGCCTATTAAGACAATTACAGCTGCTTTATATTTAATTATAAATCAACAGAAACAACCATTGTACTCATTGTTAACTAGAGTTACTCTGCAATTTGAAATCATCCTCAAACACCATTTTACTTATATTTTCCATTGTCTTTGGATATTTTTCACAAGTTTCACTCTCAGTAACAGATATATATGCTGAGTTTAAAAATTAAATGTCTTCATTTTTATTGTTTACTGATATAATATTTATATAGTAGAAGCTTCCTCCAGTTAATTATTCTATGCGAGTGTTTGATTTAGGAACCTCCTTTGGGAAATAAAGGAGAAATATAAAGCAAAGTCAATGAGTGTATGTGGCAGATAGGAAAGATGCATTTAAGAGGGTACAAGAATATATATTCGGGCACAAATGGAATACTGGGGGAAAAACTTTTTTGCTGAGTAAAGGAGAATGAGTCAGAGACAAAAGTGATATATTGTCTGCATATATGATGTGGGATTTAAATGCCTATTGTGCTGCAGGTGGAACTCTTATAAAGTCCTTGGGAAACAGTAATTAACAAATATATATATATAATATTTTAAATATAAATATATATAATTATATAAATAATTATATAAATATATATAATTTTAAATAGGGAGCCGGGGGAGACATCACTGAAGAGGTGAAATTTGAACAAAGTCCTAAAGCAGGTGAGAGAATTATTTATTACCTAATAGATAATTCCTGAAGAAAAATGTTGGGGTAGTGCAAGCAGCTCTTGAGGTGGGACTGTGCCTGTCAGGACCTAGGAATGACAAAGAGGCCAATGTGGCTATTCAAAGTAAAAGTAGGAGAGAGTGGTAGGGAATTAGTACACAGAGGTAACGGGAGACTGTTGGATAGAGCTGACACAGCTGTGCAGTATGTGTACTGCATAAAGACACTGGTTAAGGGAGCTGTCATCCAGTCAGCAGTGAGGTGTAGGGCTCTGATGTAGGCTGCATCTGCTAAGGGGGCTCAGAGCATTTTCAGCCTCACAAAGGCACCAACCACTTAAACAGGGTTTAAGTATACAGAGTTCAGAAGGACCAAAGTTGGAATGTTTTTAAAAATTGACCAAATATATCTTATAGGCTTCTAGACCATTGTGATGACATTGATTTTAATTCTGGAGAGATGGGGGTCCACTGGAGAGCTTCAAGCATAGATGTGATATGATTTGACTTGTTTAACAAGAACAAGCTGTCACCTCTGTTGAGAATAGAACAAAGCGGGCACCATCAGATGTTTGGAAATCAGTCAGCAAACTATGAAATGAATCCAACTAAGAGATAATGATGACTTGGGCCAATGTGCTTTATATAGGATATGGTGAGAAATGGTGAGATTTGGGAGTTTTGGAGGTAGAGCCAACATAATCTGCTGATGGCATGGGATTGAAGTATGAGCAAAATAGAAGGGTCAATAACAATATGAAGTGTTTGGTCTGAGAAACTAGAAGGATAGGATTTCCATGACTGAGATGGAAAGTTTTTGAGAAAAGCATGGCTAGAGATAGTAGAGGAACATCAGGAAAAAGAAAAAAAATAGTTCTTGTCATATTAGGTTTGAGATGTTTATTAGCCATGCAGGTGAAAAGTTAAACAGGTAGTTGAATCTATGAGTATGGAGTTCAGGGTAGAAGTACTTACTGCACTTATAAATTTGTGATCATTAGCGTATAGATATTTTTGAAACAAAAAGCCTGAATGTATAGATGGATAGAGAAAAGGTACAAATCCTGAGCCTTGAGATTCTCCAATATTGAGATACTGGAGAGATACAAGTAAAGAAATACAAAAGGCTGAGAAGTTGCCGCCGATAACACAGAAGGAAATCTTAAATGTGTGAAGTCCTGAAAGCCAAATGAAGAAAGTGTTTTCAAGTAGTGAGTGATCTGCTGTGCAAAATGTTGAATAATATTTGCCAAGGATCCACCACAAGGTTTAGCAGCGTGGAGGTCACTGGTGACATTAACAAGAGCAGTTTTACCCTGGTGGAGCAATAGAGAAAAAGCCTTAGAGTGGGTTTAAGAGGGAATGAAAAGTGAACAATTGGAGAGGCAGAGTTTTGAACACTTTTGAAAGGAGTTTAACTGTAAAGGGAAGGGAAGAAGTGGGACAGTAGCTTCAGGTAGAATTTGATCAAGAGAGTTTTGTTTTTCAGTCAGAGTAAATAACAACATATTAACATATTGATGATGAAGATCCAGTAGAGAGGAAAAAGTTGATGAAGCAAGAGAAAGAGGAAAAATAATTCATATTTATAAAGAAAGTATGAGGGGATGGGATATAGCACATAAGGATACAGTTTAGCCTCAGCTAAAAATCTGATTGAATATTACAGAGTAACAGAGGAGAAAATCGGATTTAAAGAGCACAGATGCAGGTGAGTAGGTAAATGCAATGGTGAGAGCTTTTACAAGTTCTCTTTTGAATGCTTCTATTCTCATTGAAACGAGAAGATATATCATCAGCTGAAAGTGAGGACAAGGAAAGCTAGCTGTATTGAAGGCTTGAGAAGAGAGGAGAAAGCATGAAACAGTTACCTAAGAGAGCAGGAGAATAAATTGACTAGAGAAGTAGGGCATTATTGCCAGGCAACATTAAAGGCCAGCTGCGCTCAGCTAAATGAGTACATAAGATGAATAGGTGGAGAATCTAATTTAATTATGGCTGGCATTTTGCCAAGAGGATAGGTCAAAGCAAGAAAGAAACAAAGGAGTTGAGAGTATATCCAAAGTAACAATTCTAATAGTTAATTCTAGAATTTAAGTCATGTAGAGAGATATGAGATCATGAGGAAGTTTGGGACAGTGAAAAGGTGATAAGAGAAAAGAACCGTAGATGTTGACCCAGAAGTTGAAGAATGTTAGAGCATGGGTACTAGAGAGAATGACCAGAGAAGGGAGAGATGCCTGAGACTGATATCATGAAGGCCTTGTGTCTGTAGTGATGATAATATTTGAGTATGACTGCGAGTGAATGGTTGAGGTGTGGTAGTAGACAGGGTCACTGGAGGAAAAGAGGTCAAGGAATTAACAGGTATTGGAAGGATATCTATGTCAGTGTCTTTCAAACAAGCGTGGTATTACCTGTGGTTTTTAAAAAAATGTGTTAGGGCATATTTTAAAATAAACTATTTCAGAAGAGTTTTAGATTTATATAAAAGTTATGAAGGTAATATAGTATGTCCATATAATATAGTATTTCTTGTTTTTTCTATTATTAATATCTAATATTACCATAGAATATTTGTCACAATTAATTAACCAGTACTAATAGATTATTATTAACTAAAATCCACACTTATTTTTGACCCAATATTTTTCTTTCTGTTTTAGGATCCCATTCAGGATACCATATTACATTTAGTCATCATGTCTCCCAAGGCTCCTTTTGGCTGTGACAGTTCCTTACACTTTCCTTGTTTTTGCCGACCTGGACAATTTTGAGAAATATTCATCAGGCATTTTGTAGAACACTCCTCATTTGAAACTTGTCTGATGTTTTCCTTTTGATTATACTGGGGTTATTGGCTTTGGAGAGGAAGATCCATTTTACAGAGGAGAAGTGCCATTCTCGTCACATTACATAAAGGGCATACACTAGCAACAAGGCTGATCACTGAAGTCGTATTTGTCATATTTCTCCACTACAAATTGACTCTTAACAATTGTGCTACCCAAACTTAAGGACTAAGAAGTTATACAGGAGTGAGAGTAGCTACATAAATTATTTTGAATTCTACATGAAAAATTATCTATTTTCTTCTATTTGTTTACTTATTCAATCATTTATTTTTATTATATGGGCTTATGGACATCTGTCTTATACTCTGTGTTATAATTCAATACTACTTTGTTTATGTTGTTACTCAAATTATTCCAGATTTTGGGGCCCTTTCATTTGGCTCATATGTTCCTTCAACATACCCCCATCATTGTAAAGTTTTTCTGTTTGTTTGTTTTTAGCACTTACTTTTGATACTACAATGTGCTCCAATTTCATCTTGTATAAGTCTGTCCTAGTCATAGCATCAACCATTTGTCTAAGGAGTTCTGATTCATTTTTTGGAGAATGATATTAAACATCAAGACCTAAGTTCTGTTTAGTTCATTGCTACTGCAGTGCTGTTATTTCTTAAGGCCCCTCAGCTGATAGAGCAAGAAAATATATGTGTATATTAAATGATACACACACACACACATTTATACACTTATATATACATATATACATATGCATATATGTATATATATATACATACAAATATATGCATATATACTTATACACAAACATATATATGCACACACCTGTATACCCATATCTATTAACATTTCTACATGTAACTATCTATACTAAGCTAAACATGAATTCATTGTGATGTCTCTGACTCTAATTCAGTGTCATATAGATTATTCTAATCTCCTCTACCTGTTTATCTATGACCTCCCTCTTCTTTGGAGCATTTTCAAACCTGGAAGCATTATTAGCATTTAGAGAGCAGGATTTGGAGAAGTTAAATGTCCTGCAGCCCAAGGGATGGTTTCACACAAATGAAGACTTTTCTTTCCCCAAATGAAATTGGTGCCTTCATTTGAGAACACTGATTCTTTGGACATCAATATCCCCAATGATTCCAACAGAAATAGAATTGTACAGAACAACGAGTGACAAAAACTTCAAGAAATGAGGGGAGCAATCTCTAGGTGGGTGAATGACACTTTCATGAATATGAAATGAGACTCTACTGACAGGTAATAGTTTCATTGTATCAGTGACCTCCATTCTCCAGCCATTCCCTGTATTCAAATGTGACCCTGCAGCATTTCTTGTCCAGTATGGAATCCGTTTCTCCATTCATAGTGTCTGAGCTGGTCTTTTTCAAATGTGACCCTGCAGCATTTCTTGTCCAGTATGGAATCCGTTTCTCCATTCATAGTGTCTGAGCTGGTCTTATGAAGTGATTTGGCCAACAGAATGAAGTGAAAGAGTTGGTGTGCCAATTCTGAGCCTGAGCCTCAAGAGTCTTTAGATGTTTTTGCCTGTTCTCCTATACCTCTGCCATTACCAGTAGAACAAGCACCAGCTAATTTTCCAGAGAATGAATGACACAAGGCTCAGAGCTAAGTCACCACAGCCAAAACCATCCTAGATCAGCCAATGGAAACTGACCCCCAGATATAGGGTGAATATAGTCAAGACTAGAGGGAAGTAATTAGCCAAACGCGGTTGTGCTGGTCAGTATCTTAGATAGTTTTCAATGATTCTGATATTCATGCCCTTCTGCAACTCCATTCCCATGAGTGTAGGATGAACCTAGTGAGAGTTTCTAATGAATAGAATACAACTAAACTGATGAAACGTCACTTTTGAGTTAGGTACAGAGTATTGTTAGAAGAGAGGACATGACCGCCGATTGACCCACAACCTGGACCCAGGCAATCGGAGGTTCCTCGCCACTCTCCTGTCCTTGGAATGTACATTCTATCCACCATTCCCACAGTGAAATCCATTTTCAAGAATGCAGTATTGGGAGAATAATGTATTGTTGAGACCATCTGGACAGTATACATGATTAAACCCAAGCAAAGCCTCTGTATAAACTTTTAAGATTCTGGTGGTCAGCTGTGGACATCCACTCATCTTGCAGCCACCAATATTAACTTCGTATGTAAGCTTCCTTGCCTATTAAAACTGGCACCTACCAATCTGGTGTGGTCTGCTTCTTCCATCTCTTTTTGCCTTCCATGTACAGGGGCCAGTTTGCGAAACAACTTTAATTTTTGTCTTGCTCACTCTTGCTTTCTCTCCTATGACCTTTGCTCTAGGGGATGCAAACTATTGTATTGTGAGTAGTGCTTGGAGAAGCCCATATGGTAACAATGTTTCCTGCAAGGACCTAGGGCCTGCCAGCACTCACAGGGCCAGTGCATTGGTTTTACCCTGTGAGACCCAGAGCCAGAGGACCCAGCTATGCTGCACCAGATTCCTGACCTAAATGGTGAGATAATAAATGTGTATTGCTTTAAGCTGCTAGGTTCTGGGATACTCTATTATGCAGATATAAATAACTAATACTTCAGGCTAAACCAGTAACCTGAACATCTGAGAACGAAGTATATGATCTTGCTTTAAGCCTCTGGTTTTGGAGGTGGCCTGTTATGCAGCATTGTTGTGACAATACACAACAATATAACATGAAATTTACACGTGGGTGTTTTAGGGAGCAGGGAAAGAGGATGGACTGAAAAAAAAAAAAAACAGTGAGAAGCATTGCAGACAACTTCCTCACTTCCAGGCCCATGGCAATGGAAAGAATATCAAAATTTTAAGGCTGATTTCTGTATACAGTTTCTGAAAAAAAAATTTATTATTTAATAGCTTTATTTTGCATATAAAAATATTCTTTTTAGATTATAAAATCTTGCAAACCAAATGCTTAAGCTCTTAATTATGACAGACAAGGAAAGGATAAATTTTCTTTTTATAGCTGTGATGCAGTTCTGTTTTATCAGCTGATGTGCAAAATTCTGTCATTTTTTGGCTTGGCATAAGGAAGGACCAAAAGCATATTGTATAATTGTATAATATAGCTATGCTATATTTTAATTTGCTTTTGAAAATGACAGAGGTAGCTATCAGTAGGTAGGAACAAATGGAAATGATCTGTAAGTACAGCAACATTTAAGGAAATTGTGAAATAGACTAATACAAATTAGAAAATAGATTAGATAGATGATAAAGAGAGAGAGAGACAGAGACAGAGACAGAGACAGAGAGAGAGACACACAAACACACACACACACACAGAGAGACTCTCCATCCACACACGGGTACACGTATGTTGAAAAAGTAGTTACTCCAAGTGTAGTGAACTTTGTTGATCCCCTCCCTAGATGTCCTTTACACAGTAGGTGTACCCATCTCCCACTGAGAGCATTCTTGCTGAATATCTCTAGACTACACACTTTTTTGGAAACTGCTCTCTGCCATAAAGGAGTTGTCTCAGTGGGGAGGGTCTATATCATCACCCTTGGAGTGGCCTGCAAGGATGCAAAGTGCCTGGGCTTTTGCCTCAAGGTAGAATCAACTATGAGGTTTTAATTCATGCTCTGGAGCTCTTTGTGTAAAGAGGCTGAGATTAATCTCCAGAAAAGACCACACCCTTGCTCAACAGTCTTCCGTGCCCTGCTCTGCTTTTCTGACTCCTTTCTCCTGTGAGCCTTCCCACAATAAAACACGTGCACTGAAATAACCTTCTCAGGCTCTGCTTCCAGGAAAGCTGACCTAAAGCCTCATACAAATTTCTTATCTTTTCACAAACTTAACTTTTAATTCTACTTCCTGAATATTGGAGTCCTCAATTAGATGTGTGTATGTGTGTATGTGTGTATGTGTTTCCTCTGGGCAGTTTTGCCCAGGTCAAAAATATCTGGTACTTTATTCCTGAGTCATGTTAACTGTTTATACTGTTGTTTGCACCAACCCTCAGTCCCAAATGGTATCTTCAGCTTGGTCTTGTCACAGACCTAAAGAGCTCAGTCAGCAGGAAAAGAAAGATTCTCCAATTCATCTTGCAATATGGCTCCGTTAGAGCTGGCATTTCCTCTTCAACACAATGAGAAAGAAGTGCCTGGGGTCTGAGCTTGGTGCTCAGGGTATCGAGGGATAATATATTATTTACTGTGACATTTGCCTCTGCTTCCTGCAGCCTTCTGAGACAGTGCATTCTTAAGATCAAAATCATCGACCTGAGAGGCACTAGCAGAGACATGCTTCTTAAAGGTACAATGTTTTCTTTATGTTTATTTCCTCTCTTTACTGTCCCTTTGATAATTAACTGGGTGAAAGGAGGAGATAATGGGGACTCAGAACTAATCTGAGCCTCTAGTGGTGTTGTAGTCACCTCTTGCGTAAACTGACATGAATTCTTAATGTCAGCATAGAGGTACTTTCTGGAGAGTGTAAATCTTTTGATTATTTCCACCATAGGGGTCTTGAGAGAACAAAGGAATTCATTTTCATTCAGAAAATGAGAGATTAGGAAATCTTGAATATATATTTTTTATAATATGATGGTTTATCATCAAATACATATGATACACATGCCAAACCTGCTGGCTTTTTGTAAATTTAAGACTCCGGGGCCATTTCGAATAGTAAACTATATGGATTATAAGGGGGGCAAATTTCCATAAAAAGGAGACAAAAATAGGCTGAATTTGAGACAGTTTAGAATAAAGTTGAGGTTAAGAAAGTCTGTGAAGGAGATTTAAAATGCAGTACTGGCTGACTATATGCCAGGTATGTCTACTTTTCTAAGTAAGCTCATATAATTCTGATCATAACCCATGAAACAGGTACCCATTCAATTCCTATTTTACAGATAAGGGGCAAAGTCTTAGGGAGATTAAAATCATATTTCCAAGGTCACAAAATGTGTGAGTGACAAAGTCTTCCTAACTCCTAAGATGTTCTTACTCTTACTAAATGATGTTAGAAGTTAGCAAACAGGTTACATTCCAGATCTAATCAGAAAATTATCTAAAGAAAATGCCATTCCCAAGGATATGTTTCCCTTTATTTCCGTATACATTCTATTCTAGGCATTATGAATAACGGTTAGTTCTTTGCAATTCTACTGTTCCTCTGACTCTATTGCCTGATCCCCCATCATGTCCGGGTTTATCTGTATATCTTATGCTTCAGATCTCAGCTTATATATTATTCTTCTGAGAATCTGTTCCTTGATCCACCAGATGCTTTCCCTATCTTATGCTACAGCACTTTATGTCTTCCCTATGAAAGCATGTATTTCTCTGGTTGTAATTGTTCTTTTGCCTATGTAATTGGAATATAACTGGACCAGTCTCTGAAGAGCATTACTTTTTCAAAAGTAACTGCTGAGAGCAACAAATACTTTCTTGCAAAAATAACAAGGGTACCAGTGGGTGTGTTTAAAGTAAAAAAAAAAAAAAGAAAAGAAAAAAAAAACACTTTTAGAACACCTTCTTTAGATATATCTCTCACTTTCAATACCTTTCTCATGCCTGAGAGATGCTTAAAACAACAGGAGCAAATAACACAAAACCAAGTTAGTTCCATTGCTATCTCTTTCTCTTCTCCAAAACTCTCTGCCAAACCTAGCCCATGTGTTTTTTCTTTCTTCTTTCTTAATCTTTAATACAGATCTTTATTATGATGATCAGCCTAGCTTCTTTACATCCTTTGGATTTCTTTCACTTTTTGCTTTGCTAAGAGATGTGAATTTAACTAGCAAGTAGGAATCTTCATGTGGTAAGATGGAGTGGAGAGGAGAGGAAGAAAGAAAGGTTGTGAATATCTACACATTTACGTTTTTAGTGTTTTCTTTTCTATCTCTTTAAATATATCCTAAATGCATTGGAGATAAGGATTAGGTCTTGTTAAATACTATTCTTCTCAGTATTTAGCAAATGGTGCCTAACAAAGAATAGACACTTAAATATACGAACAAATTAATAGGTAAACACAAATAGAGGGAAGTAGATTTCCTATAAATGCCACCAATTAAGCAAATTAATATGCTTTTAAAGTCTATGGATAGTAGCCTCTCTGCTTTACTCCGAGCTGAGAGCACTGATGAAGTGTCCCTCTTTTCATGGTTATCAAAGAATTAAACCATGTAGTATGATTAGTGTTGATCTAAAGTAGCTTGAGGCCCAAGATCATTCTTAAGAGATTTATCAAGAGGCAAATCACCCTGAATAGCCTCTCAGTTCCTTTTTACTTGGTAGTGAGATACTTAGAGTAATAAAAAAAAAAAATTAAAAATTAAAAAAAAAAAGACTCCAGGGCTAATATTTTGAGTTTTTGTTTAAAAGTTTATTTGTAATCATAACATTTCCATCTGTTGTAAGTACATGGGGAGCCTCTTTATATTTTACTGCAATCCTGAGACTAATAAGTATATTAATGTTTACCTGTTGCTAAGCATTTACTTTCACTTGGCTTAGATTGGTGGAAAAATAGAAATTTGCAAGGCTTGTAAAACCCATGAAAATATATTGATAAAATATTGCACTCAAATAAAGATAGCGAAGTCCAGTGTAATACTTAAAATTAATTATTTTACATACACTACTTTTAATAGTAATTAAGGTGATGATTATAATGATAACAAGAATAGAAACTAGTATATGACTAATTAATATACACATACTTTATGAGTACACACATAGGCACTAGAGATAATAATGTGAATGGAAAATGGACATTAGTCTCACTCCTGGGATCTATCAACAACTAGAGTAGCCACATGGTAGATATGGAGACTTCCAATCTGGAGAGATGTGTTGGAAACCACCCCTATGGGGCAACTGATAAAAGTTCAGAACAATGAAAAGCCTGAATAAGCTTGTGCTTAATGGCTGGAATAGAATGTATATGGAAATAAAGAAAAAAATATTCTTGGGAATGGCATTTTCTTTAGATAACTTTCTGATGAGATCTGGAATGTAACCTGGGGTTTGCTTTAATGGGTTCTCTTTTCACCTGTGTAATTTGCATCTCCTCAATGAGATTGTGATTTCACAACCTTGAGTTATCAGTCTTCCACCTCACCTAAGTTTTATTTATGGGACCCAGGGATATATTGTCCATGGAGTAGGCTCAGCAAATAATCAAATAAACAAATTAATTAGTTATTACTTATTATATCTACTGTCAATATTCTTATTGAGAAGAGAGAACAAATGTTTCCCATCAAGAGTTGAAGGTCTACAGAGTTGATATTGTAAAGAGGATGGGAAATGGGGAAATAAATGAAGACCATCCAAAAGAGAACAAACAAAAGCTGATCATTCAGAGCTTGCTATGGCAAGAGGGTCAGCCCCCATCTTTTTTGGCAGAGACTCAAAGGGGAGAAGGAAACAAAGGAAGGCTTAAGGAGTGCCCTAATTGGAAAATGCTGGCATAGAGGAGCTGTTAAAGAGTGCCCGGTTTTATCTAGTCTGGGGATAGTTTGAGAAGAATTACAATAAACTCCATATGCCGTTTTCCCTGTTACATCCCATCTCTTCCTCGAAATTTAAAGAGCCTAAGAATCATATGGAGATCTTGTTGAAATATAGGTTGTGAGTCTGAGGCTCTGCATTTCTAACAAACTCCCAGATGATGATAATGCTAGTGGTCTAGGGCCCACACGTTGAGTAACAAGGCTAAAGCCACCTCAGCATGTCCCTTAGAAAGGGTGATGGGCCTAGGTGGTTGAAGCTTTGATGTGATTTGAATTCACTTTCAATTTATAGCCTGCTCTGCAATCAGTTCAGAACAACAGAATCCCAAAACAAGCAATTCTTAGCTTTATCTCTTCGATAACCTGAATTTTAGTTCACGTTGGTGGCTTCAGAGACTTCATGATATTCTCCAGCTACTCAGTACCCTTTTCTTGATATTTTCATTGGATGGTAGTTCATTGATGTATATCTTCTCTTCTGTTTCCCCTCATTTACCCAATGTCGAAAGGGAAGGAAAACATATGGCTATATCAAACAAACCAATCCTTGTGACCCAAATAATACATCATTTCTACAGAGTCTAATGCCCTCAGCCACTAAAATGTACATGTGTCATTAAGAAGACTTTTAAGACACAGGTTCCATATCACATAGGAATGAGTATTATATCTCTATACTTAAATTAGCATTCTGCCTAGCACAAAGTCTATAATTATAAACATTTCTTAATGAGCTCATGGGAATGTTAGGCATTAGGAAAAATGGCAATGGTGGGTGTCAAGGTGGACTTATGGTTGGTTGCCTCTTGAGTCCCAGCTGGCAAAGCAATATTAATCCAACAGTAGTCTGAACAATTATCTCTGATCTGAGTCACTACTTCTTTAAGGACAATGAGAGAATGTCCCACTGTGGTTTCCATCATGAGGATTTTCCCCTTGGTGAGGAGCACACAAAAGTGTTATGAAGGGATGAAAATACATTGAACTTCATTGGAGGCTAGATCAGGCTGCTTGGAGTCTGCGAGATTGGGCAACTATAGGTGACAGTACCAATGCACTATAATCACTCTTTAAAGCCCATCGCAACATTTGCAAGTCAAACCAAACAAGAAGAAAAGACAACTGACTGAGTAAAAGAACTGATGAGGTCACATGGATCTCGTTCTGGGATTTGAGCACTACATCACCAAAAAAGAGGGAGACTTTCTCCAAACTAGCAAGGACTCTCATACCAATTACCATTTTGAATTTCTTCCTGGTGGCTGTAGTAACTGTCTTCTTTTCTCATATATATATATTTTTTTCTCATAAAGCGAAATAAAGTGCTATAGTTTTGCAATAAAGAGCCACTTTCTCTCTCATCTCCAGAAAACTGTAGTGTACAAAACCATAAAAATTTATCCTTACATTTACCTTTCAGACTGGTACAACACAGAATACTACTAAGAAAAAAAAATCATAATCTGAATTTTTTAATAACTCAGGACATGAGCAGTTAGATATTTACTGGAGAATTTTTAGTGTGTCATGTTTTTTACTGATTTCTAGACAAGTTAAAAAAATTCACATAGAAAACAGACATAGGATACTAACATTTAAGTAACACTTTAAAATATACAAAACACTTTTATATACAACTCTCAAAGCTCATTCCCCCTTCATATAAATCCAGTGTATTTTTATTCCCTATTTCACGTATGAGGAAATGAGGACTCAGAGAGATTTAGAAACCCAAGGTCATACACATCTAGAAGAGAGTAACTTCAGACTATAAATGCATGCTATTTTTTGATGCACCTTATTTATATCCTGTGCAGTATGGTCTCCTAAGCTGTAAAAGAAACTGGTTTAAATGTGGCTAAATAAAAAAGTAGCAAAATGGCCTGAGTGATGCGGTTTAAGCTATCTGAAGACACTGGGCTCCAATCACTCTCTTTCATGTTTTGCCTGAACCCTGCCTGCCACCCGAATAAAAAATGATTAGAGCAGATTGCCACTAAAGAGAATGCTGCTTTCCATCCAGGCAGTAGGGCATGATAAAAGAGATCTTAAGGATTCTGGCAAATCGGAGCTGCAAGTCTAAATTTTTTTTTTAATTTTGTGAGCTGATACAAATCACAGGGACCTGTCAGAGAGCATTCAGAGGTACCGGGTAATCCAACTTCAGGGATAAATGAAGGGTAAAAGCAGCTCACTGCACATCATAATTAAAGAGCTAATTGTCTTCAGCAATTTCAGTTACTGTGGGATTTGCAATGGATTTATTTATTTATTTATTTATTTATTTATTTATTTATTTATTTATTTAGAGCTTGGAATAAAAAAGAAAGAGGGAGAAGCCCAAAAATCGTGTTTAAAATTTTGTGATAGAATAATTTCTTGCAGTAATATGCAGATCTCTCTTCTTATATTTGAATCATTTGTATCTCAAGATCTTGTTCTTCTGCTATTAATGTCTGGTAACTAAATCATTCTGAGGCCTCAATTACCTATCCTGAAAGAAGAAGAGAGTGGTTTAATTGAACTCTGACTCCTAATACTAAAATTTTGGGGTTCTATGAAATTTCCCATTTCTAAATGGCCATCCACATACCAACAGCTTTCAACTATAAACAGTCATTTTTATTCCATCTTCCTTAGACAGGCAGTTCCTCGATATGAATGCAGATGCCTGAGTTATAGTTCAAATCAGTTCAGTGAAGCTAGTTAACATAAAGAAAAGAAATGAATGCAGTGGTTAACAGAGCAATCATGTTTTACCTGGCTTCTGTCACCTTCTCTGTGTTGGTTCTAGGTTGACATCCCATGATATTCTTAGGTAGCTCCTTTTGGCATCCTTGCTTTTGTGTATGATGAAAGCAGATATTTCACTTGAATATGTGCACTATAATCATTTATGAGCCTAGTGATGCTTCACCCCAGTGGTCCCAGATTGAGAGCATTTCTTAGGGGACATTCCGGTTCCAGGAACTAGACACAGAGTTCATGGAACATGAAGTCCTTACGGCTCCCTCAGATGACTACTGTCACTTTGAGGGCTTTCATGTAGTACTGGACATAAACTTATATTTACATAAGCCATCTATTTCTATAAACCTCTTACCCTCACCACAGTAGGCTGTAAGATCCATGGGCCAGAAATAGGATTTTTATCCAACAATGAAAGAGAATGATAGACTCAACACCTACATACCCTCTATCCTTATCTAAAATAAGTTTTGCCACATTCACTGCAGATCTTTATTTTTGTGAAGAAATAAAGTGTTATCAAAACAACTAAAGCCTTATATCATCTTCCATCTCCTCTCCTTCCCTTCCTCTTTGGAGGTGGCCACAAGGAAGATACTGGTATGTCTTTCTTATCCCATGTTTTCATACTTTACTCATATATGTGACTATCCATAAATGATAGATTTTTGCTTTAAAATTTTAAATTCCTGCTATCACATTGCAATTTTATTTGTTCACCTAAAGTTGTGTTTTTGAGATTTATCTGCATAGCTATAGGTAGATTCAGCTTATTCATTTCAACTGCTAAATAGTATTATAGAAATGTAATGTAATTGATTTATTATGATTTTATTTAGATGATTTAGACGATCAGATTTAGATTTATTTATTTAGATTTTGATTCTTTCCAACTTTTTTCTTTTAAAATGAATGTCCTCTATTTCTATAAACTATAGTTTCTCAATGGTATATACTTAAAATTCGAATACTAGGTTGTAGGTCTTATAATTCTAATTATACACCTCTCCTCAACTATGTTCAGTAATGTCATCTCCCAATGGTTGAAGCCAATGTTACAAGTTGGGATTTTTTATTTTTTTAGAAAGCCAGTTTTTAGACATCTACCAGCATCCCCCTGATCATACCAGCATAATAGGAATTCCAATTTCCTTATATGCAGCTGACTCTCTTTTTTTCACAGACACACAAACGCACATTTAAAAAACTTTTTTTCCTAACCGATGAGTGTGCAATACTAATTCATTTTTTTAAGTTCTTTTTCCCTGGTTATTAGTAAAGTTGAATATCTTTTCACATGCTTATTAGCTATTTGGTTTCATATTCTTATGTTGACTATTTGCATCTTTTTCCATTCCTCAATTGTGCTGATTTTTTCTCACTCAGTAGGAATTCTTTATATTTTCTTAATACTAATTCTTTCTCCATTGTATGCATAATCAGTATATTCTCCTATTATGTGGTTATATAGATTTTCTTTTCATCTATTTAGAGTATTTTTCTCTATGTTATCTAAATTTAATACACTCTCATTTTAAATTTTAATGGAGTGAATGTATGTCTTTTTATAATTTTGGAATTATTTCTTATTTAAATCTTTTATTTTGTCCTAGAATGTTTTAATTACTCTAATTTATAATGAGTCTTGATATTGGGAAAAGCAAGTTCCAACAACTTGCTTTAAAAAAAAAAAACCATCTTGGCTATTTTCTACATTCTTCCATATTAATTTTAGTACCACTTCTAAAGTTTCATGGAAAAAAATCATAATTTTGATTAACAGATATAAGATTAACATTTTCATTATATTTTATTTTTCAATTGATAATGAAAATGTCTCTCCATTTATTTGAATTCTTTATATTTTCCTTATCAAAGTCTTATACCCCTTCAGTTATATCTATTAACTTATAACTTGGAGCACCTTATAACTTTTGTTGCTACAAGGAATGGGTTGTTATTTTATTACATCACTTTTTTAATGATAAATAATTGTGTATTCCTGAGATAAACTCAACTTATTTATAATATATTTTAAACATTTATTATTGGATTTATTTTGTTAGTATTTATTTTGTTTACATCCTTTGTCATAAGTAAGAGTGGATTGTAATTTTTGTTTCTAATATTATTTTTTATGCTACTTCTAGTTTTATAAAATAAGTTGAAAGATACATCTGTACTTAAATTTTTCTAGAATGGTTTTTATATGCCATTGATGATTTGTTCTTAAAGGTTCAGCAAAATTCAAATGTAATAAAGTCTGGCCCTGGAAAAAGAGTATGGGTCTATATGTACTTTTGTTCTTGACAAGATAGCTGTGGTAATTTTTATTTTTCTATAATACTTTCAAATGTTTTTGCATGAAGTGCTTAATAATGTTATTGTTATATTTAATTAAAAGACTTTTCGAAGCCTATTTGTTCATAATATTATTTTCTTTTCCTAGATCTTGCCAGAGCTTTTCATAGTGTTTTTAAAAAATAAGTTTTTGGTTTTGTAGATTTGTTTTACATTTTATAAATTTATGTTCTCCATTATTGACTTCCAACAGTTTGTTTTGTTCTTAGTGGTGATGGTCAGTTTCTGCTACTGTTTCACTAATTTCTTTAGAATATTGATTAGCTCATTCATTGTTTATCTTTTTTAATTTATGTGTTTTCCCCTACATACCAGTCTATCAGCATCCCATAAGTATTGTATAACATTTAGTTGTCTTCAATTTTTGAAGTTTTGTATTATTTCCATTATGTATTTTAAATAACTACTTTTTATAAACTATTGAAAACCTATTTTTAAAGTTCTTATTATGAAAAATATTTGTTATATAAATATATATAATGTAAATTTATTATGGAAAATGTGGAGAGAAGAATACCAACACGTGGTTTCAATAATTATGAAGTCATGCTCAATCTTGTTTCAATTGTATCTTTAATTTTTTTTACTCTTCCTTTCCTCATTATTGTTTTATAACAAATGTGATCCATTATAATCTTTTATTTGTAACTTTTTAAGTATGTCTCTAAAAAGTTTTAGCAGATTCCATAGTGAAAGACTAATGTAATTTTGATTAATATTGCATTTATTTATATATTAATTTGTTCATAATTATATTCTTAATTAAATTAAATTTTCTAATTTATAACAAGATGTATCTTTCAATTTTTAAAATAATGTAATGTAGCATTATCTCTTAAAGGATTTTAAAATAGTCCCTTAATATCATAAAATATTGAGTCATTTTTAAATGTTTCTGATTGTCTCATAAATGTTTACTTTTCCACATTATGTTTATTTAAATCTGAATTTAAGTAACGTACCTATATTATTTAACTTGTTTTTTGAGTTTTTTTTTATCAGTAGGTTTCTTTTCCCTCTTTTTTTCTCTTTATAATTTGTTTACTGAAGAAAGAAGAATTTTGTACTACACGGTTTTCCACAATCTAGATTTTTCTGAATGCATCACTATAGTGTCTATTAACATATTCATGTTTCTTGAATTTCCTGTAAAATAATAGAGTTAGAGGCTTGATCAGTTTTAAATTTCTGTAATAAAAGATAGTGAAGAAATTTTACAGACCTCTCTGCACACATAAATTTGATATTTTAGATAAAAGTGACAAGTTATTTAAAAACAGGAAGCCAACAAAATTCGCTCAAGGTGAAACATAACTTGAATAGTTCTACATTTAAAATCATCTGAAAAAAAAAAAGAATTCGGGTTTTCACAGATCTACCCTAATATTTTAAAAGAACTTAACACAAATCAAACAATATTCTCTGTAGAGAGAAGGAACAATTTACAACTCATTTTATGAGGCCAGCATTATTACCCTAATTCTAAACCTAGAAAAAGATAGTACAAGAAAACTATAGACTAATATTTCTCACAAACATAGATACAAAATTTCTCAAAAACTATTATCAAATTAATTTTAATACTATAGAAAAAGAATGATACACCATGACCAAATAGGGTTTTTCCTGGGATGCAAGTCTGGTTCAAGATTTTCTTTTTAAATTAAACAACATAATCTATAATATTAATAGACTGAAGAATAAAAACCACATGACCATATTAATCAAAGCATAAAATCCATTTCACAAAATTCAACACTCTTTCATAAAAAGAAAAAAAAAAACATTTAGCAAATTAGGAATAGAAAGCAATTTTCTCAAAATAATGGGGTATCAACAAAAACTCTGAGTAAACATACTCAGTAGTAATAGATGGTATTCTTCTCCCTTAAGATTAAAAATAAAGCAAGGATGTCTATTCTCAACACTGCTATTTATATCATACTGAAAGTCCTAGACAGTGCAATAGAGCAAGAATGTAAATAAAAAAACATATAGACTGGAATGAAAAAAAAACAAAACTGTCACTATTTACAGAGGACACGATTATCTGTGTAGAAAACCCCCAAGGCATCTACCAAAACAAACACATTTAGAACTAGTATGAGTTCAGAAAAATCACAGAATACAAGGTGAATACACAAAAATCAATTATATTTCTATATGCTATAATTGTCAATTGCAAAACAAAATTTTAAAAAGTAATAGCATTTATAATAGCTATAAAATTGAAATATTTAGGTATAAATATAACAAAATATGTACAGGATATATATACTGAAAACTATAAAATGCTGACAAAATAAGTCAAAGAATTGAAATAAATGGAAAGTCATACCATGTTTATGAATCAGAAGACTCAACATAGTACAGATATATTCAGGGGCAAAGGAACTGGAATAGCTAAAAAGAAAAAAAAAGAACTGAAAAAGCTGGAGAGAATCACATTAGCTAACTTTAAAGTTATTGTAAAGCTATACTAATCAAGATAGTGTAGTATTGGAAAGGGATAGAAAAGTCATCAATATAACAGCACAGAGTTCAAAAATAGACCCTTACAAATATAGTAATCAATTTGTGACCAAGACGAAAAAAGATTTCAATGGAGAAAAGATACTCTTTTCAACAAGTGGTATAGAGACCACTGTAAATCTCGATACCAAAAAGAGGAACAAACAAAAAATTCTGACCTAAACTTCACAATGGACATAAAATTCTACCTTAAAATAGATCTAAATTTGAAATACAAAATTATAAAATTTAAATGTGTATGTGTGTGTGTGTGTGTGTGTGTGTGTGTGTGTGTGTGACCTGTTGTTAGGTAAAGGGTTCTTGGATATAACAGCTAAAGTAAAATATATGAAGAAAAAAAATAATAAATTGAACTTTGTTAACATTTTTTTAGTTTGTCTGAAAAAGGCATTGTTAAAGAGAATAAGAAGACAAACTATAGAACTGGGAGAGAATATTTTCAAGGCATATGTTCAATAAAAGACTATTTGGCAGAATATTTTTTAAAAAAAAAAAACTTAAAATTCAACATTTAGAAAAGAAAAATACAATGTAAAAATGCTCAGAAGACTGATCAGACATTTCTGATTGATCAGAATATATAAAAGCCAAGTAAGCACATGAAAAGATGTTTATCACCATTAATATTTAGGAAAAAAAATGCAATGTAAAACATTTTTGACATCCACTTCTATTAGAATGACTAAAATAGTCATTAAATAATACTGAAAAGTACAAGACCTGCTGACAATGTAGAGCAATTATAACTCTCTTACACTTCTGGTACAAATGCAAAATGGTAGAGCAACTTTGGGAAGAGTTTGGCATTTTCTTATAAAGTTAAACATATACTTATCATATGACCAAACAATCCCATTACTAGAGATTTACTCTAGAGAAATGTACATCAATGTTTATAGAGGTTTATTCATAATCAAAGAAAAATTGGAGAAGGCACAATATTCGTCAATGAATCAATGGTAAACAAGTTGTGGCACATCTGTACAATGGAATATTACTCAACAATATAAAAAAAGGACTTACTGATATCATTTGCATGAGATTAATTTCAAAGGCATATGGTCAGTGAAAGACTATTTGATTCAATCTTTGTGACATTATGGAGAGATGACCAGATCAGCGGTGACTAGGGAGTTAGGGCTGAGGGAAGGGAGTGTGGCTACAAATAGGTAGCACAAAGGATTGGAGAGAAGGTAATGAGACTTCTCCATGTCCTAATTGTTAACATGGGTTAAAATTGTCAACCAGAGTCTCAAAGCAGAGACAAGCTATGTTGCTAATTCCCTGGGCTCATAGGTTGAGCAAAATGTCTTCTAGGGCCTGGCTTTTTGCAGGAGTATTGGTTTCGGCCTCTACCTGATCTAGTTATTTATGTTCCCTGTGTCCCAGATGGGTAGTGAAGCTTCAGCCCCCAGCTCCAGGCACAAGGACCTATATCTGTGGCCAATACACATAGCATCAATTTGTGTATTTACTTATATGTTTATGTGTTTCTACTGACTTTTGTAAATTATGATTTCTTTAGCTTTTTAAAATCTTTTTACACTTTGAGCCTAATTATGAGTTTGAACATTTTTGTTCTTATATTTTACACAACATTCATTCATTTGTGCTTATATTCATGTAGGGATCCACTTGACTCATTTCATCATGTTGATAGAATAGTAATTCTTACATTTATTTGGGCATAGTGAAAAAAATTTTATATATAGTAACTACTCAACAAAATTGAGTTGATTCTTTCTTTGAGAGGGGGGATTTTATTAACTTTCAGTAAAATATTGAGGAATCGACTCTTCCTTGGAATACAGTCATACTAGAGTGTTGAAATATGCAGGCTGGATGTGAGCTGCTGTGCCCATGGGAGGGTATGAGTCATTAGTGGAGAGATCACACTATTAAGTACAAATACACAAAGCTTCACTGGTCAGTTACTATGCAGTGGGATTACTTTCAGGTCACCTGTTATTAATTCATAAGTCTTTTCATTCAATCAACAAATATATAGTAAGGACATACTATGGACAGGGCATTGTGCTATTCTCAAGAAATTTCCCAATGGCAATGATCCACTTAAAATTTATATTACCTAAATAATTTACTAAGAAAAGGTTCTCTGGAAAGCGCATACAGTTAGACATTCTGGTAAGGGACTTTCTTGATTAGTACTGAATGAATCCACCCTCTGAGAAAGAAAAGATGGGATTATAAGACTGTACAATATCTATCTAATTTGCAAGTTTGAAGATCCCTTAAAATGTTTTAGTAAGAACTGCCGTACTGAGAATTAGAACCAAGAGAAAACAGAGATGATGAATACCATTTCGCTATGGTATGAAATTTCACCATTTTACAAAGTGCAATTGCATTCATCATTTTGTTTGATGTTCACAACAACCAACCCAAGAAGAGGCAAGAAGCTAATACTTTCACCATTTAAAAAATAAGAATATTGATATTCATGATGGTTAAATAATTTATCCCATGTCACCCTGGAACTGGTAAGTGGTGGAACAAAAACAAGACATAGATCTTATGAAAGTTTTTCTGGTACAATGTATTCTATTTCACTGTCTGTGAACCACTTTTAGGAATGCCTATCCTTTCTGATTCTTACATTTTTATTAAATGTAATAAAGGAGGGCTCCAAAATATCTGAGGTTACTTATATAATTATAATACTTTCATAATTCTTTTATTTCATTCTTATTGTTAATACTAAACTGACTTTGCATCAAGTATAAAGAAATTTAGGTCATGAAAACAGTGCTAATTAAATAATATTACTTCTGTAAATGTAAATTAAATCCTATTTGCTACCTTACAGTGACTATTTTCAAGCCAACAGTTTCATTTTAACTATTGGAGAGAAGATATATTGTTGATTTTGTTTTTTTAAATTCATAATTCAGGGAAAAAAAACTAAAGAAGCACAAAAAATTCAAAAGAAAATGAAATATTTCTCATTCACCTTTATTCAACATTTCCTATCCTGAAGGAATAGAAAAATATCTCACTATTAAGATTTTTTGATTTAACGTGTCAAAAGTCCAAAAGGTTTACCTCCCAAAATACTCTGCATTCACATAGTTCTCTCCAGTACTGTTCGGAATCTAATTCATTTCTTATTTTCCATTTCTTCTTTTATTAAACACAGATTTTATGATTAATGTCCTGGAAAATGCCAGAAGATATTTTTAAGAGATAGAGAAAAGTGCTATTATTTCTTCACTGAAATAACATTATAGGGTAACAATCCTGAAAGTGCCAGTATTTCAGCACTCAGGGCAAAATTACTGTAACTCAGCATTAGTGCTTTGGCTGAGGATGATATACTATTTGTTATGGCATGTTACACACAATATGAATGAGACCTGGACATGTACAAAGGATTATCTCAATGAAAATAAAGCAGCATTTTAAATCTGACGTTTGAAATCCCAGATAAAGATGAGCAGTCCTCCAGAGAGTCATTTAACATAGAGATTCACGTAACGAATCTACCTTCCCAGTGGATTCCGTAGATCAGGTGATTATTATTACATTCTTTTTGAGGCAAGTTAGATGATAACCAAGAGGAACCGTGTTGATCAGCTCCTCTTGGAATTTTTCAAGAGTCTATGAGCTCTTATTGTTCAGCTTTCCTATATATTCTTCATTACAATAAGTAGAATTTACCTCAAAGAGGATAATTCTATATGAGGTAAAAGAGGAGAAAGAATGTAATTTTTTTCAACATCCAGACTATTATAATAAAGCCGTAAATTGTGTAGTCAAAATGAATTTGTACTTAAATTAGTGGTAACAAATTCACTGTCCCATATTTGTGTCTCATTGCTACAGTCCAGGGTGTTCCTTACTTTTAAAATTTCACCATTCTACCCAACACATAACAAATTCAATTGATTTAACTCAATCTCTGAGAAATTAGTGAGAATTAAAGCCAGATAGAATGCATGTAAGGTGAAGAACGTGAAGGAGGGAAGCTACTGAAGCATTTCCATAGAGTACCCAATTTTATCTGCCCATTTACTATGGGCTACAAAGCACCTCAGGTTTACATACATGAAGTGACCTGCCTATCACAAGATATAGACCTATATATAATCTGAATCTCAAACAACCCAGTGATAATTTTGTCATGCTCATTTTGTAAACACATTATAACTGCACACAAACTTCATTTTATTTTTTTAGTATAGTTTTTTTTTTCTGATTGAAGATAATGCCCAGATAATGGCATTGTGACTCACTTGCTTTTTTTCACCCTTACTCCCTTTACCTTTGTATGCCTATTCCCTTAATCATTAAGCCTTGAGACATAAGATTTATTGAGCCTCAGATCTACAGTCATGGAAACAATCAATTTCTATTACACTAAGTATAACATCTTAGCCTTAGCTGTGTTTCAGCGCCAAGCCCATTGAGGCAGAATGACAACCCCACTGGCCACAGGACCTGACCAAAAGATCAGATAGGATGGCGCCATGGCTGATTTCCAGAACCAAACACAATGATTGATTACCCCAGCCCCATTCAATTGTCTAATCAGTAGCAGCCACATCCCCAGCTCCCTTAGTTTCCATGACTACTGAGTTTTCCCTACATAATCTCTACTCTAGAGACTTTAGGGGGGACTATTAGGTTACCTATATCTCTGGGACTTGCCACTCTATAAAATAAATTCTAACTTGTTTTGTCACAAAACCTGTACATATCTTTTCTTTGACTTGGACACGTGCAGGCAGATGGATCTCTTTTGTTTTACTAACAATTTCAACTTTATTAATTGAATAGTCATAAATATTTGCCCATAGTCCAACTAGCTTTAGATAAGGCATAGCATTAAGTGCCCAGAGTAGTACAAAAATATATTAATATCTTGAAAATGCTAGGTGAATAAACAAATACCTATGAAAATGTATGATACAAGAAAAATTACTAACATAATAAGAAGTTCCATAGTACTAAGTGGTATTTATTGCCAAGGAAATAATATACATAATTTTAGAAGATGTTTTAGGATAATTCCTCTTATATAATAGGACAAAATAAAAAGTGCCATTTTATTATTTTTGTGTTGGGGGAGAGACATTGTAGATATTTAGCATCTCGTACCTCTTTTTACTTATAGCCCATGACGTCATCTCTAATAAGGGGGATCTTGTATAAATCTCATAATTTCTGTGGTTCTCTATCACTTCATATATGAAATCTGGATGTTCATGCTTTGCCTCTTTCTGAGACGAAGAGTTCCTTAAAATTCCTAATGATGAAATTGATCAATATAGGTATTTCAGATATTCTCTGGTTTGGTCTGGTCTACGCTTATCTCTGTTCAAAGAGAGGATAGTGATTGCAACTACCCAGGTGTCTGAGGATACGACATTAAATTTTAGATCAGAGACATCATCTCCAAATGTGCAGGAGAAATGTAATCCATGAATTTTGCTTTCCTTTGACTAAATAATTCAAGAACAAGTAGACAATCTGAGATACAGTAGGCCATCTATGATTCTTGGGTTGTCATTGGCCTGGACACAATGCCACTTTTGAAGAAGAACTCAGTGCTTTAGAAGAGTAGAAAAAAACGATACTAATTTTACATTTTAGAAAGAAACCTCCCACCTCTTGTCCTTTTTATATCAAAAAACTCATTTCTCTTTTGTTTCTTGTACTCTTTTCTTTCTACACTGTTCCCACACATAAATTCAAATCCTTGTCTTTTTTTATAGGACTATTTGGAACCACCTTGAATGTCTTATCAAGGAGGATGGTGTTGAAATAAAGAGTATGTCCTCCAAATAGCATCTTCAGTGGGAAGATTAAGTATATAAATTAAAACAACTTTCATTCCAAAAACAAAGAAATGGAAATTAGACTTCTCAATGTTTCTCTCAAGATACATCTTTATGGAAAAAAAAAAATCCAACGAGATTATTAAATTTTAACAGTTATATGTAAAAAGATAAAAGGTAAAAGAACAAAGCCCCAAAATAAAAAAGTTAAAAATTCCCCTTTGTTTCTTAAAAAATTAGAGCAAATTGGGAAAAAATCTCTATTTTTCCTTTCCCAAATGACATTATAGAACATAGTCAGTGGATTGAAATATTTTTCTTACATTGTGTTACTTTTCCAGTTTTAGAGAACATTATCTTGGCAAATCATAAATGTTTTGAATTCATTACCGAAAAGAAAAAAAAATGGAAAGAACAAGAAAATTCA
This sequence comes from Rousettus aegyptiacus, assembly GCF_014176215.1. Classification (NCBI taxonomy): domain Eukaryota; kingdom Metazoa; phylum Chordata; class Mammalia; order Chiroptera; family Pteropodidae; genus Rousettus; species Rousettus aegyptiacus. The sequence goes on along the minus strand of NW_023416287.1, from coordinate 30,159,750 downwards.
CATCTACAGCCCACAAAGCTTGACAACCCATTATTTCTCTTCTACTTTCACTCATTTTTATTAGAGCTTCAGGGTTTAAAAACTGCATTCTAGTCTAAATAAAAGTTACTAAAATCTTAGGTGGACATTAAAGAAGTTAAAAGGTGCTAAAGCACCCTGACTCAGTAGAAGTTTGTTCAAGCTGCATTTAATTATCATGTAGAGTATAGCCAGACAAGCTGGGGGTTTGCTTGCTTGTTTGTTTTCAAACTTCTTTGAATTGCCTGACAGAGATGTCATTTCCAAGAGCCTTCAGTCAGAGTAATTTGGGACAAGGATAAAGGATATATTTTACTCAAGCATTTTTTCTCACAAGAGCCCAGGAAATAGGCCGAGCAAATTAATATATCTTAGATTAAAAAGTCTAGGACTTAATTTAAATAAAACCCAAATGATTAATTAATTAAATCATTAAATAGAACTCATTTGATCTATTTTACATGATAACATGCTTTGGAAATAGTCATTAGAAAATCATGGAAATGATGTTCAACCCAAGGGTGAGGTGAAATGAAGGTAATTAATTAGCATTTATTGAGTGTTTATTTTAGGCAAGGTACTCTTCTATGTCTTTCATATGTATTATCATGCGTATTTCAAATAACAATGTATTATTATCATCATCCCTTTCCATAAGGAAAACATGGACCAAGAGAAGCTAAAAAATTTGCTCAAGCTCCCATATTTGGTAATCAGTGTCATCTGGATTCACATCCAAGCAATCTGATTCCAAAGCCTGCGATCATAATCCCCTCACTTAGTGAAGAAGGAGGTAAAGCTCAATCAATGTACACTAGCAATGTTGTGGAAAACTCCCCAAACCAGTCCAAAATCAGACCAGCGAAAAACCAAGTAGTTACTCAGAGAGAAAGAGAATCCAGGTTTATTACGCTTGGTCCCAGAGGAGCTAGTGCTCTGAAGATCTGGGCTGTGTGTTCAGTGACAACATTCCACAAATGCAAGAATTTTACACAACCTGATTGGTCAGTTTGAACTCGAACCGCCACAAACAGCAGGAGTTGCTATGGGTTACAGCCAGTTCAAACAGGTACTTAGACAATACATCTGTTATATAGACAGAACAACCCAAGGGGAGGGTGAGTATTCAGTTGATCTTGAGACGCCTCTGGCCTTTGGCCTATGCAGCAAGCATGTTTCCAGAAGCAGAACAAAGAGCTGATTACAAGGTTCATCATTTGAGTGGAAAATTCCTAAAATTTCCTTTTCAGTAAATTAGTACTTACAGATTTAATATTTAATGTTGTTTAATCAAGAACTTCCCTGAAGTTCTCTTCTGAGTAGTAATTTGTAATTTTTCTGGGGTGAAAATGTGAACCACACCCATTCGGGCTGACAGGTAGGAAGAAATTACTCAGCAAGTTAATGAGCCTAACTAAATACCCTTCACTATGGCTCTGGACAGGTGTTTCATTCTTACCCATGGAAACTCATGCTGTTGCAGGAAGTAACACCCGATGGAGGAATTCAGATGCTCAGACAACTTTGTTAGAGGAAGAATTTAATGTCAGTAGAGAGTGTGAGCCATTCAACTGACTCAAAGCATGATCTCCCATTGGTTAGATTTCTTCCAGCTTATATACCCTCACAGTGTCCATGCAAGAGGCATGTGATTCCTTTGTCTGAGGTTTTACACGTCCCTTTTTACTCAGAATGGGAAGAGGCAGCTTCAGGTGGGGTGCTACAGGGGAGGAATTTCCAGGCCCTTGGTGTATTATCAGCACCTTTACCAGTTTTTGAACAGAGATGGCATTCCTAGGCTTACAGGCAGAGAGCAGAATTCATTGATGTCTGCACCTGTTCAGGGGGTTCCTTGCCACTCAGGGGATTCCTTGCCATTCAGGGGGTTCCTTGCTGCTCAGGGGGTTCCTTATTCAAAGGCTGAGCTCTTGCTGTAACACAGCAAACAGTTCCACAGTCTTAACATTCCTATATAGCTACAGAGATAGGGAAGGGGCTGCAGAATCCTTGAGGTGGGGGATGCAGCCGTGGAAAACATGTTAACTGAAGAGCATAGGGCAGAATGAGAGAAGAGAGAGCAGTCTTAACCAGCCGAGTCAGTTATTTCTGCAGGCCCTTTTCTTTGTATCTATTTTTACTTTCAGATGCCTCCTCTCTTCTCTCAACGCTACAGGTGAGTAAGTGATATGAAATGATACAAAATGGATGATTTCTTTTGAAAAATGACCTGGAAAATAAAACACATGTTGATCTCGATAAAGTTAAAATAACACATGTTGATCTCGATAAAGTTAAAATAAGGTTACGTATCCAGATCCCAGTCCAGATACAGTCCTAAAATATTTGCTTGATATTTGTTATTAAGAAATAGATTGAGATGGAAATTTCAGTTTAGTTTGAGATGTCACTGCAAATTCCTGGTCACATTGTACAAGAATTGTTGAAGAATCTTCAACAATTAAAATGAAATATAAAAGCTTTGTTCACAAACGATTCACAAAAACAATAGCTAGAAAAGCTGAGAAGATGAAAACAAAATGTTAAGAAGGCTCCTCCTAAGGTCAGATTAGATTTTGATTTTTAAAAAGTACAGGGACAGCTCTAGTATTTAAAATATATATATATATATATATATATATATATATATATATATATATATATATATATATATATATCTCCCTACTCCTTTTTTGTGATTATTATTAAAAATGTAGAAATTACTTTTCTTTCTAGCCGGGTAATTGTGTTTAGATGAGCTGCTGCTTCGTTCATGAACTTCTCTGCTATTCTTGAGCTGAGGGAGGTTAAAACCCAATTCTTTGCAAATTTAGTGGCCGCATTTGATGCCAATCACAGTTGTGTGTTCTGCATGTAGATGTTGTAAGAAAACTGGGGATGAAACTATGAAGATTTTAGAAAAGATAAGTAAAAATAATCGTTTCCTCATGGAGGTGGCCTGGAGATCATGAAACTTCATTCATTGACTTGTCACAGGCTCGTGAGAATGCTGCCTGGCTCATTAATAGAAATAAAGAAAGTCTAGAGGAGAGTTGGTCCAAAGTGTATCAGCTAAGATGGGCCCTAAGACACCTGTCTTCTTTACCCGTAGCTCTTCTTGGATCCTCTTTTAAACAACGTTTTTTTTCTTGAACACCACTACCTACCCCTCACCTCTTTGCATTTCTATTTTAGGTTAAAAAAAATTATTTCAGTGTGTTCAGGTGAATGGGAGGAGGGTCTCAATCCTGCATAGGTTTAATAAGTAATTAACTCAATGAAAGAAAAAAGCAGAAGTGATTACAATGAGAACAAGGAAGCATTCAGTAAGGGTGATACAAGCCATCATTTGCAAAATTCTTAACCTTTTTAGTAAACCTAGTTAAGCCTTTTCTTTCTTTCTTTCTTTGGAGGAAGACCCCCTCCCTCAGACTTAGATAATTACCTTGAAACTGGTGACTCAGGTTCTCTGGCTATTGATAAGAATCACTGAAGCTCAGCATTCTCCTTGGCCCATTATAAGACTGAAATGGCTTTAGGCCAAAACCAAGCCCTTAGAGTCCAAAAAGGGAGGAGACTGTTAATCCAAGTTTTTTTTTTCTTTTTCTTTTTTCCCTTTTACAAAAAGTATTAACCAGGCCTATTTTCTTTTATCTGCTTGATGGGCAAATTAATGATAGAAACTTAAGTAGATATTTGGTTCAAGTAACAAGTTTGTATCTTTATCCTTGTCTACGGACAAAGACGGCACTTCTCCAGGATACCCAAGACCCAGGCCTGACTAAGACAGAGAAGAAAAGAGTTTCATAAACTCCAATAGGCAGGGAACATGACCCTCCTCAGCAGGAAGCAGATATGGAAGCAGAGACCTGTCCCTCAGCATCCATACTGATGAAAAGGGGTTCACAGCTCTTAGAAAAGAGTTAGACAGGAAAGTTAGATATGGGATTTTGGTCTACCTGAAAAGATGCTGAGGTCATCTTATTGTAGAAAGGGCCCACTCTTCTGCCCACAATTAAGCAAGCCAGAGGGAATTTGGGGGCTACAAAGAAAAGAGTAAGCAGATAATTGGGTACTAGTTTCAGCCAGTCACTCTCAACCTGCTCAATGAAGACCCCAACAACCTTCAATTCACCTGAGCCTCATTGTACCATCATTATAATGCCTGGAAGTTTATTAATACATTATAACCGACTGAATTCTGGGAAAGAACATGCGCAGAAAGTAAATAAGTTACTGAGCCCTGTCAATCTTAGTTATCAATCAAGAAAGCCCACGCCTCTAAGAAAAGTAACTACCCATAGCAAATAGGGATAACAACCCAAAGACTCTGTTACTCTGCAACTAAGCCCTTGAGCCTTTTGGCTCACGCTTCTCTTGGTTGGCTTGCTTTCACGTCTGGAAGTGTACTGTTGCCTTACTTTCTCTTCTAATAAAGCTATTCTTTTCTGCTGTATTTCAGGGTCTTCTTCAATTCTTTGTTTGAGACATCAAAAGCCTGGACAGCACGCCAAAAGGGGAGCCCTACTCTCTGGTTACATCTTCTGTGGCAAGCCAGCAGCTGGGATGTAAGACCCTTTCTAGGGAGAGCTTTTTCTCTTTGTCTTGGATGTTCTATTCTTATGGCATTACGTCTCTGTACCACTTGGATTTCACTTCTCTGGCTCTTTTCTACCATCTGGCTACTTTTCTTTGGGGACCTCAGGCTGAGCTCCTCCTTAATCTGCTTTTCTACTGTAATTCGCCCTGTAGCATTTGCTCCACCTTGAGTATAGTTTCCCTAGGATAAGGACTCCCAATGACCTTCTTTTCTGGACCATTTATTTCCGACTTCGCACAGGGATGCCCCGGAAGTTAGGGACTTCACATGGGGACACCCCGGAAGACCCTCTCCTGGACCTGGTCACCACCCAGAGGGATGCCTTGTGGGAGAGCCTTGTTTTTGGTAATGAAACTCTTCTTAGACTCTCCCTTCCTGTTACATACCACTATGGGAAATAGGCCGTCAACACTTGCCCCACTGGACTCATCTCTCGGCTGTATCTTTAACCATTGGGACAAATTCAATTCCAATAATTTGAGACAGAATGCTTTGTCTTTTATTGTAGTGTAGCTTGGCCACAATATAAACTAGGAGGTTAGGAGCCATGGTTCATAAATATAAGTCTTAATTATAGTACTGCCCTTCAATTAGACTTATTTTGCAAAAGGAAGGGCAAATGGTCAAAAGTTCCATATATTCAGGCCTTCATGACCCTCTACCAAGATCCATTTTTATGCCTAGACTACCAGAAGCCTCATGGTGAGGACAAATACAACCAGAGCCAGATATAAGTGATGATCCATTACTTAATACCCTGCCTGCCCCTAAGAGGGAAGCTCAGCAACCCCTATATAATTCTCCTCTTCCAAAGGCTTCACCACAGGAGCCAGAGGCTATTCTTAGCCCTCCTCATAGTCAAAGTGGAATTCTATTTCACCCTTCTACCATCCTGACTCTCAGAGAGGTAGCTAGAGCAGAAGGCATCATTAGGGTGCAAGTGTCTTTTTCCATCACTGACATTTAACAATGTAAGGAAAAATTAGGAAGATATTCTGAAGATCCAAGCAAGTTTGCAGACAAGTTTTAAACCCTGACTCTGGCCTTCAATCTTTCCTGGAAAGACATCCAATTTATTTTAGCCACCTGCTGTCTAACCATTGAAAAAGGACTGCATTCTAACAGTGGCAGTCAGGAGGCAGATGAGGCCTTTGTTAGAAACCCCCAGGGCCATGCCCCTGGATCAGATGTTACCTTTAGCTCATCTTGATTGGAATTGTTGTACCCAAGAGGGAATGACCAGACATGCTAGATTTTTAGAGGCCTTCATTGGGGGAATGAAAAAAGAAATACAAAAGCCAGTGAACTATGAGATGCTGAGGACCATTACTCAAGAAAAAGAAGAGAACCCTGCCAGCTTTTATTGCTGGCTAGAAGAAGCCTTTAGGGGGTATACTAATGTTGATCCCAGTTCCTCTGAGGGGTTAGCTTTTTAAGGCCACCATTTTATTAGCCAATCAGCCCCTGATATAAGACACAAACTTCCAAAGTTACAAATGGGGCCACAGACTAACCAAAATCAATCACTAGATATGGCCTTCATAGTCTACAACAATCGAGATCTTGAAGAGGGAAAAAGAACCGTAAAGAAAAACTACAAGCCAGCATTATGGCTGTTGCAATTGTCCAAATTCTTGATACCTGACAAGCATCCCTTAAGAGACAAGGGGTTCTTGCTTCAAATGCAAAAAAGCAGGACATTGGGCAAAAGATTTTACTGAAAAGCCCCCAATCCCCTGCCACACTTGTAAAGAAACCAGTACTAATCACTGGCGTTGGAGAGTTGACTGTCCACATGTTGTGGCTGCCAGCCCCCGAAAGACACACGGACCACCAGAACTCAGTGAGTGAGTTATAGGAAACTCTCTTTATTCAGCCAGTTGGGTCTGCCAGGGGTACGCAGATCCCAAATTAAGCAGCCCTGAAATGTAGAGGTACAGGGATTTTAAGCCCCAAATCCTATTCTTCATTCTGTCTAAACACAAAGGGCTATCTTTCTATTCACTACCTGTCAACTCACAGGTCAGGTGCGTAAGCGGGATTACAGAATCAGAAAGCTTGTTTGGAATGTTATGTTCCTGTAATCATAGGCCTACGTGCCCATAGCAATAGTCAAACAGTAATTTCCAGTAAGAGTCAATTTTTCAGCCACCACACACACTCCCAAAGAGGAGGGCTGCCAGCCGACACTAGTTGCCCAGGTCTGGGAATCGTGTGTGACTGAAGAGGCCCAGGGCCATCCTCATTGCCCCATCCAGGAATGTCATCACTACCGAGGAACCCCAGGTGACTGGACATTAATGGGTAAGCAAATTCAACTTCTTTTAGATACAGGGGCATCCTATTCTGTTTTCCCTGCATTTGCAGAAAAATCCTTCTCAACAACTACGATAGTCATAGAAGTAGAAGGAAAAAGCAAGGTCAACTATTTTACTCCACCACTGACCTGCCAATTTGAAGATCAGATCTTATAGCAGGAGTTTTAAAAATGTCCCTTGTTAGGACAGGACATTTTAACTAAATTAGGAGTGATATTACAACTCGGGTATAGACCTGCCAGGCTTTTAATACTTCAAGCGTCAGCTAATACATCAGAAAAAGTTAATCCACTGGCTTGGTATAATGGCAAATCTGGTCAAGCTAAGCAAACCTGGACAAGCTAAGACTGCTGTGCTGGTAAAAGTTCAGCTTCTCTGCTCCTTTACCAAGACTCAGACTTATTAGACGGCCTGATCAAGGGTAACACAACTTTTATTCAAAATATAAAGCAGGTCAACATACTAAGGCATAAAGATGTAAAAGTACTTACATATGTTTTTATTTGGGAAAGATCAGCATTATTTTTGCTTGCTGATTAGTATAATGTGAAGTTTAGGTAATCTGTAGATATTTCCTAACTTTTACTCACAAGTATAAATAATATAATATAAAATATAAATTATATAAAATATAAATAGTAACTATATATAATATAAAAATATAAATTATATACATGTAAATTTTTCAGGGGAGGAGTGGGCACGTGGGCATTATCTTCTATTTGCAGAGAAAACCTGTGATAACCTAGATGTGAAATTTAGTTCCAGTGCCAGTGCTGGGTTGGGTTGCCCTCCAGTCCCTTTTTCACCCTACCCTGACTCAACTCCCATGGCAGTGGGGCCAACCCTCACAGCCTTTATTTTCCTAGGCTCCCTCTGCAGCAGTTTCTCACTGGGTTCAGCCCATAAGAGACTTGATGAAAGAGGATAGGAGGGAGGAAAAGAGGGTGCTTCTTATCTCCAGCAGACAACATCCCTCAAAGGCAGCCTCCCTCAAATCTCTGCAGTCTCTTGTATCCAAGTGAGACACAATTTTTCTCATAGACCCCTCTGCTCTCCGCTGTCTGGGCAACCAATGCCCTAACTCTGAATAAAATCTGAAATTCTGTTTTTCTGGCTAAATTTTCACAAAGTTGAATCCAATACCAGCCTGCCTCTTAAAAAAGAGATTTTTGTTGACCAAAAAAATGAATATTAAGCCATATCTTTTATTTATATTAAATTACTTTTTTTATTTTCAGTAGTGGCTTTTCTCTCTTTTCAAAAATCCTTTTTAACCTATATTTGATTATCTGAGATTATCTTGTTAGCAACTTTCTTTTTAGAGCGAGTTTGGGTGCATGCAGAGAGCAGTTTGTTTATTCCTCAATTATAGCATTTGCTACAGTTTATATTATAGTTTAATTTTCATTATCTGCCTCCATGCCTGACTCTTAACTGGATTATAAATATTTAGAAGGCTGGAGGAACCAGGCCTAAATCTAATTAATCTCAAGAAAGTAGAATAGTATTATTCACAGAGTAAATTTTTACTAAATGTTTATAGAATTAATAGTGGTAGGGAAGAAAAGGATCGGATTCTAGATGCCTGGTTCTGGTGTTATTAAGTCCTCATGAATAATGAGCTGTTTACATAAGAACGTATCCCCAATTCTTTCAGTTAGATGTGTACCACCTTTTTTGAGTGATGCAAATTTAATTTGAAGTGCATTGCTTGATAAGGCATATGATATGTTCTATAGAGATGGAAACGTCTGCTTTTTATACAGAAACTAAGCACAAATAAAAAGCTCCAAGCCAGACACCAAGTCAAACGTTGGTTGCCTCAAGGCTTTTTGATGTTAGTGTGCTGTTTCTATCTTAAACCCTTTTCTCGGTTAGAAAAAAAAAAAATGTGCAGATCGCTGCCGGCTCATTTAACATCAGCATAGGAATGCTACATTTTCTAGGATTTGACATTTTCAGGGATTGAACTACTAAAAACAGAATGCTATAAACAGACGATGTCATTTGTTTCCAAAGACTACAATATACTAGAGTGATGCAAAAATAATAATAAAAGTGAGATATTTCATGGCAAACTTTGCAAGCAAGTTTAGGACTGTAATCCACGAGTTATCTCAGGGTAAACGCTAGAGCCACAACTGCTGCTGGCGACTATTCCTGGAACATGGGAAATGGGTTAAATAGAGTCCAACACCATCGATTCGAGTTATTTCTGTTTATTTCATGATTCTAGTTCTGATTACCCAGAAGCGAACTCTCAAAAGAGGATCTGAGTACAAGTAGTAATTTATTTGGGAAGTGATCTCCTGAAACAAAGTGGCAGCGACTGGGGAAGTGAGATGGGGAAGAGAAGGGAAGGGTCCAACAGAAGTTGGGTCCGTAAACCAGGTACCTCTGTGAGTGACTAGGGTTCTATCCTGCTGGAAAGTTTTTATTAGCCAAGGAGAGGTATTTTGTTCATCAAATCTGTCATCACTGGTCAAGGGCAGCTCCCAGAGCTTTAAGTCCATGGCCCTTCCAGCTAATCCCATGCACAGGCTGTACATGCATCTTGGGGCAGACAAAGCCTTTAGATAGAGGGCTGGAGGTTTCTGCAACAAGAATCCATTGGTACTTACTGGGAGGTGAGTGTCAAGGGGAAATGCATGGGACACCGACAGCATCTTTTATAACAAAATATGCTCAACATTGAGTAATATGTATCATATATGCATGAGTTTGTGTGTGTTTATGTGTAGACATGGTAGTGAGTATATGCACGTTTTTTTCAACTTAAGATATTCTGTATTGAAAAGACAATGTAAGTTGAGGAATAGCTGTAATTTCATTCTCTGAATGTCCAAAACCTTTTACTTGAGTCTTTGAGAATACATTTCTCACTTGCTACCTTGTGTTATTGACTCAAATAAGCATACCTAAATGAGTTTCTTTGCACATAGATTGTACTCTTATTTTATGTTTTATACCCCACAGTATATAACAGTGTTTTGAATGCACTAACTGCTCTATATTTGGTAAATGATATGTGTAACAGACTAGGTTATTGTATAGCAAATATTTGTTCCTCCATTTACTGTAAAAGAGGGGTTACTTCTGTGCCCCACTGATGAGCTTGGCAATGAGACATCCTCAGGCCACATCATAGGCAGGATATAGTCCCCACCACTTGAATTAAGGTTTGGCTATGTGACTTTCTTTGCTCAGCGGGATGTTAGTATATGTGACACGAGCAGGTGCTTGAAATGTGCTTCATGCATGCTGTTGGTCTCTTGCGAATCTACATTTCTACAAGAAAAGACCCTGCCTCAGGTAGCTACTGATTTAAGGAGGATGAGAAACTTATGGGATAGGCCTGTATCTATTATGCAGCTTTGAGCCAATCCCATTTAAGCCAATTGGTCAGTTTACTCACAGGTACACGAACCAGAATAAAGAATTGTTTTAAACACTTGAGTTTTGGGGTGGTTTGCTACATAGCACTATTGTGCAATAGCTAACTGATCCAGAAAGTAAGCAAGCAAATTCTTTAAGCATTGGAACAGGACAACATTCGTTATGATAGAGTTAGATTTTATAAAATATTTCAATATGCTAGTATTTTTCCAATAATAGTAATTATTTTGAGGCTTTTTAGATGTCCATAACACTAACCATGAGAATAGAAAAGTAGTGAAAAATAACACAAGCTAGGTTTATTCTTTAATTGTAGCAAAGTTAAACACACACACGACATACAAAAATACAACATGAAATATTCAAGCTTAATCTTTCAAATCGCAAGTCAGATTTTATAAATTTACAGACATCTTTACTAATCACCCTATATAATCTTGGTCCACTCAACTCTTCCTATCACTATATATAACCTCATTCTTTTTCCTTTGTAGCATTTACTATGTTCCAAAGTTCTCTTATTTATTTCTGACTCTTCCACTAGAATGTAAGCTTTTTTAAGAACGAATTTTGTCTTTTTCTCATCTTTGGAATCCAGCATCTATATATTGTATCTGGTACATGGTAGGAAGCCAATAAATAGCTGTTTAAAAAATTTCCCAATAACTACTAATAATAGATATTATTTTTCATATTTTAATTATTCTCGATGCATTGTTAACTTCTAGTTTTGAATTTCTGCCCTTAATAAATATAGTTGAAGCACCAGCCTTCATAATAGGGTGTTACTGAATGTTCATTTGAATAGTTCAACTTGTATTAGTCTGGATTTTTGAACAGAGGGCCTTTTGGTTGTTTGTTTTGTCTTTGTTTTGTTTTGTCATGCTTAGATTCCAGTGAAATGTGTGCAGTGGTTTCAGTTATCTGTCCTTGATCTAGGTGGAACTACACCCAAATAAGGGGGAATTACCCACAAGCACTCTTATCTTTTATTGGATTTTTCTCATCTTGTTATTCATATCCTCTGGCAGCTGGCTTCAAAACAAGCAAGGGAGCGCTACATTCCAAATTGCATTTTTAAAATGAGAATATTGTACCTGTTACTTTATGTTTTATGCATTGTTTGCAAATAGGAATCAGTCACCTTAATATTTTACGGATTTGCTTTGGAAAATGATTTTAAAGAAAGTTTAGTATTAGAAACATAGAACCTAGCTCTAACATTGTCAAATGTCTAATTTTCTACCATGTCATCTATTTTCTTAATATATAGGATAATTTAAAGTTATACCTTGCCCTTTGGCTTCATTACTGTAAACTGGTGGTGACTAGCTTTGAACTGTAAATATTTAATAGATATATATTTACCCAAAAAACTGTAAAAAACAAAACAAAACAAAACAAAACAAAAAACCACTGCGTGGGCCCTAAATTCAAGAGGTACAATATTTTTTCAAAATATATCAAAGCATAATTTGCCTACATGTTAACATGTAAAAGGAATCTTGGGTAGGAGTTACATATCTCTATATAATTTACAATTAGGGCCAAGTTGACCAGAAATTCTACCAGCCATGTCACTAAGCTAGCTAAAAGGGACTTTTTTCAGCTATGTAGTTCACTTTATTTTGGAATACAGTTTTCTTTTTTGTCCATGCTGCTGAAATCTTGGTACGTCTTTTCGATAGTAGTTTATCTTCCCATGATAGGTACTTTCTATTGCTACACATCTCAACTCAAAATATCTTTCCATATCCACCATATTTTATGTTATTCCCACTATACTCATCACTATTATACCTCTATTTTTCCATTATTTAATGTACCCAAGAACATTTATTGTCCTCATTTTTCTTGTTCATTTCTTGTTTTTCTTTGTTGTTGTTGTTGTTATGTACACCTCCATTAGAATGTAAGTTCATAAAAACAGGAATTGGCCTATATTTTTATGTTCGTGTTTGCAATTTCTGGTATGTCACCTGATTCATAAAATAATACCCAATAAAAATGTGTGGAATTTTTATAACTCAACAATAAAAAGACAAAGAACCCCTATTTAAAATGGGCCATGGATTTGAATAGGCAATTCTCTGAAGCAGATATACAAATGGCTAATAAGGACTTGAAAAGATGCTCAACATCATTAATCATTAAAGAAATGCAAATCGAAGCCATAATGTGGTGCTACTTCACATACACTAGAATGAACTGGCTGTAATTAAAAGAACAGATAACAATCACTGAAGAGGATGTGAATAAATTTGAACCCTCCTTCTTTTTTTCTCTCTACCTCTTTTTCTTCAGTAGATCAGTTCATATCTGGATCAGTGTAGCCATCTTCACCAATATCCCTTTCCTTTAAATTTGCTCTCCCTAATCCATTTTCTACCCTATAAGTACAACTATTTCCTTATAATACTTTTATAACCCTTTAATGTCGTAAGGCTCTCCCATATCTCCCCATTATCTTCAGCATGAAGTTGAAACTCAGCAGAGATGTGAAGCTTTCATGATCTTGTCTGTCCACCTACAGGATCCCCTTATATCCTCTCCTCCTGACATTATTTATGTCCCATCCACTCCTTACACTTGTCTCTTTCTACTCTGGCTTACCATCCCTACAGACTCGATTTGGACAGGTCCCTGTACCTGGCTTTGTCCCAGTCTTTGCTGCACCATAGAGTTTTTAATTGTTTATATCTGACCTCCCTCTAGCTTCACAGACCAGAACCTGGCATCCATCCATACTTTCTAGCAAACACCCTGAGGATTCCCCTCTACTTTTTGACTCTATACATCTTTGCCAGTGTTGAAATCCACATCACAATGTAGAAGATTTGAGATGGGATCTTCTCCTAATTCTAACTGCTCAGAAGACTATTCAAGATGAGATCAGCTGCTTGGTAAACAATATCTTTTTTTTTTTTTTCTAGATTTGTAGTAGGCATCTGCACATTCTACTGTAAAACATTCTAATTGATTTCAAGGAAAGAATCACACCACTTTCTTGCAGGTATTATTTATAAACTAGCTATAATGACTCTTCCTGCTCCAGCACCCCTTGTAAAAACTCCTTCCAATTCCTTGGGCATTTACACAGTTTCCGTTACCTTTAGTGGCTGCTCTTGATGATAACGATGAGAGCGATGATAGTGATTTCCTGAAGCTAGTAAGGCTCATACAGAAATAGAAAAATCTGTATAGATTGATCTACAGAAAAGTTCTGCCTTTCTTCTTTCCTTTCCCTAGCCCCTTTCTGCAATATTGATCTCATCTTTATCCCCTTCACGAAGCCCTACAATAACCTGGCTCCCTTCGCTCATTGCCCTGGCTTTGTGGTGGGATTTATTATGAACTCTTGTTTAGAGACTTTAAGCAGTCTACAATCTTGGCTAGGCTCAAGCCCAGCCAGTCCTGAAAGCCCGCTAAATGAATCGTGACAAATGCACGCTCATTTAGTGGTGACTGGTGACAGCCAGGATGATGATATATCTATTCCAACAGCAGAAATAGGACATTTATTTAAAAATACCTTTCATCTTTTCTATCCTCTCAGCCTCACAATCAAATATCTAAAAATCCCACTTCTCCGAGACAATTATTCGAGCAGTGGAAGTTAAATCCTCATATTTTTGGAGTCACCTACATAAAAGCATCTTCACATATGGATATGACAAAGCCAGGGGTGTGAGTTGGTGTCATTTGTTTCCCCGTCTGAGAGAAATGTAGCATCACTGAGGCAGGACCCAGTGGAGCCCATTATTCCAGCCTGAAATGACACACAAAACTGAGCATCCTGAAATTCCCAAGTTCATTATGAAAAAGAAGAACAGTATCTTTAGAATTATAATTTGTTAATTGTCCTAATGAAATCTTGTATGCCCTCATGCCCCTTCAGATTAGCTTCCTAAAATTCCTGATTACACTTGCCCATGAGAATTAAAAAGACCTGATGTTAAAGTACAGGAAAAAAACCTCCAAAAGTTAAATCGGGACACTCTGGTTCCCCTTTGCCCAGCAATAGGTGTTGGTATCTTTGTGGTTTTAGTTAGCATTTCCCTGGTGACTAATGATATTTAAATGCTTTTCATGTGCTTATTAATCATTTGCATATCTTTAGTGAAACCTTTATTCAAATTTTTGCCCGTATTTTATGAGGTTGTATGCCTTCTTATTGATTGCATTTTTTTTTACATTCTGGATACAACTCTTTTGTCTGATGTATATATGTGTTGCTAATATTTTCTTACTCTGTGGTTTACCTTTTTGTTTTCTTAATAATGCCTTTTAAAGAGATTTTTTTAAAAATTTTAATTTGATGCAGTCCAATTTGCTGTTTTTCTCTTATGGTTCATGCTTCTTGTGTAACAAGCAATCTTAGCTTACCCTAATTTCACAAAGATTTTTTTTTTCCTGTTTTATTCTCCAAGTTTTATCATAAGTTTACACTTATGACAATGATCTATTTTGAGTTTCTTTTTGTGTGTTGTGTCAAGTAATAATCAAGATGATTCTTCTTCTTCTTCTTCTTCTTCTTCTTCTTCTTCTTCTTCTTCTTCTTTGCATGAATATCCAGTTGATCTGGATATTCACACAAAAAAATGATGCATTCCAGCATCATTTATTGAAAAACTTGCTTTGCCTGTTAATCACTGTGGTAATCTTGTCATAAACCAATCAACTGTATAGGTATATTTCTATTCTATTTCATTGATTCACATGCCTACATTTTCACTAAGAACAACATATCTTAATCATCTCATGTTTGGAGTGTAGCCAGGCTGCATTTTGAAACTTCTTAACATCACGATCACATCTCCTGAGCCTCCCTTAAGTGTATTCTCCTCTTCCCTAATTCTGTCAGACCTGTATCAACATACAACCCTGGGCAGGATCTATGTTCTCCCCACCTCAAATAGCAAAGTTGACCTCTTTCATATTCCATTCCCTAAGAGCCCTGCTGTATACAAGGGGTAAGATTAACTATGATAATGCC
This sequence comes from Rousettus aegyptiacus, assembly GCF_014176215.1. Lineage (NCBI taxonomy): Eukaryota > Metazoa > Chordata > Mammalia > Chiroptera > Pteropodidae > Rousettus > Rousettus aegyptiacus. The sequence continues at coordinate 30,144,422 of NW_023416287.1, read as the reverse complement.
TGATGATGTTTTTCCCTTTTGGTTGACACATTTTTCAATCTAGGACCTTTTAGAGGAACTCTCTTAATGCAAAGATATAGCTTTTATGATAGTCGCTTCAGATACCATCATAGGTTTTCTATAATAAAGACCATATTTTTAGATCAAATGTGCATGCCATTTGGCACCTTTTAAACCAAAGCTCCTCAAATAATGATACTTGTAGCACAAATAACATAATTTCGTGTTTAAGTATTGTCAACAAAAAAGCAACTGAATCTCTGTAAATTTAAGAAAGAGTTTTATTTGGGCCTCACTGAGGACTATATAGCCCAAGAACAGAGGTTCAAGAATCCTTGAAATAGTGCTCTAACTTCAGGGAAGTTAGCAACACTTATATAAGCAGAAAAGTAAGCAATAGCAAGTTTGGTATGTGGGAAGTTTCAATTAGGGTACATACCTTTCCATGATTAACAGTTTTACATCAAATGGGATGCATAGGAAAAGGTAAGGTTGGGATACCATGTCCCTACAAAGAATATATAGGAAAGATAAGACTGGGTCTAGAAACAATTAAACTGCCTTGAAACTCTTCGAAATGCATTTTTATTTGGATGTAGAAAGAACAGACACTGCTTTCTGTAATTATTGACCTATAGTTTTGAAATTCTGCAGAAAATGCATATAGGTAGCGGGCCTCCATGGTTTATGCCTTCATGTGGAATTTGGGGAGGCTCATTGTTCTCTTCGGTTATTGATTTAGCCAGAGTAGCTTAAGCATCCTTTTCTTTCCTCAATCTTTATAGTTGTACATGTTTTTGACTATATATTAAGAGTGTAGCAAACCAAATATATATTTTAACAGACAATATTGCTTAAACAAAAATAGTCAATTTAAACAAAAAAATTAGATGATCTGATAATAATGGCACATATATGTATAGATAGATATATACACGCATATATGCATATATATACATATATATACACACACATATGTGTATGTGAATACACACATATATATAATGTGATTTGCAAAATTGCTAAAGTTATAGTAATATTAATCTAAACATGAAGCCAGGTAGATGCTTGCTCATTTGCCTTTGGTAAGCAAGAAAGAGTGAGGTTAAGACCCCTACTTATGCATTTCTGGAAGGTGCATGTATGCTACTACCACTCCTCCCACTTTCCCTTTATCTGGCTAGCGCCCCCATTCCTAAGCAGCTGAGAGTATTGGCTAACAGCTCACTGCTGCCCTTTGTATATCTGCTAGGCCTGCAAGATTAACTGATATTCAAGTTCACAAATGTACCCCTGCCCTTGTCTCTAGTTAGGACAACTCTGTGGTTGATTCCCACTCCAGAGCTTCCTAAGGCATCAGAATAAGGTTAGTCTTGACTATGCAGTGCCCATATCTACATCCGATCCTGCTTCCCTCATTTCCTTAGGAATTTCACTTGCTAGTACTCCTTCAAGAAATCATAAGCAAAGGAATTCCTATTTCAAACTTTGCTTCTAGGGAGTCTGTTCTAAGACTGAGTCTTAAATAATTGCCTCATAAAATGGAGAGGAACTGGCCAGATACTTTCCTGTATCTTTTTGCATAACCTGACATATTTTATTATTATTTTTTTCTTTCCTTGTCTGGTTATCTGTAAGTGCCAGGGGATCCTTTAAAGAGCTGCTGTCCCCAGCAAAGTATTAACGGTTCTTTTTGTGCCACATCTAATGTATATTTACTTGCCTTCATTTTGTCTTTTTCTTACCCAGCTCCAACAAGAAAAACTACTGGATCTTTAATGGAGTAAGCCAACCCGCTTACTCTTTCTGCTTCCTTACTACCCTACACACAGCACACTAGTTTGCCATTCATAAAAACTCTTCTTGGATCATTAAGTTATATGGAAAGAGGGTTCCCCCATGCGGGGTGCTTTTAAAGTTAAACAAAAAGCTCCATTAAGTGCCTTCTTATCTTTGTAAGCTTGAGGCAGAAAGAGTTCTTTTTACTCATTATAGCAATTATTTTCTTTCTGCTCTTAAATATATCCAGAGATTTCAAATCATGAAAGTAATTTAGCCCTCAAAACTACCATAATATAAAAATAATTTATATTCAAACCAAAATGACTACAAAATGAAGGATAAAACAGCTTTAAAAGTCTATATCATGTTCTAGTCCAAGCAATCTTTATTTTCTTGCAAAGACATCTTCTACATCATTAAATTTTTATTCCAATCACTCTTGGGTTGTTTGACCTATGGAAATATTTTATGGCTTCATATTATACTTTGAAATTTTTCAAAAATTGTATTGAAGCATAACATGCATGCAGTAAAATGCACAAATCTTAGGTGCACCACCTGATGAAGTTTTACATATGCCTACTCCTGTGCAATCATCACATAGATCAAGATGTAGAATATTTCCAGCAGCCCAAAAGGATCTTTTTTGTTCTCTCCCACTCAGTACCCTCCACATGATGCCCATTATTCTGACAGCTATTACCACAGATTCATTCGCTTTTCCTTTCGATTCATATAAATGGGACAATACAGTAGGTACGCTTCTACATCTGGCTTGCTTTCCTGAATATTGTGTCTGTGAATGCTATACATATTTTTGCTTATACATGCCATCTGTTCTTTTCCATTGTTTGTTATTCCATTGGTGAATATATCATTATATAATTATCTATTACATTGCTGATGAGTGTTGGGGTCTTTTCAATTTTTGACAACTATAAATTATACTGAAATGAGCATTCTTTTGCATATATTTTGATGGACAAGCATACTCTGTACTCATTTCTGTTTGATATATACTTAAGAATGTTATTGAGAAAAGAAATGTTTAGCATTAAAGTCGCTGCCAAATCATTTTTCCAAAATTGTTGTACAAATATACACTCCCAATGAGCAATTTCTGAGTTCCAGATGCTCTAAATTTAATGTTGTCACTTCCTTTTTTTTTTCCTTTCTAGGTGTTGCAGAGTGGTATTTTCTTGTGTTTTTAATTAGTATTTCCATGATAATGAAATAATATTAACCAAACTTTCATACACTTTTGTAAAATCTCCAATTAAGACTTAGTTTTTTTCTTTTTAAAAAAGAAGCGTTGTCTGTCTTTTACTTACTGATGTGAAGGAATTGTTTACATATTTTGGATATGAATCATTGGTTTAATATATGTACTGAAATTATTCTCCTAGCCTATGACACGCTTTAATAATATCCATTAATGAACAGACATATTTTATTTTATTGACAAAATTTATCATTTGTTTCACTTATTAGTGCTTTTTAAAATATAGTTTTAAAAAAAATCATTGTCTGGTGCAAGGTTATGAAAGTGTTCACTCATTTTTTCTTCTAGAGAAGTATTGTTCAATGTGGTAACCACTAGCTACATACGATTATTGGGAACTAGAAATGTGGCCGTCTGAACCATGTTATACATGAAGAACATTGAATTTTGAAAGTTAATTAAAAAATAATGTAAAATATCCCATAAAGAATTTTTATATTGCCTACATGTTAAAATAATATTTTAGATATATTAGATTAAATAAAAATAGTTATAAATTAATTTCACTTTTTTAAAAAAAAATTATAATGGGGCATGATAAAGCAACAGTAATCAAGATAATGTGGTATGTTCATAAGGGTGGACATGTTGATCAGGTGAATAAAATTTAGAGTCCAGAAATAAGCCCTCACATTGATTGTCAGTTTTCAAAAGGATGCCATGGTAATTCAAAGGGAAAAGCATAGTCTTCAACAAATAGTCTTGGACAACTGGATATCTACATACAAAATAATGAAGTTGAATCTTTTCCTTACACCCTCTGTAAAAATTAACTGAAAATGGATAATAGAGATAAATATAAGAACCAAAACTATAAAACTCTTAGAAGGAAATATGTTAGGAAACACCTTCTTAGGACACTAAAAGCACAAGTGATAAAAGAAAAAAAAAAAGGTAAGCTGGATTTCATAGAAATTAAAAATCTTTATGCTTCAAAGGAAAATATTTAAAAATGGAAAAACAGAGTCAGAGAAAATATTTGCAAATCATAATTCTGATAAAAGACATGTTTAGATTATATAAATAATTCTTACAGGTCAACAATAAAATGATAACCCAATTTAAAAAATGGGAAAAAATCTCAAAAAACATTTCTCAAAAAAAAAAATAGATACACAAGTGCCCTATAAGCACATGAGACAATGCTCAACATCATTATCCATCAGGGAAATGCAAATCAAAACAACATGATACCACTTACGCACACTAAGATAGCTAGAATAAAAAAAGTGTTGGCTGGAATATTGAGAAATGGAAACATTCATACATTGTTGGTGGGAATGCAAAGTGCAGTTGCATTAGAAACCAGTTTGTCAGTTCCTCAAAAGTTAAAGCTTAGAGTGACAATATGACTCCAAGTTATATATCTAAGACATCCAAACATATCCAGACACAAACTTGTACACAAACGTTTATAGCAGCATAATTTATAATAGAAAAAAATGGAGACAGTCGAAATTTCTATCAGCTTATGAATGAATAAACAAAATGGTATATTCAAAAATGAAATATTATTTGGCCATAAAAAGAATAAAGTATCAATGTATGCTGCAACATAAATGAAACTTGAAAAACTGCTTAACGAAGACAAAGTCATCAAAGACCACATATTTTTGACTCAATTATTAAATGTTCATAATTGACAATCTAAAAAGAAAGAAAGTAAATTAATGATTTCATAGAGATAGAGGAGTTGGAAAAAAGGAGAGCAAATGCCAATGATACAAGCTTTTGGAGGGGATACTGAAGATGTTTTAAAATTCATTGTGGTGATAGTTGCACAACTGTGTGCATATAGTTAAAAATAATTGATTTATATAAACATCTAAACACTATGCTGTACACCTGAAACTAATATATTGAATGTCAACTATAATTAAAAAAAATTTTAAATATATTTTTTAAATCATTCACTTGTGTAATTCAAATGGATGGATTGTATGGTATGTGAATCATACTGCAATAAAAATTAGCTTGCATTATATTTCTATTGGACAAAATTTTTTTACTTTATCATTTTATCTTTTTCATCTTGGTCTTTGTTCAACGTAGAACTGATTTTTTTCTTTTTTTCTTTTTCTTTTTTGCGTATAGCGTGAGTTAGGAATCAAACCGTTTTTCACATGGATATCCAACAAACACAGATGATTTATTGAACCGATAGCCATTTTCCTACCTCATTGTGATGGCATTTTTATTGAAACACGATTTCTTTGTTGTGGTGGTGTTTTTCAGAATACTCTAACACATCATCTTCTTTTAAAAAATGTTTTATTTTCAATATATTTTCAAAATAGTATGTGTATGCATTTACAAAATTTTTAGAAAGGTACTAAGAAGAAAAATATTATATACAAATCTACTCATTTATTAAATGTATTTTATTTCTGTCTTTTTTCTAACATTTCTTTGTATATATAGATAGAATTAAGATCTAAGATAATTTTTATGTGTTTTCCCACTTAATTTTATATTTTATGTTTTTTCTAAATCATTAAATAATCTTTGAAAACTTTTAATGGTGCAGATTTACATATAACTATATGTTAACCTATTTTCTTATTTTTTATTATGCAAATCTAGAGTTTAATAATATTTTTGAAAAATAACATTGTGATAAACATATATATCTCAAATTTTAATCTGGGGAAATTTTCAGTCATTCTTATTTCAAATTTTTTTTCTTTTCCTTTTCCTCTTTCTTCTCATTCTGCTCTTCCCATACCCATATGTGACACCTCTTGTAGTTGTCTCACAGTCCTTGGATATTCTGTTCTGATTTTTTTTTTCAGTCTTTGTTCTCTTTCTTTTTTAGTTTTGGAGGTTTCTATTGAGATGTACGCAAGCTCAGAGATTTTTTCTTTAGCCAAGTCCGGTCTACTAATGAGCTCATCAAAGACTATTTATTTATGTTATAGTGTTTTTGATCACTGGCTTTTCCTTTTCATTCTTTCATTAGATTTTCATCTCTCTGCTTACATTGCCCATATGTTTGCGTATGTTCTCTACTTAACAAATTAATCTATATCATATTAATCAGATTTTTTAAATTCCGGGTCTGATAATTACAATATCCCTGTCATTGCTCATTTTCATGCTTGCTCTCCAAATGTTTTTTTATTATTTGGATTTTTGTTTTGTTTTATTTTTGCTTTCTAGTGTTTTTTATAATTTTTTCTTGATAACTAGACATGTTGAATTTAGTAAAAGGACTGCTATAAATAGATTTTTAGTAATGTCGCTGTGAGGTGCAGAGGGAGGTGAAGTGTTCTATCCAGGCATACTCATTTTATTGTGCTTCATGTTACTGCACCTCTCAGATATTGCAATTTTTACAAATTGAAGGTAAAACCCTCCACCAGCAAAAAAATTACAACTTGTTGAAGGCTCATTTTTTAACAATAATGTATTTTTTTAAATTAAGGTATATATATTGTTTTTAGACATAATGCTATTGTATACTTAATAGAATACATTATAGTATAAACCATAACTTTTAAATGTCCTGGGACACCAAAAAATTGTGCGACACTTTATTGCGATATTTGCTTAATTGCAGTGGTCTGGAACTGAACCTGCAATATCTCTGAGGTATGCATATAGTCCTATGATTAGGTCTGTCTTTATTGAGCCTATGTCTCTGGTCTGTGAACATCACAAGTATTTTTCAGTTTTTTGTTTGTTTGTTTGTTTGTTTGTTTTTACCCTGCCAGATGGGACAAGATGGTTAGAGTCCACTAGAGTTAGGTATTCTCTTTCTTCTTTTTAATTAGGCTCTGATAATACTCCATCAGATTAGGGTCTGTTTAATTGGTTTCTCCTGTGGGCAAGCCCTGTTAAGAACAGCATGCTCTGATGCTGCACACCAGTACTGGTCCATGGCCTGTTAGGAAAGGGACCACATGGCAGGAAGTAAGCAGCAGGTAAGCGAGGAAAACTTCATCTGTATTTGTACCCATTCCCCAGAACTAGTGTCACTGACTCATCTCCACCTCAGATCATCAGGCATTAGATTCTCATAGGAGCACCGGTTCCTGGTGTTTGAAAGGTCAGGGACCGCTGCTCTGATATATTTCAAAATAACTCCTTTTTTTCTTCCCTTACCTGAAGTACTAGGGGATTTTTCTCCAATATCTACTGTAAACCTGGTTGAGCTCCGAGAGGTAAATCTCACAAAACTGTGGGATGGCCTCCACCCCCAAGACTGGGTCTGCCTAGAAAGTTTAACTCTCAGAGACATTCACACTGAGCTTCTGGCAAATAATTGAGTTATGGTTCAGGATTTTCTACCCTGGCACTGGTTTCCGTGAAGATTTTTTATAAGTCTCTGCTTCACAAGCCCTGACTCCCTTGATTGACTTGTCTATCTCTCCAATCTTGGGAGCAATAGTTTGCCCTGTGTCCTCCCCTCTCTTATGGATCCAAGAAGAGTTCTTGATTATTCTAATTGTTCCAATTTTTATGAGGACAGAATGATGGCTTCCAAACTTCTAGTATGAGGTACTGGAAAACAGAGATTAGCATTGATTTTTTTCAAGACTATAAGTACCTATAACCAAATTTTAATGAAATAACATTTATACTTGACTGGCATTGTTTACAGGTAAATTCAATAATGACTCACAAAAAGTCACTTCATTTAAAATGGATACACAATATTACTATAGAGGAAGTACATGATATTGAGGAACACTCATTTTTAATCACATTAAATCCAAATCTTACCACATATTAGTTTGTTCATCTCCACTGTTTTTTCTAATCTCGCTGGTGAGCAATCTCAGGTGTAAAATGTTTATAGGCCCTACTCCTTGTGTCATTATAAAGATACAATGAGATCACATGTGAAAAACCCTTGACAATTTGGGCACAGTAAAGCTCAATAAGTGAAAACTATTATTTATTGACTCTACTATGTCTTCTATTGTTGGATTTGAAAATTCTTGGGTTTTTTTTTATAGAAATAAAAGTGAAATATACATCCATTTTTATAAATGTTTGATTTTATTTTTCAGTATTTTTACAGGCTAAAATTCCTAAGGCTGGAAAAGATTATGAATATTTTTAAAACCCAGATGAATTTTGTCAAATTTTATGCTAGATAAGTTACATCAATTTATAATTCTACCAGCAGGGAGTGAGAAGGCTTGTCTCAATAATCCTTTATTAGCAGTTTAAAAAAAAAAGGCTAATTTGAATTTTAATTTATTCGATTACTAGACAGGCTGCTCTATTTATTCCTAATATATTGATCAATAATACTTCATCTTTGTTTTTGTCCTTTGTCCTTTTTCTATTAGAGTACTATTTTATGCATATACATTCTTGAAAGTCTTTGACCATTGCAATTTCCAGTTTGAATTTATTAAGCCAAATATTAATACTTTAATTTCCATAACTTTAAAGAATGATTTTATATATAATAAGTAACACAAATATTATACAAAAAATCAGACAATTAAAAAAACAAAGCAAATATTTTCAAAATTATTCCATATCTTATCTCTCAAAAATAATCAGTGTCAACATTTAGGGAATATTACCTCAGGTGTGTCTATATAAATATGTTCATCTAAATAACAAATGATTAATAGAAATAAATATAAATTATTTTCTAAAGATTTTTATCATACTATAATGCTACACATATTTAGACTTTTAATTAAAATATGATTATGTTTAACCAAAGGCAGGAGACAAAAACTGCATTGAAATTAAGGAATATTGAGCTTCAGATAAATGTTTCTTCACCATCTGACATTAATTGCCAAAACAGCAATCTGAAATCAATAAATTAGATATGTTAAGATGTTAGAGTATTTTTTTAAACTTATGTTTCAAATTTAGATGAGCTCTATTGACTTCCTGCTGTAAAAAATAAGGAAACTAGTACATCCTTTTCAGACACTTCTCCCAATATTTGGTATTTACATATAATGAATATATATTTGGCATTTATATATTATGCTTCCTTTGCCAAAAAGTTTTATAATCAATATAATAATTATTGTTTGAATTTGATATTAAAGTTCAGTGTATTTAGTTCCTCGCACTCTTCCATTTGCCATGATTTCTTTCCCGCTATTTCTGATTTTAAACTCGGATTTATTTCTAAATTGACGATATTTTTTATAAGCAGGGTCTAGGATTATTCTCATTTCCAATATTGCATGCTCAAACATGTCTGTGTGTTAACATTATATTTGAATAAAATACAGCTGGGTACAAATTTTACAGCTGTATTTTCTCTTAGAACTTTTCCGCCTTGTATTCCAATATTCAGTGCCCCTGTGGAGAAATCTGAAACGAGCCAGCAACTTACTTTTTGTGCTCATCTGTTTTTTGTTGTGGTTACTCTTATTGTTGTGGATACCCAGGGTACTTCTTAACTACTCTTGAAATCTATGGTTGAACCTGAGCTCCGAAGGAAATTCTTCTGTCTTCTTTTTGAATTCTCTGTGGTCCTGAATCACATGTCACCATAACTAACAGATATTTGAATGAGTCTTTCAGACAGATAGTGGTTAGAATGCAGGGTTCATTAGAATGCAGGTATTTGGCTTCAGATAGCGCTATGGTGGCAAGTGCCAGGCAACATTGATATTTCCTCTCTTCTTGCTCAAGACTTTGTAGTGTTTAGAAGAGTTGCTTCATGGTATTGTTGCATGGTTTCCTTAAAGAAACAGAGTTTTCATTATTTTTCAAAAAAGTTTTTCCTAATTGGAGTTAAGGAACAAAGGGCAAGGAAGAGGCATTTTATTATAAAAAATGAAGGCGGTGAGAATAAATATATATTCTACCATATCTAATTTATAATTTTCTTGTGTGAGAATTCAAAAGGCAAAATTAAATAGTTTATTACATAAACTTCATGCTTAATACATAACTTATATTTTTAAATGCAAACATTAAAATTAATAGACAAAGGATAGTTAAGTAATTAAATATGAATTATTCACATTTATAATCAGTATTATTTTATGTATAATCTTATAGGATTGAATTTTTTTTTGCTCCATTTTATCTTTTCAAGACACACACACACACACACACACACACACATACAGATGCTGTAGGTAGTAGGTGCAAATTTTAGCTAATAATCTCATTTTATGAGGCTAACATAACTCTGACATTGAAACATGAAAAAAAATTGCCAACTAATATCTTTCATTAATCCAGACACAAACATTTGTTTCAAAGTCTTAGTAAATTGAATTCAAAATATATAAACCATGACCAAGTAGAGATTATCTAAGGAATGCAAAGTTGATTTATTATTTAAAAAACAATGAATATAATGTGACAAATTAACATAAAAATATAATCATCTAAATAGATATAGAAAATCATTTGATAAAATTTGACACCCATGCATAATTAAAGCTCTTAACAAATTAAGAATAGAAGAAAACATCTTCAACTGATAATATAATTTAAAACAATACATTTGCATAGCATCGAACATCAAATTCTAGGAATAAATTTAATGAATGACATGCAAGGCTTTTACAGTGAAAATGACAAAATATTGCTGTGTGAAATTAAAGATCTAAGTAAAGATATATTATATTTATGGATTGAAAGTTTCAAAAATTTTAAGATATCAAATCTCCCCAAACTAATAAGATTCAACATAATCCCAATTAAAATTTTAGTCTTTCTTGTAGAAATTGATAAAATTATTATTTTGAAATCCATATAGGAAGAGTTAAAGATCTAGAGTAGCAAAAGCTATTTTGAAGAAAGATAAAATCAGAGAAATTAGACTACATGACTTCGAGATTTACTAAAAAGTGACAGTAATTTATGAAGTGTGACTTTTTTGTAAGGATAGGCCAGGAGAGTGTGGAATAAAATAGAAATCTAAGAAAGGGAATCAAGATACCTCCTCAATTTAATGAGAAAAGTCTTTTCAACAGATGATGCTGAAACAACTGCATTTCCATAGAGAAAAAAGTATCTTTGACTCATATCTCATGCCACAAACAAAACTTAATTTGAAATAAATCATAGAAAAAGAAACAAGGTTTCTTAGAAAGGACATAAAAAATACTCACCACAGGAGAAACAAACACAGCTAAAATGTCATAAAAACTAAAATCTGCTATTCAAAACAGATACCATTATGAAAATAAAAAGACAAACCATAGACCAAGAAAATATGTGTAATGCCTATACATAATAAAGGACTGACTCATATCCTGAGTAAATAAAGAATTCTACAAATCAATGTGGAAATAAAGTAAACCCCTTCAAAATGTACACATACTTGAACTTCACAAAGCACTTCACAAAAGACAGGCCAACAAATACATGAAAAGTTGATTAGCATCATTAATTATTAAAGAAATGGAAAACTTCACAAGGAGATACATTACACTCACATCAAAATATCTAAAGTTATGAAGACAAAGTATTAAGTGTTGGAATGTGGAGCAGCTGGAAATCTCATGTATCGCTAATGGAAGGACAAAATGTTACATACTTTAAAATTAGTTTGACAATTCCTACTAAAGTTAAAAACATCTACCTTATGACTTAGATATTTCACTCCTAGATAGATATTAAGGAGAAATAGATGTGTACACAAAATGACTTGTACAAAAATGTTCATAGCAGCCTATTGCACAAGAGTACAAACACAAAATATCCCATTTGTTCATCAACAAGTAAACAGATTAAAAAAAATTGCAGTAGGAAAATGAAGTTAAATACTCCTCCAAAACAAGAAGCAGCAAAATGAAATGCCATTGTTGAAAACAAATATGTTAAATAAAGAAGACAGATATTATATGATTATATTTATAGAAAATTCAAGAAGAGGCAAAAATTAATTTACGTTCTTAGAAGCCAGAATAGTGATTGTCTGTGTGGGTGTGTAAGGTGATTGACTGGAAAGGGGTACAAGGGACTATCTGGACTGCTAGAAATATTCTCTATCTTGATTTGTGTGATGGTTACACAGGTGCATGTATTTGCTCAAATTAACAAGGATATCTTTGTCAATCTTCCTATGTGAATGTTATACCTATGAATAAAGTAGATTTTTAAAAGCAGTGCAGTGTTTGCCACAGACAAAAGAGTTAATTTTCTTTATGATATAAAAGGCTTGTACATTGTGATTTTGACCTCACATCTGTCAGAATGGCTATTATAAAAAAATGAAAGACAGCAAATATAAGCGAGGAGGTGGAAAAATCGCACACTGTTGGTGGGAATTAAAAAATGGTGCATCTTCTATGGAAAATAGTATGGTGGTTCCTCAAAAAATTAAAAATAGAACTACCATATGATCTAGCAATGCCACTTCTGAGTATCTATCCAAAGAATTAAAATCAGGATCTCAAAGAGATATTAGCGCTCCTATGTTCACTGTAGCACTATTCACAATAGATAAGATGAGGAAACAACAAAAATTTTCAACAACAGATAAACTCTGATAAAAGCAAAAATGGTTAAAAATGCTTCCCCTCCCAGTTTGTTTGCCCCTTTGCAGTGTGGCTTTGTAGCTTCTCCCATTCAAAATATGAAGTCAGTTTCACCTTTTGAATCTGAGATGGCCTTGTGCCTGACTCACATTGACAATAGAATGCTAAAGAAGTGATGATGTGCCTAGGCTTCAAGATCTCTTACGAGTTTTTATTCTCCTTGTTGCAACACTCCCAACATGCTAGGTGAACAAGCCCAGTGGAGCCAGTTAGATGATGAGAACCACATATCCCACTTTCCCCCAACACTTCAGCTTTTAGATGACCAATCCAAGAGGGAGAGCTGCCTAGATAACTGGCAGCTGACCACAGAATGCAAGAATGAGCCCACCAAAAACAGGAGAGTTGCAAAGTTGTCCCCAGCCCAAATTACCAACCCACAAAACTGAGAGCTAAACGGTTGTTGTTTTAAGCCACTAAGTTGGAAGATGTTTTCTTGTGCAGCAAAAGCTGATAAATACAAGATCAAAGAGATCCATAGTTGTATCCAGTATTGTTTCTTGATTCATTTGGTTCATTTAGCCAATACGAAATGGGCACCTGCAGTGTGTCGAGCATTAAGTGAGGTTTTATGATGACGCACCTACCATCGAAGTGGTGGTCATCCAGTTGGTGTCTCACAGCCTACTGATTAAGAATAAAAACAGTGGAGCCAGACTGCCTAGACTCGCGTATGTCTCTGCTGTATACTTCGGCCAAATTTCTTGAGCTTTTATAAAGTGTCTCAGGTTTTTCACCAATGAAATGGAAATAACAATAACAATAACAGTAAAAGAGAAGAGTGACTTATATTGTTGGGTTGTCATGGGGATTAAATGAGTTAATATTTACAGTGCATTTGCAACAGCAAATGGTAATTAAATCTAAGATACGGCTAAAATTGGAAAAATATCTTTCTTTGCTTGGAACAAACAGATTTCCAATCTAGATGAAGGAACTACTCCTCAGAAAGGGTCTATGGATAGATATTAATAAGTATTGTAAGTTGTCCTTTACCTGTGGTGCACCCATCCACTAGTTGCTGTAAGTTTTGGTTGTTTACAGCTCACTACTAGCCTCCTTATCCTGAGAATCACCCATGGTTTACAGGAGTTGACTAGGAAATGTCTGGGAGGTTACACACATTTTCTGGGAACAACTTGCAGCTGACTGATTAGAGTATAAAAATGATCATCCTCTTTGCCACAAGGTGGGACCTAGTCTCTGGTGTCCTGGATGCTCCAGAGCTCCATGTGAGATCAAGCTGAGTATAAGCTTCAGCCAAACCCACATCTTTGCCTGGCTTTTTCCACTTTCCTGTTCTACTTTCCTCACTCCCTTTCTCCTAAGGGCACTTCCCAATTAATGACAGCATTCAAATCCCCATCTCAGGCTTTTTTTCTAGGAAAACTGGCCCAAGTTAAGTATGAAATGTTATTTTCTGACCAACCTGTCAAGGAAGTTCAGAATGATTTAGCAAATCAAATTTGAACAATGACAAGATAATAATATACTAATTACAGCAGCTACCAGGAGAGGATATGCTCTTTGCAAGACGGCTTGAGAGAGGAATGAGACACAATGTAAATGCAACTGTCTCCCCTCTGCCTATCTGAAGGTTAAGCTCTGTCACACAAACTACCTGTCTCCTCAGATCATCCCAGTTGGAAGGCTGTGCCTGTGGTGATTCTCAATAGACCCTTGTTTTGGCTGATATTGGCAGTCTGCTCCTTGACAGGAAACTGTGATTCTTGTGAGTGATAATTTTGCCCGTGCAGACTCCCCTGGGCAAGGTCTTCCCCATGTCAAAAATTGAATGACGGTAGGGTGCTCAGTCTTATTAGTTTTCCTGTTGCAAGTCACTTTTCTCTTTTATCAACCATTTACAAGTCATAAGGTCTAGAAGGCAGAAAATACAGAGACACTTGTTGTCAGATATCAGGCAAGCTGCAATCTTGTTCAAATAGGACAGGGTGTCTCACTGAGGAAAGATAGAGCAGCACTTGGAGACTCTAAAACTGTACTTCTCACCCCATTGTACATACAAGTTACTTAGGAATCTTGTTAGAATCCAGATTTCTGGGCTCTTCCCATTTCAACCTCGAAGTGCAAACCTGGTCCAGGATACAGGGGCAGTCTCATCTATCCAGCGACAGCTCATCTATCCAGATGCCACAAAATGGATCCACAAAATGAATCAAATTATACCACTGAGGTCTGGAAAAATTAAAATCACTTTTGCTTTGAATTAACTAATTTAACTAAAGAGTGTGTTCTATTTGGTTTAAGATGAGGTCTAAAAATTTACATTTCTAACAAGCTAAGCTCCCAGGTGATGCCACAATTTGAGGGGGCAAGGCTCAAAATAAAATAAAATGAAATGAAATAAAATATTCTTTTCCAAGTCTTGATTTTTTTATTTCCCTCTGATTCCTCTTCTCATGGACTTATTGTTAGTGAGAATACTGTGGCTGATATATATATATATAAAGGAGAAATGGGCCAATTTATTTATTGATTAACTACTGTAAACCAGACACTGCTATAGGCACTGGAGATCTATCAGTGAATAAACATGCATAGTGCTTGTTCTCAGGTATCTTACACCTCAGTGGGGGAGGTAGACAATAAACAGGTGAATAGGAAGTATTGATCAAGTAGAAATAAGACCTATGTGGTAAAACAAGACAGGGAAGAAATGGAGAGGGAAGGGGCAAAGATTCTACTTTAGATGGGTTAATAAGGTGGCATTTGAGCAGAGACTTAAGTGATCTGAAGTGACAAGGTACGGTCCTGGAGAAAGAAATGTCAGGGAGTGCAAACAGCATGTGCAGAGGACCTGAGGCATGAGCATCTTGAAGCAACAGCAGGGAGATCACCTGGGCTGCACTGGAGTAAGTGACAGGAAAGTGGTAGGAGTTGAATTCAAAAAGGTATCAAGTGGCTAGATGCAAAGACGATAAGATTTTATTTTAAGTAAGTCAAGAAGTCAGTGGAAGGTTTAAGTCAGTGTAGAACATTACTTATATTTTAAAAGAATCACAAACTCTAAAGGTCTAGGGCTGAGGAAAACAAGGAAAGTTACAGATCTATTGCTTTTGATGGTGCAAACTAGGCTCACAAGCAGTGAAGGGCACAAATGTTGAGAGTCTAGATGAAACCTGCAACTAAGACATGTTTTCAAAGAGTCAGAGAAAGTCAGATACAACTGAGAGTTTGACCTAAGCAACTGGGAGAACAAACTTGCCCATTTACTAATAGGTAAAAGACTACAAGAAAAATAGAATTTGGGGGAAATCAATCTTTAATTTGGCTATGTTTCCTTTTTAGCTCTTTAATAGTCAATTGGAAACATGAGCCTGAGTTGGGGGTAGGGGAAGTTGGAAACAGTGATATACTTTTGGGAACCATCAAAAAGCAAAGGGACTAGATGAGATCAAATAAGGAAGGAGTATAAATAGCAAAGCTATCCTGGAAGTGAGCCATGGGAGACACCTGCATTTAGACGTCAAGGAGACTAGACCATAAAGGAAAGAAGATCAACAAGGAGCATCTAGGGTAGGAAGATGCCTCCCTAAAGTGATGATGAGTAGGTGGAAAAAGTGTACCAAAGTAACACAGTGTAATCAAAAATCCCTTAGCTAAAAATTCAGAGCTTTTAAATTTGTTGTCCTCTATTTAAGGAAAGTGAATCCTAAATGAGTCAATAATAGAATAAAGCTAAAGCTATAGAAAAGATTTTGAACAAAAACAGACCTCAACAAAATGAATTTCTGTGCCTTATCAGGCATGCACTTGTAGCTTAAATAATGCATTTCTTTTATTTATTGTCACAGTATTATACAAGAATTGGTGTTCAGAAGGATTGATTCTGGAACTCCATGTGTAAATAAATGGTCAAAAATTTCATTATTTGTGCCAAATATAGTCATGCATTTTAGAAAAGATCTTAAATAATAAATGCTGACATTTTAAGAAGGGTTTCAGGGCAAACCGATCCTTCCAATGTAGTAGAACTGGGACAAGAACACATGAATGAATGAAGACTAAATGTTTCTGGAATTATTGTTGCCTAGTTTTCTCCATTCATTTTCTAAAGTCAAAAATTTTCTTTATAAATCAAAAATTAAATGAAGAAAGGATTTTGAGGTCAGCAAGCCATAATCTGTATCACCATAGAAGGACACAAAAAATTTATATCATGTAATTTCTCTACTATCTTTGTCTAATAATAGTATAATCTAGAGAGGGAACCACACTCCTGAAACTGTGTGAGTCCTTAAGGATATTTTCTGGATACTGACACAGTGCTGCTCTTGACTGAGTCCCTGGCTATCTTCAGCACCATGAATCCCCTTTGCTTCCAGGCCCCAGAGAAAATATTTTTGCTCAACTGGCTTCTCCACTTTTTTATTCAGAGAGTCTTGTCCAATCCAATTGATGCCCAGTTAGATTCTGGCCTCCAAACCACAGACTAAATGAAGCTTTCTTCATACCCTTACATATCTCAGTTACCATCTAGCATCTTCCACCCACTCCCGACTCATAGTGTTTGGATCAATTTCCCACCAAGTTTCACTGCATAACCCATCTTGCCTTCAGTTCTCTCTCTCTCTCTCTCTCTCTCTCTCTCTCTCTCTCTCTCTCTCTCCATAAAAGAGGAAGAAGATAAATTTCCAAGCCCCCAAACTGAGAGCTTTGAAGCTCTTCTGTTTTCTCTAGGTGACCAAGTTTTCTTTACTTCATTCCAGAATCGGTCCTCAGGTTGCCACAAGGTAAAGGTAACAGCCACCCCTGAGCTATTTCAGATTTAAAATGTGTAGTAAAAAATCTCACGAGAAGAAATAGAAGCTGGGGTAGAAAGGGAAGAATGGTAGGAAGAGGGAAAGGTGAAAGGTCACTTGGGTTGGGATGCTTTGAAATGGAATATTCAGGAAAGATTGACTGTGGGTCATGTTTTTATCTTCAAATGTTGTTATGGATTGAATTGTGTCCCCCTTTCTCCAATCCCAAATTCATATGTTGAAGCTGTAACCCACAAAGTGATTATATTTGAAGACAGGGTCTTTAAGGAGGTAATCAAGGTTAACTAAGGTATAAGGATGGGGCCCTGATCCTATAGAACTGACATCCCTATAAAAAGAGAGTGGGAAACTAGAGCTCTCTTTCTACTCATGCACAAAGGAAAGGACATATGGGGACACAGCAATAAGGTAGCATCTGCAAGCCAGGAAGAGAGGTCTCACTAGAAACCGACCTTGCTGGCACCTTGATCTTGGCCTTCAAGCCTCCAAAACTGGGAGAGAATAAATTTCTGTTCTTTGAAACAAAGTCATTCAGTCTCTGGTATTTTGTTATGGTAGCCTGAGCAGATGAGACAGATGTGAATACATAAACCAATTCTTCCATAAAGATTTACAGGATAGTTTCCCTATTTGTACTAAGTTTTATCTTATAACTAGAGGACAGAGAAGACAAAGGTGAAATGAGGGGTCAAAGGGACAAGATACTCATCATCATTAAATATTCTGAATGAGAAACATAGGCTTAAAAATAAATAAAAACAATGAAAGAGTAGTAGTGTCAGCTTACTTTATACATTCTTTATATCATGCTCAGTCAGCACTTTCCTGTAATCCATATGTCCTTGGTGTTTACAGAGAATAATTAGTCAGACATTTTGAAGATATCAGAAGAAAAAATCTCAAGAAACAAGTTCATGGATGAACGTGGTGTTGTTAAGAACTAGAGTGTACATTACAACACATTCTTTCATGGGATGTGCTTTTGAACAACAATAGATTATCATCTGACCAGCACTTAACTTTATTTTTTCTCCCATCACTGCTCCCTTGTCCTCGTTTTTTGTATAGAATTTTTTTCCTACAGTCAAGATTTTCTCTGAGGCACCACTATATCTTCTTTCTCCTTTTACATCAAGGGCATGCTTTGACAAAGATGGATAAGGTCCCAGATCTGATGGGATAGGGAGATGGTATAATGTAGGACCCATGACTTGGCCGCCTCCTAGACAAATCAAAATTGCATGAACATTGATTGTAGCTGTTAAGGAAGAAGAAACACTAAGCTAAGACTCTACCACACAATTTATGGTCACTGAGGTTCAGCTCTCCATGGACAGTTTGATTTCCCATTGTCTCCTTCATTTCTAAGAGCCTGTCCTCCTCTTTCCACCTTGGATTTATATTCTTTCCCTTTTCTGTTTCCCTCAGTCCTACTAAAATTCTTTCCTCATTTGTAAAGTGAAAACAGCAATGCCAACCTTCCAGTTTTTAGGTGACTCAAATGAATAATTAAGTAAAAAATGCTTTGTAAAGTGTCAAATAAAATGTCTTGGTGGTAGATTTTGTTATTATTATTAAAGGATGGTAAAGAAAAGTGTGAGCCAGGTTCAGAAGTCATTTAGAAGGCATAAGTGGAGCTGAATCCAGGGAGTTTGCAGAGAATAGCACAGTGACTTAAACAGGAAGCATAGACTAATGCATACATTTTTCTGAATGTGCATGGTGGAAATTCTCCAAGAACAGGACAACCCTGCCTCTTTTCTTAGAAACTTTCTCATCCTTTAACAATACCCATCTTCCCAGATTCACCCTTATTTACAGCTAGGATCTGTATATGTTTTCGCCAAGCTAAGTGGAAAGTTGGCAGTTATTTGCTTACTTTCCTCAGTATTACCAGCCAAAATGAATTGGTCCAAAAATAAAAATAACAAGCTGCATTATATGATCCAGTCCTCCACACTGAGCATGTTAATTATTCTAACAGAAACTATGCATGTTGTATTGAAGCAGGACAAGAATGGATGTTAGGATTATTTAGCTTCCTGATTAACTGTCTTACAGAAGTCTTGAAAATGGGTAACCTCATTGACTCAGCATTGTCAAAACTGGTTCAGACAAACACCGCAGCCAAACCTGCAGACTGCCTTCCATTTGTAAGCTTCATTTGTGCACTAAAGCATGATAAGAATTGCTCTATATTCTGTGTGCTGAAAATGCTCTTTTGCTTTACATGTTACAAAACTGTTTTTTCTGAAAATCCCTCCTACAAACTGGAAAAGTGAGACTAAGATTTGGCTCAAGGGTCATTGTCTGGTAGTAATGGCAGAGCTGGATTTCCAAAGTACATTTTTAGAGGCCAAAACTTGTGCTCCTTTTACTGTGCCTAACAGCTACCATAAATGGCACATCTCTGTGGATGATCCTTGACCATCATCCTGATTCTTGGACTGATTGACCCCACAGATATTCATGCGTTCTATCTCAATTTGGATCTTTTCATTATAATATGCTTTTTCACCTCTCCAATCTTCCACTACCTAGCTTGTTACTTTTTGCTTGCACATTTCAAAAATCTTGGTAATTTGGCCCTTTTCTGCTTAGTGTGGGCAATAATCAGGCTCTTCATGTATAGATTTTTGTATTTGTGTCTATGTCCCCAGTTGACTACGTAGTTCTTATAGGGACAAATGACTTATATATTATCTATTACTGTACTGTTTATCATAATAATATTACACATAATTTGGTACTAAAGGT